>NW_025111190.1:0-1200000 GCF_015476425.1 Leptopilina heterotoma | reverse complement strand
TAGTCAGAGTTGGACCAACTTGTGAACTTTGTTTATAACTTTTTTTCAAAAATAAATTCAGGCAATTGAGTTGGAAAGATCTACAAAAGAGGAACACTTTTGCTGAACATCGTAAATTGATTGGTCTAAAATTAAAAAAGTTATAAACATTTTAAAAAAATATAGTCAAGGTCGGACCTTATATAGTCAGGGTTGGACCACGTCTGAAAATCGAAGCACGTTATCGGTAAAAAGTAAAATAACATTTATAACGCTACTAAACACGTTTTTTATCTGTATTTTTTTATTTTTTAGGTGAATTATTATTTACAAATTGTAAAGCATCATGGATACAAAAAGTAATTAATTCTAGTTTTTTTTTAGAAGCATTTAAGTGCCCAATAATTTACTTTAACTATTAATTAAACAAAAATTAGGAAAAGTATCGTCTGATTAAAATTGACTATAACTACCGATATTCCATTATAGGAACAATTATGATAAACTTTGTTTTATAAAAATTAATTCTAAACTATTGATTTTCAATTGAGGATGCTTCAGAAATGTTTTGTTTAAATAATACTGACTTTAACTACTTATCGTCTGATTGAAATTGAAATCTTCTGATTTTTGATAAAATAAGCTGCAGAAATGATTTGTTTGATTAAAATTGACTTTAATTACTTATTTTTAACTGAAAATAACTGTGCGAGTGATTGTCTGACTTAAAATTATATGAACTACTGAATACTTAATGAAATTTGCCTAAAAATGTTTGTCTGACTGAAATCGGTAAAAACTACTGATAACTTTATAAACTACTGATTTAATAATTTTAAATGTGATGACTTTTGTTTAAAAAGTATGTGAGTGAGTAAAAATTTACTTTAACTACTAATTAAACAAAAATTAGGAAAAGTAGTGTCTAATTAAAATTCACTCTAACTACTGATATTCCTTTAGGAACAATTATGAAAAACTTTGTTTCACTAAAAATAATTTAATCTACCTACTGATGTGCAATTACAAATAATTCAGAAATGCTTTGTTTGACTAAAATTGTCTTTAACTGCTTATTTTCTACTGAAAATAATTGGGAGAGTGATTGTCTGACTAAAAATTACATGAACTACTGAATGCTTAATAACATTCGTTTAAAAATGTTTGTCTGTCTAAAATCGATATAAACTACTGATTTCGTAATGATTTTTATTCAAAAAAGTATTTGTATGTCTAATATCCACTCGAGCTACTAAATAATTAACTATATTTATAAATGATTTGTCTGACTAAAATTTATACGAACTACTGAATTTTTAATGTCATTCGTTTAAAAAGGTTGGTCTGACTAAAACTTATGTGAACTACTGTATGCTTGATAACATTTGTTTAAAAATATATTTGTCTGACTAAAATCAGGGTTGCCACGCTTTTACTGATTTCAAATTCCCTGACTTCTCCAGGTTTTCTAGGTTAAAAAACGGAATTTTTCCAGGTTTTTAAAACTACATTTATATTTTACAAAATTTTTAATTCTAACCTTTTTGAAATTAAACAACTTATAAAAAATTGTTATAAAACATGAAAATATCGATCACTACGAGTCTTCGACTCGGAGCAATCGATATCTTCATGTTTTATAATAATTAAAAATGTTGGACTGATAAAATCATCATTTTTTACCTATTATAAGAATATTGTTACTGTAACTTATTCAAAATTACTTTCATTATTTTAATTCAATTATTGTTTTCCACAATTTTTATATAAAATTCTTCTTTATAAAGTGTAAATTAATTATTATTAATAATTTCTGGAAAATTTCTTTTAACATTTTCAAATCCTTTTGTTTACAATTCAATTTTACGAAATTTCATCGATTATTCAGGTATTCGGAAATTCTTCAATCAAATATATATTAGAAAATAAAAACTTGAAATAACTTCAAAAAAATTCAATTCAACTTTTACAAAAAAATTAAATCTACACAATTTTAAGTTAAAAGTATAAAAAACTCAATCATTCAAAGATTATTATTTGAAAACTTTTCAAAACTCAATTACTATCTAAAGTTTTAACTGAAATTCATATTTCAATCAATTATTATTAGAAAATTCTACGACAATTCAATTCTTTAAATAGAAAAAAAAATAATTTATTGAAGAATTCAATGTTTTTTAAAATTCAACTCTCTTTTAAAGAATTTTATCAACAAATTTTTAAATAGGTAATTAAAATTCTTTTGACGAATTTCAAAAAAATTTTTAAGAATAATTTCATTTTTCGAGAAATTAGATTAAAAATGTATCAAAAATAATTGAATCTCTGTAAAAAAATTCCATTGAATTGAGAAAAGTTTTTTAAAATAATTGAAATTTTGTCAAGAATTTTATTAAAATTTTTTTAAATAATTGAAATATTGCCAAGAATTTTATTAAAATTTTTTAAAAATAATTGAATTTTAGAGAAAAATTTTAATATTTATAAAAATAATTGAAATTTGGACTATAACTTTTTTTAAACTTTTGACCATAATTGAATTTCTGCGAAGAATTTTATTAATTTTAAAAATAATTGAATTTCTTTGATGAATTTGAATAAAATTTTTAAGAATAATTATACATTTTTCGAGAAATTTCATTAAAATTGTATTAAAAATAATTGAAATTTTGTGATGAGTTTTATTATTTATGAAAATAATTGTAAATCTATAAATTTTTTGATTATTTATGAAAATAATTGAATTATTGAGAAGAAAAATTGTAAAGGCAACTCTTTTAAAATTGAATTAAGAAATTTGAATTAAGAAAATTGAATTAAAGAAAAATTAGATTTCAAGAATAAGCACAATAAATTTAGAAAACAATAATTTTACAGGATTCCAATCAAAATTCCCTGACTTTTCCAGGTTTTCCAGGTTGCGTGGCAACCTTGCTAAAATCGATATATTTTTTAAATACAAATCGATATATCGATACGAAATCGATATATATACTACTAATTTAATAATTTTCTTGTAATGATCTTTGTTTAGAAAGTATCTGAGAGTCTAAAAATTCTCTTTGACTAATCATTAAACAAAAATTAGGAATAAAATCGAAATTGACTCTAACTACTGATTTTCGATTAAATATGCTGCAGAAATGCTTTGTTTGATTAAAATTGACTTTAACTACTTATTTTCTACTGAAAATAATTGTGAAAGTAGTGGCCTTACTCAAAAATTACATGAACTACTCAATGCTTAATAAAATTAATTTAAAAATGTTTGTCTGACTAAAATCGATATAAACTACTTATTGCGGGGGTCCAACCTTGACTAACGTCTAACCCTGACTATATTCCCCTATAATATAAATATACATTCTTTTCTCAGTTTATTATTTAAATAAATTATATTATTAAATAATAAAGTACCTGATATTTTTTATAAAACCCAGACTCATTCTAATCCATAAATTTCAGTGTGAGAATATTTTTTCTCGAAATTGGAATAGATTAATATATATATATATATATATATATATATATATATATATATATATATATATATATATATATATATATATATATATATATATATATGAAAATTGATGTGAAAATCTCTCGTCACTCATTTCAGTTGAATCTAGTTTACATACATACGATTTATCTTTCTGCTTTGGCATTTCGAGAGGAAGCCATTTTACTGTCAATACAACCGATAGTTGTATAATATAAACGTGTGAATATTCGTGAACATAAAGATGTATTTGTGTATGTGAGAAGAGATTATTTTGCGCATGTGTATTTATTTATGCGCGTATTTACGTATATTTAATAGATATGTGCATGAGCACGTATATAGAATGGAAGAGATAACGCGAATCTCCGGAAGCTTTGAGTATCGGCTGCCTCCGACACCTTTGGCACCGTAATCATTTATTACCTAGGATGGAGATTCATGCAGAAGCAATTAATTGCACCAAATCGGCAGATCCTGCCTGAGAATAGTTAGCCAAACATTCCACAGACGACTAGACATAATGCAGCCGCTGGAGGTGGTGCTGCTGCTGCTGCAACGCCCCAACATGTATCTATATATGTATGCATACAGGAGGAACGCTGCCAATCGGTCTCAGCCACTTGGATGGAAGCCAACTCATATTCTTATTTGCATGGGGTTTTGCGCTTCTCATGTACATAGGCCAGGAATGGTTTAGAAAGTGGTTATCCGTTCTGTAAGTTTACTCATTACTTCTTTATAAATGCATTCCCTTCATTGTGGGGAAAGAGGGACATTTTTTTTTTTTTTTTTTTTTTTTTTTTTTTTTTTTTTTTTTTGACGTTCAGTAAAGCAAAAAATAAATTCCTGTAAATTTTTTGCATTTTAGGATGTTTCCCTTTTTTGTCGTGAAGATTATTCAGTACAAGCTTTGTCGATTATGCATTGAGCGACTGAATGAGAAATGCAGTGGAAAAAACTCGACGGTATTAAAGTCAACTCCAAACGTTTGATATACAAAAACAAAAAAAGTCTACTTTCACGTGGTGCGCGAAATGTATACTTTTTCCATATAGAATTCAGAGAACAGTCATTATTTTTATTAAAAGTACTGAAAAAAATTAAATTTTTAGAGTTCATAAGAAAATTCTGAATGTTTGTCGTTTTTGTTTGTCTCATAAAAAATAAAATTACCACGAATTCTAAAAAAAACCTTAAATTTTTTCTATATCTGACAATAATTTCTTTTTAAATAACTTAAATCTTGAACAACTGTAATAAAATAAATAAATTATTTAATAAATAATTTTTCTTCAATATTTCAAAATTAATTCAATTTTAAAAGAGTTGTGTTTACAATTTTCATAAATAGATGAACTTCAAAAGGTTTCAATTTGAAATTTTATAAAATTTCAATGTTGAATGAATTTATTAAAAAATTTTAATAAACTTAGATTTTTGAAAAATTTTAATAATTCAAAATCTTCTAAAATTAATTAAATTTGTCAATATTTTTAATTAATTATTAAAAATAATGTATTTATAGAAGAATTTTAGTTAAAAACACTAAAAAAATTGAATTTTGAAGAAGTTACAAATGATTGCAGAAATTCCATTATTTTCAAAAATAATAAAATTCTTATCACAAAATTGAATTATGTACAAAATTTACAAAAAAATCTCGCCAAAATCCCAATTGAGGGCTCAGATCGAAGAACCGACGCTTGTAAACGCACAGAACATTGCGAAGCGTCGGTTCTTCGATCCGAGCCCTCAATTATTATCTTTAGAAATATAAAAATTCTTTTTCAAAATTCAATTATTTTCATAACTTTGAATAAAATTCTTGTCAAAATTTCAATTATTTTTAAAAGTTTTCCTCATTTAAATGATTTTTCAATATCTACTATTTTTATAAAATTACCCAAAAGAATTCAATTATTTATTTATTTATTGAAAATTACACGGGCTATTAATGCCCTTTCGTACTAGGTACTATTTAAATTTAACGATAATGTCTAGATGGCTGCACTGCTATTATTGTTTTCATAAGAAATTACACATATCTCAGTATACAAAGTTATAGTTTCAGTTTGAGAGAAAATTTTATATTTAATAGTTGATAATGATTGTTGTTAAGAAAACAGTACGTTCCGCAAACCACACACGTTTTGGTAGTGTATAGATACATCAAAGCACGTGGGATGAAAAGAGGGAGTAGATAAGTCTCTCTGTGAAACAAATAGGGAGGGTGAAGAGGAAGCAACACCTTTTTATTTAAAAACAATTTTAATAAAATTGTACGCAAACATTTAATTATTTTCAAAAATAATAAAAATTTCATAGGAATTCAAATATTTACAAATTTTTTATTAGTTTCTTCTTAATAATTCAATTATTTTCAGAAATAATAAAACTCATCGCAGAAATTCAATAAATAATTTACTTTTGTATTTAAATAATTGAATTCTTGTAGAATTTTCTAATAAAAATTTCTTTGAAAATGAATTTTAGTTTTAATTTTAGATAATAATTTTCACGTAACTGTGCAATTTCAAGATCAGTTTCAAAAGAAAAAAAATTTCTTTGTCAAAAAACCAAAAATAAGTTAATTAAAATCCTTAAAACGATTAAAACTTCAACCGGTGAGCAACATAACGACAAAAAAATTAACTTTAATTAATATTTATAAGTTTTTTAAATTAGTCTTAAAACTATTTTTCATGTTTCTCTTAAAATAACTGCAAAAGTGTATTAGATATTAAATTTTCATTCATTTAACCTTAAAATATTAATTTCAAGTTTTTAAAAAGTATCATATTCAAAACGTTTAAAAAAGCTCCTATTAAAATGATGATTTAAAGTTATTTACATGTGTTTAAATGATAGTTTTATAATTATCATAATGTATTATTGTAAAATGTATATTTAAAAAGAGAAAGTGTTATTTATTTTCTGAGTAATATAAAATTTGAAGAAAGGTTGTTAATTTTTAATAAATCATGATTTTAGCAAAATCTTAGTGTTTTATTTTCCATTTTGTTGTATAATATTTACAAAATTTTTTGTTTAATATCTTATTCTTTTTTAATTTACTCTGCAATATCTACACAAAAGATTTAATGAATAAGAAAGGATCAAAAAAATGTTTATGTAACATTATAAAAGCACAAAGTAGCCCTATCCCGGGGTCTATTTTGTGCACAACTTTTAATGACTACAACTCCGACAAAAAAATTTATTTCATTGACTAACTCATAGGAAATCTTCAGAAGGAAGTATAACATATGCAAAAGTTGATTTTCTTTTAATTCTGAATTTAAATAAATCACTGAGTTAAAAAAAGCATTTTGATGCACAAAATAGCCCCAGCAAAAATATTTACTATTTACTATCAGTTTGACATAACCAGAGAATTTCATTTTCATAACATTATAAAATTAGCGCATAAAACTAATTGTAGAAAAGTATTCACAAATAAGAGCGTTACGATCAACAGTAATTATACTGTGCTTCTGCTTGGTTGTTGTAAAGGCTTTTTTTTTCGAATATTAAGATGTTTTTTAATAAGTCAACGGTTGCCGAAGCACTGAAATATAAAAGGACACAACTATGTCTGTCCTCTTCTATAATATGTGTTATTGTAGCAACTGTTGATCCATGAATTTGCACCTTCACACTGTACGCCACAGGCGCCACGGAACTGACATTTTATGTGACACCACGGAGCTGACATTTGACATTTAAACTAACCTAATTCCGCCAATTTTGCAAAATAAATCTTTTCTTTGGGCAGATAATTTGTTTCTAATATAATCTTCAAAAAAATCGTAATAATTACCGCAGAGAGTGTTTAGATTAAAAGAATAGTATTACCACAGTACTGACCACTTTTTTTGTGAACTTCACATTTTTACAAAAAAAATTGTTTTTAAGTGTAGAACTTACAATTTTTGAACCTTTTTTTTACCGATATTTGTTGCTAATGGATCTTATTTTAGATTGTAATTCTCAGATAACATTAAAATGTGCCATAAAAAGTTAAATTATAGGGAAAAAAATCTTATTACAAAATTGAAAAAATTTGTGGACAAAACTATTTTACATTTTATAATTTTATAAGAAGTATTAAAAGATGCATTATATGTAAAAATTGTTCACCTATATACACAATTCATATTACAAAAATTCTCGTTTTCAGTTTCGGCGTTTTCAATAAAATTTCTGATTTTTAACTTAAAATTTTAAAAAACGGACACGCCACGGAGCTGAAATTTTGGAGGGAATTCCGTAATTTATCAAAAAATATAATATCTATTTGTACATATTTGTGGTTGCGAATAGGTTTTATATATACCTGTGAAATGTATCCATACCTAAGCAAAAATTTTTTATTTTGTATGTGTTTTCTGTGACGCCGCCAAATATTACATTTACGTGCAAATCACCCATCTACAAAAAAGAGGAATTTTTGTTTATATTTGAAAGTTTTAACTAAAAGATGAATTTTAATAATAATAAAAATTAATTAATTAAAAAATATATATTAATAATAAAAATAGTGTAAAAATAAAATAAATTGTATTTTGAGTAAGCTTATTAAATGACAACTATATGTAATATTATAAAATAAAATAAAACAAAATAAATAAAAACACGATTACAGTAGGTATTGTCTAAAATAAACCATATTAAACTTGATAATTTCTGTGTGGAGAATCGAGAAAAGTACAAAATGAAAGGAAACGAAAAAGATATTCTCTTTATTCCATTTATTTTTTTGTCTTTTAGAAAATGCGATGGTTCGCAATATGAAAATGTAAACAAATAAGAAATTTTTAAACCACGTGAAAATACACAATTTTCAACCTTAATGTCTGCTAATCTTTCTAAATATAACGAAATGAAGGGAATTTACATATAAAGAACAAATGGAATGAAAATGAGAGAGAAATATTTTCAGTCAAAGACTTTAATGAATGAAATGGAAAAACAGTGAAAAGAATATATTTTTGTTTTTTTATGGGCTGAATTATAGAAAACTATTTTTTCGATGAATTCCATTTATGAAGAATATTCAAAAATGCAATAAAAGAGCATTATTTAAAAATAAAAGATATGTTAGAGATGACATTTTTGTTAAATTAAACATTTTTATACGATTCAATATGAGTTTAAAATTTTAAATAAAAATTTCTGTTATAAAAACTATTATTCAAACGCATCTAATGCTATTTGGAACTTTTCCTCTCTTGTTTTTTGTGATATATATTCTTTTGTAGAATTTACAGGAGAAATTTGTTCTTTGACATTTCCCATTTGTTTTCGAATGCAACAGAGAATTTTCTTAATGAAAATTTCAGAAAAATATTGCTTTTAATTTTCATCGCTAGAAAAAGTATTATATTTTGATTAATTTGCCGAAAATAAAAATTATTGTATAATAAGAATTATAATTATTAAAAACAAATCAGAACAAAAGTTGTGATTTTTTTGTCACGATTTCAAAGAAATGAAAAGTAGCAACAGTAGGAGAATAATTTCTATAAGCCTATAAAGATGTAATACTCCGTTTAAGCATAATTTTTATTAATACACAAGATTTGCTTTAATAAAATTATAATTTTAAATATTGAATTAATTTACATACAAGCAGATGTTATATCATGAGAATTTACTATCTCATGTCCCGTGAGAAATTATCTTTCTACAAATTGTGCATAGCAAAATAAGCGAGTAATATAATTCCATGAATATTTTATGGGCAAAATTGTAAATCACAACTATTTCGTAAATAAAAATATAATAAAAAAAGGAAAAAATTAAATATTATTGAGTTTTGAGACATATTTTCCTATCAATCGGTAGAATTCTTTTGAATTTATTTTTTAATCTAAATATCTCAAATTCACAATTTTTCATTTGAAATATTTTGATGAGACTAATTATTATTAGTCTCATCAAAATATTCCAAATGATTTATCTCATCTTAATTGCGTATATAATAATTCATCTCATCTCGCACCTTCGGGAAAAAGCAAACTTTTTTCCCTAAAAAAGAAAATAGAAAAAAAATATTTAAAGCATCTTCGTGATGATCGGGGGAAAATTGAAGAAGCTTCATCTATGGAAGAATGGAATCCGTTCGATTTTCATCGGAATTCGCTCGAGCTTAGCGATTAACTTTAAGTAGATTCAATGAAATTACCGTCGAGGAACTTTCTCGAATTGACACTCTGCGACAAAGTGAAGTGGGTGGATGACTTTTAACTACGGTGAACTGTTTGTTATTACTGGAACGTAATTCCAAGGAGGCAGACGCGGAGGCTATATAAAGAAAAGAGGAAAATGTGACGGAAAGTAGAAAGAGAAAGAGAGAGAGAGGGAGAAACTTTTAGGACATTAGGAACATTAAGTAGACTAAGAGAAGTCTGCATCACTTCTGATACGAATCCGTATAGTGAACAAAGTGCGATTAAAAGAGAAAACTTTCTAATATTTCACTATCATCATTGCGAAATCTCCATGTTACAATAGATAATCCATCACGTGAGCGGGTCATCTAGATAAGTGTACTCTCAACAATTTATGCCAAATTGTGATTAAAATCAGTTATTACACGAGAGCTACTTCAGACAAGTGTTCTTTTTGTTGCACTTCACTTTGATAAATATATATTATATCCATAAGGAAAACGCTACTTTACTTTATAGTATACAGATTATAAGCTTTCTTTGTTTTTTTTTGTTTTAGGACTTAAACTTTTCAAAAAACTCTTCTGACCGTAAAAAAATTGTCGATTTTGAACATACAAATTTACCGCCGCCATTTTGATATATAATGTAAAAAAAACGTTTTTTTCCATACTTCAATAAATATTTAATAATCCTTCCAAAAATAAATCCTATTCCATTTTTCATTTTCTCAAAACAAATCATCAAAGATATAGGTCTCTTTTTCTGCCTCTAGAGTGTGTTACCCCTTAAGAAAAGTTGCCAAATTTTTCATGTTTCATATTTTTGGCATTAAACAAAATAAAATATAAAACATTAACTTTTAAAATATAAAAATAACTTTATCTAAAGTTTAAAAGCAAACATTAACAATTATGACAAACATAAAATAAAACAAAATATGAACACAGAATAAAAATTTTGCCTGGTTCAATAAACCATTTTTAGATTATCTTAATATGTCAAAACGATATAGTCAATTTACTCATAATTTATTATTTTTAACGAACAAAATTTAATCTGTAACTTTAAATATGATTTAGTTCACTTATGACAACGTGTTACTTTCCTTCTCAGTCTGTTTTTCAACAAAAAAGTTAAAATTACACAAAAGTATTACACGTAATTTAAAAATACACTATGAAGGAGTTTACACCGTAAGCCTTAAATATAAGTCTCCGCGAGCATAAACGGATATGCCTCCATGAGCATATACTCGCGTCTGCGCAAAGTGTTTGCCTGCAGCTGTGTTGTGAAAGGGTGTTTTCGGCACTCGCTCTGAGTTAACTCTAGAGTTGACAGGGGTGCTCAACTAGTTTTATGAGTAAACTTTTACTGTTAATGCAGCTGGTGGTTTTCATTGGCGCAGAATTGAGAAATGACGGTAGCGTATGAAAATCACCTAATATTCTAGTTATTAAAAGTTAAGATATAAAATATTCTGCTTATTTTTCATAAAATTCCCTAAAATTTTGTTACTATAAGCCCCAGAGTTAACTCTGTTTTTTTGCGAGAGTTTAACGAACGGGTAATATCCTAACCTATAATTGACACACGTGATTTGTGAATTTGAATTACTGGATTTGGAGATTTACAAATTATTCAAAAAAGAGAATATATTTATTTGTATATTCAGGAAAATGGAAGAAGGTATGTATTGCTTAAATAAAATTAGAAAAGTTAATTAATGTTTGAATTCATGAAATAACAAATATTTATTAATAAATAAATTGCATTTAGCAATTAAAAAAAATTTGTTTTCTTTAATTGGTAAATGCAAATAATATTTATGAAAGTTTGTTAGTTTATGAAAATTTTTTGATATAAAAATGCAAATTTTAAATTTGATTTTTGTAAAAACTGTTATTTCGTAAAATAAATATTATTTTCCAGGTGAATGAAAAACATTTTAAAAAATATAATGTATGGAAACTTAACAATTTTTTTTATATTTTTTAAAAGATGATACAATTTTGAAAATAATAAGATCTTTCCGGGCCTCGCACTCTATCAATAATTAACTTTTAATAGTAGCAAAAAGTAGCTTTTAAGATTGAAAAAAGTAGTAAAGAAGTAGCTATCGAAAAATTAAATTTGACGACTGAAAAACTCGTTTTAGTCAATTCACAAAACTGCCACAAATTTGATTTTGCATTTCCCTGAGACATTTTCCTTATTTCAATAATAAAAAATTTACTTTTTTTCTTATCCTGGTAATAACTTTAATTCTACATTTTTATTACAATTATTTTACAGAGTTTCAGTTAGAAAATTCTACAAATTTTCTAACTTTCTAATTAGAAAATTTCACAAATAAGAATTCAATTATTTAAACACAAATATAAATAATTGATCGTATAATTGATTATTTATTAAAATTGAATACTTGTAAAGAATTTTATAAAATTGTTAAAAAATAATATTTATTTCTTTCCAAGAGTTTTAATAAAAATTTTGAAAAAAATTATACATATTCTTCAGGGAATTCATACAAAATTTTATTTTAAATATAATTGAATTCATGTGAAAATTTTATTATTCAATTAATTGAATTTTTCAGAAGAATTTTATTAAAATTTGAATTATCCCAGAATTTTTCACAAAACAATTGTCAATTATTTTACAAAATAATTTAATTCTTTTGAAAAAAATAGATATAAGAAATATTGGATTTCAGCGAAGAATTTCGTTATTTATGAAAATAATTGAATTTTTAACAAAGATTTTCCAAAAACTTTTGTCAATAATAGATTTATTTTGAAGAATAAAAAAAAATTTTTGAAAGTAATTACGTTTAAAAATTTATTAAATGAAGCATTTTATAATTTTTAAAAACAATTGAATTTTTGCGAATGATTTTGAAAAAGAATTTTATAAATAATTGGATTTTTTTGAATGATTTTATAAAAATTTAAAAGAATAATTCAATTAGGATCGAATAAGCTAATTAAAATTATATAAAAAATAATTGGATTTTATTACTTATATATGAAAATAATTTATTTCTTCTAAATAAATGTTATCAAAATTTTAGAAAATATTTAATATCTTTCAAAAAAATTCTTTGAAAATTATTTTAAACAATTGATTTTTTTCGAAAATATTTCTCGATAACACAATGCAACACATAACATTTGCACTAAATTTTGACTTTAGTTTCTGAGAGTACTTATTAAAACTAGAAAATACCTATTTCAGTTTTGCTAGATTAGCTCGGATTTCAATTTTATCGACTTATGAATTTTTTTTAAATTTTAACATTTTTCGGTCTTTTGATTTCAATTTTCCCAAAATAAATCATCAAAAAAAAGAATTTATTTTCTGCCTCTAGAGTAGCGTTTCATCTTAAGTTTATACAGTTTATAAAACTTTTGTAAAATTTGTTAAATTTTAAATATGTGTATTTTTAATGACAATGACAAAGTCAATGAAATTGTCATGCAGAGCAAAGAAATATTATATTGAATATTACAATATAAATATATAATAACAAAATTATTAGAGAAACAAAGTTATATAAACAAAGTTCAAAAGGTGGTCCAACCCAGAGTATATTCCCTTAGTTTTAATCAATTTTAGTTAGACAGACTTTTTCAAATGAATGTCATTAGAAATTCAGTAGTTTAAGTTGATTTTAGTCAGTCAAACCATTTTAAACGAAAGATAATGAAAATTCAGTAGTTCATATACATTTTAGTCAGACAAATCTTTTTAAACGACTGACATTACAAAATCAGTAGTTCATATGAATTTTAGTCAGACAAATATTTTCTAAATATTTCATTAATTAGTAGCTCAAGTGAATTTTAGTCAGACAAATATTTTCTAAATAATAATCAATACGCAATTAGTAACTTAGATCGATTTAAAATAAGCAGTTAATGTCAATTTTAGTCAAACGAAGTATTTCTGCATGACATTTAATTGAAAATCAGTAGTTAGAGTCAATTTAAATCAGTAGTACATATCGATTTTAGTCAGACAAATATATTTTTAAACAATGTTATCAAGCATTCCATAGTTCACATAAATTTTAGTCAGACAAACCTTTTTAAACGAAAGGCATTAAAAATTCAGTAGTTTATATCGTTTTTAGTCAGACTACTACTCTCCCAATTATTTTCAGTAGAAAGATAGTTAAAATATGTCAGTAGTTTATATCGATTTTAGTCACAGAAACCATGTCCCAATTTTTTTTTTCAATTAAAAATAAGCAGTTAATGTTTATTCTAGTCAAACAAAGTTTTTCTTTTTATCCTGACTCGAACATCGTTAATTTAAAGTAAAATTTTAATTTAAAAAATAAAAATGTCTCTAAAAATCAAACAACGTAATATTAAAATGTTACTGATGGTCGTAATTTAAGCAATTAATTTTGCACAATTTTTTTCCTTTTTTTGAATATTGAATTTCCCAAGGCGAAGATAAAAATGAGGTTTTTCGTTAAAAGCGGCAGTTTGTTTAAATGTCAGCGCGTTGAGCAGTGCGGCGCTGAGAAAGGACAACCACATGTTGGAGTTAAAGCTATTATTCACTTAGTGGCTGAGGAGTGGAGATACGGGGGGTGCAAGAGGTTTTTCGTGTCCGTTCGAAATGCGAAGAACGAGGGACGAATTTACCAATTAATGTTGCTCGATAAATCGAGGGTGCAACTTGTTCAACGACACATGTAACTTTCGAAATTGTGTGTCTCAAGAAAATTAAAGAGCACCTTCTTTTACTTTCAATATATATACTCCAATATTCCTCTCTGAATAAAACAAAAAAAAAATACAATTTTTTTCCTTGAAGCCTTAAAGGTATTAAAGTTTACTGTCTCTCGTTGCTAGGAAACGAAACACTCTATATATATATTCTTAGATCTAAAAAAAAACTCATATACATCCACAAAAAAAAGAATAACTTGAAGAAGGAACTACATTTTGCTTTCAAAATGTGTCCTTCAGGAACTTGACGACACAACTCAATGATAAAAATTCTCAAAAAATACATAGCTCAGTAATATTTTCTCCCAGAAATATTGCATAACGTATAAAATGTAAGTAAAAGGGTACTAAGTCATAAAACTAAGTGAATTTGTCAAAAAAAAAACTGCTAACATAATATATAAAAAAAAATATGTAAGTACAGATATCTCCAAATTTTTATTTATTTTTATATATAAAATAATTTATATTTATGATTAGTTTCTCAAACAAGTAGCAATTTTCGTTTAGGGTACTAAATAAATATATATTTATTCTATTCAATAAAGACGGACAAAATAAATTCTGTCCACTTATGCAAAATACTATGAAAATAACATTAAATAATATTTTTCAATTTAATTAAAATTTTTTAATTAATAGGGGAATGTAGTCAAGGTTGGCCTACTGTCTAGGTAGGCCACTCGCGTTTTTTTGTCAAGTTCACTAGCGCCACCTACGCGCATTTTTGTCGAAGCTTGTCTTAGTGAAACCTAACTTTTTGTTCAATTACATTTTCGGAAAATCGAAAATTGTGTTTTCTGTGACGTCGGTACAAAAAAAGCTCAAAAAAAGTTTTGTGCATAATGTGAAAAACCATTAATAAAAGATAAAAAACAAATTGAATCGTCAAGGCAAGTATGCAGAAAATTTGTGGGACTCATGGTTGAAAGGAAGACAAAGTAAAAAATCGAATCCCGAAACGTATTTCTTTATGGTTACAACAATTCGGTAATGTTACTTACTGTCAAGGTCGGCCACTATGTGTTTAAAATGCGCAAAGTTGAGGACGAGCTACTTCATTTGCAAAAACTGCAATTCTGTATAACTCATAATATAATTGATCATCTTATTAATATTTTTATTTAATTTTATTAATATTTTAGTGCAAAACTTTTTTTTATTTATATTTATTTTTTTATATTGTTTATTGTTATTATTTTGTTATTTCATTAAGTTACAAACTGTAAACAATAAAGAATCAATTTTCCGTAACTCCAAACATGTTATTTTAGTTTTTAACGATTAATGCCCTTTGAATTTTAAACATGGCCGACCTTGACTGTAATGGCCAACCTGGACTACAAATTTTTTTTTTTTTAAATCTTTATAACTTTTTCATTTTTAAACCTGTCAATTTACTTTGTACAGAAAAAATGTTCCTATTAAACAGGACTTTCCAACCATATACTTTAATTGTCCAAATTCATTTTTAAAAAAAAGTTATAAACAAAAGTCAAAAAGGTGGCCGACCTAGACTATGTTCCCCTATAATAATATATATTTTATATGTTCAATATTTATGTATAAAAACACGAGAATGTATTTTATGAAAAAATTTGAAAACAACAAATTTTGAAATAAATCCAATAACATTTTTTTCGCAAAGAGTCAATATTAGAGCTGCTATTTTAAACTTTAAACATTTATTACCAGAGTCGTATTAAATGTCCCCTTCCTATGGCCTCTATATCTCTATCGCAAGTGTCATAAAATTTTATTCAATATTTGTGCCACTTTTTTCGCAAAATAACTCTTAAAATATTTTCAGAAATATTTAGTTATTAGTTGACTTTTTCATAAATCGAAAAAATGTTCTATTAAAAAATTCCAAAGACCGTCACAAAAATATTTAATATCAGAATATTATTATAATCATAATAATAATGTTAATTAATATTATTATTATTATTATTATTATTTTTATATTTTATTTTTTTATATTTTATTATTTCATTTTAAAAAGTCACTTTTTTAAATAAAATTAGCAATTTTAAATGTAAGACGTAAGAATTTTTAATTCAAATTTATTTTAATAAAAATAAAATATGAACTAGAATATAGTTTTAATATTATTATAACTATATTAATAATTATATATTCTAACACAAGAAAGTCAGAGAAAAGTCAGGGATTTTTATTAAAAGTACGGAAAAAAATTAAATTTTTAGAAATCATAAGAAAATTCTGAATTTTTGTGTCTTTTTTGTTTGTCTCATAAACTATGAAATTATCACAAATTCTAAAAAAACCTTAAATTTTTTCTATTTCTTACAATAATTTCTTTTTTAATATCTTAAATCTTGAACAACTTTCATAAAATAATGACTTATAAATTATTAAATGAATAATTTTACATAAATGTTTTAAAAGTAAATTCAATTTTAAAAGAGTTGCGTTTCAATTTTCATAAATAAATGAACTTCAAACGATTTCAATTTAAAAGTTTATAAAATTTCAATTTTGAAAGAATTTTGATTAGAAATTTTAAAGAACTTTAATTTTTGAAAAATTTTAATAATTTAAAATCTTTTGAAATTAGTTAAATTTGTCAATATATATTTAATTAATTATTAAAAATAATGGATTTAGAGAAGAATTTTAGATAAAAACACTGAAAAACATTAATTTTTTGAAGAAGTTATGAATGATTGCAGAAATTCAATTACTTTCAAAAGTAATAAAATTCTTATCCAAAAATTCAATTATGTTCAAAATTGAAAAAAAAATTCGTCTAAATCCCAATTATCTTTATTATAAATATATTAAATAATAAAAATCTCCTTCAAAATTCAATTCTTTTCAAAAATTTTAATAAAATACAGTAACAATATTCTTATAATATAAAATAATTATTTTATCTCTCGAACATCTTTAATTTATTATAAAAAATGAAGAAATCTATCACTCCGAGTTTTCGACTCGGAGCTATCGATATCTTCATGTTTTATAATAATACTTTCAAAATTATTTAATTTCAAAAAGGTTTGAATTTTTTAATTTTTGAAAATCTTAATTCCTATGGAAAAATAATATTAATTAAATATTTATTTAAAAAAAGAAGTTATTGATGTTTTTGAATAATTTTGCAATTAAAGAAATTCGTAAATAAATGTAACAGAACATTTTTCATTTTCAATTAAAATTTGTAATTGATAAATAGAATTGAGAAATGTTTTTTTCCTTCATTTTTAAAAAACTTTGAATTTTATTAAAACAATTGTAATTAAGAAATAGAAATGATATAAATTATTTTCTTATGAAAATTAAACATTTTCTACAAAAACATTAAGAAACGGGAATATGTAGGTACCTAATGTTTTTTTTTCCCAAAATAAAATGGATATTTATTTCGTATTTCGTAATCATAATTTTTTTTATAAAAATTAACAATTTTCTATTTTTTATAAATAAAAAGGAGAAAAATTTGCATAATTTAGATCAGTCAAACGAAATTTGTTATAGAAAAAAGCATATAATAAACAAAATGGGTATATTTTTCATTTGTTTATCATAATTTTTTTTCAATTTTCTAATTTCTAATATTACTTTAATGAAAGAATACGAAGATTAATACAGTTAATTATTATTATTTTATTTGTTTATTTTTTTTACGAAAAGAAGTTTTCTCGTGAAACGTAAAAAAATGAAATTAAAAACAAAAATTTACGCTGGAAAATATTTTTCATATTATAAAACTGATTACATTATAATATGCCAAGGAATATAAATTTGGCCGATTTTTAACAATACAAATTATAATTTTATTAAGAATTAAAATTGTGAAATTTAATATTTTATACGTCGAGATTGATTGCCTTTAAAAAAAGGAAGAAAAAGTAGAAAAATGCTGAAATAAGAGGAACGAGAAGAAAATGGGTCAGACACCATGGTCACCATGGAGATTGGACGTTAACCAACTATTTGGCCTCGTAATAGAACTGTCACTTTTCCGAGTGCAAGCGTTCAGCCTAATGAACTACCTCATGAAAAAAGTAGCACAGTTGATTCATGAATTCAACGTTTAACAAGCTTTTTTTTAAAAAAAAACTCTTTAAAGACTTCATGTGTTAAAAAACTTTCATTTTCACCTAGTTTACTGATTTTTTAACTAACTTTGTATAAGTACTTAATTCTCATTAAAAAAAAAATTATTCTGAATACTTTTTCTTTCAGTCTCGCTCTATTATATTGTCATTAATTACAGCGCTGACAGAATGGAGTCTATTCACAGTGTAAAATGAATCAATCTCTAAACTGGAAACAGATTTTCTTTCTCTTCGTATTTTTTAGATTTTTATTATTGAGAATAAAAAAATTTTAACTTTTATAGGGTAAGTGCGGGTATAGTCGGACAGTACTAGTAGTCGGACACTTTCATGTTTTTTGTCAAATAAATAATAATGCATTGTGATATTTACTTAAAAAAATATACTGGACAAATGTGTAAAGTTTATATTTTATGAAATTAGTGTTATTTTACAAAATAATTAAACAATAAATATTTTATTTAATATTTTAAAAATCGTGGTGTCCGACTATAGATACAACCATTTTCGAGTAGCGCAATGAGTAGCACAAAGTTTTGCTGATAATTAATCATAAATTTTAAAACTTATACGATTTAAATATTATATTAATAACTTCTAGTATGGTTTAATTCCATTTTCCAGCCGATAGCAATTAAAAAATTATCTGTTTTACTTTATAAATCCAAAATATCTGACAGATGTCCGACTATAGAAACAAGGAAAAAAAGTGTCCGACTACTAAAGCATTCGTAATTTTTCATTAAAATGTTTATATTTTATTAAATACTCAAGTATTTGTAACAAATTTACATGATTTTTAATCCTGAAGAACTCATTTAATTGATAATGTGCTTATAAACACAGTAGATATTTGCTATTTCAAGAAAAAAAGCATAATATAAGATCGTATCCTTAAGTGTCCGACTACTAGTGCATTTACCCTATACAAATGTTATTAGGTGCCAAAAACAAAATTGTATTTTTTGAATCGTGTTTGTGTGCTGAGAAAAAAATTGTGTCCTGTTAATAAAATAATTTTTCCAGTCAATTTTTTTTTAAATAACAATTTTTTTGTTTCACTTTGTTGTTTCGAAAATTTATTTAAAAAAATTGGGGAAACATATTTTGTTTTTTCTGTCAAATGAAAAATTAGAATATTTTTGTTCGTTAAATCGAAGTGTTTGATTTATTTAATCACTTAATTTTATTTTTATTTTATTTATTTTTAATTAATTTATTTTAATTTTAAATTTTAATTGATTGAAAAAATTTTGATTTTTGAACATTTTCGTAAACATTAGAAAAAAATGGAAATATAATCTGATGCGGAATAAATTTTCATGTCATCCATTAAATTTTTGGTTATATTTTTCTTTCTAACTGCTCGACGATTTTTAAGAAAAGAATAAAGTGAGGAAAAAATTTTTCTCGCTTCTTTTATTTGCTCTGCTCGAGAGAAAGGATCTATGCTTCGTTAACTCGTCGCATCCAGTGTGATGGATGCTTCTGTCACATGCAACTTGGACCTATACTAACGATCTTTTGGTTCGCCTTGCTTTCATTGAGATCCTTTGCTTTTCGATAGAGCTTTTTTTTCTTTTTAAGAAAACCGCCCATTTTCACGTATATATCTATAGATATGTCTCCACAATCATTCACTGTCGACACGGATCCTCTATAATAATCTAATAATAAAAAGTCCGTTTTCCGTTGGCTTATGTCGCTCAAAATAAAAACAAATCTAAATTTCACTTTCATATTTATTGCATTTAATTCGATAAATCCTTTACAAGAAAACAAAACTAAATTTTCTATTTACAAATAAACACCTAAATTTTGACGTAAGTTTTAAAGAATATATATTTACTAATTTTGAAGTAAATTGGATTACCTTCGAATTCATTTTTATAAAAAAAGTGTTTTTTTACTTTTTTTTCTTACTTGCATTTTTTTAATGTTAGAAAATATTTTTTATTTTTTAAATTTAGGAAATTGTTTTTATCTAAAATAAAACATTATTTCTCGTACAAAATTTCTATGGAGTCACTATTTTAAAAGCTGTATATCTGGAGAAATAATTATTGCATTAATTACACAGCGGAGATTATGATTCTCTATACTTTATAATAAAGTTTAAATTTCATTTGTTCATTAAACAATGCTCTGTTCATTGTACATTTTTATAATTATATAATTTAATTTTACGTTACATAAATTATTAAAAAAAAATTTTTTTTTTACATTCGACATTCTACCGGCAACATTTTATCTAACTTTTATTTTTTTTACCTAAGTTTTTTATTTTTTAAATTATTAATTATTATTACCTATTATTTAAAATTAAGGAAATATATGAATACGTATAGAAAATTGTAAAATTTATTCCTTGGAGAAATATTTAAAAAAATGAGTTTTGGAAATGTTTGTCATTTATTTTGACTTTTGACAAAAATTGTAACTTTCTATATTCGAAATGATTTATGAGGTGTCACATTATAGGAGGAGTTTGATGTTGAATCATTAAATACATGCAATCATTATTAATTCATTGAACAATCGTTTATCAGCATGTCATTGTAAATCAAGTGTTACGTGTCTATTCAAAGAATTTACGATTTGATTTTGATCCTAACAATTTACATTTTCAGTGTGTGATAGAAAAATTAATAGCTATAAATACACTTTCATAATTTTTTTTTTTTGCAAATTTTTTTATATTCTGATTATTTTTGTATACACTACGATTAAAATATTTCGTAAGTTGAAAAAAATTAAGCAATATTTTTCTTGAGAAATTTTTTTTAATTCAGTTTTTATTAAGTATTTTTTTTCTTCTACCGATTTTGTTTGGTCTACCAATTTTATTTTTTAACACAAAATAATTTTCCCGAACAAAGAAAAAATTTAACGCAAAATCAATTATTTTGAGAAACTTCTTCAAGTATTTAATTATTAAAAATAATTAAATTGAAATAGTAAAACATTTTTCCTGGTTGTTGAATAATTTAAAAAAAATGTAAATAAATATAAAAAATGAATAAATAAAAAAAAATATCTAATGGTATCTAATGGTAAGTTTAAAAAAGTATTATTTTGAACATTTTTTGTCTTATTTAAAAAAAATTCTTTTTTTTTTAATTTTTATTGCAATTATACACTGTTAACATTTTTTAACGAGAAAAAATTTTAGTGAATACTTTTTCACAAATAAACGATATTTTGCAAGATATAAAAATGGAGTGTTCGCCGCAGACAATTATATATAACGAATGGTACTGTAAATAAACTGGAATAAAAATAAAAAAAAGTACTAAACTTGAACATTCTTTCAATGGAGTAAAAAAAAACAGAAAACCGACCCTTTTATATCGCTAACAAACACTATTTTGAGACATTTTTCGTTCTCACAAAATCTTGCATATGACTATTGAATCATGTAACATATTTTCTGCGGGAATTGAAAACTTTAAAAAATGTATACCTCAATGTATGAAATTCTGTTTTCATATATATGACGAAACAAAAATTCAGGTGGGAAACTTCATTTGAATATATGTTAAAACCACGGAATTTGAAATTCGAAAGAATAGAAAAAAAGTATTTCACGATATACGTATAAACAATGCGAGAAAAAATTGTTATGCTTTGTTTTTGGATCCTTAATTACTATTTTCCAATAACGAGAATGTATTAATCAAATTTGCAGCCAAAAAAAAGGTATAATTAAAGGATTACATTACGCGTGTGGAAAATATTAATTTCATCTCAATTTCATTATGAACCACCTGTAATTTACTACTATATGTACACCAATTGTTTGCTTTTATTTTTTTTAAATATTAGTGTAATAATAAAAATATTTCTATATTATTCACAGTTTTTCTAAGGATATCAAATATGTGAAATTAAAACTTAATAAAATGAAACGTAAAAAAGTCCCTTAGGGAAATTTTTCTAACGAAAAATCAAATGTCTGATTAATATTAATTGATAAAAAAATTTTAAATCGACTTTTTTTGTAATGAAATTTATCAAAGTTGAAAGAAAATTTGATACGTATTTTTCAAACATCATTCACTGTTGAATTTTAAAGAGAGAAATTGTTATTTTTTTAGCATTTTAACAGAATATAGCATACATTTTGAAAATATTGAACTTTTACCGTTTTACCAATTCTGAATTAAATGAAATTTAAATTTAAACTTTCAAAATATCAAAACTAAAAATTTATGATATTCTTTTATAGCCATATTTTATAAATTGTACCTATTCTTAAAACAAAAATTGAAATTCGAAAATAATAATAATAATAATAATAATAATAATAATAATAATAATAATAATAATAATAATAATAATAATAATAATAATAATAAAGTATTATAAATAAATAAATAGATAATAGTAATAAAAATTTACTAATAATTAAACAATAAATAAAGCAATAATTAATTATTAAAATCGATAAAAAATTTACGTCAGTAGTACAAGTAAGTTTTAGTCAGACATAAATAATAAAATATTTTCAGTCCGTGAAAAATATTCGAAATTACTTAACTAGTAGTTTCAGTAGTAAATACATGGTTCAGTCAGACATAATAATATTAAAATTTCATAAAATTCATGTTTCAGTAGTATAAGTCAGTTTTAGTCGGACAACAAGTAACTTCGAACTAGGCTAACAAACTAACAATTAACTGATTTTTCTTATAGAAAGTTTAGTAGTAAAAAATTATTTCAGTCAGTCATGTAACTACTGAAAATTAAAAAAAAATGTATGTCAGTAGTAAAAGTCACAGTAAGTCAGACAAAGAGATACATATAGTACAGACATATAGTCAGACATATAAGTACTGTAAATTATTGAAACTATTATTTTAGTAGTAAAAATTATATTTCGTCAGTCATAGATAATAAAATATTTTCCGACAAAAACATTCGAAATTTCTTAACTTCTAGTTTCAGTAGTGAATACAGGTTTCAGTCAGACATAATAATTTAAATTTCACAAAATTCATATTCTAGTAGTATAAGTAACTTTTAGTCGGGCAACATTTAACTTATAACAAGGCTAAAAAATTAATAATTAACTGACTTTTCTTATTAAAAGTTGAGTAGTAAAAAATAATATTAGTCAGCCGTACAACTACCGGAAATTTATAAAAAATTTTATGTCAGTAGAAAAAATAACAGTCAGACAAAGAAATAAAAAAATTTTTAAATTCTTATTTTTTCTGTTCTAGTTTGTTATAGTTTCGGCACCTTATTATAAAAATTCTGTTTTTAATAGTAAATTTTGATAATAGTAGACATTCCACTCAGTCAAACATATAGAATTGCTCCGAATATTATTGAAAATATTATTTAAGTAGTAAAAATTTTATTTCGTCAGACGTAAATAGGCAAAATGCTTTATTTTCAGATTTCAGTAGTACGAGTTAGCTTTGGTCAGGCATAACATTGCCGAAACAAAAAAATTCGCGTCACGTAGTAAAAATTATTTTAATTCACACAGTAATATTACACATTTTCGCTAATTATAGTTTATTTTTTACTTTCTTTTCCTTCGTAAGAGTAATGAATTTTAATTTATGCCAAATTTCAGAAATACGTTTTTCGTAATAATAAAAAACTAAATTCTACTTCGTACAAGATTTTTTACTCTACTAATGAAATAAAAATTTGTTGAATATTTTATTAGAATAAACAATAAAATGGTAAAAACTTCAAAAATACTAAATGTTATCTTAAATTTTTCTTTGATTTAGTAATTTATTAAACTTTATTTTTAACTTTATTTTTAAGTTCAACTTTAATTTTTCTTTGATTTAGTAATTTATTAAACTTTGAGTCCAATCAATTTACGATGTTCAGCAAGAGTGTTCCTCTTTTATATAATTTTCTACCAATATAACTCAATTGCCTAAATTCATTTGTTAAAAAAAAGTTATAAAGAAAGTTTAAAAGGTGGTTCAACCTTGACCATGTTTTCCTATGGTAAACAATCTTTAGTTAAAATAACTAAATAATTTTTCATAGAGTGTGCAGTATAAAATTTTAGAATGAAAATATTATATTAAAATTATCGAATGCAGAGTTATATTAGATTTTTCTTTGCTTGCAAATAGAATTATGTAACTGTAAGTAGTAAACATATGATGAGAGATGAAATTCTTTCCACGAGAGAATTATTGACGACGAATATATTTCGATATCATACAAAGCATTAACTTTGAAATGTGAAGATGTAGAGAAAAAATAGAAGACATTTCTTGTCTTCTTCTCCTTTTATCAAAAAGATCAAAGAGAATGTTATAACCACCTCTGGGCTTTTGAAACACGCTGCAATGCTACGATATATGTATATATATACGTTCGTCGTAGGGAATATATATATGGAAATATATCTATATATGTATATTATATATAGATATAGAAAAGTAAAAAAGAGATCTCGATGAGTAAAAAAAAATTGAGAGAGAGAGACCAGAATACGACCAATTTTTCGTAAGTCCTTCGCGCGTGCACGTTCGAACCAGGAATTCCGCAATGCGGACTGTCGGGATGAATTCGCACATTGGGCACACATAACGGGTGACTCATTGCTTCCCTACGAGCAATTAATTTTCCACATCGTAGAGAAAATAGATTTAAATCAAATATACTTTTCTCGATTATTTCTCTCGCGCCTTTTTTTTCACGTTTTTTTTTTGTACTCATCGCCACTCCATTATCGGATTTACGTCTCTGACAATATATTCCATTTACATTTTAGTTTTGAATTTTCAAAATTATTTATTTATTACAATACACTCAGAAAATATGTATAGAATTTTTTTCGAAAAATAAAGTAAATTTATTTTTACTAATTATTAATGTATTTTTTTTAATCTCAAAATGCTACAATGTTCCTTTTAATGGAAATTAAATTTTAATATCAGAATCTCCTCCACTGGGATGCTATCCATAATCTTATAATATATGAAATAGGCATTACAAGTCAATCAATATTCTTTAGATTATAATTGTTATTACAATTACTATTATTATTTCTTTTATTATTATTATTATTATTATTATTATTATTATTATTATTATTATTATAATTATTATTATTTTTATTATTATTATAATTATTATTATTTTTATTATTATTATTATTATTATTATTATTATTATTATTATTATTATTAATATTATTAATAGCAGTATTATTATATGATTATTCAATAAATATTTGGAGAATAATTTGATAATTATACATGGTCGATTCTCCTGAAAGGAACTTCATGTGTCTCCAAGTCAAGTTTCATCGTTTACACTATAATTAGGGTTTCCTACACGAAGTGTACCGTACGAAACTCTATTAGTCTCGCTTTTTGTCAAAATTACATTTCTTACTCTAGAAAAAAGATTATAGAAAAAATATGCAAAACGTGATTATACTTTATTATCATGGTGTTTTTTTAAGATTTCCATAAAAAATGCTGTATTATCCCTTTTTTCCAAACTCAAGCTTTTAAACGAATTTTTCTGAAACTTTGTAAGAGGATGTGGGTACATTTTAGCGGGTAAATTACACGAGAAAAATACGAAAAAAAATAGTCTGATTCTAGAAAAATTAATAATTTCGAAAAAAGTGATGATCAGATTTAAAAATTTCAACTTCTGACCTTGGCAATTAAAAAATGAGTTCTCTGATAAATTTTTCTAAAACTCAAAAACTAAACAAAAAGCATTTTAAAAATTTGTAGATTGACATGAAAAACCGTCAAATTTCAATGTATTTAAAAATTAAACGTTCTGATTTCTGTGAAAATTGTAAATTAAATATTAATTTAAAAATAAACATATATTTTTGTATAGGTATATTAGTTTCCTGAATTGCTTCTATTTGACCTAAACTTATACGAATTTGGAGAGAATTTGAATAAATATGTAAAAGAGACTTCAAAAATAAATAATAAAAGAAAGAAGAAAAACAATAAGCAAAAAATAACAAATGTAAGAAATAAAGTCAAGAAAATACTAGGGCAAAAATATTTTGAAATGAGATTTTTCAAGTCCATCATTATTGGACAGTAAAACAATTCTCCATCGTCGTATATATCTATAGAATTATTTCTTTCTTTTATATGCGGCATGATGAAACGACAATTGAAGAAGAACTATCTTCAAATACTATTTATAGTTACTTGAAATACAAATATATATATATATATATATATATATATATATACGATGGTGGGAGATTGATTTAAGGAAACGTTGTTTTAGATTCTTTTTCATTCAATCCAATTTGTTAAAATGTTCCCATTCACTGCTGTAGGACAGAGAAGATGAATTTCCGACATTCATAGCACATTTTCGATGAAAGTTTATTTGAAATTTGTGGTAGGACAAAAGACATAAATAACACTCGACAAGTAAATTAAAAATACTTTTCGACACATTGCCCGCTAACCATCTCGACAATAAACTTTTTGCCGTGTTTTGTGAAATTAAATTTTCAAAAATTTATATTTACTGTTGTGCAATAATTTTTTTTGCAATTTCGGATTTATGCCTGATTAAAATTTGAATATTACTATTTTTTAGATTTTTAGAAATTGGAATTGTTATGTATGACAGAAACTTGCATTTACTACATAACTGAATCAAGATTTTTAGAAATATAGAATGATTGCCTGATGTATGTAAATATAATTTTTACTACTGAAACGACATCAAATGTAATTACGATCTATTTTTCTTAACTGAAAATAATTTTTTCTACCAGAAAAGATCTTTTAAAATATTTTAAATGTCTGACTGCACCCAGTACTGTGCCAATAATTATATCAACGCAAATCTTTAATAACAGGAGTGAGAAAACAGTGCAGAAAAAAAATGCCTGAAAAGGATGTAGAGACTGCTGATGAGAATTAGAAGAGAAAAGTAAATGGCGTAAGCTGCCTGGTTAACCTGGTTTTATTGGGGTCAAGGAAGAGCGATGAGAAGACTTTGAACAAGGAGTAATTGTTATGAATGGTTGTGACCATCTGAAAAGATCTGCCAATAGATTAAAGCAACGATCCACGATACTCTCGAGAGCCATGGACATCAAACTCTCAGCATCTCGCTGTTTGTAGTTTCCCACTTTGTCACAGGACTTAAGCCAGGGGTTTCAAACATTTCAGCTCAAAATGGGAGCACACAGTATAGTTGTCTACTTCCTCTCCATCATTTCATCCTTGGAACATTATACATCTTCACTTTCCCATTTCATCTCATTTATTTTCTTTAGTTTCATGTATTTTCTTTTACTACTTATCGGGATATTCCATAAATTTCACGTTTCACTTTATTTCACTCTGCGTGTTGATAATAAAATATCAAAAAATAAAAGAGAAAAAAATATTTTATTTCAGTTATGCATTGAGATTTACTACTGATATAATAATCAACTACTACTCTAATACTGACAATTTAAAAAATTTGTTTGTCTGACAAAAATAATTTTCACTGAAACTGGAAAAAAAATTCAAATAATTAATTATCTCTGAGTTTTATAAGTTTTAATGAGTAAAATTTATTACAGTAAATCCAACTGTCAAAATACATTACTACTAAGATCCGAATTTTTCAATAATAGAGTAAAAAATCTTATGTAGAAAAAAATTAAATTTTTTATTAATACTAAAAACGTATTTCAGGGCTCGAACTAGTGAAAGTATTTAAAAATACGGACTTTACGGACCAAAAATGAAAAATTATGGATCAATTACTGACAAAAATATAACCAGTCCGAGTGAAATAAAAGGACTTACTTAAAACTATAAATTAAATTTTTCATAACTATAAATTATAAAACATGAAGATATCGGTAACTCCGAGTCTTCGACTCGGAGTTATCGATTTCTTCATATTATATAATAATAATTAAAGATTACCCAGTGATAAAATTATTATTTTCAAGAATTTTTAATTAAAATTCTTCTTAAAATCGATTATTTTTAATAATTTTCGAAAAAGTTCTTTGACAATTTTCAAATCCATTTGTTTACAATATTCAATTTTACGAAAATTCAATTATTCGTAAATTCTTCAATTAAATATATATTAGAAAATAAAAACTTCAAATAATGTAAAAAAAATCTGTAATTAAACTTTCTCATAAAAATTAATTCCACAAAATTGTTAGTTAAAAATATGAAAAATTCAAATTTTCAAACATTTTAATCTGAAACCTTTTCAAAATTCAATTAGTTCCAAAAATTTATGCTCTAATGCTTTTAATATTCAATTATAATCTAAAATTTTAACTGAAATCCATTTTTAAATCAATTTTTATTAGAAAATTCTACTAGAATTCAATTATTTAAATAAAAAAAAACAATTTATAGAATAATTGCATGTTTCTTAAAATTGAATTCTCATAAAGAATTTTATCAATAAATTTTTAAATAATTTAATTCTTTTGACGAATTTTAATAAAATTTTTAAGAATAATTACATTTTTTCGAGGAATTCAATTCAAATTGTATTTAAAAAAATTAAAATTCTGCAATGAGTTTTATTATCTATCAAAATAATTGAATTCCTAATAAGAATTTTATTATTTATGAAAATAGTTGAATGATTGCGAAAAGTATTACAAAATAATTTCTAAATAATGAAATTCCTGTAGAATTTTTATTATATTTTGAAAATAATTAAAGGTTTGTGTAGAATTTTATTATTTTTTTTTTTAATTATTTGAATTCTTTTGGAAAATTTTTGAAAATAATTGAAATTTTTCTAAGAATTTTATTAAAATTTTTAAAAATAATTGAATTTCGGAGAAGAATTTAATTATTTCGAAAAATAATTAAAATTTTGACAAGAATTTTAAAAAATTTTTGAACATAATTGAATTTTTGCCAAGAATTTTATTACTTTTGAAAATAATTGAATTCCTACAATCATTTTTAATTTCTCTAAAATGATCCAAATTATATCGTACAATTTACGGACTTTACGGACCATTTTTTCAAAAAAACGGACTTTTACAGACTTTAAGCAAAGTTACGCACTCACTGTAAATCAAAGTAAGTAAAATTCATGTAAAATTCATTCATTGTAGTGCTTTTACGGGATTTACGAACATGAGAGTGACTAATACTACTAAAATATATTAATTTCATGAAATTTGAATTATTATGTCTGACTGAAACATGTATTTACTACTGAAACAAGAAGTTATGAAATTTTGAATGTTTTAGTCAGACTGAAAATATTTTATTATTTATGTCTGACTAAAACGCACTTGTTCTACTGATGTGAATTTTTTATTAATTCATTATAGTTTTATTTGTTTAATTATTAATAATTTTTTTTATTATTATTTTCTTAATATTACTTTTATTATTATAATTAATGTTTTATTATTTAATAATTATTTCAGTTTAATAAATTATTTATATAATCGCAGATTAATTAAAATGGAATTATTTCTTTCATTATAGAGTATAAAAAATATTTTTTTTTATTATTAGGTGCATATACCGCTTTTAAATTTTTTTAAAAATTGAAACTTATAAAATATTGCAAGAGAGGAATATCATAAATTTTTAGTGGAATTTTATATTTCGAAAGTTTAAATTTAAAAACATTTAATTCAGAATTGTTAAAACGTTAAAAGTTCAATATTTTCAAATATGTGTTTTTTGGTTAAAATTTAAAAAATAACAATTTTTCTCTTTAAAATTCAACATTGGATGATGTTTAAAAAAAAGGAAATTATCCTCGAAGTGAAACAAGAATTTAAAAAAATATGTCTTTGAATTGATGTCTCACTGAAACTTGCATTTACTACTAAAATGAGAAGTTTGTCAAATTTTTTTTGAAAGACTAAAAAATTTTATATTTATTTTATATCCAATGTCTATGTCTGACTAAATACAACTTTTACTACTAAAGCGAAATTTTTCCAAAACTCTCAGAGTTTTGTTTTGAGAAATTGAGAATAGTTTCGTCTGATTGAAACTGACATTTACTACTGAAATTAAAAATTTGAAACTTTTAATTAATTAATAATTAATAATTCCTAACATAAAAAATACATAAGAATAATAAAAAAATATATGTTTAAATAAAAAAATGCTACATCGAAACTCAAACGATGACGATTTTTCAAACATTCGACAAAATTCTCACAACGGAGATAAAATTTTTACAAAAATTTTTATAAAACACAAAACTGTATTATTAAAATTTATTATAATTTTATAGTTATTAATTAAAGAATACAATCATTTTTGTACACTTTTGCTTACTTGTATATTTACATATATATTTACACGCAAAAGTGGATCTGATAAAATGCCAATTTGATTGCAGATTTAATTTTCCGTTTTCCCAGTTGAACGTCGACAAAATAAATGATAAAATTTTCAGATAAAACTTTCTGTCTCAAAAGGATAACAAATTGGATGGAGATAGGACCTTGAGGCGATGTAAGAAGAGAATATGTAGTCGGTTTTCTCTTCAATTGTTATACTCCAAAAAAGTAGGTTAAAATTCTCATAACGTTGCCAGATTTAAAACCATGTTTTTGAAAAAAACACACACACATTCATGTATAAAGGACAACATTTTTTAAATAAAATATGAAAATTTGTTTTAATATTTAAAAATATAAAAGAATTATTTATCAGGTCAAGATCAAGATTCGTATAATATAGACATAGAAATAGCTGCTAAAGAAAAGTATACTCAAGGTTATGAAGTTTTCCCTTTTATTTCCTTCCGCACTAAATTTCTTTTCGTATAAATTAGAGTAAATTAAAGTGGAACCTTTATAAATTTTATAGTTTTAATTAAATTTTTAATTCAATAAATTTAGAAATGAAAATATGCTTAAAAATCGTAAAATAAATTGTTTGTTACATTTTTAATCAATGTATTTGTTCATATTTTATTGTCTATAGAATTTAATTATTCAGTTTTTTTTCATTATTTTTATTTATTTTTTTTTTTCTTATCTTTTACTTCTTTTTTTTGTAGATTTTTTATTTTTTGTACAATTTCGCTGTTTTTATTTTTTCTTCTTTTATTTTTTTTTTCTACTTTTGAAAAACCTTTATTAAAGGGTAAAATTTACGTCTCATATTGTAAACTTTGAGAAGTTTAAACTTCAATGTCTCCGTCTTAGAAGCATTTAAACTTTAGTGTTTCAATTTAAATTCAATAAAACGTCAAGGGTCTAAGAGAGCGCATGGAGTATACGAAGATTGACTTTTATAACATGAAAGCATAGAAAGAGAGAGAGAAAGCAGCTTTTATTTCACAAAAAGCAAATATAAATTTTGAGTGGCTTTCATTTAAAGGATTTTGAATTTTTATATTTTTAAATGTTCAAAACGAATTTTATTCACAATAAAAATCATGCGAAATCAGAAAGGAAAATAATTTCAGTATTTTTTGTAAGTGAAAAATAATCTTTAAAATAAAAAATATTTTTCAAGTTACACACGCCATTTGATTTGTTGCATTTAACCTAAATTTTAATTTTTTATCTTCTGACCTAATTATATGTACCTAATTACAACTTTCTTTTAAACCTTCATTTTATTAAAATCATTTTAAACGCTGAAAAAGAATTTATTAAATGAAAAAAAAATCAAAAATAAACTGTAATAAAATTTTATAAATAGAATTACAATAGTCAAAACTTTTATTGTTATAAAAAAAATAAATTTAAAAAGAATTTAAATAATTATAAAATTATAATTAAGTAGAATTATAAAAATTGTTATAATAGTTATAAAAAAAAAATCAAATTCCATTAAAAAGTAAATTTAAAAAATTTTCCCGTCTTTACAATTTTCTCCCACATTCAATATCTAAGTGACTATATAATGGCCATTAGGAGAAGTTTCCTGGAATTGATTTCTTACATTTCTTTTCTTTTTCGCCGTCCCTTTTTTTTACGCTGCAATCAATAAATAATTGAGATTTAAGAACTAAAAGAAAGTTGAATGTGACAAAGAGTGAAATACGAGCTCAGGTGGCCAAGTTTAATTCAATTTCGAGCAACGAGTGGTGCTGTGTGGTGAACTTGTCGAAGAATAGAAAAGTTTTGAAAACGCGTTCGCTGATTTTAAGTTGGATTACACACACATAGAGAAAAGACAAGTATGTGATAACAAAGAATAAAAAAAAAAACAAGAAAAGGAAAAATAAAGAAAACCGAAAAAGTACAATTGGTGAAGTAGAGCGTTGAATTTTCCAAAGACTTTGGCACGTCTTTCGAACGAATCCACACGTAAAAACTATTTCGTTGTGTGTGCTTTTCGTGGAAATCTGTGTAGAACGAACTCGAAAAGAGAGTGGGGGGTGAAAAAGACGTTAAAACTAAAATCAAAGTTCCTTGAAAGCTCAACACGTATATATACATATACAACAAAGTAAAGACTTTAAAAACACATCTTCATATTTTTCAATTTTCCAACAATTCACTACTTGTATGTATATATATATATATAATCAGAAATAGCTCATAAAACATCATTTGCATTGTGAAGTCTCAGAACTTTTTTTTTCAGTCATATCTGATACATTTATTTTTTTTTATATCTTTTCATTCTTTCTTCTTTTTATTCTCCAATCTTTTTCTTCTTTTTTCAGAAAAAAAATTTTTGAAAAAGAAAATATTTTTGAAGAAGAAATTATAATTTCCTTTTGCTTTAATGTATTGCAAGTGAAGGCATTAATAATTTTTTAAAGTAGGATTAATTTTTAGTTTTAAAATATAATGAGACCTAAATATAAAGAATAAAAAGTAGAATAATCCTTTCATAAATAAAAATTTAGAAAGAAAAGCATTCAGTCTGTATGGCATATTAAACAAATAAAAACGTTTCTTTCTTTATCAAAATAATGTCACCAGGACTCGAACCAGTGAATGTATTTAAAAATACGGACTTTACGGACCAAAAATGAAAAATTAGAGACCATTTATGGACTAATTACTGACAAAAATATAACCAGTCCGAGTGAAATAAAAGAACTTTTATAATAATTAAAGATGACCGAGTGATAAAATTATTATCAATTCAATTATTATTTTCAAGAATTTTTAACTAAAATTTTTCTTTAAATCTATCATTTTCAATAATTTTCGAAAAAGTTCTTTAACAATTTTCAAAAACATTAAATTCAAAATTAAATTATTTCTAAAAGTTCACAATATATTGCTTTTACACTGTAAAAAATTTAGGGAGTTGACGGTCACTGGAGTTGGGAGTGAAATTTTTCGAGTTAAAAATCAACTCCAAAAGGAGTTGAATGTTTTTTAAAATTGAATTCTTATAAAGAATTGGATCAAAAATTTTTAAATAATTGAATTCTTTCGACGAATTTTAATAAAATTTTTAAGAATAATTCGAGAAATTTGCTTAAAATTGTATTAAAAATAATTGAAATTATGCGATGAGTTTTATTATTTGTGAAAATAATTGAATCTATAAGAAGAATTTTATTATTTTTGAACAAAATTGAATTTCTTGGAATATTATTATTCTTGAAAATAATTGAATTTCTGCAAAAATTTTATTATTTGTGAAAATAATTGAATGATTGCCAAGAAATTTATAAAAAAATTTGTAAATAATTGAATTCCTCTGGAATTTTTATTATTTTATGGAAATAATTAAAGGTTTGCGTAGAATTTTATTAAAATTTTTCTTAATTAATTGAATTCTTTTGGAAAATTTTATTAAAATAATAGATATTAAAAATCATTGAATTCAGGAATTTTTTTTAAAATAATTGAAATTTTGACAAGAATTTTATTAAAATTTTTGAAACTAATTGAATTTTGGAGAAGAATTTTATTATTTCTATAAATACACGGGAAAAAAAATCTTACACCTAGCATAGTTTAGTTTTAAATTTGGTCTAAAAACTAGTCGATAACTAATAAATACTAATTATTATTGTTTTATTTTAACTTTTTATCAAATTGGGCTACAGAGTTGCGATAAAACTATAAAAGCAGGCGCGCAATTTTTGAAATTACTACTGCGATAGCTTCAATTTCAACAATAGTAATTTGTTTAAACAATTAATAAAATTATTATTTCTAGATTGTTGTTAGTAACTAGTTACATTTGTTCTGAAAAGTTGCAAAATTGAGAAAAAATCGCAACTCTGTAGCTCAATTAGATAAAAAGTTGTAAATAAACAATAATAATTTATTTAAACAAATTAGCAATTACAGGGAATAATTTTTAAAAATCAATTTTTGTATTACTTATTCAAAATCTAGGAAAAATCTTTGACAAAAATTGTAAAAAATATTTTTAACGATTTTTTCGTAATTTTGAAATTTATGGCGTTTTTTTGGGGCACTATAAAAAATAGTTAATATTAAAAAAGTATTAAATAGACAATTTAGCACTATTTGAAGTCTTCTGAAGAGAAACAGAGTTTGATGAATAAAAAATATTAATTTTCAAGGATTTTATACCAATTCTACAAAAATGTTTTTTCCCATGTATTTTACATGGGAAACTTTGAGCGCTTTGAACGACCTTAAAATATTTTTTTGATTTTCAACAAAAATAGGGGTATTTTTTTCGATATAGAATAATCCTAGGTGATGAAAGCATTAAAATTTTGATTTTATTTTTATTTTACCACCCTATTGGACACTCTATGGTTAAATAAAAGATTATGATTATTAAAAGAAACACTTTATATAGAATAAATAATTTTATTTATTAATACTCTTCTGGTAATCCATGGTTAAACACGCGGTTATCACAGAAGTAACGCCAAGTAAGCAGGTAACTGGCGCGCAACACAGCAGCGCATCTAACACAAAGTAACGTAATCTTTCTCTGTTCAGTGTCGGAAACACTCATTTTCTAACACTCCCTCCTGTTCGCATCCTTATACTTCCATAATATTTATTCGAATTAATTAGTACCTGTGAACATAGAAAAAGGATTAGACAATTGAATTCACACCATAGCGTGATATGGATAAATGATTCTGTGAAGGGGAAATAAACTCATCTAATTCTTTACAAATTAATTTTGGATTAGTTGTATGTTCTGTTGTACCCCAACCTGCTATGAATTTTGTAAATAATTCTGATTTTTTTAATTCAAAACTATTATCTATTTGACTCACGTGTTAAATATTTAATTTCTTTGTTTCGTACTCACCCTTTTTTGTTTTCATCGTTCTGTTTTTTTTTCTTTGCTGTCAACTTTTGGACACCCATTTCTACCCCTTTTTGCTACTGTCGTGGGTGTTTCATTTGCTAGTCAGGAATGATTTTACAGATATTAGGATCACCGAACAAAAAGAATTTTTTAAATATTTTTTATATTTGTTGTAAAATAAGCATCTAAAGTATATGAAGTCGTAAAAACTGTCACATTTTCATCTATTCGAAAATATTAAAGAAAACACATCCCTTATGAAAAAAGAGTACTGGAATGAGTATTGGAAAGAGTACTGGAATGAGTATTGGAAAAAGTACTGGAGTGAGTACTGGTTTGAGTATTGGTTTGAGTATTGGAAATCCAGTACTTTTTTCGCCTTTATATAATCTAAAATTCTTTTACTCGAATATTTGCAATTGACTCTATTCTTAAACCTGAAATATTATAAGTAAAATTCATTTTTCTTATTTTTATTTCCTATAATTCTTATTTTTCTTAATTCTAATTGTCGGAATAATTTTCTGTCATTTCTGTCGACTTTTTAATGTCCACATAACCTAAAATTTATTATTTATTTTATTTAAAAATAAATATATATATATATATATATTTTTTTTTTAAAATCACATAATCATATCCACCCCCACAGCACCGAAACTTTCCTAAAAATGTAATTAATATTTACTTGCAATATTCGGAATATTTAATTGCAATGTTTATTGAAAGTTGTGTACAGATTTAAATGTCCCGATTTAATAAATGTTTAGCGCGAAGCTTTCCTGAACATTTCAATAAAATCTTTGCATAATTATAATTATAATTATGCAAAGATGTAATTTCATGTTCAGGAAAGCTTCGCGCTAAACATTTATTTAATCGGGACATTTAAATCTTTATACAATTTTCACTAAACTTTTCAGTTAAATATGACGAATATTGCAAGTAAATATTTAATAAATTTTTAGGAAAGTTTCGGTGCTATGGGGGCACTAATATTGACATAATTCCTATTTTTTTAATGTCCTATTTTTTATTTTATTTGTTGTTTTTCGTTCTTCCAATTGTCTATTATAAGTCAGACTTTTTTTTAATAAAAATTTATTTTAACGAATGGGCGTTTGACACATTTATTTTTTCTAAAAATCACATAATAATATTCACTAAGATTAACTGCTACACGGAGAGAGAATATATATTAAATTTTGTAAAAATATTTTCAAATTGGGGAAAAAGTGCGACAAAGCGAAATTTTGATATAAAAAATACTAAACTTTAAAAAAACTTATGTGAAATTTAGTATAATTATATTAAATATCAAGAATATTAATTAAATTCTAATATAACTTTAGTAAATTTCACAAAACTTTTTTTAAAGTTTAGTATTTTCTATATCAAAATTTCGCTTTGTTGCACTTTTTCTCCAATTTGAAAATATTTTTACAAAATTTAATATATATTCTCTCTCCGTGTATTTGGCATAATTCCCAATTTTCTGAAAAGTTAAATGTCCTATTTTTTATTTTACTAATTATTGTTCGTTCTTCAAAGTATCTATTTCGCTTTTGTTGCAATCGTTGCAATGCAATGTAATGGCAATCATATTAACAGCTGAGCCTTTACGCTCGCTGCATGTTTCTGCCCTTTACTGGCAAATGGCTATAATACACGTCTTGCCGCCTGTCATAATTGCATTACTTTTGTACCTTTTGTATTTTCCATTCTGCAACCGCGTTTCTGCATAGATTTAAACAATCTTTTGAATTATTGTAATTTAGAAGATGCTTACCCATTGTTCGTTGGCAGATTTTCTAAAAAGTGCCCGTGTACAGAGAAAAACTAGTTCGAAAACATTTGTTTACTAATTTCACGTCGTTTAACCCAGGCAGTGCCGTTTTTCTTATAATAATTGTAAGTCGCACATAACCTACAAATTTCAGAGACTTGACAATTTAATTCACACCTTCAAAAATTGTTATGAATTAGAGATTATGATTAATTATTTATATATTCGACGAAATAATTCAATTCTCCTAATTAATCCATTATTCTATAATAAATCGTGTTATAATTTCTCTAACGGGCGAATTAATCTTTTTTTTATTTCGCCCATTTTTTTGTATATTCTTCTGACGGACGAAATAAACTATTATTCTTATTTCGCCCGTCACTGTGTATTTTTGTGACGATAAAAATTTTTTATTTTTAATAAAAAAAGTCTGACTTATAGACAATTGGAAGAACGAATAACAATTGGTAAAATAAAAAATAGGACATTTAATTTTTAAGTAAATTGTGAATTATGTCAATATTAGTGGATATGATTATGTGATTTTTAGAAAAAAAAAATATATATGTGACGCTCCACGAGAAAAGGGACCTTATGACAAGAGTAAATAAGGTCCCTTTTCTCGTGGAGCGTCACATATATATTTAAATAAAATAAATAATAAATTTTAGTTTATGTGGACATTAAAAAGTTGACAGAAATGACAGAAAATTATTCCGACAATTAGAATGAAGAAAAATAAGAATTATAGGAAATAAAAATAAGAAAAATGAATTTTACTTATAATATTTCAGGTTTAAAAATTGAGTCAATTGCAAATATTCGAGTAAACGAATTTTAGACTATTTATAAAGGCGAAAAAAGTACTGGATTTCCAATACTCAAACCAATACTCAAACCAATACTCACTCCAGTACTTTTTCCAATACTCATTCCAGTACTCTTTCCAATACTCATTCCAGTACTCTTTTTTCATAAGGGATAATTTACTATAAAAACGTAAAAAAATTATTAGAATTTATTAAGAATGAATTATTTTATTATTATAAGTTGGTAGAAACAATTATTAATAAGAAATATTAAATAAAAAATAATTTTAAAGTTTACTTGGCAAATAACCTATTTTTGCAAATTTCATTCACTAAATATGAGAAAGAGAAATCATTAAATTGAATAAAACCTTATGAAATATAAAGTACCTGTGATTAACTTTTAGTTTTTCTTATCATTTTCTTCCTGTTTTCTTCACAAATATTAATAAATAAGCATTTAAAACTGCCACTTTGCTTATTTTCACGATTTTCAAATGTAAATAACTTCTGCCCAGAAAAATGAAGAATTACGAAAATTGGGCAATAATTAATTCATCACTAGACCCGGGTCAAAATTTAAGCCCTACTTTCAGTCTAAAATATAGGTCTTATGTTAGGTTTTAGCAGTCGTAACGTTTGCGATACAATTAGTTCCAATTAGACTCTACTATAACTCCAAAAACTGGGTGGGAAATTTGATAAATTTTTAATGCATTAATTAAAGTACTACAAATTGACAAATATTGTTCTCTGCATTTGAATTGGTTAAAATATCTAATTTGATAATAAAAAGTCAATCACTGATTCAAATAGTAATATTTTCCTACTGAAATAGCTAATGGTAACTAATTATTATTCTTTTCCGGTCAAATTAAATTCCTGAGCTATTTCCTTATTTTCCAAATTGGTAGACACACTGTTAAATGTATTGGTAGAAACTAAAACCTGTCGAAGACGGGTACGACAGCTAGTTTAAACTATAATTGATGTACCTTTTGTCTCCTCTTCCTTGTGAGCTATTAGAAGTGGAAGGCTCGTCCGGACAATTGGTGGCAATATGTTTGCCAAATGTATTGCATTTGTAGCATAAAATGCCTTTCCCTTTATTTGAGCAGTTAAGGGCTATGTGTCCCCAACTCTGGCATTCATATCACCTCGCCGTTCCTTTTTTCACATAGTTAGGCGCTTTTATAACTTTTATCTCACTCGTTTGGTTTCTAGCCGGCTCATCCTGCATAACAAACATTTTTAACTCATCATGTTGTATCTGAACATTATTATTAAACGCATCTCGCTTTTCTTCATCAGATAGAGACACGGCCCCAGGAGAATTTTCATAACTTCTAACTTTATTATTGTTTTCTACTTTTAGTGTTTCTTGTTTTCTTTATTTTCTTCTTTACTATTTGAATTTTTTGAATTTAAATAATTTAATTTTTATATTTCCGTGTGCCGTCTCATCATCAAACGAAGAAGAAGTTTTTTCTATATTTACCTGCTTATTGATTGTTAGCATTTTCTTTTGCACTTCCACTATAGACTCAACTATTTTATTTAATTTAAAACCTTGTTGGGCACAATCATCTCTGACCAATTGGATTAAATCTACCATTGGTTGATTTTGTTTCTTCTCTTCTTCTATATTATTCAACTGTTGTATAATTAAATTTGTAATTTTTGTCTGTTGGATTATTGATTGTATTGACACATTACACAATTTTGTCACTAATCTAGTCAATTCGCTTATCTTATTCTCTTGTCGATCAATTCTTTCTAAAATTGAATTTTAATTATTTCATTAGTATTTTGGATAATTTTGTTTATTTACTTTTTCTTAAAATAGTATTGGTGGAAATAGGTTATTATATTTTCTGTCATTGTGGGTTTTTGTTTACCTTTCAGTGTTTGTTGTTTTAGTTGTTCCCAAAATCTAGCCATTTTCTCATCCATTGTCTCATCACTTCTATTTAACTCATCTTTATTTTCTTGTACTTTCGCTTCTTCTATTTCCCCCTCTTTGTCCTCATCTGACTTTGTCTCTTCTTCATTATCACTCATATTTTCTATTGATTCGCTGTCTGAGATTTTGGGAAGTTTCCTTGGCATTATCGGATGAATATCTTCTATTATTTTACTTTTGCACCAATCAGTGAGCATTCTCCATTGAATTTCACTGAACATTCGTTTCTCTGTGAATGATAAAATTCAATTTTTAATTGAATTCTATTTTATTGCCATGGTAATTTTTTATTTTATTTTGTCTCTGGACAGTTTACTGAACACAAGTATCACCGACCATGAGAATAAAAAGGGAACTTTCAGTAAATTTGAACACAAAATTACCTACTTATTCGACTTTTATTGATCATATTATAATAGCAAAAAAAAAATTATGAACAAACAGTAAAAATTGTGTGTTGTATGCATGCTTACCAACACTATTTGTTCATTAATTAATTTTTACAGATTTTATAAACACTTCTTAATAGATACTCATCGGCACTCGTACGTTTTTCTGAATTTTAACAATTTAATGTAAATAAGCTTACCGGCTTTGTATGTATTTCCTGAGTTTAAAATCAGGTTCAGCGTCTCATCCTCTATTTTCAATAGAACAGTCTCATTTTTGTGAAGCTCATCTAATTTGAAATTTTGAATCAGCTGATTCCATAAATTCTGTAGTTCGCTCGCTTCTGCAAAAATTTTATTCCATATATCATATTATCTCTCCTTTTGTATCTAATTTACTTTATTTATTAGTTTTATTTTATTTATCAATATCATCTTTAAAAAAAATATAAGTTTTTATTATTTATTTTTAAAAAAAAAAAATTTTACTTATTATTTTATTCTTAAACAAAGTTAATCAAGTTACGTTTTAACCTCAACAAAACTTTTCTCTTCTCACTTTATCATGACTCTATATTTCGTTTTTATATTGTTCACTTTCGGAAATTAAAAACGAAAACTCATACTGCCAATTTAAAAATGAATTCTTTAAACAAACTTTTGGCTTACCAATGGATTCACCCATTAGTTTAGTATATGTGCTAATCTGGTCATGGAAGATTTGGAGAATGATTTTTTTAATTTAAAAAAAAAAATGCAATTTTGATTTTTTGGCCTAAACTATGTAACAATAAAAACGTTTTATTTACTCACCACTAATCTTGGTCTGTGCACTATCACCCATCTTAATATCTTGTTCAAAACCTTTCGAATCTCTTTTACTCGTCGTTCTTGTCAATCACTTTCTTCCCAGTTGAAGCGTTTTCGCACTTTTCTTATATTACAAAAAATATAATTATTAAGCCCATAACTTGAAGGATTATGGTTATTAAGGCTGTTTTCGGCGTTCACACAGTGTAAACACACGAGTTAACTAAAGTTCAATAAATCCTTAATATTTGTTAACATTCTGTTGGAACTGTCCAATCAGGATTAACTCGGAGTTAACACCGTGTGAACGCCGAAAAGAAACACTTTATAAATTGAAAAAGTAATTGTATTTATTAACAGTCTTCTGGTAGTATAATTATGGTTAAACACGCGGTTATCACAGAAGTAACGTAAAATACTAATGAACACTCTCGGTGCATAAGTATAAATAAGCAGCTAACTGGCGCGCAAATCAACAGCGCATCTAGCTACTTTTTAAAAAAAAAAATATTTTTGAAAACGATATTCTTTGCTTCTTTTCAAAAATTTTTTTTTTTTTAAAAACGATAATATTTTACGAAAAGGAATTATAAAATTTCCTTTTGCTTTAATGTATTGCGATTGAAGGAATTAATAATTTTTCAAAGTAAGGTCACTTTTTTGTTTTAAAATATAGTCCTTTCGTGAATAAAAAATTTATAAAAAAAAGCATTCAGTCAATGTGGCATATTAAATAAATAAAAACGTTTCGTTCTTTATCAAAAAAATATTTCTTATAAAAATATACCACTAAAATGTTTAGAAAATATTATTTAGAGAAAAATGTAAATCCGCTTAATTCCTTTTTTCTCCTTTTTATTCTCCTTTCTTTGCTTCTTTTCAAAAAAAATTATTTCTCAGAACGATAATATTTTACGAAAAGAAATTATACTATTCTCTTTTGTATTAATGTATTGCGATTGAACGAATTAATAAATTTTCAAAGTCAGGTCACTTTTTAGTATTAAAATATAATGAGACCTAAATATAAAGAACAAAAAGTGGAATAATCTTTTCGTAAATAAAAAATTTACAAATGAAAAGATTCTGTCAGTGGGGCATATTAATTAAATAAAAATGTTTCTTTCTTCATCGAAAATAAAATTAATAATTTTTGAAAGTAAGGTAAATTTTTACTTTTAAAATATAATGTGACCTAAATATATAAGAACAAAATGTGGAATAATCCTTTTCCTGAATAAAACATTTTCAAAGAAAAGCATTCAGGCAGTGTGGCATATTTAACAAATAAAAACGTTTATTTTTTTATAAAAAAAAATTATTTAAAACAAAATTTAATAAAATTCTACACAAACCTTTAATTATTTTCAAAAAATAATAAAAATTTCACAGAAATTTCATTATTTACAAATTTTTTTATAAATCTCTTCGCAATCATTCAATTATTTTCATAAATAATAAAATTTTTACTGGGATTCAATTATTTTGGTAAATAATAAAATTCTTATTAGGAAATCAATTATTTTGATAAATAATAAAACTCATTGCAGCATTTTAATTATTTTAATACAATTTGAATTGAATTCCTCGAAAAAAGGAAATTATTCTTAAAAATTTTATTAAAATTCGTCAAAAGCATTCAATTATTTAAAAATTTATTGATCCAATTCTTTATGAGAATTCAATTTTAAGAAACATGCAACTATTCAATAAATTGTTTTTTTTTGTATTTAAATAATTGAATTCTGGTTGAATTTTTTAATAAAAATTAATTTAAAAATGTATATCAGTTAAAATTTTAGATTATAATTGAATATTAAAAGCATTAGAGCATAAATTTTTAGAAATAATTGAATTTTGAAAAAGTTTCAGATTAAAATCTTTGAAAGTTTGAATTTTTCATATTTTTAACTAACAATTCTGTGGAATTAATTTTTTTTGAGAAAGTTTAATAGTGGATTTTTTTTATATTATTTGAGGTTTTTATTTTCTAATATATATTTAATTAAAGAATTTACGAATAATTGAAATTTTATAAAATTGATTATTGTAAACAAATGAATTTGAAAATTGTCAAAGAACTTTTTCGAAATTTATTAAAAATAATCGATTTTAAGAATAGAATTATTATTTAAAAATTCTTGAAAATAATAATTTTATCAACTGGGTCATCTTTAATTATTATAAAACATAAGTTATCGATATCTTCATGTTTTATAGTTATGAAAAATTTAATTTATAGTTTTAAGTAAAATATTCTCTTATTTGACTTTCATTATTTTAAAAAATAATTGAATTTTTGAAAAGAAACAAATTTATTATAAAAAATGTATTAAAATTTATAATAATTATTGAATTTTTTATGAAATATAGTGAAATTTTTAAAAATAATTAAATTTTTTCCAGACATTTTATTAAAATTGTAGGTATTTAAAATAATTTAATTCTTTGTTGGATTTTCTTTTTAATTTTAATTAAAATTGAATTCTTTCGAGAAATTTTAGTAAAATTGTATTGAAAATAATTGACTTCTTTGGAAGAATTTTATTGAAATTTTTAAAAGAAAAGAATACTTTTCAGAAACCTTATAATAATATTATTTATGAAAAGCCTATCCCATGAAATATAATGCCAAAAGGAGTTTGAGTTGAAAAATTAAAAAAGCTTAAAATTGTATTTTCTTAATGAAAATTCTCTATTATTTTCCCCTGATTCTCAACCATTAATTCCCTCATTTCTCCATTATATTTCCCCATTCTCTCTTTTCGCTTTCGTAAGTTTATAGCAACTCCCTCGAAAAGGTGTCTCCTATTCGCTTACATGGCAGCAGACTCTCTTGGTAAACCACAAATCCGTGAAAATTTATATGCCTTACAGTTATTCTATCTACAAGTGCTAATGACACCTATATATATAAAAAGACTCACAGTATGAATTTTTTTTCATCCCCTTTAATTTATTTTTCCGTGATTTTTTTTTCTTTTTCTCTCTTTCTCCTTTTTTTGTAATCAATACCTCAGTAGTGTGCCAGATGCTAAAGAGATAAAATATAACTGAAATGAAATTTAACTGCGTGTATTATTTTCTAAACGATTTAAAATTACAGCTTAGCAAATGCATAGAGATAAAATCTGTTGAAAAGGAAAATTTAATATAACTAGTATGGAAATTAATTGCAATAATAAAGTTTGAAATTATTTCCAAAACGATTGTCTTTTCATATTATGCATTTAGTTAAATGTATATATAGTTACGTTCATGGATATCTTTTTATGGGAAAAGTTTAATATTTCTCGATGATTACGGAAACTAGTTCAAATGACTGTGTTATTACATAGTTGACGATGTTTGAACAGTATAGGGAAGCACAAATTGGTAGAAACTCGGCGCTTGTGTAAACGAACAAACATCTCCAATAACCATTGTTTCATATTAGGACACACAAGTTCAATTCATCGAATGAACTAAAATTCTAATTCGTCAATAATTCAAGAACAAAATCAATATTTCTTTGACGTTGAATTGACAAGGACAAATTTTCGACTATAATTTCCATTTGTCATTAAAATAAAACTTTCTTTAAATGAACTTATCAAAGAAAGAAAATTTCTTTTAATCATAGAAAAAAAAATTTTTGTTTAAAACAGTAAAAACGATAAGATTAGATTTTTAATTAAATAGATTAGATTAATTAGAATTTTTTACAAATTAAATTAGTTCTTTAAATGAGGATTTGTTCAAAATAGTTATTAATTTAATTTTTAAGTCTTTTTATTTGTTAACTAAATTTCTTCCTAACTTTTTGTTTCTTTACTATTTTTTACTATTATTTTCGTCGATTAGTAAAAAACAGTTTTTTCATTCAAAAAGATTATTAATAATAAAATTACAGCAAAAAAATAACAAAATTTTAATAAAATTAAAAATTTTTTTTATTTAATAACTAAATTTCTTCCTGACTTTTTCTTTTTTATTATTTTTTCTCTATTTTTTGATCGATTTGTAAAAAATAGTTCTTTCATTAAAAAATATTACTGCAATAAATGACTATTATTTAAATTTTTTTTATTTGTTATCTAAATTTCTTCCTAACTTTTTGTTTCTTTACTCTTTTTTCTCTATTTTTTCTTCGATTAGTAAAAAATAGTTCCTTCATTCTAAAAAATTACTAATAATAAAATTACAGCAAAAAAATGACTATTTTTAATAAAATTAAAAATTTGTTTTATTTGTTTACTACATTTTCTCTTAATTTTTCTTTAGTCTTTTTTCTTTATTTTATTTTATCAGTTAGTAAAAAATAGATCTTTTATTTAAAAAATTACTTTGAAATAATTTTAATACATTATAATTAATAATAATAATTTATTAATTAGTTTTCTTATCTAACTGGAATATATTTCAATAAATTTAATTATTTATTTTTAATTACTAATTCATTTTTAATTACTACTTTATTATCAATGACTAATTTATCATCTATCAATAATTAATTTAAATATTCAGAAAAAAATTAACAACTTTTAAACAAGTAATACATATTTAATTAATTAAAAATTCTAATAATTTCCATTTATAGATACTATTTTCAAAAAAAATTTTATTTCTTGATTTTAATAAATAATGCACAGCGAGTGATTTTATGAATTGACAAATTTTTTTTTTGTTCAAGTCGAGAGCGTGTCATTAAAAAAAAATACAAAATAAAATCTCATTTCTTTTTCCTCATGAAAGAAATAAAACAATTTTTTCTCGATTGATGCAAATTTTTTTTGCTTATTCATTTGCGTAGTAATATAATAAAGAAAAGGTTATAAAATTATTTTTGAAATAACATTGCCGCAAAAATTGTAAAGAAAAAAATTCTTGAGTAGGTTATTTTTTTTTTGAAAAAAATTCTTACCTGGTATTTTAGAGTGGTTTTCTTTCAGAATTTTAAACGTGCTGGTACATCATGCAAAAGAGAATTGGATCTTACCTGAAACATAAAAGCGAAGTAATGCATTAAAAAACAGAATTGTAAAATACAAAATTTTGTACTTAAAATGTATATTAAAGATAAAATAGTATAGAAATATTAAATTTTTTTGCGATATTGTAAAAAAAAAAAATGTCACAGGAAAAGGAATAAAAAATGTTGTATAATTTTTTCTTTTTTTGAGACATTATATCTTTTAACACTTTTCTTTAAAGTGAAGTTTAATTTAATATTTTTTTCATTCATTCGAACTAAAAGACAAACTGAACAATTATTTTAATTAATTCCCAAATTATTTGGATTATATTCCTTGTTATGTTGAATAATTTCCTTTTTCTCTTCTAGATTTTTACAATTTAAATAATAAAACTTTCAGACCATATAATACACAATAAGAATTTTTTTGGAATTCACATATTTTAGATAACATGATAAACAAGTACATGTATATATGTATGAAAATTGTATAGTCGAAAAGTGTTGCTGAAAATTTCTCTCGTTCAAGGCGTAAATCTACAAAAGCATAATTTACATGACTTGAAAACTTAGAAAAAGTTCACCTTCCGATTTCATTTTTCAAGAATACAAAAGAAATTCCACGGGAATAACTCTCATTTATCAGGCTTTTAAATTTTAAAGTAAAATTTCTATTGTGTACACACTAAAAAAAAGAAAATTCACTCCTTTCGTGAAAACTGCTAAACTCTCGCGAGATATACTCGAAAATAAAACGAAGATGCAAGTAGAAAAAAATAGAAAAAACAAAAATTCTTACAACACTACATAAAAATAAAAGTCAGAAAAAACGAAAATTGTACAAAAAGCCATTGCAGTTTCTATTATAATTATCTTAAAACACCTAAGCGTTTAATTTCCCCGAGAGTTGAACATTATCTTACAAATTTATGTGTGTACATACAGGAAACTCGATTTTCGAGAAATTCTAAGAGAAAATGACTCTTAAGTTCACTATGTAGAATAATTTTGCATATAAACACATTGGCAAAATGAAACAACTAAACGAGTTGTTCAAAGAGTAACTGTTGAATTGAGAGTACATAAATCAATGAGTAATCTTGATATTAATTAACACACAGCTTTTACTACAAGAGTTTTAACAATATTATCAAATATTAACTGAAATTTAACATAGTTGTTAAAATTTATATCTCAACTGAGCAAATATAACTTTTCCCGATCCAATTTAAAGTCGAATCATTCAATCAAAATCAATTAAAAAACAAACAATGAAATAAATTCAATTCATCATTTCAATTCAGGTCAAAAGTCCCAGGTCAATTGCCCCACATACCAGAAAAATATTTAGTTAAAATTAAAATTATGAATATACTCCAAAAAATACAGGTCAGTAGGCGAAAATAATCAACAATTTTAGGTCACAGGTACAAGTGACATAGGAACTATTAAAATTTAGCTCAAATATTCAGGTCAAGAAATGAAGAATCGAACTTTGAAACTTAAATCAAATCTGCAATTTTTGGAAAACAAAAAGGGGATTTAATTCTAAAATTTCTTGTTGCAGATGTGACAGGAGCAGGTCAAAGGATAAACTTGAAAATAAAGGTCAAATTCACTGGTCAAGAGACAAATAAAAGCTTAAAGTTTAGGTCAACTTGATAGGTTAAGAAACGAATTCAATCCTAAAATTTAGTTTACAGATTCTATTGAAAAGAAAATTCTCGAACTAAAGGTCAAATTCAGACGTCAAAACTAAAAATTAAAAAATAAATTAAAAATTAAAATTTAGTTCAAAGATTAAGTAGCGACGAAGAAATACTTAAAATTTAGGTCGAAGGCGCAAGTCAAAGAGTTAATTTAATACTAAAATAAAGATTACGGATTCAGGTCAAAGGACAAACCACAAAATACAGGTCAAATTTACAGGTAAAGAGATAAATGTAACATTAAAATTTAGGTCAACGTCACATGTAATTAGGAAAAGGAAAAAAATTTTGTCAAAGTAACAGATCAAGTAAAGACGAAGCGAAACTTAAAATTTAGGTCAAAAGCTCAGGTCAAGAAGTAAATTTAATCCTAAATTATAGGTTACAGGCTCAGCTGAAAGGAAAAACTCGAATGTAAGTAAGTGAGGTCAAATTCAAAGGTTTAATTTCTAAATGTCAAGAGACCGAAAATTTAGGTCAAACAGTAAACGAAAATTTTTTGGTCAAATTCCTTGTCTAAATGTGAAAGACACGCTTAGAAATTACGGCACATTCTATGAACGAAAACTAAAACTAATATTTTCGAAACTATGAATAAACCAAATTTTAGGTCATAATAAAAGGTCAATAATCAGTTTAGTGTCAAATGCACATCCCTGAAAGTTAGGTCCATAAATCACTGTCAAAAAGACGAATATAACCTTAAAATTATTGTCAATGATGGAGGTAAATAGAAAAACATCTAAATTTAGGTCAAAAGTTAAACTAAAAATCTGGAAATGTTGGTCAAAGACACATTTCAAGAAGTAATTTTACCCTTAAAGTTTAAATAGCACAAAAATATAAAAAATGTAGGTCAAAATCGTGGGGCAAAAGACGACATAACCTAAAGGTATTTTGCCCCACGATTTTGACCTAAATTTTTTATATTTTTAGGTCAAAAAATCAAGTCAAACGACGAATGTATAATCTTTATTTTAGGTCAAAATTACAGTGTAGGAGGAAAATAATTCTTTTATAATGCAGGTCAAATTTTTAGGTCAATAGAAAAACGTAACCTAAAAATTGTTTACAAGTACAGGGCAAGAAATGAAACATAACCTAAAAATTTAGGTCAAAAGCCATAAAAGAAATGAATACAAATAAGCAAGTAAAAGTACAAGTACAAGTAATACAAGTAAAAGCTGGATTTTCTCATTCATAGGAAATTTTTGGACACTTTGAAGACTTGTGGTGCAAAACTGATAAGAGTGAGAAAGGCAAGTTTGCAAATTAAAGTGAATGATTATATGAAATTAAAATGATTAAATTCTGAGAGAAATGTTAAGAGAAAATTCACCGATTGAATACCCCCCAAAATTGCTTTTCTTCGGGGTTAAAAGGCTACGTTCCAGTGGCTTAACCAGAAGCACCCCAGTCACGCTCGACCCGTTAAATACTCCGACCACATGTTACACGACGAACTACTTCCTGGAAGATAATTATTTTAATTAACGATACTGCTCGACCCACTTTAAACCACTGCGCTCAGAGACTCATGCAATGAAAGAAGAATATATACATATATCGTTGAGTAAAAAAGATGCAAAAAAGGCGCAGCAGCAAATGCTAATTAATTTTTCGCATCAAGGCTTTCAAAAAGAGTAGACACAATTTTATAAGAATCGTTATATTTATTGAGAAAAATATTGACACTTGTCCTTTCCACTTAAATGTCAATATTAATAATGAGTGTCACCATTTTTTATATGACTAATCAAATTATCATTTCAACTAGAAATTGGAAAAGAAATTTTTTTAATACTTTGAAATGAAAAATTAATTAAAGTAAAAACTGAGTGCAAATAATTTAAATATAAAAATTATAATTAATTAAAATCAACTAAATACTGATTCATTGAAATAAACTAAAATCAAATTACTTCAAGTCTAGAAAATAAAAATTAATTGCAAAAACTAAATGAAAATTAATTAAAATAAACTAAATACAAATTAATCGAAATAAACTAAATAAAAAAATTTAATTAAAATGCAGTAAATATCAAAATTAAAAAACAAAGTCCAAAAATAAAAAAAAATGCAAAAATTAAACATTTTTTTGCAGTGTTTTTTCAATAATTGCACTCAGAAAAAATTTATTTGAAACAAATTTTAATCAAATAACTTTTTTCGTACTATTAATTCTTGTAGGTAATTAAAATTCTTTATAAAATGAATTAAATTGAAAAATTAAGTATTTGATACAAATGAATTTTTATTTTATAATTGTCGGATAAACAATTATATGAATCAAATATTTCTGTGTGCTAAAAAAATTAAAGTTTTCATTCAACCAATAAAATTTTGAAAATAATTCGAAATATTGAAACTGACACCACTATACTATAATATTTTTTGAGAAAATACATTCGTTTACTTTCTTTCTCATTTTTATGAATATTGAATAAAAAAATCTTTTTCTGAATAAAATAAAAATTACTATTTATTAAAATAAATATAAAAATAAATGTCGAAATAAATTTACTTTTACTTCCTATACTCTAAAGTTAAATAAAAAATGTTTTCTTTAATAGAAAAAGAAAGTTGAGCAACTTGTTTTACGTAATAACAAAAATAAGTCAAAAGTCAAGTGAAATAGATATTATTTTCCTTTTTCAATTTCAGTTCGTTTTTCAGTATAAAGCTGCTTTCACAAATATATACACACCGAAAAATTTTCAATGTAACTCGCAGAGTGACTCGATTTCATATCCTGATTTGAGGGAAATAAAGTTTGTGGATTTAGAGCAAACAGAGGAGAACATTTTGGCACAGTTTCGAAAAAATAGAAAGAAACTCCTTTTTTTCTTTTTCATTGCTAACTTTTTGGCAAGCGTTGGCCACACTATACGAGAGGACTAATCGTAAAAGAGCTTCGAAAATCTATAAACAGAGAATATCGAGTAAAAAACGAATAGAGGTAACACAAAAATACAAAAAAAAAACACTAGGCTGAATATTTATATTCTAAACAGCGTGTTATAAAAGAGAACTGACAATGACAAAAAAAAAAGTAAAGAGTGAGGGGTGATGATAAAAGTACCAATACTCAAGTTCCGACAAATATTGAAGCTACATGTTCACAAAAATTCCTTTGAAAGCGCTAAAAAACTATAGTCACAGAAATGTCCTCATCACAATTGTTGTACTGAACCTGAAAGAATTAATTTCAAATCCCTTCCAAAATATCAAAAAATATAAATAAATGACAGTTCATTTTAGCTTGTAAAATAGATTTGTAAAATTTTTTAATATTTATTTTTCCCTTTTTAATAAAGAATCCCCTCTGGATAAAACATATTGTCGATAAAACTACCTGTTATAGAAGGGAATCGTTTTCTGCTTCTGAATCGACATCTGCCAAGAAACTGTCCGCAACATAAACTTACTTATTGATTTTTATACCTAAAATATATATACCTATATTTATAAACACAATGACAAGCAAAAATGTTTCTACATTTTCCGCACAAGTAATTAAATTTAATTCAATTATTTCATTTTATAATTTGATATAAAATTTTTCTTCTATTCTCTAATAATAACAATCATAGTATTAATTACAATAAGACAAATAATAAGAAAGAAAATGATGATAATGATATTAATAATAATAATAACAATAATAGTGATAAAAACAATTTAATATTCATTCAACTAAAATTCAAAACAGCAAAATCTAAATATATCCATTCATTCCGTTGAATTTCATTTCCATGTAGATAATAAATTCTTAGAAGCATTGTCATGTTTTCAAAACACGGGAAAATTATAATTTTCAAACTTCCATTTTATCTGTGTCACTCAAAAAAGAAACTCGAGCTTGATGAGAAAAAGCATATATTTGAAAATCACGGAAAATTATTTCTTGACTATTTTCAAGTTTCATTTGTGTCATTAAAAGAGAAAGGAAAAAACCAGGGAAAAAACTTGAGTTTCATGTGGAGACAAAATAAAACGCAAAAAGCACGAGTTTCGTAATTACTTAGCTTTGCAATGTGATTAGCATACAAAGGTGTCATTTTACCTTCGCGTAATATTCACATAAATTATAACAGCAGCTTGCTCACTTGACTCCCATTATTTTATTTTCTATAGAGGAAGACAAAAATAGAAAGAAGTATAGAAAAACAAAGTAAAAAAGAAAGAAAGAAAAAAAAGAAAAGAAAAAAAGGAAATAAAGAAATAAAGAAAGAAAGAAAAGAAAGAAGGAGAGAGAGAGACAAAAATTGAGGGATACAGTCTACAATCGTACTAAAGAATCGAAATGTATATATAATAAATTTTTGTCGTTTATTTCCCTTCGTTTCTTCTTCTTCTTCCCGATAATAGTTTTCCAAGTGTAAAAGGAAAATAGAGTCAAAACTAAGAAAGATCGTGAAATTAAAGTTAAACACCCCCCCCCCTAGCCCCTATTGCCCTTATAGCGTCTCATTAAATCCCAAAGGAGCAATTTTCGCAAGCATGGAATATCTTTTGGAATCTTATACGCGTACACAAGAAAATCTAACCCTTTCCTCCTCTTTCATTTTTAACCCCCTTCTATATAATCCATGGGGACAGATAAGAAAAGTTTACAGTTAAGTTTCTTACTCTAACTTTCGTACACTGTCTTATCAGGTAAACTTTCGAGCCATTTGGACTTGGATTTAGTTTCAATAATCTTTCATCAAAAATCAAATTCAATATTAAAGTTATTATTTAATGTTAATTGTTTATAATTAATAGAAACGAAAAACGGAAACAAGTATAGTGAAGAAAGAAGATGATTTACTAAAAATATTTTTACTACTAAAAAATAGTTATTGCACTTCGGATAATTGTGTCTCCCGAAAACTAATTGATTTAACTAACTAAACACCGAAACTAAGTAAAAATTATAAATCAATTGCCATTGATATTTTTAGATAAAATTGACAGAAATTATTGAAAACGAAATATTTGGCTTGACTAAAAATAGATTTTAGTATTGGAACGTATTTTTTAAGACTCATAAATATTTGTCTGATTAAAATAAATTTCACTACTAAAACTACAAATTTTCACCGTAAATTGTACGATGTAATTTGGATAATTTTAGAAAAATTACAAATGATTGTAGGAATTCAATTATTTTCAAAAGTAATAAAATTCTTGGAAAAAATCACAAATTTTTAAAAATTCTCGTCAAAATTTCAATTATCTATAGAAATAATTAAATTCTTCTCTAAAATTCAATTATTTTCAAAAATTTTAATCAAATTCTTGACGAAATTTCAATTATTTTCAAAAACATTCCTCATTTCAATGATTTTTAATAGGTATTTACTATTCTAATAAAATTTTCCAAAAGAATTCAATTAATTAAAAAAAAATTTAAGAAAATTCTACACAAACCTATAATTATTTTCAAAAAATAATAAAAATTTCATATAAATTTCATCACTTACAAATTTTTTTATAAATCTCTTCGCAATCATTCAATTATTTTCATAAATAGTAAAATTTTTACAGAGGGATTCAATTATTTTGGTAAATAATAAAATTCTTATTAGGAATTCAATTATTTTGATAAATAATAAAACTCATTGCAAAATTTCAATTATTTTTAATACAATTTTGATTGAATTCCTCGAAAAAATGTAATTATTCTTAAAAATTTTATTAAAATTCGTCAAAAGAATTTAATTATTTAAAAATTTATTGATCCAATTCTTTATGAGAATTCAATTTTAAGAAACATGCAACTATTCAATAAATTGTTTTTTTTATTGATTTTTTTAATAAAAATTAATTTAAAAATAGATTTCAGTTAAAAGTTTAGATTATAATTGAATATTAAAAGCATTTCGTTTTTAGCGCATTTAAAATTTTGAATTATTTTCAATGTTCCTAAATTTCTGAATTTTTAAATAAAAAAATCGACAAATAATTTAAAATAATTTTTTATCAATACGAACAATTTTTTTTATAATCTCTGACATAAACTACATACCAATAGTAAAAGAAATATTACTGGCTTAAGAGGTAGCAAATTTTGAAACATTAATTTTTTTGTAAATAATAATAATAATTATTATTATAATAATAATAATATAAAATTATTCTTACCATAGTAATAATAAAATTAATTATAATTGGGAATTTAATTAAATTAAATAATAATAATAAATAATAAATAATAAATTAAAATAATTAAAAAAATATTATAATAATTTATATTATTATTATTAATATTATTATATTATATTATTATATTATATATATTATATATATATATATATATATATATATATATATATATATATATATATATATATATATTATTATTATTATTATTATTTTTTTTTAAAAAGGTTTGTTTTAATTATTATTATTATTTATTATTTATATTATAATTTATAGTTTAATTAAATAATTAAATTATTAATAAATAATAATTTAATTAAATTAATTTAATTTAATTATAATTGGTGAATTTAATTAATAATTATTTATCACAAGTTTATTATAAAATCTTTGATTGATAAACAAACATTTTTTTTAAACTACTTCCCAATAAATTTTGAATGTTGAATAGAAAAATTTCTTGATATTTTCGTCAAATTTGAATTTTATTAAAAAATATTTCTTTTAAATAATTCTTAAAGTCTCAGTAGCAACAAATGCATTCGGTCAGACGAAACTATTTGTAATTGACAAATTTCAGGTTTCAGTAATAAAAGTAAATTTTAAATCGTACTAATAGAGTTCAAAATTATAAAAATTCATTTTTTAGTAGTAAAAACTCTATTTAGTCGGACCAAATATTTTATCATCAGTAGTAAAACTAGAGTTTAGTTCATCTCAATTTAACAAAAAGGAAGAATAATTATTGATTTTATTGCAAAAACTGATAAAGGCCAAACCCTGACGACTTCTATATAATAATAAATTAATTTCCATATAAATATGATATTCAACAAGATGGAATATCAGGTCGTTGTATATATTTGGGAAGTTTAAAGGATCTCCTAAGAAGGTTGGAACAAGGCTACTTTAACTTTGAAAGTACGTTAAACTTTTATAACTTTTACGGACGAGTATTTTTCGCAACTTTTTTCTTCCTCGCCAAAAAAAATATATCTCCCTCTACATATATATAGTCAAAGTATCAGGAATGACACAGATGCAAAAAATACTGGTATTGTGGTGTAACTTGACAAAAGGCACCTACGTGCCCATATTCTGTCATGCTATCCAATTTTTCATCTCGCACATATAAACTTTGATCATGTAAGAAAGTTTACTTTTCACTTAGGGATAATAGAAAAATTCCATATTTTCTTCTTATTTTTACTTAGTACCTAAAAACAACACACACATATATATATGTACAATCGTCATTTTCCTCTCAGTAAATCAAGACATCATTTTATAATTATTAACTTTAAACTTACATTTTACTGAAGTAAAAAACGACTAATTTTAAGTAGAAAAAGAAAAAATTTCTAGTGGAGAAATAATTGAAAAATTAGTAAACTTTAACTATTTTCAACATGGGTGATTCTCCTAAAAGGATTCCTCGTTTTAATTACGTAAAAAAAATTATAAAATGCATAACAGTTTTAACAAAAACTAAAGAACAAAATTAAACCTCAATAGAAATTTTTGAACTCGCTAATTCTGGAATTAAAATCAAATATACGTGTAAAGAATTTTTGAGAATCAATTATCAACTCTAATAAATTTTTAAACTTTCGCCCTGTGGCTATGCGCCAATTTAAATTACAAAACCCAGCTGAAAAAGTTGTAAAGAATTTCACTAGAATCATTCTATATGAATTCTAGTGAATATTCTATAGAATTTCACTAGTATGATTCTAGAGAATTTCTACATGAATTCTACTGAGTTTTAGTGATTTTTAATTAGAAATAATTTAAATTCGTGAAATAATATTTTTCAACTTTATATTATTATGTAATTGAATTTTACATTTGATTTATATCACAAATTTTAGGCAAATTCATTTAACTTAGTAACAGGGCTCGATCCAGTGAAAGTATTGAAAAATAGAATATACGGATTTTACGGACCAAAAATGAAAAATTACGGACCAATTGCTGAAAAAAATATAACCAGTCCGAGTCAAATAAGAGAACATTTTACTTTAAAGTATAAATTAAAATTTTTCATAACTATAAAACACGAAGAAATTACTTTTGAAAACAATTGAATTTCTGCAATAATTTGTAACTTCTCCAAAATTAATTTTTTTTAGTGTTAACTAAAATTTTTCTATAATTACATTATTGTCAATAATTTTTGAAATAGTGTTTTGAGAATTTTCAAATTCTTTGTTATTAACTTAATTCAATTTTAAATCAATTTTTATTATAAAATTCTACTAGAATTCAATTATTTAAATACAAAAAATAATTTATTGTATATTTTAATGTTTCTTAAAACTAAATTCTCATAAAGAATTTAATGAACAAATTTTTAAATAATTGAATTTTGTTTGACGAAGTTTAATAAACTTTTTAATAATAATTACATTTATCCAGGAATTCGATTAAAATTTTATTAAAAAAAATAATTAAAATTTTTTGATAAGAGTTTCACTAATTATGTAAATAATTAAATTCATAAAAAGAATTTTATTATTTAGAAAAATAATTGAATTATATCACGAAGGAATTTATAAAAAATTTGTAAATAATTGAATTCCTGTGAAATTTTTATTATTTATGAAAACAATTGAATGTTTGCGTACAATTTCATTAAAATTGATTTTAAATAATCGAATTCTTTTGGGTAATTTTATTAAAATATTGAAATATATTTAAAATATTAAAAATCATTAAAATGAGGAAAATTTTTGAAAATAATTGAAATTTTGACAAGAATTTTATTAAAATTTTTGAAAATAATTGTATTTTGAAGAAGAATTTTTTTATTTATAGAGATAATAATTGGGATTTCGCCGAGATTTTTTTGTAAATTTTGAACATAATTGAATTTTGTGATAAAAATTTTATTACTTTTGAAAATAATTGAATTTTTGCAATCATTTGTAACTTCTTCAAACTTCAATTTCTTTGGTGGTTTTAATTAAAATTCTTTTATAAATCCATTATTTTTAATAATTAATTAAATATATATTGACAAATTTAACTAGTTTTAGAAGATGTTGAATTATTAAAATTTTTCCAAAATCAAAGATCATTAAAATTTCTAATTAAATTCATTCAACATTGAAATTTTATAAAATTTCAAATTCAAACCGTTTGAGGTTCATTTATTTATGAGAATTGCAAACGAAACTCTTTTAAAATTGAATTAATTTTGAAATATTTGAGTGAAACTATTCATTAAATAATTTATTTATTTTATGATAGTTATTCAAGATTTATGTTAGGTATTTAAAAAGAAATTTTTGTCAGAAATTGAAAAAATTAAAGGTTTTGTTTTTGAATTCGTGGTAATTTTATAGTTTATGAGTCAAACAAAATAGACACAAAAATTCAGAATTTTCTTATGAATTTTAAAAATTAAATTTTTTTAAAAACTTTTAATAAAAATTCCTGACTTTTCACTGATTTCCCTATGTCAAAATATATAATTTTTATAATTATAATAATATTAAAACTATATATATTCCAAATCATATTTTATTTTTATAAAAAAAAAATTTGAATTAAAAATGTTTCCAGTTCGAAAGTTCTTCTTAGATATCATAGAAACTTTGAGTTGCATTAAAAAATTTAGTCGCCATGTTGAATTCGCCATTTTGAATTTTGAACAAAACTTGTTGATCTCTTTTTTTTTAGAAAAATGGAGACATTTTTTTTGAGAAATGTTGCTATGTGATTGATGGATAACGGCTAACATGCAATTTTTGGTATTTAAAGAAATAAAAGCTGCTGAATAAAACAATTTAGAAGATAATTTAGCGATTGGATTCATCGAAATATTTCACGTGATCTACTACCTGTTCCGCCTTCTCTATAATTCGACACGTCCGTTTCAGGTAGTACAGGAACAAAGTAATTAGGCAATACGTTATTAGGTTAATTAGGGAAAATGCCTCGCTTTGGTCCTAATGGATATGTATGGTTCAATATTCCACTTTATACGCTTAGAACCGGGACTGCCATTCATCGACAGAAAATCGTTATCTCCTTAAACAGAGATACACTCCCAAGGGACCCCTATATATGTACGTTGACGGCCCTCGCCCAAAAACAAATTAATAATTTCCAAAAATTTGACCCAAAAAAAGTACAATATCGAAAGGGGGAAAAATAAAAAAAAGCGAAAAGAGGACGAAATAAAAAGGAAAGAAGAAGAAACTAAAAACGAAAGGAAAAAAAATTATAAACCAAAAAGAGAAAATGTTTATTCTACATATACGAGACGTAGTTTCAATTTCGCAATATTGCTAATTCAATTCAACTATATTTAACAAATTGTTTAAATCTAGAAATCTCTATTTAATTTTTCAACAGAATATTTGTTAACTGCAAATAGCCGCGGGTGTGGATTTAGTATTATCGAAACAGTTGATGATTCAGACAGGATTTCCTGTATACATTTATTTATAATGCGATTTATTTTTTGCCTGGAAATATGTAAATGTATATTATTATTTATTGAAACTGAAAATGCGCAGACTAGAAAATTTTGTGAATAAAGGATGAGAGAAAAAAATCAACTTAAATGAAAGAGATTTATTTTTAGCCTATAAATTTTATCACTTTGCTTGGATTTTTTTTTCATTTCACGCATTGCTTGAATTTAAATAAAATTATAGTGTTATATTTTCTTTGTTTTATTCACACTTTGTCGCCTTCTGAATTGAACTAATCATGCGTTTGATATATTAAATCAGTATAGTACACTTGAAATATTTTTCCCATTCAGTCAGATTTGAAAAAAAAATAGTGGATCCAATATGATGGGCAAAAATTTTAATAAGCCCGAGTAAACATTTTTAAATAAATACGCTAATTTTGAAAAAATTTTGAATTTTTCAAAACTGACATAATTCCGATTATGTGAAAAAGAAGCCAAAAATCTTAAATATCAAATAATTGATAGAAATTATTTGTATAACTTTAGAAAATATTTAACCTCTAAAAATAATTAAATTATTAATAAGAAATTGTTAAATTATTAAAAAAATAATAGTAAACTGAAATTTTTTTAGTATTTCTTGAAAAATACTTAACTTTTTTTAGGTTTATTTTTAGAATATGTTTTGCCTGAAATTTATTAAAAATAAAAATAATAGCATTCGGAATTAACTTGTTCGTAACAATCGATAGTTTCAACAACTGTTATAAATTATCAATTATGAGATTATTTCAGTGAATTGGCAGATTGTGCATCAAGGATATTTTACTGTAATTACCGTTTTTAGTTTACCAACAATTAATTACAGATTCAATGGCTCATTTCTTGTTGGATGATCATGAGCAGAATTTTATTAAATAATATTAATATTAATAATATATGGGTGATTGTCCACTCAGTGGTCACTTTTGCTTTCCCACTGTTCCCAATTTAATTTAAATAATTAAATAATTTAAAAATTATTTTCAAATCTGCTTCAAACTTTTGCATAACTAATCTTAATTTTTTAGTCTTCATTTCACCAAAATTCTTTATATCTAATATAAGAATTAATTATAATTTCTTTTAATCGAAATAATAATATTATGTTTTCGAATGACCGATTGACAAAATATTTATTACTGAGAAAGAATATTTTTTATAATCTTCAAATCACCAAATAACCATTTCTAAAAATTCTTTTTTTTTATAATTATTACTTACATTAATATTTACATTATCGAATTGTCAATTTTGATAAACATGTTGAGAAATTTTGCTTTTAAGATCACAAATAGCAAATAAAGTTTGGCTTCAATAAATAGGAGAAATAATTATTTAAAAGTTGCCTTACAATGTCAATTGTTTATAAGGAGGGTCGTTTTGAAATGGAATGCCCCATATATATAATTAAAATTTTAAATTGAAAATAAAATATTATTTTTCTCAATTTTGAATTGGAAAATAAAGTAAGATATTTCGTTATTACGTGACGAAAAGAAAAAAAAATATGAGGGAATTAAACAGCAGAACGTGTGTTGGTTTTTGAAAATAAAAATTTCGAGCATATAGAGTAGATTATTATGTGTGTTTTGGTGGCAACGATTCGCGGATACATTACGGTTATTTATGAACCATCATAACAACATATGTATTCATGGAATGCTGCTCCTCTACTCACATCAGTGTAACCAAACTACCCTATGCGCAAGAGTCGTACAACGTCAACTAATAGCACGATTTCATGTACCTTATTACACTGACTATCATATTAATAGCTCTATAAATGAAGCTTGAATATATATTCGTACCGTGTTAATCAACACTAAAATGTCATCGGATATATCAAAATATAATTTCCCCTCCCATTCCAACATTTCTGCGTGATTCTCAACTATAAAATCAAATGCAACTGTAATTACTAATTATACACAGGTACTGGGGTATTATCTAAATTTGTTCGTTTTCCACTCTGTAAATCATCATTTTCATTATATTGTACTCTATAGTTACTTTATTGGTCTCTTTGATAAGTGGTTTGTCAATTTGGCTAAATTGTAGTTTCATCTGTTTCAAATGCGTTCATTGTTCTGGTATTTAATATTCGCTTTGCATATACTTCCGAAAGCAACGTACCTCCGATTTTTTTGGAACTTGGTTTACTTACGTAATTTTGTATCCTGATTACGAAAATCATAGTGAAAATTGGCGACTAGGTCATCTTCATGGTAAAAACCATAAAAAAAACACCATAAAATTGTGGTTTTTTGCGTTTAACTCGTTGGATTTGATTAATCATAATTTTTTGTGTTTATAAATATTTGTAAATTTTTCTCTGCTTTTATGTAGAAGAGGAAGGAGTCATTCACCTTGGGTTGGAAATTTTTTTTTTTTATCAAAATTTAATTGATTGGAGAGATAATTGTGATATTTTTTGTTTTCTATTTAATTCTGAAAAACCCAAGGTGGATGACTAAGGAGTCATTCACCTTGGGTTTTTTCTTTGGGTTTTTTCTTCTATATAAAAGCAGAGAAAAATTTACAAATATTTTTAAACACAAAAAATTATGATTAATCAAATCCAACGAGTTAAACGCAAAAAACCACAATTTTATGGTGTTTTTTATGGTTTTTACCATGAAGATGACCTAGTCGCCAATTTTCACTATGATTTTCGTAATCAGGGCACAAAATTACGTAAGTATACCAAGTTCCAAAAAAATCGGAGGTATGTTGCTTTCGGAAGTGCACCCTTTTTATTTTATAATTTATAATATTTAATTGAAGAACTTACGAATAATGGAAATTTGTAAAATTGAATATTGTAAATAAATAGATTTTGAAAATTGTAGAAGAATAGAAGAATAGAATTTTAAAAAACATTTAATTATTTAATAAATAATTTACTTTTGTATTTAAATAATTGAATTCTCGTAGAATTTTCTAATAAAAATTGATTTGAAAATGAATTTTAGTTTAAATTTTGGATAATAATAGAATATGAAAATAATTTTTAAAAAGTTACAGTAACAATATTCTTATAATATAAAATAATGATTTTAAGTTTAACTCTTTAATTATTATGAAACATGAAGAAATCGATCACTTCGAGTCTTTGACTCGGAGTAATCGTTTTATAACAATATTTTTGAAGTTGATTAATTTCAAAAAGGTTTGAATTTAAAATTTTTGAAAATCTTAATTCCTATTAAAAAATAATAATAATTAAATATTTAAAAAATTAAAGATATTTGTAAATATATTTAACAGAACATTTTTCTCAATAGAATTTTTTCCTTTATTTTCAAAAAACTTTGAATTTTATTAAAACAATTGAAATTAAGAAATAGAATTGATGCAAATCATTTCCTTATGAAAATTGAGAATTTTCTACAAAAATATTTAAGAAACGGGAATATCTAATGTTTCTCTTCCCAAAAGAAAAAAATGAGTTTGTAAACAATATTGTTATTGAGAAATAAAAATTATGCATAAAATGGGTATATTTCCTACTTAATCAAAATTTTTTAACAATTAACAATTTTCTAGTATTTTTTATAAATAAGAGGAAGAATAATTTGCATAATAATTTAGATCAGTCAAACGAAATTTGTTATAGAAAAAAGCATATAACAAACAAAATGGGTATATTTTTTATTTGTTAATCATAATTTTTTTTAAATTTTCTAATTTGTAATATTATTTTATTATAAATCATGAAAAAATACTTGCATATTTTCGATTTAACAAACAATACGTTTTAAAGGAAAAAAAAACAAAAGCATACACAGAAGCTTGTTTTAGTATTATAATAAAAATTTGGAGCATATTTTATTAAATTAATTCAGACATTAAAAATGTCACATTGGAGAGAATCATTCATATAAATTAGATAATATAGTATCAGGAAATAAATAAAGGGCACATGAATATAAGCGGATGCAATGAGTGTTTCAGGAAAATTTCGAAATTATATGTAGTGTATATATATGAAAAGAACAAAATGCACTTTGCTTCATTTCCGATTCACTTAGAAAAGCAATCTGCAGTTCTTCACCTAAATTTCCTCTTCTCAGAGCAGTTGCATTCGGTTAACTCAACATCGTTGAGAAACTAGGAAAATGCAGCGCTTTCAACTTTCCAGATTTATCTCATTAAAGAAAAAGTTCGTCAGTTAATTTTAATTCCTCAAGGCCTTTTATTTTAGAAAACATATTATGGACCATTAGACTGATTGCATTATTATTTAATCTAGTTTTATAAATTTTCAAAGTCAAACAAAATTAGAAAGAAAACCTTCCATCTACAACTCCATTAAAAAAATTGACAATATTATTAAATCAGAACAAATTATATAATGAAAAATTACCATTTCAATAGAAATCTTATCTTTCACCGCGTCGACAATTAATAAAATACCAGTGAAAAAAAGGGGAAAAAGAAGAAACAGTTTGATTCAGTATCGAGAAAAAAATATATTCTGCAAAAAAAAATTGCTTTTTCAAGCAAGGACATTTGAAAGTAACACATGTTCCGATATTGATTTAACATTTTGTTACGCCAATAATAAATAATAAATGTAACGCTTCAATCATAAATGTTGAAAAATAAAGCAACAGCATAAAAAAAAGTTAATTATAATATTAAATTATAAAAATTCAATGGGAATCTTTATCATATTAAAATGCTTTTTCATCAATATTGATATGATGTATTGATAAAAGTGAACATTCACTTTGAGTTGTATTTATAGAAAACAATCAAAAGTTTAATTTAAAGCAAATGAGAATATGCCCTCAAGAAATTGTGATACTGATAAAGGTGAAGAGAAAGGGTTGATTCATTTTATTCAATTTCAAGTTTTCAAGGAAATAAAAAGAAAAAGATGTTACGTGCAGATGAAAAGCACTTCTCTCTTTCTCCCTTGACGGGATTTCATAAACGTTAAAAAATAAGGAATTTTTAATTAAAGAGTAAACTGAAAAATTTATTCTCTTTTAATTATAGCAATTCGTACGTCTCTAAGGAGATAAAGAAATAACTAATTAATTAATTAATAATAACCGATTTATAATTACTTAGTAATTCATAATTACTAATTTATTATTATTAACTGATTAATAATGTGTTATTTATCATTATCAAGTAATTGATATGAACTTATTTTTTATAATTATTATTTACATTCATATTTACATTAACAAATTGTCAATTTTGATAAACATTATTTTACAGATTTCTTAATAATTATAATAATTATTTTCTCGAATTATTATTCAACATAACCAAATAACCAATTCTTATAAATTTTATTGTTCCTAATCATATTTTTTTATAATGAGTACATTTTCTAATTATTAAGATTTCTAAATTTTAACTTACCGAAATATCATTTGTTCTAAAATTTTTTTTTAGAAAAGTTTTTCAAACTAATTTTAACTTTATCGAATTAACATTTCTTATAATACTGACTTCTCGCTCGTTTTTTTAAATAAAATTAGCAATTTTAAAAATAATAGAACGTAAAAATGTTTAATTCAAATTTTTTTTATAAAAATAAAATAAGAATTGGAATAAATAATTTTTTAATAGTATTATAATTATAATAATCATTTATTCTGACATAGGAAAATCAGGGAAAAGACAAGATTTTTTTTTTAGAATTCATAAGAAAATTCTGAATTTTTGTGTCTTTTTTGTTTGACTCAGAAAGTATAAAATTACCACGAATTCTAATACAAAACCTTCAATTTTTTCAATTTCTGACAAAAATTTCTTTTTAAATAACTTAAATCTTGAACAACTATCATAAAATAAATAAATTATTTAATGAATAATTTTACTTAAATATTTCAAAATTAATTCAATTTTAAAAGAGTTGCCTTTACAATTTTCATAAATACATGAACTTCAAACGGTTTGAATTTGAAATTTTATAAAATTTCAATGTTGAATGAATTTAATTAGAAATTTTAATGAACTTAGATTTTTGAAAAATTTTAATAATTCAGAATCTTCTAAAACTAGTTAAATTTGTCAATACATATTTAATTAATTATTAAAAATAATGAATTTATAGAAGAATTTAAGTGAAAAAACTAAAAAAAAACTTTTAAACTTTTGAAGAAATTACAAATAATTGCAGGAATTTAATTATTTTCAAAACTTCAAAAGTAATAAAATGTTTATCACAAAATTCAATTATGTTCAAAAACAAAAATATCTCGACAAAATACCTATTATTATGATTATAAATTAAAAAATTCTTTTTCAAAATTCAATTATTTCAAAAATTTTAATAAAATTTCAATTATTTTTAAAAAATTTCTTCATTTCAATGATTTTAAATATCTACTATTTTAATAAAATTACCCAAAAGAATTCGATTATTTAAAAACAATTTTAATAAAATTGTACACAAACATTCAGTTATTTTTATAAATAATAAAAATTTTACTGAAATTCCATTATTTTTATAAATAATAAAATTCTTAATTTTAAGAAACATTTAATTGTTCAATAAATTATTTATTTTTGTATTTAAATAATTGAATTCTCGTAGAATTTTTCAGTAAAACTTGATTTTAAAATAAATTTTTATTTAAAATTTTAAATAACAATTGAATATTAAAAGTATTAGAGCGTTGAAGAATTTCAATTATTTTTAATACAATTTTAACAAATTCCTTGAAAATTGCAACTGTTTTAAAAAATTTTATTAAAATATTTAAAATTCGTTAAAATAATTCAATAATTTAAAAATTTGTTAATAAAATTCTTTATAAGAATTAAATTTTAAGAAACTTTCAATTATTCACTAAATAATAATTTTAATCACATAATGGAGGAGCTGTTCTAATTTACTTTAGATAACCAAAGTTATCGCGAAATAAATGTTTTGACAATTTGATAGTCATTTATTTATTTAATATAAAAGGTAAAAGGTGCGGGAGAAAAATTGCAAAAGAAGCGAGAGTGTAAAAGAACTGAATCCGAGAGTCGAGTGTATTTGAATGTAATAATAATGATGAGAAATGTTAATTTGGTAAAGTTAAAGTTATACTTTGAAAAAAATTTCTAAGAAAAAAGTTTTATAATAAATGTTATTTGGATAAATTAAAATTTAGATATCTTAGTAATTAGAAAATGTAATGATTTTAAAAAAATGATTAGGAACAATAAATTTTATAAGAATGGGTAATTCGGTAATATTAAAATTATATTGAATAATAGTTCTAGAATATAATTATAATATAAAATTATTATAACAAATCTATAAAATAATGTTAATCAAAATTTTATTAGATATAAAGAATTTCGTCAAAATAAAGATACGGAAAATAAAAATTGGGGTCTATTCATGCTAATTAACTAATTCCAATTGACTATTCAATAATAATTGATTATTTAACAAAAATTATCAAAATTTATTAAAATAAAAAGAAAAATAATTTCTTAATTGGTTCGTTAGAAAAATAGATAGAAAAAATAATAAACTGAAAATTGTATGAGAAGTTTAAGTAAATGAAACATTTTAGTATAATCAATTGGAAATTTTGAACCAATTGAAATAAAGCAAGTTCAGGTGAAAAGCTGAATATTATTCCTTATTCAAACACATGGGTATATAGAGGAATGTCAGAAATGAAATCTAACATGAATATTGAAATCGAATGATTTAGTCAAACTTTACAGATTGAAACTATGCGTGTATGTAGAGGGTGGTTTGCGGCGTTATAACTTTCATGAAGGCAACGTACGTTTGTCGTTGCGGTATTGAATCTCACTCTCCTCTCACGTGAACTTTCAACGACCTAGTCTAGCCTTGGTTTTCTTCATCTAAGAGCACATAACAGGCGTACAGTTCGTAATCTGTAAAGTTGCAACCCGAGCTCTCTACTGGCTCGCTGTAAATTTGCCTTCAACCTTCGACCACATCTGAAACAGTATCTTTTGGCCGCAACATCTACTTGTATTGCCAACTTTATAACAGAAAAGTAGGCCAAATTGTTAGTTTCGATATAAAGTAATTACTCACACCGAAAAAAGTAAAATCCCTCCTCCAAAACTTATCCAAACTTTACTCTCATTTATCATCATCCTAAATGGGAAATTTTATTTTTAGAAACGAAACGAGTTGGACTAAATTTTCCAATCTCTCTAAATCTTAATTAGTGCACTAATTCCTGCACTAGTCAAAATTCTTACCAATATGTACATTAAAAAAAAAATTATTTAAATCAAATTGACGATTACTTGTCTATTATCAAATAAATATTTACTTGAATCAAATAATTTTTATATAAGTCAAATAAATGGTATTTGCTTCTAATAATTAATTTTATTGGTTAAAATACAATTTATTTGATTCAAGATAAATGTATTTGATTCAAGTGAATAATTAGTTGTAAGAATTTTCACTAACCTCAAGGCTTCACATTCATCTACTGAAATCAACTATTTACTACTTTTTTACAATTTGCTACTGTTTGGATAGGTTTTTATAGATTTTTGATACTAAAAGCTACTTTTTTTTGAGAATTTTCACTACTATATTCGCTGAAAGTTGGAATAAAAAAAATTTATTCTCAAAAACTTTAATAAATTTCTTAGAAACGATTCAATTATTTTCAAAAATTTTTCGAAATTCAATTCATTTCAATATCTAGGTACTATTTTAATAAAATTTCCCAAAATAATTCAATTATATAAAAGAATGTTTTTTTTAATTTTTCGCGAAAATTCAATGATTTTCAATACAATTTCAAATAAAATTTCTTAAAATAAGCCAATTATTTTCAACAATTTTAATAAAATTCTATATAAAAATTGAATTATTTTCACAAATAATACAATTTTCACAGGAATTCAATTATATTTAAAATATAATTTTTCATAGAATTTTTCCAACAAAATTAATTATTAAAAAAATGTTATTAAAATTCTTCGAAAGAATTCAATTGTTTTGAAAATTACTCTCGGGAATTCAATTATTTTCAATACAATTTTAATAATATTTCATAAAATGAGTCAATTATTTTTAAAAATTTTAATGCAATTCTTCGCAGAAATTTAATTATTTTAAAAAATTTTAATACAAATTCTATTTAAAAATTGAATTATTTTCATACGTATAATCAAATTTTCACAGTAATTCAATTATTTCAAATACAATTTTCATATAATTTTTCGAAAAAAATCAATTATTTAAAAAAAATATCTATAAAAATATTAAAAATTTTCCCAAGAATTTAATTATTTTCATAAATAATAGGTAAGAAATTATTGGAGTGTTTCAATTATTTTTAACACAATTTTAAAGTAAATTACCCGAAAAATTCAATTATTTTAAGAATTTTTGATAAAATTCTTCATATAAGAATTCAATTATTTTATTAATTATTTAATTTTTCATTCAAGTAATCGAATTCTTGTTGATCTTTCTATAATAACAATTGGTTTAAAACTAAATTTCAGTTAATATTTTAAATAATAATTGAATTCTATAAACGTTATAGCATGAAATTTAATAAAAATAATTAATAAGAAAAAACGTAAATATTTTTGATGAAAATTAGAAAAAAATAAGAAACTTACAATGCAGAATCAAATTTTTGTGAATCGACTAACACAAGTTTTTTAGTCGTCAAATTAAATTTTTCAATAACTACTTTTTTATAACTTTTCCGGTCTTGAAGCTACTTTTTTAGAATTAAAATTAATTATAAAGTGCGAAGACTAATTTTTATTTTTCTAGTAAAATATTACTGTTTGTTTTAGAATTTTTTACTTTCATTTTTAATTTTTTAGTTTACTTTTTTTACTATTTTTGTTCTCCGTTTCTTTTTTTGAGTAAAAGTTAGTGAAAATTATTATTATACAAATTTTTTTACTTTATTTTCCTGTAGTATCCAGCAAACAATAATTTTTAAATTGCAGAAAAAATTAATTAATCTGTTTCTGGGAGCGTTTTTGTACTCTTTTTTCTATTTCTCCATTTTTCTACGGTTTTTTCTCTTTTTTATTGAAAAAAAATATCTTTGCCTCGAGTGGTATTCAGAAGGAATATTAGAAACTTCCACGCAAGCAAGAGAAAAATATGAACCAGATACTATATTTTAACCCCAAAAAAAGAGACGATCGAGAATAAAGGGGGAAACTTTATAATAGCTAAGAAAAAGTAAAGTAAAACCATTATTTTTCTTTGACCAACAACTGAAAAGCTTCTTCAGAAACCAGATTCTTAAATAATATACGGAAAAATAAAATATTCTCTTTGTTATGAAGAAAGAAAAAGACCATATTCTTTATAAATTACGTAATCACAATTATTAACCTATATAACTGTATTCATATAAATAATACATAAAATTAATAATAATAAAAATAATAATAATAATTAATATTTGAATTTAATATTGAAATATCTTCTCTAAATTTGATTTAGTTAAAAATAAAAAGAGTAAAATAAAATAGATAATTAGTTATTCTATACTAAATTTCGACGAAGGAAAATGTCAGGTAAGATGTGAACTAAAATAATTAGTTAAATATTTAATTAAATATTATAAAGAAATCGTTCACTCCGAGTCTTCGACTCGAAGTGATCGACTTCTTCATGTTTTATAATAAAATAATTAAAGATGACCCAGTGATAAAATCATTATTTTATATTATAAGAATATATATATTAGAAAATAAAAATTTCAAATAATATTTATTTACTATATCAAATAATATCAAATAATAATATTTATTTATATATTTATTTATTTAAAATTTTTTTTTTTAAATCAATTAATTTTCAAAAAAGTTTTTCTACAATTTTCAAAATCCATTTATTTACAATATTCAATTTTACAAAATTTCAATTATTCGTAAATTTTTCAACTAAATATATATTAGAAAATAAAAATTTCAAATAATATTAAAAAAATTCAATTACACGTTTTCAAAAAAATTAATTTCAAAATTCAATTATTTCTAAAAATTTACGATATATTGTTTTTAATATTCAATTATTATATTATTAAGTGTTCAGTTATTTCTATAAATCTAAATGTTTTGAACAATTTTTGCGTAAAACTTGTCATTGAAATCATATGTTTCAAAGGGATCCGTGTAAATAATTAAATAAATAAATATCTAAATTTTAATTATATACAATAATATAAAATTTAAAAAAACTATTTCACGAATTTTATATTATTTCTAATTAAAGTTTATTAAAATTTACTAGAGTTAATGTAGAAATTCTATAGGATTGTTGTATATACCTGTTTCTGCTTTGAATTTACAATTCATTGTATATTTAACTGTGTAAATAAATAAACTATTTATTTGAAATAAATGTAATATTGAATATTAAGATAAGTAAACATAATTTAATCTCTGAAATACAAATTAATCATCTCAGTGTACACTCTCTACTGTGGAACATCATGGATCGAGAATTTAATACACATAATGTGCTTTGACCAGTAAATGGAAATTAATGCACGAAGATCATGGATGACATGAAAATGTAGGTTCAATGAAGCTTTATCGAGTAACAGATATTTTGTGTGAGCGAAGGACGAAGATAATAAATGTTGCTATCAAACATATTGTTACCGCCGAGGTAGTTACTTTAGAGGATTATGAGCATGTACATGGTAGCTGCCTCTACATATATATACATATTACAAATTTCAAAACAAAGAAATTTTATATACCATTTTTTTTCATTTACAAAATTACAACAATATAATAATAAATTTGCATGTAATAAATCTGAACTTGAAATCTAATTCAGTAAAAATGTCACTGATTTTAATTAATTAATTAACCAATTTTTCTCTGACGAATCAATGATTTTAACTAAATAGTCAGTTTAAAAAAATGTGTTAAAAACAAAAAAGAAGACATTTTTTATTAGGAAAATACCACTGATGATAAAAATAATAAAATAGTAATAATAATAAAATAATAAAACAATAAAATAATAAAACAATTAAATAATACAATAATTACGATAATAATAATGTCAAAGTAATAACGTAATAATAACATAATAATAAAGAAAAACGTCAAAAGCTAAAACATCACAGTAAAAGTGGAAAATTTAATTAAAAAAAACTTTTTTACAAAACTTACCAAATGTTTTCTCACAATATTATGCTTTAAATTCCTGAACAAGTATTTTATTGACAATTTATAACGCGGAAAATTAAAACGGACTTTAAAAAAATGAAAGTTTATTTCCTCTGATATTGCAGCCGCGTGTGTATTTTTATGTTCAACCGTAAATTAAAGTTCTCTAAATTTCCTAAAGGTATAATAGTTTACTAGACAAAAAAAACCAAAAATAACAAAGTTTTTTCTGCTTTCCAGGCAAGACAATAATTTAATTATTCTTGAACATAATTTTTAAAAATTCCTTAAAAATTGAATTATTTCGAGAAATTTTATTACAATTAATTATAATTAAATTCCTGCAAAGACTTTTATTATTTATAAAAATAATTGACTCCTTGCAAACGTTTTCGACAAATTTCATTAAAACTGCAATAAAAAATAAATAATCAATTAAATTTTCCAGTATAGAATTTTATTAAAATTTATTAAAAATCATATAAATATTAAAAAATTATAAAATCGTAAAATATATAATTTTTTAGCTTCATTAATTAAGAAAATTAAACAAAAAACCTATTAAAATAATGTTTGATTGTTTCTGATTTATGAAAAAAAGTATAACCATGTATTAAATTGTTTAAACAATGAAATGTTGTTATTTTCTTTTGTAAACTGCAATTCGGGATAGAAATTTCTAGTTGTTTCTCAATTGTGCAATTTTTCATGAGTAAAATAAAAAAATAAAATAAATAAAAATAAACAAATAAATAAAAAATAATTGATTTATTATAAATTGTTTAAACAATTAATTGTTATTATTTTTGTCATAAACTGTACTTATGGCTAGAATTTTTTTTTCTGTATTGTACATTATCTTGTGACTACAACATTCAAGTATTAAAGAAAAATTAAAAATTAATTATTTAAACGTTTTTTAAACAATTTATTTTGTCAATTTTTGAATGTACTGTGCTTAAAACTATAAATTCCTAGTTTTTTCTTAATTGTGTAATTATTTATAATTTAAACACTTAGGTATAATACAAAAACTAAAAATTTATTATTTAACCATTGTTTAATTTTGAATTGTTAAATTTTAATTGTTCAATTGATGTATTTCAAAAAACTAGAAATTTCTATCCCTAAGTGCACTTTATAAAAAAAAAATGATAGCAATAGATTGTTTAAACAGTTTTAAAATAAATTATTTTTTATTTTTTAACATCAGTAGATATTTTACTCATTAAAAATTGCAAAATTGAGAAAGAACTAGAAATTTCTAACCCTAAGTACAGTTTGTGAAAAAATTAAAATAATTAATTGGTTAAACAAAATGTAATTAATTAATTTTTATTTTTTTATCATTAATAGATGTTTTTCTCCTGAAAAATTGCACAATTGAAAAAAACTTGAAATTTCTAACACTAAGTACACTTTATGAAAAAAATAACAGTTTATTGTTTAAACTAGGTATTTTATTTATAAATTATTTTTTTATTTTTTATCATTAGTAGATGTTTTTCAATTGAAAAGTTGTATAATTGAGAAGAGACTAGAAATTTCTAGTCCTAAGTATAGTTTATGAAAAAAATAACAACAATTAATTGTTTAATCAATTTAATTTATAACATTTTTTTTCATCATTAGTAGATAATGTTTTTCTCCTGAAAAGTTGTACAATTGAGAAAAAACTAAAAATTTCTAGCCCGAATTGCAGTTTAAAAAAAAACAACAATTCATTGTTTAAACAATTTAATAAATTGATATACTTTTTAATAAATCAGAAACAATCAAACATTATTTTAATAGGTTTTTTGATTAATTTTCTCAATTAATGAAGCTTATAAAAAATATTTTTTACAATTACAAATATGATTTTTTTAATACTTATTGTTATTAAAAAAATGTTTAGAAACAAAAATTCAAAAATTGGACTCGAAAGATCAATAGAGAATTTTATTATGAAGATTTAGAAAAAAAGAAAAATCAATTTGATCGAAAATTGTGACCTGTAGAACTGTTTGAAACGAAAAAGTACTTTTTTCACCACTGTGCGCGCCTTATGAAATTAAAAATTATAATAAGAAAATAATAATAAAACAATAAAATTATTTATAGTAAATAATATTTTCTACATTTTACTCCACAATATTTCATAAAAAGTTGTACTTCTAATTTCGATTACCTCAACAAAAAGGGAAGAAAATTCAATATAAAGAAGAAACTTGTGCGACAAGAGAGTTGTGTGCCATTTACAAAATACTTGAAGTATATTATCAAGAAAAATTGTCAAATTTTTTTTGTGAATAGAAGAGAAAATTTCAGGAGCGTCGAAAAATGACTTTAAATATTTACTCGAGAGTGATGAGGAGTGTGTACTTGTAGCAGTACCACAAAAAAAGGAGAAAAAAAGGATAAGAAAAACCTCAGCAGACGGAAAATGTCGTCTAGTGGTCCAGTCATGTTGCGGTTGGGAGGGTGTATAACATAGATATATATGTCTGTATAGAATTTATGTACATCTATGTATACATATATATATGTGTGTGTATTTTTGTGCACGTGTATATAAGGGGAAAGATGGGACAACCAGCAGCCATGGCATGGCATTGAGAGCTTTTCTTTTTCTTTATACACGATGGCTAATGTATTCTATTGAAAGCGGCGCGCACGGCAACTGAACCAACAACAATTGCCGTGTTTTGAATAATGAAAATGACATCGCTGCAGTCATGGATTGCACGGAATATAGCTTTCTCTCTCTCTCTCGCCTGTTTCAACAAGCCGGCGGCAAAAATTACACGTGTTACTTTCGCGCGGACAGCAAAACGTATCTCCGTCTGCCAGGAGCGTTGAATGATTTTTCACTCCTGATAATATACACTATGTCCATTATAACTTTTTTTTACCAAAATATAGATGATTCTCCTGAGAGGAACCGGTTTTTATGTAAAAAAAATTGAATTTTTAAATTTCCTGAATTGTTTTTCACAAATAAGTTCTGTAGACGTTCAAAAATAAGAATGTACGTTGCGCAAAATTAATTATCAAAATACAACGTCTCCAAAAACTTGTTAATGTTAATTTATATTTTCCAGAGTTTATAAAGTGGAAAACAATTTCTAAACGTATTTCAATATGAATAATTAGGAATAATAATATCAATTCTAAATATAAAAAGTTTATAATAAATATAGTTCAAAAATAATTTATTGTTATTATAATTAACTAAATTAATGAAATAAACAACCATAAACCGAATTAATTAATTAACTCAGGAATTATAGTAATTTTGTCATGTAATATTTCGGTAAAATAGGGAACTTTATTTATTAAAATCGTAATTCAGTTTGAAAAAAGGGAATTTTTCAATTTAAGTAAAAAATAATTGTACCAGCATTAGCTTAAAAATATATTTAAAAAGAGATTTTTGCAAAAAGGAAAAATATTATTTCCCGATATTTTTGTTAATGTAATTAATTATCAATTCCATAAAAAATCAGAATTTCTAAATTTTCCCTTTGATTATTATCTTTTAGTTACATTAATTGAAATATATACCTAAGTTTACTTACGAAATAAACTCGACAGAAAACATGTTGTTTAACTCACCTGAAACAAAAAAAAAAAAAAAATAGTTTATATCAGAATTATTGTTATGAAAAATAGAAACGAAAACAAATAATTTATTTTTTATATATATAAATTTTTATATTTATAATATTTATAAATAACTATACATATGTATTTATAAGATATAAGTTTTTTAAAGTTAAAAATTATTAGTTATAAATATAGTTTCATAATTATAATTGATAAATTTATTAATTACAATTTAAGTAATCACACTGATTTCTTTGGGGAATATATAACAAAAAAGTTAACAAGTGTTTAAAAATGAAAAATACTAATAATTTGCAACAATTCGCGAGCGCCTTACTTCTCACTCACTTTTTTTTAAAATAAAATTAGCAATTTTAAAAATAATAGAACGTAAAAATTTTGTATTCAAATTTTTTTTTATAAAAATAAAATATGAATTGGAATATAAAGTTATAATATTATTATACCTACTTATTAAAAATAATGGATTTATAGAAGAATTTTAGTTAAAAACACTAAAAAAATTAAATTTTGAAGAAGTTACAAATGATTGCAGAAATTCAATTATTTTCAAAAGTAATAAAATTATTATCACAAAATTCAATTATGTTCAAAATTTACGAAAAAATCTCGACAAAATCTTAATTATTTCTTTACAATTAAAAAAATTCTTCTTTAAAATTAAATTATTTTCAAAAATTTTAATAAAATTCTTATCAAAATTTCAATTATAATATAAAATTGATCACTCCGAGTCTTTGACTCAGAGTAATCGTTATCTTTATGTTTTATAACAATATTTTTAAAGTTGATTAATTTCAAAAAGGATTGAATTTGAAATTTTTGAAAATCTTAATTCCTAAGGAAAAATAATAATAATTAAATATTTAAAATATTTAGAATGGAAATTATTGTTTTCGAATATTTTTACAATTAAAGATATTCGTAAATAAATTTAACAGAACTTTTTTTTCAATAAAATTTTTTCCTTTATTTTCTAAAAATAAAAAAATTTTCAGTTTCATTTTCAATTAAATTTTCTAATTGACTAATGTAATTTATAAACATTTTTTTTCCTTTATTTTCAAAAAACTTTGAATTTTATTAAAACAATTGAAATTAAGAAATAGAATTGATGCAAATAATCTCCTGATGAAAATTGAGAATTTTCTATAAAAAATATTAAGAAACGGGAATATCTAATATGTTTTTCTTCACAAAAGAAAAAAAATGAGTTTGTAAACAATATTGTTATTGAGAAATAAAAATTATGCATAAAATGGGAACCTATATTTCTTACATCTTAATCATATTTTTTAAAAAAAAGTTCTAATTATAATAAAAAATAAATGTACACGTCTATCGCAAAACAACAATCTAGAACAGATATTTTTTTCAAAATAAAATATAGAAAAAAAAGAAAAGTCACGATTTTTATATTATCTCTCCATATATAGTTAATCCCTCTTTTGTTACAGTCACATTGCCGATATTTCATGTTGACCCTCTTTTCAACAAAAATTTTATTTACTTCTATAGGTATATAATAATATTTTTGTTTCTCATATCAGGTACAAACAATGCTTGACTAAACGAGATTTTACATATTGAAAATAATTTTTTTTGTCTAATACATTGTTATTTATTATTTATACAAATATTAAAATATATTGTTTGACATTGAATTGAACTACTAAAGACGAAGTATTTTGTTTGACCTGATTAAAACTAATTTTTATTACTGAAATTTAAAAATTTGTAAAATAAATTCTAAACTTAAATGTCTGACTAAACTCGAGGTGTACTACTGATGTCAAACTATATTCCCTGATTGACTACAACTTTTACTTCTGAAAAATTAGTTTTTAAATATTTATTATTTATACGAACTTTAAACTAAACTGTATGCCTTGTTACGTCTGAATAAAAATATTTGCAACCACTGAAATTTGCGACTTTTTAGTTTGAATCCCAAACACATTGTCTGACTAAACGTGAGTTCTACTACTTAACTGATATCAAATCTCATCAAGGTATTTTATTATTATATATAATAATTATAATTATAAAATTATATATAATAATAACCTAAAGAAGTGTATTACTGAAAAAACAATTTTTAGAATTCGTAACAGTCGCGTATGACTTAAAATTACTTTTACTACTGAAACATAAACTTTAAGAATTATTCAAATTTTATACATAAACATATTGGCTTTGGCACTAATAAACACATTTTATAAAAATTATCAAAGTGTAAATAAAAACGCCAATTTATTCTTGTTGATAAACGAAGAAATTAATTTTTCATGTCCCATTCATTACAGTATCTGCAATCTATTATTTTTTTAAAAGCACATGGGACTTAAAATTGTCCGCTCTACACGGTGAATCGCCAATTAACACATTAAATATGTTTTACAAATAATAAAATGAGTGTCGCAAAATCGATTACCAAAATTATTGAATTACTTTTCACGTAGCATTTTCCTATATATATGTGAAATAATGTGATAGCAAAATTTCCAGACCATAAAATTATTTTGTGTTCATCGAATGAACAATGCAATTCATAAATGTCGGTAGTAGAATGGATTATTCTGTATTAATTCCTATTGTTTTTCCTCTCTATTTTTGTTCAGCTTGGGTTTCGTCGAGGAAAAATATATTCTGGGGTTTAGTGCGTTTTATTAATAAATTTTATTTAAATATATAAAATTATAATTAATCTCATTTATTGTTCGAAATATTCGCCGGGAAAAAGCAGTTTCCAGTGTTTTTTCACAAAAGGGAAAAACTGTAAAGTAGCTCTTAATATTAAATAAGAGGCGCATAAATAGACTCTAATTTTTATTTTTTCGAATCTTTATTTTACCGAAATTATTTTTATCTAATGAGAATTAATTAATTTATTTTTCATAATTATTATTTACATTAAATGTTTACATTATCGTATTGACAATTTTGATAAACATTATTTTAATGATTTGTTAATATTGACTATTAAAATGGGGCAATAGCGAAACGAATGAACTGAGACACAGACTTAAATGAAATACAAATAGCTTGATTTATTGATAAATGAAATGGTTTACAAAAGCAAACAAGTATACTCTAGGACAGAGTGAAAACGACTGTACACGACTGTGTTTAGTTCAGTGAAAAGTAAAGCGCCGTCTATAGGCCAAAAATCACAGGTTGGATCGCGGTTTAAATTCAAATTTCCAATAGTTAATAATTATAATACAGAACAAAGATATGTTTTTTAAACTAATTTTAACTTTATCGAATTAACATTTCTTATAATATTCTTTTCGCCTAATCATTCTTTTTTATAATTACTATATTTTCTAACCTGTATGATTTCTAAATATAAATTTAATGAATTATCATTTCTCATAATTATTATTATATTGAATTAGTATTTTTGAAAATTTTTATAATTTCTAATAGGTAATTTTTATACGATTTTCTTTATTGTATAACAATTATTTTTTTATAATTTTATTTTATTCGAATAATTATTTTGCATAACTTCTTCATTATCTAAAATTCCTTTTTAAATAATTTTTTATTTCTCGAATTTTTATTTTTCCTATTACTAATATTATCTAATAAATTATTACTTATTATAATTTTTATTTTTCTTAATTCGTATTTAACATAACCACCAATTTTCCAAAGTTTTAAATTATTTAATTTATAGCTTTTTGGATGTTTTGTCGATAAAATGACAATAGGATGAAAATTGTTATTCTGTCAAATAAAGATTCGAAAAACTATAAATTAGAGAAATTTAAATTTAAATCTTCAAAACAATGGATATTATGTCAAATACGAATTAGGAAAAATAAAAATTTCAATAATTAATTATTTTTAAAAATAAATTTTACATACCTAAAAAACTGTTCTATTACATTTAATTACAAATTGTTTCAATTGTCAAATTATTTCAAAACACCAATAAATTTGTTTTTAAATAAATATTAAATCATTATTATTATTCCAAAAAATTTCGAATTCAAATCTTTATGAAATTCATCAACTTATAAGAATACATATATTATTATAAAACATGAAGATATCAATCACTCCGAGTCTTCATGTTTTATAATAATTTAAATTTCCATGAAATTTTTCAAAAATAAAAATTAAATTATTTACAAAAATTTTAATAAAATCCTTCGCAAGAATTCAATTATTCTTACAAGTCATAAAATTTTTTACATGTATACAATTATTTAACAAAATGTAATAAAATTCGTTCTAAGAATTCAATTATTTTTATATAAATAATAATAAAATTCTTCACAGGACTTTAATTATTTAAAAGAAATGTAATAAAAATTCTTTACAAGAATTGAATTATTCTTATTTCAATTAAAATTGTATTAAAAATAATTGAAATTCTATGATGAGTTTTTTATTCATGAATATAATTAAATTTCGGTAAAAAATTTTATTATTTATGAAAATAATGTAATGTTTGCTTTAAATTTTATTGACACTTTTTTTAAATAATTGAAATCTTTTAAAAAATTTTATTCTAAAATAGTAGATATTGAAAATGATTGAATTGAGGAAAATTTTTGAAAATAATTGAAGTTTGGAGAAGAATTTTATTATTTTTAAAGATAATTGAAATTTTGAAGTGGCATTTTTAAAAATTTTTGAACATAATTGAAATTTTGACAAGAATTTAATTAAAATTTTTGAAAATAAATTGAATTTCTGCAATCATTTGTAACTATTCTTCTAAATTCAATTTTTTCCAGTTTAATAAAAATCCTTCACTTTTCTCTGATTTCTCCGATCTATGACAACCCTGGAAATGTGAAAGTATTTTTAAAATAAAAAACTTGCAGAATTTCCATGGAAACTCCACGGAAATTCCATGGAATTTCCAGGGGGTACTTCCATGGAATTTTTCGACTTGGGAATGTTTACCAAAATTGACAATTCGTTAATGTAAACATTAATGTAAATAATAATTATAAAAAATAGGTATTTTTAGAAATGATAATTCGGTGATTTGAAAAGAGTATTAAAAAATATTCTCTCGCAGTAATAAACATTTTGTCAATCGGTCATTCGAAAACATAATGTTTCTGTAAATTATTATTTCGATTAAAACTAATTATAATTAATTAATGTGCTTAGAATACATTTTATTTGTATTTTTTACTATTTATATATTAAAAACTCAACTCAAACTTATTATTTGATCTCTAAACTAAAAATTGTAAAGAATAGAAAAAAATTAAGCTCAAATATCAACAAAGTAATTCTTTTTAAGCTTTATTAAAAAGTTCCATGTAGGGAATTTTCCTAAAAATAAATTTTTTAAATAAAAAGTTACCGTAGTCAAAAGTTACCACTTCGTGGAGAAAATCACCCATATATGTATATTAAAATGTAAAATATAATTTTGAATCTCGCCTTTAATGAAATAGCATGATCAGAAATTGAAATACTTGATAAACGATTTGTGTTGTCCGTTACCAATGATAAATGTCTCGTATATCATAATTTCTAGCTTGAATTGCAATTGTTTATGTTTCAATAAACATGAGGCGAATTTCAGTATGACATTATTAATGTTCTTGAAAACAAATATCTGACAGAAAGGAAATATCTTCCCCGTATAAATAAGTATATTTCATTTTCTGTTAATACAAAAGACGAACGCTAGTATACATGATTATTATAGTCAAATAATCATTGACTAATTGTTTCCATAAATATAGAATAATAATCATTTGCAAAATTGACCTGATAACGCCAAGTAAAATGAAAAGGGGGTCATTGTTTAAGCTTTTACCTTTATTATCTCCCGCTAACCGTTTTCTATGCAACTCTAATTATTTCCGAGCATGACAGCATATATATAAGCAATATACATATACACCCACAGGCCATAGACGACTGCTACGAAATATCCTTTGTTCATTCGATGCAATACATTTTCGTAAAACACTGCCAGTGTGTGTTCGAACTGTAACGAGGAACGCGTCGCTGACCACAAAGGGGCAACTCACTAAGCCTCACTTTAAAATTTTACTCTGTTGTTTAACACATGAAATTCAATTTTCATTTTGTGAATTCAATTCAATTCAACTGGAAGTAAATTTCATTTTTTATTCTGTTAGTTTCGAAAAGTTGTTTTATTACCTACTGTAAAAAATAAATATAAGGTTTGATATTTTTTTACATATCATTTTCTATGGCATTTTATTTTATAGTTTTCTTTTGTACAAAAGAGAAATATTTATTCAATGGATGTACCTTACAGCATTTTTATCCTTTATTTCTTTCTTTTTTTCTTTTATTTATTTTCTTTTTCTAAATTAATTTTCTGCAAATCTGCACAGGGGTTGATACTTTTGTAGAAAATTTTTTATTTATTTTGTTCGATATTATGTGAAACTACATTTTGTTCAAGTACTCGAGTCAATGGCGTTGTTTTGTGATAAACAATTAACTTGGAAGACACATTTTTTTCTAGACAGGTGGCAATGTCCCGTTTTCCTCTATGCGATACATATATATGTGTGTTAAATCGAAGGCCATTTAATTATGACGATACTCGGGCATATTGATTCACCTCTATTCGTATCACTTCCATCCCACTCGAACCCACGCATATTCTATACTCCCGAAAAGCCCCATACTTTAATGGTTCTCGCTTAATACAAAAAAGGCATTCAATACGATATTTTTATTTAACTAAAACTACCTAAAGATAAAAAAAAATTATTTTTTACTTCAGCTGGAATTTGTAATTAATTAATAAACAACTAGCAACAATTCGTGCGCGGCTGAGACTTCTCACTCACTTTTTTAAATAAAATTAGCAATTTTAAAAATAAGAAAATTTTATAATTAAATAAAATATGAATTGGAATATACAGTTTTAATATAATTAAAATTATAATAATCATATATTCTGACCTTGGAAATTCAGGGAAAAGTCATGAATTTTTATTAAAAGTACAGAAAAAAATTAAATTCTTGGAATTCATAAGAAAATTCTGAATTTTTGTGTCTTTATTGTTTGACACATAAAGTATAAAATTACCACGAATTCTAATACAAAACATTCAATTTTTTCAATTTCTGACAAAAATTTCTTTTTAAATAACTTAAATCTTGAAAAACTGTCATAAAATAAATAAATTATTTAATGAATAACTTTACTTAAATATTTCAAAATTAATTCAATTTTAAAAGAGTTGCGTTTACAATTTTCATAAATAAATGAACTTCAAACGGTTTTAATTTGAAATTTTATAAAATTTCTAGCTTGAATGAATTTAATTAGAAATTTTAATGAACTTAGATTTTTGAAAAATTTTAATAATTCAAAATCTTCTAAAATTAGTTAAAGTCAAAATATATTTAATTAATTATTAAAAATAATGGATTTATAGAAGAATTTTAGTTAAAAACACTAAAAAAATTAAATTTTGAAGAAGTTACAAATAATTGCAGAAATTCAATTATTTTCAAAAGTAATAAAATTCTTGTCAAAATTTCAATTATTTTCAAAACTTTTCCTCAATTCAATGATTTTCAATATCTACTATTTTGATAAAATTACACAAATGAATTGAATTATTTAAAAATAATTTTAATAAAAATTGTGCGCAAACATTTAACTATTTTCATAAATAATAAAAATTTCACAGGAATTCAAATATTTACAAATTTTTTATAAGTTTCTTCCAAACAATTTAATTATTTTCAGAAATAATAAAACTCATCACGGAATTTCAATTGTTTTTAATACAATTTTAATTAGATTCCTTGAAAAATGTAACTAAATCTAAAGAATGTTATTAAAATTCGTCAAAAAAATTTCTTTATAAGAATTAAATTTTAAGAAACATTCAATTATTCTATAAATAATTTACTTTTGTATTTAAATAATTCAATTCTCGTAGAATTTTCTAATAAAAATTGATTTGAAAATGAATTTTAGTTTAAATTTTAGATAATAATAGAATATAAAAATAATTTTGAAGAAGTTACAGTAACAATATTCTTATAATATAAAATAATGATTTTAACACTAGATCCTCTTTAATTATTATAAAACATGAAGAAATCGATCACTCCGCGTCGAAGACTCGGAGTAATTGTTTTCTTTATGTTTTATAACAATATTTTTAAAGTTGATTAATTTCAAAAAGGCTTGAATTTGAAATTTTAAAAAATCTTAATTCCTATGGAAAAATAATAATAATTAAATATTTAAAAAAGAAATTATTGTTTTCAAAAAATTTTACAATTAAAGATATTCGTAAATAAATTTAACAAAACATTTTTTTCAATAAAATTTTTTCCTTTATTTTCTAAAAATTCAAAAATTTTCAGTTTCATTTTCAATTTAATTTTCTAATTGACAAATATAATTTATAAACATTTTTTTCCTTTATTTTTAAAAAACTTTGAATTTTATTAAGGGTTCATACCACTTATCACGCTTGTAAATGAAGCTATTTTCTAGAATTTTTTTACGATTCCTATGAATTATATTGATCTGCATCTTTTTTTAGTTCAATAAATACATTCTTTTACTTTATAAAAAACCTTATTTTATTAAAAAAATATTATTTGTTTATTTAAAATTTAACAATACTTTTAGACCTGCTGAAAGCTGCTCCGACGATATCCACACATGTAACGAAGATTTTCGTAAACAAATTTTGAAAAAAATATATTTTGAGTGCTGGGATCTGTCTAAAAATTTTACACCACATTTTTAACATATTTTACTTTCGAAATCCGTAATAAAAAAATTTCTATTTTTTGAAGTTGACAAAGTGGTATTTAAAAACAATTTGTTATAGAAAAAAGCATATAACAAACAAAATATGTATATTTTTTTATTTGTTAATCATAATTATTCAAAAATTTTCTGATTTGTAATATTATTTTATTATAAATAATTAGAAAATACCTGCATATTTTCGATTTGTCAAACAATATTAAAAAAAAAACAAAAGCATATACAGAAACTAACTTCAAACAGCATTATTATTAATTTGTAGAAAACTCGCTTATTTTTCTTCATAACAAATTGAGACAAAAAATTGATTCGCAACAATTTTGAAACGTTTTTTGCCTCAATTTGATATCCTTAGAAAAACAGTGATAAGAAAAAAAAGACTATTTGCAAGAAATAAAAGAATTTCTAATTTGAAAGAAATGATACCACTTTATTGCAGAACGAAAATAAAATTTCCTCCTTAAAAATTTATTGTATAAATAAACAGCTATCGATCACGTTGTATAAATGTTGTTTGATCACAATAAAAATTGACATTTATTTTCTACTTTTCTCGCTATAAACATTCTCAACAACCCGAAACTACTAGTCGACTATATATATATTCGAATGAACGGCAAACAATTTGAACAAAAGAGATCCTTAAAGTGACAAACTGACTACAAAGGACTGGCAAAAGGAAGTCGGTCAACTATAATACATAGCTAGAAACATTGGATAAAGATGAAAAAAAAAAACAGAGAATATACTCTAAGAAAATAAGATTCAATTCAAAAACTTTATAGGACTCCTATTTTAGATTGTATCATATAATCTTTCAAAAAGAATAAATGACCCAAGAAACACTATATTCTTTCAAGAAATCCATTCATCTATTCAACTCGTTTAAAGCCAGCAAGCACGTAACCTGCATACAATTTGTCAAGATTTTTTACTCCAGTTTCCGTATTTCTTTCAATTTATATCTAGATTCAGATTGAATAATGATAAATACATTTTTAATTTCATTACTTTTTTTTGTTTTCATTTCAATTCTTGATTTTTTAATTTTTAATAGTTTTTTTACATTCTCATCAAAAATGAGAAAGTCTTGTTTTTTTTTAATTCATATCATTTTGAAGATTTATCAATTTTTACTTATTTCTTGTAAACTTTATTAGTAAAAGTTTCATTAATAATAAAATTTTTTAAATATATCTTTACGTAATTTTTAAAAAAGTTATAAACAATAAGTTCAAAAGGTGGTCCAACCCTGACTTATTCTCCTATACATTTAATTAGAAATATTCAATTGAAAAATTTAATTAAATTAAACTGATTAACTGTATAGCAATACAGGTTGATTGGTTGTTTGGTTGATTCAACAAAATAGTTATTTAAAATAAATTTTCTTTTGACTGAATATTATACAATAAGTTTGGTCATGGTACCAATATTTCACTCTCTCTACATTAAAATGATTCTCGTTCTCTTGTCACCCTTACAAGAAGTGAATAATGTATAAAAATTCTTGTGGAGGTGGGCGAATACAGATTTGAAGATCGCACACTTTCCTTTTGAAAAAAAGTGTAACAGAGAAAAATTGACTATATATTCTATTCATCAAGAGAGCACAAACTGATTTATGGAGATTGTGCCCTTGGGTCGCATATAAGACTCGATCCATTTCACGCATTTTTTTTTACTCAAACTTATCGCGATGTTATTTATCAGTTGTCCTTATTGCCCAACTGCGAGTCGATGAATTTTGATAAAAGAATTTATTCTTAAAAAAATGATAAAAAAATATCACAAGTTTCGCTTTTTAGTTTTCTTTTATTCAATAGAAAATGCACAGAAAACAGATAAAAAACGAAAAAAACGTAGAGAAAAATTTTTAAAAAAAATATTTTTCTGCGTTAAAACGAAGCAAGGGTAAAATAAAATCAAACGGTATTTAAGAAGTTAAAAAAATGGACAAAAATTTTTCTTTGGCACTGCCCGTTGATTTGTTAATAAATAAAAATATTTTTAAAATTCTGTTGAAATAATTGTAGGTATATTTGTTTGAAACTTGAAACTTTGTTTGAAAATAAATATGAAATATTTAATGACAAAAGTGGTAACAAACAGAGTTTTATATCCACAAAAAAACCACTTCTGTATTTAAATTTTAAAGTTTAAAAAAAAATCCTCATAAAAAGAAATAATAATTTGAAAGGGGAATTTTTTTTAATGTATGTTGAACGCACTAAGCGAACTTGTGTAATGCTTTACGATTTTGAAACAAATTTTGTGACCATGCAGTTTATATAATGTCGTTACTTTATAACCACTGAAAGTTTTATTGGACTACTACATTTACTGAATAATTTTGCCTTTAGCCTTCTATTTTGAGATTCCCCTGACAGTTGCCAAGTCGTTAACCTAGGAATCAAATTACCATCGTATCGTTTTATTGGTCCATGTGTGCAAAGTATTTGGAACGAAATAATAAAAAAAAAATTTCATTTCCTAATGATCGAGTAAATAAGTATTTATGTGCACTATATGTGGCTTATACTCTACTGATTCATTTAATTAAAACAGCGGTTTTTCAGATTTTTCATTTGAAAATTGTTTTTTATCAAAGAAAATATTAAAAAATGCACAAAAAATATAGAAATGAAGACTTTAAAGATTTTACTTTTGAATCTTTCTAAAATTATATTGATTTTTTCTCTTTTTTCTTTATTAAAAAAATTTTCTTTTAAACTTTACAAAAAATATTACTAAAAAGTAAATACTGTAAGAAAAGAACCACTTGAACTTGAATCGAAAAAAACGTAGTATAACAATTTCTGAGAATAATGAAAGTGAAGAAACTGATTTATTAAATAAAGAAAGATCGACGTGTAATTTTATTTAGATTTTATTAGGGATTACTGAAAGAAGTGGATCTTCAAATAGCACTTCATCTCCTAATAAAATAAACCCCCCTCAGCTAATAAAATGGATTATAATTCTTCATTCTTTTTTCCTTTTTATAACATATAAAATATTTTACACATGTGGACTAACGATAAAACTAGATAAGCATAAATCAAGATGAAAATAACTTTCAACGATTAACAGCAACACGTATATACTTTTCAATTTACATACAAATTTTACATTCTAATATGCTAGTAAACGTATCGAATAAAATGTTATTTTCAAACAAAATTATAAATATATATTATAATAATTAATTAATTGAACATTATAATTAACTAATTATTACACTTAACTAATCATAAATATTTTAACTTTAAAAATTTAAATAATAGAAAGAAGGAAAAACACTTTCTTCTCTTTTAATAATTAACTATTTAATGGAAAAATTCCCAGAAGGTATAACAAAACGTGCGGACTAAAGAAAAAGAAGTAAGAGAAAAGTTTGTCCAGAATGAAAAAAATGTAATACCATATTTTTTAAAACTAAACAGTTAGCTAGACCAACAGTTTTTTCACTATACTCTTGCCCAGATATATTATATGCAGCTGCAACGCACTCCACTGGTCAAGCTTATCATTTTTCCCACCAGCAACAAAAAAAAGGGACAAAAAAGTTCTCAAAAAATATTTGCACACTCTATTCACATAAATTTAAACAGTAAAATAAAAGAGAAACCAAGTTATATTCTTGCACACTATAAAGTAATTAAATTTACTAAGAAAAAATTATTAAATTAAAAGATTAAATCTAAAAAATTAAGTTAAAAGATTAAATCTAAAAGATTAAAATAAAGTAATATAAAATAAATAAATAATTAAACAATAAAATTTCTAAATATGAGTGATTCTCCACGAAGTGGTAACTTTTAACTACGGTAACTTATTTAAAAAAAATAAATTTTTTTTTAAATTTCCTATGTAGATCTTTTTATAAAAACTGAAAATAATTATTTTGTTGTTATTTGAACTTAAATTTATTTTTTATTCTTATATGAACAATTTTAAAATTTTTGGTTTAGAGGTTAAATAATACCTAAGTTTAAAAAAATACATTTTCGTTCATTAATAATATATAGTGTAAAGAAATAAATAAAATATATTCTGAGCAAGCATATTAAATAACAAGCAGTAACAATTCGCGCGGCTAACTTCTTACTCCCTTTTTTTTGAATAAAATTAGCAATTTTAATAATGATAAAATTTAAAAATTTTCTAATTTAAATTTTTGTTGAAAACACTAAAAAAATTCAATTTTGGAGAAATTACAAATAATTGCAGAAATTCAATTATTTTCCAAAAAAAAAATTCTTATAAAATCCAACTATGTTTAAAATTTGAAAAAAATTTTCGTAAAAATTCCAATTATTTTTATAAATAACAAAATTCTTCTCCAAAGTTCAATCATTTTCATAAATGTCAAAAAAATTCTTGTCCTAATTTCAATTATTTTCAAAAATTTTTCTAATTTCAATGATTTTCAATATCTACTATTTTAATAAAATTTCCCAAAAAAGAATTCAATTATTTAAAAAAAAATTTAATATAATTGTACGCAAACATTTAATTATTTTCATAAATAATAAAAATTTCACAAGAATTCAATTATTTTCATAAATAATAAATTTTTTTTAATGATTTCAATTATTATTTTCATAAAAAATAATTTAAAATTCTAGAAAATAATAATTAAATTCAAATGATGAATATAATTTTGATAAAGTTACAGTTTCTAAAATTTTCAACTAAAATTCTTCTTTAAGTCAAGTTTTTTTTAATTATTTTTGATGAAGTTCTTTTTGAATTTCCAAATTCTTTTGTTTACAATTTAATTTTAAGAAATTTTGATTATTCTGAAATTTTTCAATTAAATATTTTATAATTTAAAAACTTTAAATAATTAAAAAAAATTAAATTAAACTTTTTGAAAAAAATTAATTCTCCAAAATTCTTAAAGTAACGTATGAAAAGTTCAAATTTTCAAAGATTTTAATTTGAAATTCATTTTTAAATCAATATTTATTAGAAAATTCTACAATGAATTCAATTATTTAACTAATAAAAATAAATATTTTTTTTTAAACAATTGAATGTTTCTTAAAATTGAATTTTCATAAAGAATTTTATCAACAAAATTTTTAAATAATTGAATTCTCTTGACAAATTTTAATAAAATTTTTAAAAAATTATTGCATTTTTAGATCAAATTTGATGGAAATTGAATTAAAAGTACTTGAAATTCTGCCAAAAATTTTATTAAAAGTTTTAAAAATAATTGAATTTCGGTGAAAAATTTTATTATTTATAAAGATAATTGAAATTTTGATGAGAATTTTTGTAAATTTTTAAACATAATTTGATTTCTGCGAAGAATTTTATTAAAATTATTTTGAAAAAAATTGAATTGTTACGCAAAGAATTTCATTAAAATTTTTGAAAATAATGAAATTCTTTAAAGAAATTTAATTAAAAATGTATTTAAAATAATACTTAAATTCTAATAAATAAATTGTAGCAAAGGTTATTAAAATAATTAAATTTCTTTGATAAATTTTAATAAAAATTTTAAGAATAATAACTTTTTTTGAGGAATTCCAAAATTGTATTACAAATAATTGAAATTCAGCATTGAGTTTTATTATTTATGAAAATAATTGAATCCCTGTAAAAAAATGTTATTATTTATGAAAATAATTCAGTAATATATGAAAATAATTTGTAAATAATTGAATTCCTGTGAAATTTTTATTATTTATGAAAATAATTAAATGTTTGCGTAGAATTTTATTAAAATTTTTTTTAACTAATTGAATTTTTTTAGAAATTTTTATTTAAGTAGTAGATATTAAAAAACATTGAATTGAGGAAAGTTTTTGAAAATAATTAAAATTTTGCCAAGAATTTTATTTAATTTTTTGAAAATAATTGAATTTTTGATAAGAATTTTACTACTTTTGAATAAGTTTTTTTTATATTTCTAATTAAATTCATTTAAAATTGAAATTGTACAAAATTTTAAATAAAAATCTTTTGAAGTTCATCTACTTATGAAAATTGTAAACGCAATTCTTTTAAAACTGAATTAATTCTGAAATATTTAAGTGAAATTAGATTTCAAGAATAAACCCAATAACTTTAGAAAACAACAATTTTCCAGGATTTCGATCCAAATTCCCTGACTTTTCCAGGTTTTTTCAAGGTTTATAACATAACCTGATATTTTCCAGGTTTTCAGGTTGCGTAGCAACCCTGTAAATATTAGGAAAAATAAAAATTCGAGTAATAAAAAATTATTTAAAATATAATTTCAGTAATGAAAAAATTATGCAAAATAATTATTTATATAAAATAAAATTAGAAAAGTGGTTATTATACACTAAAGAAAACAGTATAAAAAATTATTAGAAATTATAACATTTTTTTAAAATACTAATTTGATATAATAATAATTATGATAAATAATAATTCGGTAAATTTATAGTTAGAAAAAATGAAAAATAAAAAAAATTATTATAAAATAGTTTTATAACAAATGATATTTCGATAAATTAAAATTTAGAAATCTTAGTAATTAGAAAATGTACTCATTATAAAAAAGTATGATTAGAAACAATAAATTTTATAAGACAAAATAAATAAAATAGATAAAAAGAATTTCGGTAAAATAAAGATCCGAAAAATAAAAATTAGGGTCTATTCATGCGCCTCTATTAAATAGGGAAAAGTGGGAAATCAAAAGTGACGCACTGAGAGTGTAGAATCACCCATAAAAGATTAAACAAAAAATAAAATAAAAAATTTAAGTTTCTCTAGTTCTTGTTTTAAATTTCTTGTTAATATAACAATATTTTTAATACGTATTGTACGAAAGGGTATTTTAATTTTTTATAAGCCCCAAATAAATTTTTAAAAACATTTTCTATTAGTGATCTTGAAAACATTGGATCGGTAGATTTACTTTTCTTTATTTACTTTTTTATTTCTTTGGTAAAAACGAAAAGCTGTCACATGAAATTATTCAGAACATCAGTATTGTGCAAAGCTCAAACTTATCACCGTTGTGATTGGTGAATTTAGATTTATGCTGGATACGTGTTATATATTTGAATCTATCTATGGAAAATTCTTTACAAAGCATGTTTCATGTAGGGCACGTACAACATGGAGGGAAATACTTGGTCAGTTTGGCCATTTCGTGTACCCCAAAGGATTTCAGATCGTAAACGTCTCTTCGTGAGTCGCAACCAGGCTGCATTGTTACGACATGCATAATAAAATAGAAAAAGACGTTAAAGAATGATGAGTAAGGAAAAATTTGTCTGCACCAACTTGTTTCTAGTAAATTCTTTTTATATTTCTTTAGAATGCATTAGCAGAATAGAATTTTACTTGTTCGTATATAAAACAGTTTCTACTTTATTGTACTGAGAAATAACAATTTACTTGATTCAAAGAAACAATTACTTTTCTATTATCAAAACAAATAATTATTTGATTCAAAGTAAACAATCAGGGTTGACAAAAAAATTTAATTTTGTTTTTCTCTGAATTTTGCTTAAAGAATATTTTGATTCACTCTAACAATGATCGCAGATACTCATAAAAATATTCTAATACATTTATTGGCGAATTTCTTTAAGAAAAATTATTCATTAAATAATTTATAGGTAATAATTTTACGATATTATTTTTTAGAGGTGTGCAAAAAGCTCGAATAGCATGGTCGAGCTCGAGCCGGGCTCGAGTTTTAGTTACTCAAAAATATTTGAGTGGATTGATTCTGCTCAGCTCTGCTAGAAAAACGAAAAGCTTGAATAAAATCATTATTTTATATTATAATATAAGAATGTTGTTACTGTAACTTCTTTAAAATTATTTTCATCGTTTCAATTCAATTATTATTTTCTAAAAATTTAAAATAATATTCTACTTTAAATCAAGTTTTAATCATTTTTCAAAAACTTCTTCTTTGAGAATTTTTAAATCCATTTGTTTACAATTCTATTATACGTAAAATTTTAATTAGTTGGAAATTCTTCAATTAAATATACATTAGAAAATAAAAACATGAAATAATTTTAAAAAATTGCAATTAAGCTTTTTGAAAATAAAATTAGTTTCATAGAATTTTTAATTAAAAGTATAAAAAATTCAAATTTTCAAACATTTTAATTTAAAACTTTCACAAAATTCAATTATTTCTAAAAAAAAATTGCAATTATTAACTTCTCCAAAAATCAATTATTATCTAAAAGCTTTAACTGAAATTCATTTATAAATCAATTATTATTAGAAAATTCTATGAGAATTCAATTATTTAAAAACAAACATAAATAATTTAGTGAATAATTAAATGTTTCTTAAAATTGAATATTAATAATTGAATAATTAAAATTGAATCTTATAATTATTTATTATTTATTTATAAGACTAATTACTAATTTCAAGGAATTTGATTGGAATTTTATTTAAAATAATTAAAATTCTGCAATGAGCTTTATTATTTAATATTTATAAAAATAATTGAATTTATTTTATTAAAATTTATTGTAAATAATTCATTTTCTTTAGAAAATTTTATTAAAATAGTAGATATTGAAAATCATTAAATTGGAGAACATTTTTGAAAAAAATTAAAATTTTGGCAATTTTGAAAATAAAACCTTTTCAAAATTCAATTATTTATAAAAATTTAGGTTTAAATATCTCTTAATATTCAATTATTATGTAAAATCTGAACTAAAAGTCATTTTTGAATCAATTTTTATTTTTTACTAAAAAATTCTACCAGAATTCAATTATTTAAATTTTAAATACAAAAATAAATAATTTATTGAATAATTATATGTTTCTTAAAATTGAATTCTTATACATAATTCTATCAACAAATTTTTAAATAATTGAATTCTTTCGACGAATTTTAATAACATTTTAAAAATAATTACAGTTTTTAAGAAATTCGATTGAAATTTTATTAAAAATAACTAAAATTTTGCAATGGATTTTATTATTTACGAAAATAATTAAATTATTGCGAAGAATTTTATGATAAAAGTTTCAAACAATTAGTTTTTTAAAAAAAAATGTATGCAAATTCTATTTTTTATAATTCAATTCCTGTAAAATTTTTATTTGCTTGAAAAATAATTGAATGTTCGTGTTAAATATTATCAAAATTTTTGTTTAATAATTGAATTCCTTTGGGAAACTTTATTAAAATAGTAGAATACCGTCAACCGGGGCTATTTTGTGCATAAAATAGCTTTTTTTTTGACTCAAAGATTTATTAAAATTCAGAATTTTGTCTTTCTGTAATGTCGCGTAAACATTTTTTTTTAATCGTTTCTGCTTCATTAAATCATTTGTGTATATATTTGAGAGTTTTAATGATTTTAATTAACGTATTTACAGTCTTTTGACAGAAAAGTAAGACAAAAATGTATAAAAATGATACACAGAATCTTCTTTACTTACTAAATAAAACATTTATGAAAAATATTTGATTTTTTTAAGTGCACAAAATAGCACCATGGAATCCTGGTTTTTCCATTTTTTTCCACTTTTCTCTTAAAATAATGAATAAAAAGTTAGCGCATTACGTATGTATCATCACAACACAATTGACAACAAATATCTAACTCAGTTTATGAGATACATTAAAACTCTAGAAGATCTGGTATAATTTTTCCGAACTTTTAAAATTTTTTACACAAATTTTCCGTTTTTAGGAATTTTTTTCTCTTAATTGACAAAGAATTAAATAATAACATTTAGTGCTCTCTATTGTCATGTAATCAAACGTTCATTTTACAAAATAGCAGATTAAAATAATTCATTTTAATAATTGTATTCATTAAAAAACTCGCGTGCACAAAATAGTCCCAGTTGGCGGTATCGAAAAATCATTGAAATAATAAAAGTTTTTTTAAATAATTGATATTTTGCCATGAATTTTATTAAAATTTTTGAGAATAATTGAATTTTATTACTTTTAAAAATAATTGAATTCTTGTGACGAATACTATTATTTATGAAAGTAATTGAATTTTGCAATGAATTTTATCAAAATTCCTGAAAATAATTGAATTTTGTCGAAGAATTTTGCTATTTATTTATAAAGATAAGTAATTTAAATGTTGACAATTTTTTTTGACGGTTTTAAAATAATTGAATTTCTGAGAAGAATTTTATTAATTTTGAAAATAATTGAATTCTTGTGATGAATATTGTTATCTATGAAAATAATTGAATTTTACAATGAATTTTGCTATTTATAAAGATAATTAAAATGTTGACGAGAATTTGTTAAACATTTTTGAAAATAATTGAATTTCTGGAAAGAAGTTTAATATTTATTAAGATAATTGAATTCTTTCAAATAATTGCGTTACAAATTTTTAAATTGAAACTAATTTCAACAATTTTGAAATTAAAGATTTTTTAAAAAAAGACACAAATTTTTAGAATTTTCTTACTAATTCTAAAAATTTAATTTTTTCCAGTAATTTTAATCAAAATCCCTGACTTTTCCCTGATTTCCCTGACCAATTCTATTTTCCCTGACTTTTCCTTGACCTGTGGCAACCCTGGATTCATAGTTTATGAGGCAAACAATAAAAATTCAAAATTTTCTTATGAATTCTAAACAAGTTGTTCATTTTATGACCATTAAGCTTCCTCAATATATAAAAATTGCGGTATTGCAAACTTTTGAAAAATTATGTACAAAAGGGTTCGTCCAGAAGATTGGTTAAAAATAAAATTATATAAATCATTTATAAGTTGTTGTATAAATATTTGGTGAAATTTACACTTTCATTTGCCAATTGCTTCTATTTTATGATAGAATAATCATTTCAAAATATTAATATTAATATTAAATTAATTATGAAAAAAATACCAAATTTGAATTTTTTGTGAAAAAGAAAAATATTTATTAATTTTATAAATTTTGATAAAATATATACTTTGTATACATCAATCGATTCGTTTTCTTGCCAGGAATGTAATTTTGAGAATAATTAATAAAAATATTAACAAATAAAAAAATTATTTCAGAAAATACAAAAAAAAAAATTTTCTGAATTTTAAAAAAATTGTATAAAAAAAAATTTTGTACATATTTTTGAAAATCCTTGTGTCAGATTTCAGGTATTAATGACTGCAATAAACCTGCAAAATTTCAGGACAATCCATCAAAATTTGTCTGAGATAATTTGTACACAATTTTTGTGACATACACACACACACACACATACACACATACACACACACATACACACATACATACACACATACATCTGGACATTTGCTCATAATTGAATATACATATGTTCTAGATGAAAATGAGTCCATATAACCTTGTTTTGAAAAATTGAAAATCGTCACCAATGCAAAGCTTCCTCATGAGGAAGCAAAATTAAATTTTTTACAGTATTTTTTATTAGAGCATTATTAAGTTCTCATATTATAGTAATTGAAATATAAAAATAACATAAATATTTATTATTTCATATAAAATAATTATCAAAACAACAGGAATTCCGAATTATTTTTATTCATTTTGAAAAATTTCTTTCTCCCGCTTACAGGATTCTTGGCTCGATATTAATTCTATTTTTAAAACCGAAATTTCATGAAAGCATAAAACTATCAAATTTCTTGAATGTTCAGCATTTTTGAAATTTTTTTTTTTTTTTGCAGAATGTCGTCTTAAATATTTTTTTATCCCCTTTGATAAGAAACGATGTTTCACTGCATGTGCAAAACACACAAAATCGCTTTCAAAACGATCACTATTATACTTGATACTTGTACGAAAACATGCACATACAGTTTTTACCGGAAATAGACCGTAAAATTTTTTTAATACGTACAAAGTATTATGCGTTTATCGAGTTTTATGTGATTTTTATATGTTAGTATAAAATTTTTTTTTCTTCTTTGATAAGAGACTATATTCGATTTGTTGGTGTATTAAATGAAAAGCAAAGAAAATTTTTTTGAAATTTATGACAAGATGATGTGACAGAAGAAATAAATGATAAAATCAAAAATTATTATTATGAAAACTAAAAATATGTATAATGATCTCAAAATTTTTAAATAAATTAACTATAAACTAAAAGTTATTTTAATATTTCATAAAAATAAAAATTGGTTCTTTAATTAATTTAATTTACAGGGTAAATATTCTGTCAATAAAATATGATTATTTTTATTTAAATTATTTTATTATTTATTTATATATATTTTATTTCTTATTTTAGTATTTATTTCATCTTTATTTTTTAAAAATAATATTAATAATAATAATAATAATAATAATTTTGTTTTATAATAAAAATAAATAGATTGTAATTTATTTATTTATTTATGTACACATTTATGCGGGCTGATAATGTTACTAAACAATAAAAATCATTATAATAACTATAATAAATAACATTAATTTTCTAGTAATTACTTGCTTCACTTTTCTCTAAACTTTATTAATTTAAACGCTTTCAATTTAATTCCAGTTTCAAACATTCATCTTGAATGTTAATAAGATTTTATCGAAATGATTTATTGCATGAAATTGTTCATTAACGTATATGTATGTCGAAAAGTCAGTGATTTCGAGATAAGACCACTTACAAAGCACCCCAGATTAATATCTTAAACGGAAATCACAAACATAATTCTCATAATGAAACTTTTGTTGTCTCACAATAATAATAAATCTCAACAATCAAATGCACAAAATAATTAAAAACAAATAATTATTCAACAAGTTTTTCAATTATTCCAAATTATGAAAACAATAATAATAATTATTATTATTATTAGGTATTATTACTATTTTTTAATTTTAAAAAATCAAATGTTTTCAAATTTGGAATTTAATTTTTTAAATTTATATTTTCGTTAAGAAGTTCTTAACAAAAAAACCTACAAAACCTGGAAAACCGGGAAATGTCAGGGAAATTAAAAATGTCCTGGAAAATCTGTAAATGTCAGGGAATTTTTTTCATCATGACTTGAAATACTCTTGAACAATATTTTTAATGCCCACAATTAATTTTACAAATTTTTAGTAAAACTAGTTGCAGACACCCTGAGAACGTATAATAATAATAATTGATAATTAATGAAAAATAATTAAATAATAAAAATAATAGTTTTGCCAAAATTCCTAATATATTTATTTGAAAACTTTATATTACTGAATGTAATTTATAAATCAGTAGAAACATTTATTTCGAAGAATGAGAGAAACTTTTACTCGAGGAAAAACGAAGTTTATGTTAGATTTAATAGAAATGAATTAAATACACAAAATTGTATTGACATTATAAAATAGGGAATTAAGAATGAACTTAAATTATAACATAAAAGAGTAGGGAGTAGAGTAAATCTGGGCTTAAAGAGTTGAACAAATTATTTACGATTGCGCAGATGCTATAAGCCACTTTAAATCTCCCTTATTGTTTAATTCACCCTCAGTTTAATATCTACTCTAGCCATGAGTTACAAAATTTTCATTAACATTATAATCCAAAACTTAACACCTAATATTCTATTCCTTTATATAATACTTTTTATAATTAATTTAAAAAAATCAATAAAAATTTTTACTTAGATAATATACAAAAAGAAATTATTATTTTTTATTTTAATAAACATGATGATGATCATGATGTCGATTATTATTGTTAAAAATCTATTGATTGCTTTAGATGATAATAAATGAATAATTAAATAACGGTAAAATGATGATAATAATAATAATGATGATATGAACAGTAAAATGTTATTTTACAGAGACAATAAATGAAAAGCTTGATTCGGGTATACGTTAATTTTTTTTTTTTTATTAAATAATGGCCATTTATAACTACGTACGATTTTAATTATTTCCCTGTTGCTGCAATTGTATTTCAACAATTCAAACTGATTATATAGAATTATAAACCCATATTTGGAAGAATAATAATAACGCAATTGTCAAGTGTAAATTTATTTTAATCAAAATTAAACCCATTCGCTTGGTGTCGGGCAAAAGCATTAATTTTAAATTAGTCGAATGTGAACAAAAAGCCAAACTGAAAATCATTAGCTTGTTTATATTTTGTTTTACATCTTTTTGCCTTTTGTAAAAACAAAATAATATTCATTTGATTTGAAAAGTTTACTACTAAAATGCTTCTACAGTAAATATTTTCATTATCTACTAAATTGTTTCTAGATTTCAGAATTAATAATGAAATAAATAAACTAATAAATACATAATTTTACAAGTTCGTAAACATCAACAAAAAGTACAATTTTTCTCCATAAAAACATTTTTAATGTGATATCAGATTTTAAAAATGTAGAATAAAACATAACGACTAAAATGTTAATAAATTCAGCAGATTCGTTTAAAAGTCAGTGGCAAATTCTCCAAAGACAATTCAATTGTATATCAATGCACTTAGCCGAACCAGATAAAGATTTCTTCAAGTTTTAAAAGCCTTTTTAAAGAAGAAGAAAAGTTTTGTCAGCCTGTGTATCTTATAATCAATTTTCTTCCTCCTTATCTTTAAAGAATTTCAATTATTTTCCATTTTCCTAAATTTCTAAATTTTTCACAAAAAGAAAATTTATTTATTTATCCTTCAAATTCTTTTAATTTAATGTGTTTTGATAATTTTGCGAAAAAAATAAGTTGCAAATAAATATTATCGCTAAGTCACGTAATCTATGCTATAAAAAATTATACTCTTTTGAACAGTTTTTTAAATAAAACAAAATCGTAAAAAATTTAACATAATTTTTTAACAATACGAATTATTTTTTTAATACAACGTTTGACTTAAGCTGCATATCAATAGTTGAACAAATATCACTGGCTTAAGAGGTAAGAAATTCTGAAATTTTAATTCTTTTGTAAATGATAATAATATAACATCATTATAAACATACTATAATAGTGTTAATAGTATTATTAATAATAAAATTAATGAAAATTAAACTATGTACTTTTAAATTATAATTATTTATTATGTAAATTATTATCAAATCTTTGATTGTATAACAAATACAAGGTGCATAAATAGACTACAAGTCGTAAACAACAACCACCTGAAACATTTCTTTCAAATAGTTATTTTGGGCGTTCATGTTTTTATTGTTTTTACAAAGATTTTCAAGAATTAGTTATGAATATTTTTATTAATTCATCTAACCAATACGTGACATGTTGGATTTTTATTACTATAATTGTTTAATAATTGTAATAATTAATCACAATAATAATTGTTTTGGATAAAGGAAAAATATTTTATTTATCCATAATTCTAAAAGTGTAATTCATTTTTTCTTACCACTAAATAAAAAAACTGTTAACCGATTAAAAGTTTTAACACCTTATTTGTCCTATGCCTCTTGATTTTTCAATGTGATTTAAAAAATATAATCCAAAAAAGAAATTAACTTTCTAAGCTAAAAATTTTATTTTAAAAAGCAATATAGAAATTGAAATATCTAATTCACTTCATTAGACTGGAAAAGAGTCTAATCGGTTGTTTTCCGTTACATGTGGATTAAGAAGAAAGAAGATATCAATTTTTTTTTATTTATTTCTTTCCTTGTTTTGTTTTGTACGTTTAAGAATAAGAGAATTGCACGTAATTTTCTCTTAATACTTGAATGGAATTGAAAGGATGGTTTTAAGTTGAAATAACCCTTAAAGGGAATGTCTCTGAAAATACAAAAGAATTTCAGTTGAAACGTGTAACGTTTCCTGGTAATGTTACGCGCTTTCATACAATCTGAACCATTAACGGAAAAAGCATTTCAGAAACACGGGAAAGAAAAGTCATTTACAATAGTAAATATCTCTTTCAAAAAGAGAAATCAATTTTTCTCTAATTACATTCTGTCAGAAAAAAATCAAAAACATTTATTTTCTCTATGAAAGTTACTTTTTAATTGTATTATTTCTATCTGAAAAAATTTACTACAGAACTAATGCCAAAAAATAATTTTCTACTTTCAAACTAACAAAAAAAGAACGAAATAAAAAATAAAAAAATTTGTTAACAAATAAATCTCATTTATGATAAATATCTACGAAAAGGAGAAATATTAAATTTTTAACATTTTACCAAGCGTAATGAGCAAAAAAAAAGTGATAAAAAAATAATAAATTTCGCAAAATGTCTCACGATATTTGATGATAAATAGTATGAAGTAAAATTCACAGATTAAAAATTTTATCTGTATAATATGAAATTATGAGTGTACTTTTGGAAAATTCACTAAATGGAAAAATAATACACATCAATAATCATATTTTACGCGTTTATTATGAATTTAAATTGAAAAATTATAAACTGTTTGACCCATTATTTACAAGTGCGGGAAAATCTTTTTTTTTTCACGGAAAAAAGTTATAACTCAAACAAAAGCTACTAAAAGAATCCTAACATAATAATAATTTTCGTAATAAATGTTCCATTTTACTACCAATAAAATCCACTAATTTTTTATAAACCAACACAGTAAAAAGAAAATCTTATTTTAAGGCACGAAAGCTGCCTTAAATTAAGATGCAACATTTTTAAGACAGTCAATGTTGAATTTACGCATGTTTTTCGTATCCTTTAACATTATAGCAGACAGTGTTGAATTTAAGGCAGCTCTTAAATTAAGATTTACTTTTTACTGTGAATATCATGTTAATTAAAACGAGTCATTTTTTAAAATTATAATTTCTGATATCATGCATTCTCTCGATAAAATCGAATAATAATTTACTGATTTTTCCCTTCCAGAAAAATATAAAAATAAAAAAAGGTATTTTCTCAAGTATTTTAATATAAAAAATATTTATTAAATTTAAGAAAATTTCTTTTTGTCAACAAACTACAGAAGTTTGTAGACAAAAGATCATAAACACAGTATTTTATTAAAAATTTTCAGAAACAGAAAATATTTATTAAATTTTTAACTTAAAAATACTTTTTTTCTTCTTTAATAGAATTTTCACAGAAAGTCTATAGACAAAATTTTATCGATAATACTCAATTGAACCGTATTTCCAATTAATGAAGTGAATTCTCTTTACCAAAAAAAAAAATATAGGAGAAAGAGACTGGAAAAAAAAATTTGAACTATATGATGAGTTTGGATACTATATATATAGGTACTAATTACAATATTGGAAATTTGAGAGAATAAATCAGGAACATGATATCTTTTGCTATCGAAATTAATTAATAATGGAATGAAATTAGAAAAGAAGTTTTTCACAAAAAGGATACACACATAGCTCTTTTTTTTAATCAATTAGTTATAATGATTGTTATTCTGAACAACAAACTTTCCCCAATATAAAAAAAAAGATGTCCAATTAAATTCAACCGTTCTCTTAATCAAACACAAAAATTCATGTTGACCATGACACACTGATTCAAACAAGATTTTTAGTTAATTAAAAGTCTATTTTAAACTGCGTTGCATATGTATATCATTCTAAATATTTACTATAGACAAATAAGAGCGGCATATGCAATTATTTAGACGAAACTGAATATTTCTCTCGTTCCAAAAATTACAGCTTTGGATAGAACTAAATTTGCATGTTCTCAAATTATTTCCTCTCTGATATTTTTATAATTCCTCACTTCTTTTAATGAGTATAAAAAAGATTTCTATAAAAAAAATTTTCAAAACTATTTGAAAATATAAAATTAATATATGAAAAATTTAGTTCAAACTTAGAAAATGCTTAAAATAATTTAAAAATAATTTATTGCTATTAATTGATTACCAAAGCTTATAAATATTCGCTTGAAAATATTTAAAACGAAATTTTTGGAAAACGAATTATCGTCTTTTACTTATAATATGGGATAATTTAATATTTAATATATTTAAATATATATTTACTTACGAAATAAACTCGACAGAAAATATGTTGTTTAACTCACCTGAAACAGAAACAAAAGAAAATACTTTATTTTAGAATTATTATTATAAGTTATAATTATATTTTTTTAAACTTATAAATTTTTAATTATAAATAGTTTCAGAATTGTAATTGATAGACTTCTAATTATAATTTCACACAAAATTTTAAGATTATTTTCAATCTTTCTTCTTTGATTAAAATTATTCCTTTAAAAATAAAAAAAAATTTATATTAGAAAAAAGATTTTTTAAGTTATTTTTTGTCTTTCTGCACGCATCTTCAAAATGTTAAAAAATGACATTTAATAGCAAATATAAAAGAGGAAAATCCTCTTAATTAGACAGAAAAACTTTACTGATACTAAAAAATTTTTTAACTTACCTACAAAAATATTATATTAAAATCGAACTATTTTTAAAAAGTTCTATAAAAGCGATATGACAAAAAATTTGGATCTTATGTGAAAATTATAAATAAATAAATTTTTTAATTATCAATTTTTTATCTTGAAAAATAATACTGTTGTTTTTCAAGAAAATATTGTTAATAATAATATTTTAATTATTTATTTAAATGTTATTTAACTTAAGGGGTCTGCATTCTGTAGGATGAAACACCTTTAATATTATTATTTATAACACAGTAGAAACAATATAAGAATAATAATTTAATAGGAAATAATTAAAATTATTTTTTTCAAATTACAATTGCAATACTATTTCATAATATTTTTAAAAAAATTTTTTTATAATCGATATTTAATTGTCGACGATTGTAAAGATGATTGATTGTACCAGCTATCAAATGCCCATGATTGTAAGTGCTATTGATTGAAACAATTATCGATTTTAACTTCCAACGATATAGTATAACTACGAATAATTGAAACCATTTAATGACTATAACAAACTATCAAACAAATTGTTTAATTATCAATAATTGTAACAAGTTTAATACTAAAAGCAATGCCATATTCTTTAAAAAAAAACTTAAACTGTTTAAGAAACTTTTTATTCAAAAAATATTTTTTTTAAACAACTTTTGTATAATTTGTATAACCTTTTTTTAAATTTTCTATAATTCTCTTAAATTTTTAAAATTATTTCAATTTTCTTTTTATTATTTTTTTTCTTATTTTATTTACACATCACTTCTTCTATTTTTACAAAAATTGAGAATTTTTTTTTCTTTCAAAATAAAAATGAAAACATTTTTTTAATTACTCTGTGGAAGAAGTATCTAACTATTTTTTTAAATGAAATATTCAATTAAAATAATTTGTCATAAAAATTTTACACAAAAAGAAACTTTCGTTTTTTTAATCATACTCATCCTGATAATTGAATCTAATTTTTTTAAGTTACCTTATGCATGACGGTAAATAATATTTTAATTTTTAATTTGAAACTGAAACTAAAAGGATAAATAAATTATTTTTTCTTCATTATACAAAAATTAATTGATTTGATACTAAAATCTCTGTTTTAACAAAAAAAGAAAAAAAAGAAAACGATTTATTTAAAAAAAAAATTGATTCATCAAACGTCAAAAAATACTATCCTTAAAAATAATTTTTACTTAAATCAAATGAACTGTAATTTGTAATACTTTTTATGCTTAGATACATAATAATTTTATCGATCTTTTATAATGAACACAATTATGTCTAATAAGCCATAAATATGTATTTTAAATAAAAAATTTACTAAATTAATAAAAATTGTCCATATTTTCAATTATATTCGTAAAAATTTCAACAATTATTATTATATTACTGTCGTAAATAACAATATATCATGAAATTCAGTTTCTTCCAAAAAGAAGAATTCTGTCCAACAGCAATTTCCCCCATCGTAAAACTCAGTTTATTAAAAATTAAAATCTTCCATCTTTCTCTCATGTATCATATATATTGAGAAATAAAACTTTCAAGTAGATATGAAACACAATTAATCTTTATTAAAAAAAAATAAAATAAATACATAACTATATATATAATATAAAATAACTATATAATAATATAAAAATTTTAAACTTCCTAAGAATGTATTTATTTCGTTAAAGTATTTTAAAAAATTACTCGATTGATGAAATATTTTTTACTCTAACTTTCTTAAAATTACTTTCAAGAATTTAATTCAATTTTAATTCTTGAATTTTTAACTAAAATTCTTCTCTAAATTAATTAATTTTAATAGTTTCTGAGAAATTTACTTTAGAATTGAATTATTTATTAATTAAAAAAATTTACTTAAATTCTTTCTGAAATTCACTTACTTACAATACAATTTTATGAAATTTCGACAATTTAAAAATTTTTCCATTAAATATGTAGATAAAAATTCAACAAATTTAATTCTTGCATAAAATTTTATTGCAATTTTTTTTAAAAAAAAACTAAATTGATTTGAAGAATTTCATGTGAATTTTTGAAAATAATTAAATTCTTTCGAGAAATTGAATTACAATTGTATTGACTTCTTATATAGTGAATTTTATAAAAAAATTTTGAAAATAATTAAAAATTCCTGTAAAGAATTTTGTTATTTATAAAAATAATTGAATTCCTGCGAAGAATTTTATTATTCATGAAAATAATTGATTTTTTGCAAACGTTCTCGTTGAATTTGATAAAAATTGTTTTGAAAATGATTCCATTCTTATGTAGAACTTTGTTAAAATTTATTAAAATAATTGAATTCTTTCGAGAAATTTTATTAAAATTGTATTTAAAACAATAATTGAATTCATCCGAAGAATTATTTTAAAAATAATAGAATCTAAAAATTTTTAATTCAAATTTTTTTGTATAAAAATAAAATATGATTCGAAATATATAGTTTAAATATTATTATTATTAAAATTAAAATAATCATATATTCTGACACAGGGAATTTAGGGAAAAGTCAGGAATTTTTATTAAAAGTACTAAATATAAATTAAATTTTTAGAATTCATAAGAAAATTTTGAATTTTTGTGTTTTTTTGTTTGACTCATTAACTATAAAATTACCATCAATTCTAATACAAAATCTTTAATTTTTTCAATTTCTGACAAAAATTTCTTTTTAAATAACTTAAATCTTGAACAACTATCATAAAATAAATAAATTATTTAATGAATAATTTTACTTAAATATTTCAAAATTAATTCAATTTTAAAAGAGTTGTGTTTACAATTTTCATAAATGATTACAGGACAAAAAATTCGATCCAAAAAATCTAGACCGAAAAATCCAAGAAAAAAAGTCCGAAGTACAAAAAATCCAAAATAAATAAAAACGTCCAAAACAAATAATGAAACATGTGAAGAAGCCACGTTTTTACTTTTTACGCTATAAAATCGGAATTTAAAATGTTAATATTAAAATCGCAGGATTTTAATTATTCGCATAAATAATAAAACTCTTCACAAAAATTCAATTATTTTCATAAATAAAAAAATTTCTAGAAAAATTTCATTAATTTTGATAATATTCTTTACAAAAATTCAATTATCTTTTTTTAAATATAATTCCAATTAAATTACTCGATTAATTTAATTATTTTCAGAAATTTAAAGTGGTTTACCTACATTCGATTCAAAGTCATCGAAATGAGCAACTCAAAAAAAAGAAACTTTCATTTAAGGCAGCCATTTAAATTTTTTTTTCTGAATTTTTTTCATTAGATTTTTAATTTCTTTGCACTTTTTTGATCAGGACAAAAAATCCAAAAAATAAGTCCAAAGTGAAACTATTTTTTTTTTACTTTTTGGGATTTCATTTACTTTGGATTTTTTGGTTTGGACTTCTTGTCCAAATATCATATTTCCTACCTCTTAATTACAGGGTTGCCACGCTTTTACTGATTTCAAATTCCCTGACTTTTCCAGGTTAAAAAACGGAATTTTTCCAGGTTTTTAAAACAACATTTATATTTTCCAAAATTTTTAATTCTAACCTTTTTGAAATTAAACAACTTATAAAAAATTGTTATAAAACATGAAAATATCGATCACTCCGAGTCTTCGACTCGGAGCAATCGATATCTTCATGTTTTATAATAATTAAAAATGTTGGACTGATAAAATCATCATTTTTTACCTATTATAAGAATATTGTTACTGTAACTTATTCAAAATTACTTTCATTATTTTAATTCAATTATTGTTTTCCACAATTTTTAACTAAAATTCTTCTTTATAAAGTGTAAATTAATTATTATTAATAATTTCTGAAAAATTTCTTTTAACATTTTCAAATCCTTTTGTTTACAATTCAATTTTACGAAATTTCATCGATTATTCAGGTATTCGGAAATTCTTCAATCAAATATATATTAGAAAATAAAAACTTGAAATAACTTCAAAAAAATTCAATTCAACTTTTACAAAAAAATTAAATCTACACAATTTTAAGTTAAAAGTATGAAAAATTCAAACATTCAAAGATTATAATTTGAAACCTTTTCAAAACTCAATTATTATTTAAAGTTTTACCTGAAACTGATATTTCAATCAATTATTATTAGAAAATTCTACAACAATTCAATTATTTAAATACAAAAAAAAATAATTTATTGGAGAATTCAATGTTTTTTAAAATTCAACTCTCTTTTAAAGAATTTTATCAACAAATTTTTAAATAGGTAATTAAAATTCTTTTGACGAATTTCAATAAAATTTTTAAGAATAATTTCATTTTTCGAGAAATTAGATTAAAAATGTATCAAAAATAATTGAATCTCTGAAAAAAATTCCATTGAATTGAGAAAAGTTTTTGAAAATAATTGAAATTTTGTCAAGAATTTTATAAAAATTTTTTTAAATAATTGAAATATTGCCAAGAATTTCATTAAAATTTTTTTAAAATAATTGAATTTTAGAGAAATATTTTAATATTTATAAAAATAATTGAAATTTTGACTGTAACTTTTTTTAAACTTTTGACCACAATTGAATTTCTGCGAAGAATTTTATTAATTTTGAAAATAATTGAATTTCTTTGATGAATTTGAATAAAATTTTTAAAAATAATTATACATTTTTCGAAAAATTCCATTAAAATTGTATTAAAAATAATTGAAATTTTGTGATGAGTTTTATTATTTATGAAAATAATTGTAAATCTATAAATTTTTTGATTATTTATGAAAATAATTGAATTATTGCGAAGAAAAATTGTAAAGGCAACTCTTTTAAAATTGAATTAAGAAATTTGAATTAAGAAAATTGAATTAAAGAAAAATTAGATTTCAAGAATAAGCACAATAAATTTAGAAAACAATAATTTTCCAGGATTCCAATCAAAATTCCCTGACTTTTCCAGGTTTTTTCAAGGTTTATAAAAATTCCCTGACATTTCCAGGTTTCCAGGTTGCGTGGCAACCCTGTAATTAAAATTTTCAACAATTAACAATTTTCCAGTATTTTTTATAAATAAAAAGGAGAATAATTTGCATAATAATTTAGATCAGTCAAACGAAATTTGTTATAGAAAAAAGCATATGACAAACAAAATGGGTATATTTTTTATTTGTTAATCATAATTTTTTTTCAATTTTCTAATTTGTAATATTATTTTATTTACAAATCATGAAAAAATATCTGCATATTTTCGATTTCTCAATAACAATATTTTTTAAAGAAAAAAAAAAAAAAAAACAAAAGCATACGCACAGATACTAACTTCAAACTGCGGACAGAATGAATGAAAGAATACGGAGATTAATATAGTTAATATAGTTCAATTATTGTTAGAAATAGAAAGAATTAAATGTTAAATTAAAAATTTTCTTTTTTTTAAATGCTGTAGGACAACAAAATTTAGAATTTTCTTATGAATTCTAGAATTTCCAATAATTTTGATAAAATTCCCTGATTTTTTCATGACCAATTTTATTATCGCGGACTTTACCAAGATAATTCTTGTATTTCCCTGAAATTTGTCAGCTCTAGATTAGCTGCTGTTTCATAAATCAAAAGTTACTAATTCAGATTTGAAGAGCTTCTTTAATTATTTATTTTAACATCGTTCTTTTTGCGTTTCATATATTTTTCCAATACACAGTTTTTCTAAGGATTTCAAATTGAGACAAAAAAAAAAATTGATTCAAATTGATTTTTGTCTCAATTTGATATCCTTAGAAAAACTGTGATAAGGCAAACTAATCCCTTGGATTTTTGTATCGTTTTCTCCGGAAAAAAGGAAAGGAAAAAAATGCCCACCTGATGAGAGTGAAAATCACCATTGGGAAACCTAAATCGAAACGGACTGTGTACAGGGCAATTCAACCGATACGGACTTTCAGCAGGCAATCTGGGTGTTGGATGTGAGTGTGGAGCAAAGATGACAGAATCCATTGGTAGAGGCCTTCCAGGAGCGTGATCCAACGATCTACATGAATAATTTATAGCCCTAACTCCATGATCAAGTGATCGACACATGGGAGGCTCACCGCAGTGAGGAGCTGGTCTTCCCGGATAAGTCTCATGTCCCCTATGTTCAATCAGTCTCGGCACATGTTCCACAGAATGACAACCATGATCATATCCACGATTCAGATAGTGCTCGTGCATATGACCCGCGTGGTCCATCAGCCGGCAGGGATGTTCCATTGCACGCATTTGATAGTGATCGAGATTTCTCATGCTCGCCGACGAGCTAGGCGGGTCCATTGATCGAGGATGATCCATTGTCGGTCGGCCATGATCTATAGATCGTATCGACTCAATTGATCTCGACTGACGATGCTCCATACTGGGCCTCATCATTTCCATCGAGTGAATCGATGGATCGCCATGCTGACGATTCATCGAATCATTTGAACGCATCGACTCCATGGAACGCATTGCTTCCGTGGATCGCATGCTGTGCTCGATCGGCCGCATGGGCGATGGATCCGTCGATCTGCACGATCGCTCCCAACATCTCGATGGAGGTGGCGCTCCGATGTGACCTTGAGAATTCCAGCCATACGGATCCATTTGGAATTCCTTATCTCGAACCTCCTCTCTTTCACACTTACCGCATGGCCCTATCCGGTGCCATTGTCACTTTCCGGAAATATTTACACACCACACACTACATATCACTTCGAAAACGAGAGAATAACATCAAACGGAATTTTTTTTTTCCTTTCCTTTCCTTCACCACGAGAGATTAAATCGAGTATTGATTCATTTAGTTAATGTAATTCCTTTGGGGGGACAATGTGCGAGGGGATGATGTGGGGACGAGAGAAAAATCGTGGACTTGATAAAAGACACGAGGAGAGGCGAACCGAACGCATCGCGATGCCGCGTTCTCAAACACTGAGCCTCGCGGCCTCGACTGACGCGCATTTCCACCACGCAAACCATCCAACCAACCAACCCCTACCTAACCTTCTGAAAACCACCTCCACACGGATGTTTCATCCCTTCGAACCACAACGTTCGCCCACTGCCGTCGCCACCATCCATGTCGCTATCGTTTCCAAACCCCCACACCCCTCGTCTTTTTTTGAAGGTTCACGAGTTCCCTCCTATCACCCTCTTTCAGCTCCTTCTATACTATACACCACTCGTCCCAAGAAGTTCCACTACCTATACCACTTGATCTGCAGTGTCACTTATCTTTCTGATCTGGCAATCATTTCGTATCGCATTTCCAATGTGATGCAACCGATTGTCATCGAAATCCTCCCCCTTACTATTTTTTTTACTTTTGTAACTCTGAAACTGAATCAGTAAACTATTCAATGATTCTCACAATTTTAATCGGACAAATACTGCAAAATATACACTCAAGGGAAAATTATGTTTGAACCAAATTTTCTATTGTGCTATATAAATATAAATTTTATTATTAACTATAATAATCCTATAATTCATTCTTTCATTCTGTCCACACCTGAAGTTAGTTTTTGTGTATTCTTTTGTTTTCTTTTCTTTAAAAAAAATTTGTTTTCACAAATCGAGAAAATAAGCAGGTATTTTTTCATGATTCCTAATAAAGAAATATTACAAATTAGAAAATTGAAAAAAAATTATGATTAACAAATAAAAAATATACCCATTTTGTTTGTCATATGCTTTTTTTATAACAAATTTCGTTTGACTGATCTAAATTATGCAAATTTTTCTCTTGTTTATTTATAAAAAATAAAAAATTTGTTAAAAAATTATGATTAAGAAATAGTAAACGAAACAAATGTTTATAAATTCTATTTGGCAATTACAAATTTTCATTGAAAATGAAAATTTTTAAATTTTTAGAAAATAATTAGGAAAAAATTTTACTCAAAAAAAATGTTCCGTTACATTTTTACGAATTTCTTTAATTGTAAAATTATTCAAAAACATCAATAATTTCTTTTTTAAATAAATATTTAATTATTATTATTTTTCCACAGGAATTAACACATTCAAAAATTCCAAATTCAAACCTTTTTGAAATTAAACAACTTATAAAAGTATTTTGCTATAAAACATGAAGATATTGATTGCTCCAAGTCGAAGACTCGGAGTGATCGATTTCTTTATGTTTTATAATAATTTATAATATATTTTTTACTTAAAGAGGTGTTAAAAACTTCATTTCCATTGGAAAGAGAGAAAAACAAATTTTTTTATAACCTTTTTTCATTTTTTCAATTTTGGATTTCGTTCCTTTAAAAATAGTCAAATTTAATATTAAAAATAATTATTTTCACAAAATGACTTTTATATTACTATTTTAAAAGTCAATTTTTTAATAAAAATTAGAAAAATTTACTTCAAAAATAATAAAATTTACTCTGAAAATAAGAATTTTTAATAGCAAATTGATTACAATGTTTAGAGTTCGTAGAAAATTTTCAGAGTAAATTTTGTAATAATCCGTAGTATATATTAGGGATTTTTAAAGATATATAATTAAAATTTTGTGAAATCAAATGGAAATTAAAAAAATTTCTTAAAAATTTTTATTAGAAATTTTTAATTTCGAAATTTTTTTTAAATTCTGAAAAATAAGGTATTTAAATTTAAAATTTAAAATTTTAGGTAATTTTTGTTCAAAATTCTTGAGAAGTTGGTTTTTTGTATAGTTTTCATTGAAATTTATTTTAAAATTAGTTGGAATAGTAGGTAAAAAAAATTTTTACACGAATACATTCGGACAAGTGGTTTTTTAATATAAAAATTACTCCAACGTTTCGAAATCAATATGATTTCCTCTTCAGGGAGTCTACAAAATAATACAGAAAACAAAAATAAAAATACGAAAAACACTAAGACGTTAAATAATAATTAAGAAGCATTAAACAATAAATAAAATAATAATAATACAGAAACCAATAATGAGAATACACGAAGACTTTAAATAATAATTTATTCGTGTAAAAATTTTTTTTACCTACTATTTTAATTAAAATCAACTCGGACCTAAAAGTTTATTCAATATAAAATTAGTTGAATTTTTGAATAGATTTAATTGAACTTCGATTATTTCTTTCAACAATTAAATTCTCTATGAAAAAAGAAAAAAAAATTTTTATCAAAAATGATTAAAAATATTTGATTTTGAGAAGAATTTTAGTAAAAAATTCTAGAAAATAATTAAATTAAAATCAAGAAATTAATTTTAGGGCAGTTATAATATAGTAATTTTCAAAAATTATTTATTTTCAAGTGGTTAAAATAAGAACTTACTTTTTAAATAAGAAATTAATTTGTTTTCATAAATTTATCATTCATAGGCATGTAGATAATTTAAATTTCAATTCAAAATTTATTGCGAATCAACGGGACTCGATTGCTTCTCATAAATATACTGCAAACATAAACTATTCTAAATCCTTTTGCAATAAACCATACGATATAAACTTTCATAAATTTTAATTAGCAAACTATTTTGAGTGTTTGATAAAACAAAGAGTAATAAATTCTTCTCATTATAAATATAAACATAAAATAAATAATATTTATTACAGTATTAATAATTTATTATATTTTTATTTGTTATTTATTAATTTTATAAATTAGTTTATAAATTTACTTCATAAATTAGTTAAAAAATAATTATTTTCATTATATCTTTATTCGCAATTATACAAAATTTGCTAAATTGGAAAATTAGGAAAAAAGTGCAATTCTCAAAATAAAATATTAAAAAAAAAATACCAACAATTATTTGCTTACATAAATTAAAAATTTATGAATAATGTAATAATAGTAAAATAATAATAATAATAAAATGATGAAATAAATAAATAAAAATCAAATTTCTTCCTTTTAAATTCTAAGTTGTAATTCTTGAAAAATTAAAATTTAAACTTCCTGGAAACTTTCATCGTCTCGTTCCCTCTCATTGGTTACAATCGTCAGTAATCTAAATTAACTAAATTGAAACTAATTAGAGTTTAGAGAGTTAATGAATTACCAAATAATAATTGTATAAGCGGAAATTCCTGCTACAAAATGTATAATTTTTAAAAGCAGAAATAAATAATAATAATAATAATAATAATATAGATAACTACGATAGTTTACATTCACGACGCACAGTATTTCGAAAGTTTCCCCTCTTCCTGTCTGCTGTCGGCGACACAGCGGATTTGATTTCAGTGTCAGACATTTCTCTAGTGAAAGTTCTCTATTACAGAATATATTGAAATAAAGGAAAAAAAATTCGACACATCTTATTCTTTACCCTCAAACTTTCATCAGATGAATGAGAAATGAAACATCGATTTTCAATCCTTGATGCTTCAATTCACATTACTTGGTCTTGTAGATATAGAAGACCCAATTCGCTGACTGGTTGCTCACTTTCGAAGCGTACAGAGTGCGCGCGATTGTTATTTGAAAATGCTGATTTTGCATTTTTTTCCACAAAATAGCTGCTTAATTCCGTAGCTCGATATTTGTCTCCCCCTCCTTGTTTGAAATTAATATACGTAGAGCACGTGCCACGCATCCGCGATGGCATTATATTGATGTACATAACGAAAAAAAAGCAAAACCTACTTTTTTTTAGTTATGCTTTCGAAAGAAATTAACCTCCGGAATATGAGACGTATGAATAAATCAGAAAGATTATTTGTTAAAATTTTTCGGTGCGAGAATTCAATTTGACAGAATTTCTTTTTTGGAAGAATTTTTATTCGCGACAGAATTGGCTTTCTTTAATCGAATCACTGTTAACTTAAAAGTATCAAATTTCAACGAATTAATATCAAAAATGAACCCACGACGAAAAATTCCATGGAATTTCCGTGGAAATTCTGCAAGTTTTATATTTTAATATTATTTTAACATTTCTATTATGATTAGAGTCTAGTAATAAGCTTTGTTGCAATTTTTGTGCAAAACTATAGAATTAAATACGCATTTTGCAAAAAAATTGCAACAAAGCTTATTACTAGACTCTAATCATAATAGAAATGTTAAAATATTATAATAATAAAAAACTTACAGAATTTCCCTGACTTTTCCCTGATTTCCAGACAAAATTTTGAATTTTTCCCTGACCCTAAAGAATATTCTGATTCACTGCAAAAATGATTAGATACTCAAAAAACTGATCTATTACATTTAATTACGAATTGTTTGAATTGCAAAATTATTTCAAAACACCAATAAATTATTTTTTAAATAAATATTTAAAAATCATTATTATTATTCCATAGGAATAAAGGTTTTTAAAAAATTTCGAATTCAAAATTTTATGAAATTCAATAACTTATAAGAATATATATATATTATTATAAAACTTGAAGATATCAATCACTCCGAGTCGTCGACTCGGAATGATTGATATCTTCATGTTTTATGATAATTTAAATTTCCATGAAATTTTTCAAAAAAATTAAATTAATTACAAAAATTTTAATAAAATCCTTCGTAAGAATTCAATTATTTTTAAAAGTCATAAAATTTTTTACATGAATACAATTATTTAAAAAAATGTAATAAAATTCATTTTTAAGAATTCAATTATTTTTATAAATAATAAAATTTTTCATAGGATTTCAATTATTTTCAATACAATTAATTAAATGCGTTGCAAAAATTCAATTATTTTAATAAATAATACAATTTTTTACAGGATTTCAATTATTTTAAAAAAATTTAATAAAACTTCGTTGCAAGAATATTCATCTATATTCATAATTAATAAAATTCTTCACAAGACTTCAATTATTTAAAAAAAAATATAATAAAAATTCTTGACAAGAATTCAATTATTCTCCTAAATAATAAAACTCTTCACAGGATTTCGATTAATTTTAATACAATTTTAAGTAAATTCTTCGAAAAATGTAGGGGAACATAGTCTAGGTCGGCCACCTTTTTGACTTTTGTTTATAACTTTTTTTAAAAAATGAATTTGGACAATTGAAGTATATGGTTGGAAAGTCCTGTTTAATAGGAACATTTTTTCTGTACAAAGTAAATTGACAGGTTTAAAAATGAAAAAGTTATAAAGATTTAAAAAAAAAAAAATTTGTAGTCCAGGTTGGCCATTACAGTCAAGGTCGGCCATGTTTAAAATTTAAAGGGTATTAATCTTTAAAAAATAAAATAACATGTTTGGAGTTACGGAAAATTGATTCTTTATTGTTTACAGTTTGTAACTTAATGAAATAACAAAATAATAAAAATAAACAATATAAAAAAATAAATATAAATAAAAAAAAATTTTGCACTAAAATATTAATAAAATTAAATAAAAATATTAATAAGATGATCAATTATATTATGAGTTATACAGAATTGCAGTTTTTGCAAATGAAGTAGCTCGTCCTCATCTTTGCGCATTTTAAACACATAGTGGCCGACCTTGACAGTAAGTAACATTACCGAATTGTTGTAACCAAAAAGAAATACGTTTCGGGATTCGATTTTTTACTTTGTTTTCCTTTCAACCATGAGTCCCACAAATTTTCTGCATACTTGCCTTGACGATTCAATTTGTTTTTTATCTTTTATTAATGGTTTTTCACATTATGCACAAAACTTTTTTTGAGCTTTTTTTGTACCGACGTCACAGAAATCACAATTTTTGATTTTTCGAAAATGTAATTGAACAAAAAGTTAGGTTTCACTAAGACAAGCTTCGACAAATATGCGCGTAGGTGGCGCTAGTGAACTTGACAAAAAAACGCGAGTGGCCTACCTAGACAGTAGACCAACCTTGACTACATTCCCCTAATTATTCTCAAAAATATTCAAAATTCAATTATTTTTAAAAATACATGCTATAATGCTTCTAATATTCAATTATTATGTAAAATTTTAATTGAAATTCATTTTTAAATCAATTTTTATTAGAAAATTCTACGAGGATTTAATTACCTAAATACAAAAATAAATAATTTATTGAATAAATGATTTCTTTTCAAAATTGAATCCTCATAAAAAATTTTATCAACAAATTTTTAAATAATTGAATTTTTTCGACGAGTTTTAATAAAATTTTCAAGAATAATTACATTTTTGTGGAATTTGATTAAAATTATTTTAAAAATAATGGAAATTCTATGATGAGTTTTTTATTCATGAATATAATTGAATCTCCGTAAAAATTTTTATTATTTATGAAAATAATTTAATGTTTGCTTTAAATTTTATCAACACTTTTTTTAAATAATTGAAATCTTTTAAAAAATTTTATTATAAAATAGTTGATTTTGAAAATGATTGAATTGAGGAAAATTTTTGAAAGTAATTAAATTTTGGAGAAGAATTTTATTATTTTTAAAGATAATTGAAATTTTGACGTCTCATTTTTAAAAATTTTTGAACATAATTGAAATTTTGACAAGAATTTAATTAAAATTTTTGAAAATAAATTGAATTTCTGCAATCATTTGTAACTATTTTTCTAAATTCAATTTTTTCCAGTTTAATAAAAATCCCTCACTTTTCCCTGATTTCTTTGACCTATGATAACTCTGGAAATGTTAAAGTATTTTACAAACTTTTTAACTCAATTTATTACTTTTAATTTTTAAAAATTTAATTGTTTATGCCTGACCTAAAACTAACCTTTACCACTAAAGTATATTTTTAAAAACAATTACAATTTTTAGTTTTTACATCTAACCAAAAATATTTTTTTCCACTAATTAGTAGATTTTAAGTAATCGAAATAATATTTTTCGTGCAATTTACAGTAAAATTTATTACTCATATAAATGTGAGTATACAGCTTGACATAAAATTGACTTGAACTACTGAAAACAAACAATTTTATTTGACTGAAAACAATTTGACTTCTCTGAAGTATCGAGTTACGATTTATACAGATTTTGAAATAGTTTCTTTGATATCAAAGTGAGTTGAACTACTAAGAGCGAACCTATTTTTGAACCTAATTCGATCAGAAATACGAAATTATTGTTATTTTAAAAACCAAAAATTTTGGAAAATATCATATTCAAAATGTATAATAAAAATAATTTTATAAAAGCAGAAGTGTTTATTGTAATAAAAAAAAAGTATATTAATCGAAAAGAATCTCCATGAGGAAGCAAAGTGTTCATGAAATGAACACAATAAATTCATCTTTTAACTTGGCAACGTTATTTTTTATTATTTTATTAAATTGAAAAAAAACTTTGTTCACTAATGAATGGTCCATTGTGGGACAAATGATAAAGTTATTAAATAAAGGAAATTTAACTAGAAACCATAGAGCAAAAAGCTTACGGAAATATAGAGCACGAGAGGAAAATGCAAAGAATTTCACTTAAGTGAGAGAATTCCAAATCAATAAAAATTAATAAAGAAGAAAAACTTTTACTTAACAAAAATTGATAACTGAAATCATAAATTGTTAAACCCTTCTTTTATAAACTACAGCAAGTCGTTACTCTCTAAAAGTAAGTTATCTTTTTTTTTTGAAGTATATTAATTCTCGTATGTACTTTTTAATAAAATTTCATTAATTTACTAATCAAAGTAAAAATTTATAAGTACTTCATTCCAAATATTTAACAGAAATTTTAGAAACATTTATTATTATTATTTATTTTAAAACAAGAATTATTTATAAATGTAAATGATCACAAGAGTTATTATAACAAGAAACTGTAAATATTAATTTTCATAAACTTTATCTGAGAAAATATAAAGAAAATAAAGAAGATGTAAAGGAATAAATTAAAAAAAATTAGCTTAAGTAAATATTATCAAGTAACAAAATTGTAATATTCAGATAAGTGATAAATGTAATTTTCGAACGTTAGAAATCTGCTTTTAACGTATTTTGACGTTAAAGTTACAAGAAAAGAAAAAAAAATCGTAAAGCATTACATTGAACGAGTAAAAAAGATGATAAATAAATTGTTATCCTCAACGTGGTTATCAAGAATAATTTATTATACTCACGAAGCTAAACCGAAGGCGTATATATACTCGAGACGTTACAGTAAAGGTATCTATAATGGTAGCCTGAACCCTAAAGTCGCTTCAACGCTGCCTCTCAACAAACTTTTATTGCATTTACGGTAAAACTTTTTTCAAGTTGCCAATATAGAGAAAAAGAATTTAAAAGTAACGATCAGTATTTAACGTCGTCTTTTATGGATAAAGATATATATTATGTTTATGCGTGTGTTTGGGATAGAGAGTGAGTGAGAGAGAGACAGGGGGGGAGAGAATGTTCTCACGGTTGTCTGACTCTAACATCACATTTCTACTTGCGCTGCAAATCTAACTTTAGTGTCTGACTGTAACGGCACAATTCCACTAGGAGCAGCGAATCTAAACCTCATTGTCCGACTATAATGGACTATTTTTACTTAGGCAAGTAAACTAACTTCACTGTCTGACCATAACGTCGCCTCTTTACTTGAGAAACAAGTGAAACTATCCCGTCTGACAATAATTTAACATTTCCACTTGAAATTTTCACGTGGTCAAGTGACTTTTTTTCTGGAAGTATTAAAATCTGGAAAAGTATAGAAAAAAAGTTTATTTTATTTCAATTTTAATTATGGGTATATTTTTCTCAGTATTTATTTTTATTTCAGTAGTAAAAGTAAATTTATGTCGTACGTTACTGTTCTATTTTTTTAAAACTTCTTTTATCTTTAATTAATAAAACTACACGGAGAGACCCACATTCGTAAAAATTACTAAAAACGGTTGCAATGACCGGAAATAAGGGGACTTTTAGCATAATGTACTACAGAATTAGATAAATTTACAAAAGAAATAGATAAATTTGCTACATTGAAATAGCAAGTTTTAATATTTTGTTTAAGAGTTGTAAATGTAGCGAAAATTGATTATAGTTTTCTCTAATTTAATTAGACAAAATCTGACAAATGAAAACATTTTCCACTAAAATCTTCTATCCACTGTAGTAATTTTTGGTGAGCAAGTGTGGCTAGCGAGTGCAGTCATATGGCGCCTGTATTTCTATTGGTTGCTAACCTCGTCAATCTCCGTAAATGAGCCGATGCCATCCGATCATTGACAGTGACTATGTTTCGCGTATGTAAAATAAATTTGGATATTATCTACAATAATTAAATATAAAGTGAAACGTAGGTCGTTCGTTATCTCAGGAATTGACCATTATAAATTAATAAATTTTGCATTTATTCCTGTCCCAAGAACTATGTCTTATTATAAGTTGTTAAAAGTAAACTGCTTTCTCGTAAGTGCCGTAAATTTTCATCATTCAATATATAAGGAAACAAAGATGTATGCTTTCAGTGAAATTCGTTGTCGTGCGTGCAGTTGTGTATTAGTGTATTAATTAACCGCGTCTATACATATAAGTGACATAAACATGTGTGTGTCTTCAAATATTTATCCAACAAATACATAAGTGTGTGTGTGTCTGTGTATGTAAAAATCCTTCCAGTTTGTCTCCATTAGTCAAGAATTGACGGGAAACCGGCGATAAAAATCCGTATTTTTTCTTTCACTCTTTCTTTCTGCATTTACAACGACTATAGTAATTTTACGTACACAATGTTTCTGAGTTTACTATAGTTGTTTGGAACTATTGGACGAAATAGTAAGAAACTTTGCTAATTTGGTGAACATTTGTCGGGATTAGTGACTTAATGTAGAAAATAGTAAAAAATACAAAAAGTCCCCTTATTTCCGGTGGTTGCAATGTGAAAATAGTAAATTCTAGTGTGATTTTATACAAAAATTAGTAATCTCGGTCTCTCCGTGTACTAAATAATGAGACAAAATAGTCGGATATCAGTAGTATAACTCACATTAGTCAGGCATAGCTAAAAATTATGCTTTCTTCTATGGTCAGACATAAACAGTTAATTTAATTTAAATTGAAAGTTGTAGTAAAGCCACAGTATTTACAATTAGTTTTAGTTAAACATACGAATCTTAAATAAAATAATTAATATAGCAAGAATTCGCGCTAAAGAGCGCGGGTAACTTCTTACTACCTTTTTTTAAATAAAATTGACAATTTTAAAAATAAATTTAAAAATTTTCTAATTTAAATTTTTGTTGAAAACACTAAAAAAATTCAATTTTGAAGAAATTACAAATAATTGCAAAAATTCAATTATTTTCAAAAAAAAAAAAATAATAAAATTCTTCTTATAAAATTCAACTATGTTTAAAATTTAAAAAAAAATTCTCGTAAATATCCCGCAATTATCTTTATAAATAACAAAATTCTTCTCCAAAGTTCAATTATTTTCATAAATGTTAAAAAAAATTCTTGTCCTAATTTCAATTATTTTCAAAAATAAAATGCTCTTTTCTAATTTCAATGATTTTCAATATAAACTATTTTAATAAAATTTCCCAAAAAGAATTCAATTATTTAAAAAAATATTTTAATAATAAAAATTTCACAGGAATAAAATTATTTTCAAAAATAATAAATTTTTTTTATTACAATATAAATATAATATAAAATAATGATTTTATCTCTCGGTCATCTTTAATTATTAGAAAACATGAAGAAATCGATGACTCCGAGTCATGAGACTTGGAGTCATGTTTTATAACAATACTTTATATTTATAACAATACTTTTATAAGTTGTTTCATTTAAAAAAGGTTTGAATTTGAAATTTTTGAATTCCTGTGGAAAATCCTGTTCCAAAAATATGATTAAAAATAGGAATTGTGCAAATATTTTTCTTCTTTTTCTAAAAAAAAATAATAATTTTGTTAAAAAAATTGCGATTCATAAACAAAAATAATGCAAAATAAATCAATTTCTCAATCACAGTTGTTTAACAATTTTCTAATTTTGTTCAGAAGTAAGGAACAAAAATCTGCATAATTTCAATTTGACAAAACAAAAAAGTGAATGAATGAAAGAACATTCAAATTATTATAGTTAATTAATACTAAAATGATTTAGTACTATAAATTAATAAATTATACCTATAATAATTTTAATATTTTAAAATTTATACATTTAAATGTTTTTAAATTAAAAGTTAAAAGTCGATGGAAGGCCTCAGTAGTAACAATTAGATTTAGTCAGAAATACTAAAAATATTGATTACAATTCAGGTAGTTACCCAAATCGTAATTATTGATTTTTAGTAGTAAAGATTGTTTATTGTCCTACAAATTATACTTATTTTAATTTAACTTTTAGTAGTAATATAAAGTTACCTTCTTTAATACAAATCTTATTATTAGAAGTAAAAACTATTATTGGTCAGTCAAAAAATTTGTATTTTTTTTATTCATAGTTCAATAGTTTAAATTAATTCTTATCAGACATAAAGAGATAAATTGTTTTAAATTGAAAACTGAAATAAAGCTTCAGTAGTAACAATTAGTTAGTAGTCTGACATAGCAATCAGAATTGTTACAATTATTTTTTAGTAGTGAATATTAGTTTTAGTCCATCACTGCTATTCATAATGAAAATTTATTTTTTCTTTTCTTTTAATTAAAATGTCAGTAGTAAAAACCATTTTAAGTCATACAAAAAATTCTCAAAATTCTTAAAATATTTATTTCAGTAGCAAAAGTAAGTTTAAGTCAGACGTGTCAGTTTCATTTTTTAAAAATCCATTTTTCAGTAGTAAACTTTGTATTTAGTAAGACAAAATAATTTTATATCAGTAGTGCAATTTGTGTTTAGTCAGGCAACATGGTTCAGTTTTAGTAATTCAAGTCACTTTTATGTCAAAAAAACAATTTAAAATTTTTTATAAATCGTAAATCGATACTTCAGTGCTACAGATTAGTTTCGGTCAGACATGAACAATTTTAATATTTCGAAAATTGAAGAAAAGCCTTAGTATTAACAGAGATTTTTAGTCAGACTACTGAAGAATTACTTTTTAATCAGACGAAGTGTTAAAATTCATGATTTCAGTGGTGCAGAATTTTTTAATTAGACAAATATTTTTGTATCTTAATAAATCCGTTCCAATTGTAAAAAAATTAAAAAAAATACGTTTTGGAGTTCATAAAAATAAATGTCAATATTTAGTTGTAACTGTCAATTTTTGACAGACGTCTATATTCAACATTGTACAAATTCAGTTTTTCAGTATTATAGTTACTTATTGTAGTGGGACAAATATTTATATTTCTTATTAAATTAAATAATTGTTTTTAAAGATATACTTTAATGGTAATCTTTTACCACTTTTGATCAAAAACTATTCTTTAGTTTTGGGTCAGACACAAACAGTAAAATTTAAAAAAAATAAAAGTTGTAGTAAAGCCTCAGTAGTAATAATTAGTTTTAGTCAGACATAAATATAATCTAACTCCAATAGTCGTTATCTATTAATATCAGTATTAATCAGTAAATCATATTCATAATTTTTCTATTTAAAAGTTCAGTAGTAACAAGTGCATTCAATCAGACGAAACTCCTCAAAATTGTTAAATTTCACGTTTCAGTAGTGAAAGTAAATTTAGGTCAGTCGTAACTTTCACTTTTACTCAAAAAATTTTCACTTTCACAACAAAAATTTTTACTTTTAATTTCACCCAAAAAAATTCTCACTCGATTTAAATAAAAATGTATTTACTTTCAATTTCACCAAAAAAATTTTCACTTTAACTTAAAGGAACTTTTACTTTAAATAACACCTAAAATATTTTCATTTTCAAACAAAAGATGAGAAATTATCACTTTCAATTTCTCCAAAATTCTCCGAAAGTGAAAATATTTTGCGTAAAATTTAAATTGAAAATTTTCTAAGTGAAAGTGAAAATATTTTGGGTGAAATTGTAAATGTTTTAATTGAAAATGAAAATATTTTGGGTGAAATTAAAAATGAAAATATTTTGGGTGAAATTGAAACTGAAAATTTGTTGGCAAAATTGAAATTAATAATCTTTTTGAAGTAAAAATTCTTTGGTTGAAATTCAAATTACAAATTTTTTGAGTGAAATTGAAAATATTTTGGGTGAAATTGAAACTGAAAATTTATTGTCAACAATGAAATTAACAATCTTGTGAAAATGAAAATTTGTTGGCAAAATTGAAATTAAGAAACTTTTTGAAATGAAAATTGTTTGGGTGAAATTCTAAGTGAAAATTTTGTCATGGAAAATGAAAGTATTTTGAATGAAATTGAAAGTGAAAATTTTTTAATTAACAGTAAAATTGAAAAATTTTTTGGTATTAAATGAAAATATTTCGGGTGTAATTGAAACTGAAAATTTTGGCAAAAATGAAATTAAGAATCTTTTAGAAGTGAAAATTCTTTGGGTTAAACTGAAACTAAAAATTTGTTCGCAAAATTGAAATTGAGAATCTTTTAAAAGTGAAAATTCCTTTGGTATAATTGTGAGTGGAAATTTTTTCATGGAAAACGAAAGTCCCAAGCAAAAATTGACAACTGGCGCAGTACTGCGCCAGTACTGGCGGAGTACTGGCCGCCATGGTTGAACCAGTACTGGCATTTGACCGAAATGATAACGCTTTTCAGTACTGGTTTAATATTACTGGCGCAGTACTGGCAGCCAGTACTGGTTCAGTACTGGTTTAGTTCCCGTGTAGAAAAATTTTCTGGCGCTGGCCTAAATCAGACCAGACTATCTATTTTCCAATATAGTGGAAAATTTATTTAAATTCAATGTTAATATAATAAAAAAAATTAATTTATATTTACAAACATGTAATAATCCCCAACTTTTAACTTTCAATCAAATTAATGTTTACAACGCAGAATAAACGCAAACCTATAACGAAATAAAATTTGACACTGCGAGGAATCGAACCCACGACCTACGGACTTCCAGCCTAACACTCTAACCACTACCCTATCGAAGCTACAGGATAATAAATTTTAATTTTCGACACCTTTTACACTTACAGTTAATAAAGAGCGTTTAACTGTGTAATTTAGTTAAATTATTATTTAATTGAACTAAATTCAAAAAAATCAAATTAGTAAATTACCTAATAAATTTCCATAAATTACCTCTAAAATATCCATAAATTACCATAAATTACCGACGTTAAATTTTTGTTTTACATATTTTAATAAATTATCGCCAAAATGTTTATAAATTATCGCATAAATTTCCATAAATTACTGCAAAAATTTCCATAAATTACCATAAATTACTAACGTTAAATTGTTTAGTTAAAAATTTATCGTCAAAATTTTTATAAATTATCTCATAAATTTCCATAAATTACCGCGAAAATTTCCATAAATTACCGATGTTAATTTTTTTAGTTCTCGTTTGTATTTTACATAGTTTTATAAACTATCGTCAAAATGTTTATAGATTACCGCAAAATTTCCATAAATGACAGAAATCAAAAATTTTAATGATAATTTTTGCTTTACATATATTTACGAATTATTGCGAAAATTTCTATAAATTTCCACAAATTACAGCAAACATTTTCATAAATGTCTAAAATAAAAATTTTTAATTGTAACTTATGTGGAACATATTTTTATGAATTATTGCAAAAATTTCCATAAATTACTGCGTAAATTTCCATTAATTAGTTCCTAACTGACTATTGTTAGTTTACCGTGTTAGCAATACTGGCACAGTACTGGCGTAGTACTGGTTTGCCAGTGTTGTTTTCGCAATACTGGCTCAGTACTGGCATAGTACTGGCATACCAGTCTTAAAGGGCAGTACTGGCGTAGTACAGAAATTTTAGTGAAGCCAGTACTGAACCAGTACTGGCAAGCCAACTGCTGGCATGCCAGTACTGGTGCAATACTGCGCCAGTTGTGAATACTGGCATTTGACAGAAATTTTTGCTTGGGGTATTTTGTGTGAAATTTAAAATTTTTTATTTGACAGTAAAAGTGAAAAATTTCTTTTTGAAAGTGAAAATATTTTGGGTGAAATTGAAAATGTTTTGATTGAAAGTAAGAATTTTTTGAGTGGAGGTGACAATTTTTTGAGTTAAAGTGAAAATTTTTTGTGTCAAAGTAAAAATTTCCTGAGTAAAAGTGAAAATTTTTGCGTGATAGTAAAAATTTCATTGATGAAATTGAAAGTGAAAATTTGTTGAGTGAAAGTGAAAGTAACGTGAACGCACTCCTAGTGAGAACTTTATCTGTTCAGGCAAAAGATTTCGATATCAGTAGTACAAGTCACGTATAGTCAGACAGAAAGTTTGGTATTGATATTCTGCCACAAGTAATTTTCAGTAGTAAAATATTTTAAGTAATTTTTCAATTGCATTTTTGGTAATTTTACTCTCTTGAAATTTGTATTTCAGTATAGTAGTAAAAGTTAGTTTCCTTGAGAAATAACTAGATCGAAAAAAATGTTTATTATTTTGAAGTACCGTAACAGTTACATTCAGTTGAAATTGATCAAAATTATTAAAATTAATCTTTCAGTAGATAGTAATAAATTGAGTTAAAAAATTAATACTAGATATATTCGGAAAAAGAAGTTTTCCAAAATAGTTCGGCTTCAATGGTTCGAGGCACTTTTATGCCAAACTATCTATTTTGAAATTTGTATTATAAATCCAGAATAACAATATTAGACGAAAAGCAATTTGAATGCATGAAATCTCTTTATCAGTGGACGAAAATATGTTTAGTCAGACACAAAAAGTGAATTGCTTTTAAATTTATACTCAAGAGGAAGATATTAATTTTACTCATAGAGAGTCTTTAAACATTTTTTCATTGAAAGTTAGAATAATAATTAGTTGAACATTTATTAAAATTATGTACGTATATTCAGTTGGCCATTATTTGAGAGTTTAAAAAAATTTTCTAGAATTCTTTAAAACTACTCAGTGTAACATTTACTTTTATTCTTATTCGAGAAAAATTTAATTTAGCCTGGAAAAGTAAATGTGTAATATGCATACGTCACTTTGTAGTCTTCACTGCATATCCTCTCTGCATACAAGAGTGAAGAAGTATATTTCACTAGCTGTTTCAGTCAAGTTGACCTATATTAATTCAGGCATTCAAGAGGGGGCCTCCTCATTGCATAAACGAGAATTTGCAATCCTGTGAAGGTTTATATCTCTAGGTCAAATCCTTTAGCAGCTCCAAATTCAAAATCCCAAATGCGATTTTACTTTTCTCACTTTGAAAATTTCTTCAAATTAAAACGTCCCCTGAATAAATTTTCCCTTTTTAAACACTTTTTGAAAAAGAGGCTTTTCTTAAATAAACCATTTTCCATCCTAGACTTGTTTAGTTTTTGCCTAACAAAAAGAAATTTCGAAAAAATATATATAAAAAAAAATATTAAAGTGCGACTGCAAAAATATACGATACTAATAAAAAAAAAAACCTCGAAATTGTATTTAATTGCGAGAAAAGAAAACAAAAATTAGGTTAAGATAAAAATTTCAATTTCCATTTGAATAGAGCTAAAAGTTCGGTCTTTTTCTTCTAATTAATAAAAACTATCCACGTCTATCACCGCAAAGCAATTTATATCTTTCTCGAGAGTAGTCAAAAAAAAAAAAAAAAAAGAAAATAAATATTCATTACGGAGAACAATTTTATTTGTGATTTCTTTTTTCAACTGTATACAAAACGTTGTTGAATGAAATCAGATGAAAAGCTTGAGAACGTCAAAATGCATATCCAAAGTGACCTATTTTTAAGCTTGAATAAAACTAAATAAAATAACGAGTTTTATAATAAAATGAAACTTTTTTAATGATGCCATTTTTTGTGTATCTCTCCAATTCAAAACATATTTATATTTATATATTTAATTATATTATATTCTTAGATTGCAAGATGTTGTTACATACAAGTGAAGAGACGAACATAACCTCCAACTACCACTAAAGTATATATATATATATATATATATATATATATATATATATATATATATATTTAATAAAAACAATTAGAATTTTTTGTCCGACTAAAACTATTTTTACTACTGCGATAAGGAGAATTCAAGTATTCAAAATATAAATTTTAATAAATTTATAAATTTTCCATTTATAAAATGGAAAATTATATATTTTTTTTATTATTTATACAAATTTGATTATACTGTTTAACATACAAATTGACTTGAACTACTGAAAAAAACAATTTTGTTTGACTAAAAACAATATTTACAATTGGAACGGATTTATTAGGATAAAAAAATATTTGTCTGACTAAAAAATCCTGCACCACTGAAATTATAAATTTTAACACTTCGTCTGATTAAAAAATGATTCTTCAGTAGTCTGACAATAAATCTTTGTTACTACTGAGACTTTTCTTCAATTTTCAAAATATGAAAATTGTTCATGTCTGACCGAAACTAATCTGTAGCACTGATAAGTATCGATTTACGATTTATAAAAAATTTTAAATTGTTTCTTTGACATAAAAGTGACTTGAATTACTAAAACTGAACTATTTTGCCTGACTAAACGCAATATGCACTACTGATATAAAATTATTATTGCTATGTCAGATTAAAAGTATTATTGCTACTATACTGAGACATTGTTCCAACTTTCAATTTAAAACAATTTATCTGTTTTTGTCTGATCAAAATTTATTTACACTACTTAAGTATGAATTAAAAAAATATAACTTTTGTGGCTGACCAAAAATATTTTCTACTACTTAGAACAAGATTTTCAATATTAAAGATAATTTTTCTTGTCGAACATTGTCATTTACTATTCATACGAATTTATAACTATATTGTTTGACATAAAAGTGACTTGAACTACTGAAAAAGAACAATTTTGCTTGACTAACAATATTTTTAAACTACTGTAGTCAATTTCTTAAGAATCAGGAATATTTGTCTGACTAAAAAAACTTTCACAACCGAGCAATAAATTTTCACAAATTATAAACTAGTGACAACTGTTTTGTCTGATTAAATAAAACTTTTACTAAGCTGAAAAATAAATGTTACAATATTGCAACAGTTACATGTCACTTAAATTGTAGTATATTTTTCAATTATAATTTTTTAGAATTGTTAACTAAAAATTTTCTTTCAATCAATTATTTTAAATATAATTTTTGCAAAAGTTTTTTAATAATTTTTAAATCCATTTGTTTACAGTTCAATTTTATACGAAATTTCGTTTATTCGGAAATTCTTCAATTAATTATTATATATTAGAAAATAAAAACATAACATAATTTTTTTTTAAATTCAGTTCAACTTTTTCAAAAAAATTAATTCTGCAGAATTGTTTGTTAAAAGTATGAAAAAATCAGATTTTCAAACATTTGAAACTTTTTCAAAATTCAATTATTTCTAAAAATTCATGATATATTGCTTATAATATTCAATTATTATCTAAAATTTTAACTGAAACTCATTTTTTAATCAATATTTATTAAAAAATTCTACGAGAATTCAATTATTTATTTATTTCTCTCTTTATTTTACAATCAATATGAAATACAAAAATAAATAATTTTTTGAATAATTGAATGTTTCTCAAAATTGAATTCTTATAAAGAATTTTAGCAATAAATTTTTAATTCATTAAATTCTTTTGACGAATTTTAACAAAAAAATTTAAGAATAAAAATAATTGAAAAATTCTGCGATGAGTTTCATTACTTATGAAAATAATTGAATCCCTAAAAAGCATTTTATTATTAACGAAAATAATTGAATGTTTTTGTAGAATTTTATTCAATCTTTTTTTTAAATAATTGAATTCTTTTGGAAAATTTTATTAAAATAGTAAATACTGGAGATCATTGAATTTGAGGAGGATTTTTGAAAATAGTTGAAATTTTGGCGCGACTTCTTATCCCATATAGAAGATTTACTAGAATATTTGCGAGATATTATTTTATTTCTCAAAACATCACTTTAGTATAATTTTAGCTCTAAAAAATAATTATAAGACAGAATGCTTATAGGTAAATAATGTCTTATTAAGTAATGAATCATTAATCAAATTTTAAGTAAAAATACTTTTTAAACAACATGAGTCTTAATTGAAAGAATTTTTTAGAATAAGAATAATAATTAAACAAAAATATCTTTAAAACTAAAATAGATTTGAACGATATTTTATAGAAAAAGATTACAATTTGTGAAAAACTTTATTAAGCAATTATTTAAAGTCTCAAATTCTTTGTTTAATAGAATATTTATGTGACAATCTTTCGATTTTCAAAAAATCTTATTTGTTGGAATATATGTTTAAATAAACTTTTATTAATACAATGTATTATTTAGAAAAAATGATATATGAAAAAATGTATATTTTAATTAACTCTTGTATGACAAAAATTTTTCTTAAGCAAATGGTAATTTTATAGAATGTTAATTAAAAAGAATATTAATTTACAAGAAATGAAAGTGAAACGAATTCTAATTTAATAGAATACTTAAATGTCTGAATTATAATTTGGCAGCATGTCAATTCGATCGATTTTATATTTGTAAGAAATTCAATTTGACATAATATCAATATATAAGAAACACTTTTTCGTAGAATTTTAATTTATCAGAATTGTAATTTTGTAGAATATTAATATTGCCAAATCTAATTTTAGTAGAAATCTGTTTTATCAGAATGATCAAATGTTCGAATCCTCAAAATTTCTAATTTCATTTTTACCTACAATCAATGTGACATAAATATTTGGCGCAAATTTAAAAATTTAATTTCTGATTGGTCAATTTTTAAATTTGCGCCAAATATTTATGTCACATTGATTGTAGGTAAAAATGAAATTAGAAATTTTGAGGATTCGAACATTTGATCATTCTGATAAAACAGATTTCTACTAAAATTAGATTTGGCAATATTAATATTCTACAAAATTACAATTCTGATAAATTAAAATTCTACGAAAAAGTGTTTCTTATATATTGATATTATGTCAAATTGAATTTCTTACAAATATAAAATCGATCGAATTGACATGCTGCCAAATTATAATTCAGACATTTAAGTATTCTATTAAATTAGAATTCGTTTCACTTTCATTTCTTGTAAATTAATATTCTTTTTAATTAACATTCTATAAAATTACCATTTGCTTAAGAAAAATTTTTGTCATACAAGAGTTAATTAAAATATACATTTTTTCATATATCATTTTTTCTAAATAATACATTGTATTAATAAAAGTTTATTTAAACATATATTCCAACAAATAAGATTTTTTGAAAATCGAAAGATTGTCACATAAATATTCTATTAAACAAAGAATTTGAGACTTTAAATAATTGCTTAATAAAGTTTTTCACAAATTGTAATCTTTTTCTATAAAATATCGTTCAAATCTATTTTAGTTTTAAAGATATTTTTGTTTAATTATTATTCTTATTCTAAAAAATTCTTTCAATTAAGACTCATGTTGTTTAAAAAGTATTTTTACTTAAAATTTGATTAATGATTCATTACTTAATAAGACATTATTTACCTATAAGCATTCTGTCTTATAATTATTTTTTAGAGCTAAAATTATACTAAAGTGATGTTTTGAGAAATAAAATAATATCTCGCAAATATTCTAGTAAATCATCTATATGGGATAAGAAGTCGCGCCGAAATTTTGCCAAGAAATTTATCAAATTTTTTGAAAATAATTGTATTTCGTAGAAGAATTTTATTATTTATAAAAATAATTGAAACTTTCACGAGAATTTAAAAAAAATTTTGAACATAATTGAATTTTTCCAATCATTTGTAACTTCTCAAAAATGCAAATTTTTTAGTGTTTGTAACTAAAATTCTTCTATAAGAATTTTTTTTTTGTAAACATGATTGTTATACTAGTTTTGTAGGAACATTAGGAACAATCACACATGAAAGAAATTTTAATTGCTATTTTTAAACAGTATTCATTAAAAAGATTTTCTTAAGTGGCCGACTACTGTCTGGTGTACCCTATTAAAAATTTAACTAATTTCAGAAGAATTTGAAATATTATAATTTTTCAAAAATCTAAGTTCTTTAAAATTTCTAATTAAATTCATTCAAAATTGATGTTTTATAAAATTTCAAATTAATACCTTTTGAAGTTCATTTGTTTATAAATGAATAAAGTTTTTTACTAGCAATTAGTATATAAAACTACTAAAAAATTCGTCGAAACTGTTCCTAATTCGATTGGTAAACGAACCCATACTATTTAATTACCTATAGTAAAGAACTACTAAATTAGATTTAGAGAGTAGAGTACAATATATTTTAAAAATCACATAGGTCATAAAATTGTGCGCCACACGAAGGATCGACTATTAACATATTTTCGAAATCTATTTGAAACTCAAGACACAATGTTCTCGGTTTATAGTATAGAGACTATAAGAAAGTAGTTGTCGTAAATTTCCAGCTAAATGAGTCATACATTATCATCACACTGTGTGTTTTAAGAATATTCTATGTTCGTAGTTTTGGAGAGTGAGGTTGAAAAGTTGGAAGATCACGCTCGTTGAAAATACGTGCCAAGGTCTCACGACATACTGGCCCAGAACGGATGCTGCATACTGAGAAAAAATAAAGAAGAGAGAGAGAGAGAAAAAAAAGGAAGTCACCCCCTACACCCCCGGTAACAGTGGAACTTCTTCTATTTTTCTTTTTTTTTTTGTTTGTTTTGTTTTGCTAAGTTCCGAGAGTGAAATACAAGGAGCTCAAGAGGAGAACTTTAATGTTGGAACGGGACAGACGAGCTTCTTTTGCCAGACTGTCACTTTTTATCTCATTACTCGACGACTTAAAATCGTGAGGTAAAAAGGAGTATTTGAAGAAACTTTTCGAACACCACAATGCTGCAGTGCAGTAGAAACATAAAAATCCAATCAGAGAAATGCGTTTGGATTCTCGATAAGTCTCTATATATACCGCTTAAGGCGTATTAAAAGAAAACCAATGTTCTTTAAAAGTGCTTTAGTCTTTAAATGACATTTCTTAGAACAATCAACAGGAGACAAAAAATAGAAGAAGAAAAAGATGAAATCTTCCACTGTTTGTATAATGGAATAATACTCTGCTTAGGATAAAAAAAGAGAGTTGACACAAAAATATGAATTTGTTTTTTTCCTAAACTTTTACCTTATTTCTTATACTTTTCCTAGATTTCCCTCGACACTTCTGATTTCCCTAATGAATGACAATCACTTATTCAAATTCTAAACAATAAACGATAGTATCTTTTCAAAAGCAATTAAATTTAGTTTCAATTTTAGTTTTTAGCTAATGCAATCTTAAGGTCATGTTATTCAGTGGTCACGTGTTCCCATAGTGAAGTATATGGAGCACGTGACCACTGAATAACATGACCTTAATTGACTAACTTAGAAAATTGTAAATTAAAATTTTATATTAAATTTCTAAATTAGAATTGTTAATAAACATTGAAGATTAAAATTGTTCATAAAACTTGTAAAATAACATTGTTAACTAAACATATAAATTAAAACTCTAAATTAACATTTTGAAATAAATATTTAAATTTAAATTATAGGTTAACGTTTTAAATTGAAAATGTAAATTTAAATTGCAAGTTAATATTGTAAGCTAAAAATGTAAAATACACTCGACTCTCGGATCTTTTGCACTTATGGGACCAAATCCTCTCATATCTTTTACCAAAACAAATGCCATGGTAACGCAAAACAAAACAATATGTACACAGTAAAAAGAAAATCTTATTTTAAGGCACGAAAGCTGCCTTAAATTAAGATGCAACATTTTTAAGACAGTCAATGTTGAATTTACGCACGTTTTTCGTATCCTTTAACATTATAGCAGACAGTGTTGAATTTAAGGCAGCTCTTAAATTAAGATTTACTTTTTACTGTGTATAACCAAATATATAAATTAATGACATTATTTATGTTTTAGTTTTAATATTTACATTTATAGTAATTGAAATTTTAATGTAATTTTAATCACATAATGGAGCAGCTGCTATAATTCACTTTAGTTAACCTAAGTTATCGTGAAATAAATATTTTGACACTCTGATAGTCATTTATTTATTTAATGTAAAAGGTAAAAGGTGCGGGAGAAAAATTGCAAAAGACTCGAGAGTGTAAAAGATCTGAATGCAAAAGATCCGAAAGTCGAGTGTAAAACTGTTGGTTATAAAGTTATAAATTGAGAATATAAATTAAAATTGTAAAATAAAATTGTAAATTAATAAATTTATAATTTATCAAATTGTAAACTAAAAATGTAAATTAAAACTGTAAGTTAACGTTTCTAATTGAAAAAATAAACCAAAATTTTTTTTTTAAATTTAAAATGTAAATTAAAATTGAAAGTTAAAATTTTAAATTAAAATTGTGAATTAAGATTGTCAATTAAAGATTTAATTTATTCGCTTTTAAAACAAGTCATAAATAGAGATTTAAAACAAATTTTAAAACCATCATTAGAAATTGTTGGATCTTGATTTCCCAGGTGGAAAACTCAATTATTTGCCTCGAATTTCACGAAAATTGAGAAAGCACTTTTTTCACTTCAAATCTTTCATCCAAGATTGAAGTAGTTTCAAATTTCAGTTTCCAATTTTTCAAAACATTCTACACTTTCTTTTATCAAATCTTTCATAGCACTATACCTCGATCGAAAACCATTATATGTAATTTAAAGCGAAACAACAATTTCTTCTGCGTGTAATTTTACAATATTCACAAATAAAAAAAATTCTACTACATTACAAATAATTTATTTTATTAAATTATAATCATAATTAATTTAATTAATAATTAAATTATAATTATAATTAAATTGAATTAAAGTAAATTAAAATAAATAAATAACATTTTTAATTATTCTTTTCATAGTAGGTATTAAACAACTTATCGTGTGATTTCAAAAATTATTCTAATTATTAAATTATTCAAATCAATAATTGAATAAAATTAAATCATTCAAATTAATAATTGAATAAAATAAAATTATTCAAATTAATAATTACATAAAATTAAATTAAATACTAAAATTAACAATCAACTGTAATTAAATTCAACAAAAAATAGTCAATAAAAAGCAAGATCAAAATTATCTCTTTGATCTCAAAAACTTATCGGCATGAGTTTCAAGTAGGTAGGTATTAATTAACTTTCCGTCCTTCTTCATGCGAGGATTCAAATAAGAGAATGAAATTAATTGAAGTTGATAGAGCTTTTCAACTTCTTCAAAGATTTATGAGATTTTAATTGTTTGCCAATGAATAAAATCAGATATTGAATTGGTAACTTTCCAATAGATTTCAGTTACAATTACTGATTATTCATTTTTTTTTAAATTTTCTTTGTCACGGAATCTCTATATTTTTTTAATTCTTAATTCGAAATTTACGTATTAGATAGCTGAACTTTATTTGTACCTACATCCCGCAAAATATAATATCACGAATAATATGCATACTAATAACTTGTATATCATTAAGATATTCAACAGTTCAGCAACTCTGATATCAAAATCATTATCACTTGCAACTTTGGCCAATTTTAATTATAAAATTATGTAATAAAGATATAAGGAATGAAATTGAAACTGAATACAAATTTTAATTTCTAGTACTTATTTATTTCTACTATTTATTTACCTATTAATTTCTACTGCTTATTTATTTATTTATTAATATTTACTTTTGCATAATAACAATTAATGAAAATGGTGACTTTTAATATTTGCCAAAAGTCATAATCTCAAATAAGAATTATTTTCAAAAAGTTATTAAAACTGAATAATTAAAGACTGTTCAAAATAATAAAAAAATCAATTCAGGTAACATACCAATTTTAAACTGCGATCCAAAACCATATTTTGCCTTGGGGATAGTAAAAGGTAGGACCAAAGTATTTTTCTGACACTCACCTGAAACAAAGAAAAAATTCATTATTAACAAAAAAGCTTTGATAAAAATTGTAATCTTCTGAAAAAAATGAGAATGTAACAAAATTAAAAAATAAAAAGCAAATAAAAAAATTAAAATGAAATATACTCTTTTCTAATTTAGAATCTTTTATATTATATTTTTTTTCTCTTTGTCCTTTTTGCTGAAATCGTAAAAGAAAATTTTTTAATAACTTAAGTCCAAGCGGTTCTCTATATTTTATATATATTTTTGTTCAAATTATACATCTCGAGTTGAGAAAATATTGAGAGAGAAATTTAAAATAAAAATTACATACATACATACATATATATAATTGCAAAAAGATTTTTCAGCAAATATTTTACAAATTAAAATGGAAAAATTTAATTAAAAAAAATAATTTTAATTTAGCTGAATTTTTTTTATCTATACACAAATATTTAAATTGAACCAGAGTAAAAAATGTGAAAAAGAGGTATTTCATTAAACAAAGGGAACAAATCCGATAAGACGACATAAACCCAGTTCGTTTGCAACTTTTAATTTTCTCGTCATGAAATTGCCATTAGGGGAAGCAAAAACTTTTCTTCTTAACTCACATTTATTAACAGTCCATCTACTGCTTTAATAGGGCACTTTCACGTCCTATAATAATTTATACTTTCTTTTATAAAACAAATATTATAGCAGTGCACTACTAACTTTTTTTTCTAAATGTCAAATGAAATTAAAATTATTTATAATATCCCAATAAAAATTGACAATTATTTTCTTATAAATCAATATAGTCAATTTTTTTCAATTTTCAAACTAAAACAAATACAAATCTTTCCTTATTTCCTTATTTTTTTTCAATTTTAACCAAAAAAATCTATTCAACAATTTAAAAATCTTGTGGGTTCATTTCTTATTATTTTTTTTCTAATTTCAACGAAAAATCTTCTTAATACTAAAAAATTATTTTGTTCTCGAATTTTTATAAATTAAAATAAGTTTTCCTCTTACATAACGAACTCGTTTCAGAATATGAAAATTACTTTAATTTTGGTAATTCTACGATTAAGTAATGAAGTAGAATCTGCATAATTAAACGCCGAGATTTTCTTTTGCGTTAGTTGAAACATTAGGGGAAAAGTCAGTTAACTAAAAATCACAATTTAATAATATTAATGAAAAACTTTAATGTCTTCATAAATTTATACACAAAAGAACATTCACTTTTCTTCTTCATGTAAAATTAATAAAATTAAATTTTAATTATTTATGAAACATAAATTTAATATTAAAGGCAAAGTAACGTTTATTTTAAAAGAAATGAAACTAATAAATTTCAGTGTCTCTTGAACAGAGAAATATGCAATCTACTTTTTCACAAAGGAACTTGCATTTGAAAAAAAACAAAACTTCAAACGTTAACTAGAGTTTTATTAGTCAAAAGAGTTTTCTGTTGTGAGTAATGAGTTAGAATGATAAATAGTTTTCATGAACAAAAGATTTTTATATAAGAATAGTTTCAAAGAGAACAAACAAAAAACAAAAGAAATATAAACCAGAAAAACAAAAAGTATGTTTTTCAAAATTAGAAAAAAAAAATACAAAACAGTAGCTATAGGATAATCTATAAATAGCCCAAAGCTTGTTTTTCAAATGTAAAATTTCTAAAATGAAAAAAAACATTCAAACGTGAATGAATAATTCAATAAAAGGCGGATTAAATTTAATAAATGAAACATAGATTCCGGCCAAATAACACTTTTCTTGTTGGCAATTACATTTTTAATTTAAATTATATTTTAATATTAATTTTTAACGTTTAATTTCAGAGATTAAATTATAAATTAAATCTGAATTAAAATCTCTTCAATTATAAATTAATATTAATTTTTATAATCATTATATTTTTAGTAATTATATCAAATATATCCTGCAAACAAAACCTTGACCAAATTAAAATTCGACGAAATGAAAATTCTGGCATTCAAAAATCCTATACTCACTCAATATTTTTTTATCGATAATTCTGCGAAATTAACATGCAGCCAGTTATTTTAGAATTACGATTTTAAGTGAAAAATGAGTTAAATATATAAATGTTGTATTTAGAAATTTTGTCAAATAAATATAATTTCAAAATTATGTTAAGTAAAAGTTAAAAATTCGTCAAATGAATTCAATTATTTAAAAATTTGTTAATAAAATTCTTTATAAGAATTACATTTTAAGAAACATTCAATTATTCAATAAATAATTTACTTTTGTATTTAAATAATTGAATGCTCGTAGAATTTTCTAATAAAAATTAATTTGAAAATAAAATTTTAGTTTAAATTTTAGATAATAATAGAATATGAAAATAATTTTTAAGAAGTTACAGTAACAATATTCTTATAATACAAAATAATGATTTTAACACTCAATCCTCTTTAATTATTATAAAACATGAAGAAATCGATCACTTCATGTTTCAATCGATTTCTTAATGTTTTCTAATAATTAAAGATGACCAAAAGATAAAATCATTATTTTATATTATAAGAATATTGTTACTGTAACTTTAACAAAATTATTTTCATTATTTTAATTCAATTATTATTTTCTAGAATTTTAAATTATTTTTTATGAAAATAATAATTAAATTCCTTTAAAAAATTTATTATTTATAAAAATAATTAAATGTTTGCATACAATTTTATTAAAAATTTTTTTAAATAATTGATTTCTTTTTTTCGAATTTTATTAAAATTTGCATGAACATAACTATTTTTTTCAAAGAATTCAATTATAATTGTATGAAAAATAATTAAATTTTTGGGATAAATTTTATTAAAATTTTCGAAAATAATTGAATTTCGGCGAAAAATTTTTTTTAATTTTTGAAAATAATTGAATTTTTGACAAGAATTTTATTATTTTTGAAAAGAATTGATTTCTTGTGATGAATACTATTATTTATGAAAATAATTGAATTTTGCAATGAATTTTATTAAGATTCCTGAAAATAATTAAATTTTTGGGATGAATTTTATTAAAATTTTCGAAAATATTCGAATTTCGGCGAAAAATGTATCTATTTATTTATAAAGATAATTGTAATCTTAAGGAGAATTTTTTTTAATTTTTGAAAATAATTGAATTTCTGACAAGAAATTATTACTTTAGATAAAAATTTAGTTCTTCTGATGAATATTTTTTTTATGAAAATAATTGAATTTTGCTACAAATTTTATTAAAATTCCTGAAAATAATTGAATTTTTAGGATAGATTTGATATTTTTTAAGAAAATATGAGGAATTTAAGAAAATTATGAGAATTTTCAAATTCATTCGTTTACAATTCAATTTTACCTGAAATTTCAATTATTCGAAAATTCTGCAATTAAATATATGTTGAAAAATAAATACTTGAAATAATTTCAATAAAAATCCTATTAAACTTTTAAAAAGAATTAATTCTACAGAATTTTTTGTCAAAAATATGAAAAATTATAAGAATTTCAATGATTTTAGTTTGAAATTTTTTCAAAATTTAATTATTTCTAAAAATCCAGGTTTTAATGCTTTTAATATTTAATTATAATCTAAAATTTTAACTGAAATTCATTTTTAAAACCATTTTTATTAGTGAATTCTACGAGAATTCAATTATTTAAATACAAAAATGAATAATTTATTAATTTCATGTTTCTTGAAATTAAATTCTCATAAAAAATGTTATCAACAAATTTTTTAAATCATTAAATTTTTTGGACGAATTTTAATAAAATTTTTAAGAATAATTACATTTTTCGAGGAATTCAAATAAAATTGCATTAAAAATAATTGAAATTCTGCAATGAGCTTTATTATTTATGAAAATATAATTGAATTCCTAAAAGAATTTCATTATTTATAAAAATAATTGAATCCCTGTAAAAATGTTATTATTTATGAAAATAATAATTCTTGTAAAATCGAATTCAAAATAATTGAATTTCTAAAAGAATTTCATTATTTATAAAAATAATTGAATCCCTGTAAAAATGTTATTATTTATGAAAATAATTGAATTATTGTGAAGAAATTTATAAAAAAATTTGTAAATAATTGAATTCCTGTAAAAATTTTTATTATTTATGAAAATAATTGAATGTTTGCGTAGAATTTTATTGAAATTTTTTTTAATAATGGAATTCTTTTGGAAAATTTTATTGAAAAAGTAGATATTGAAAATCATTGAATTTTAGAAAACTTTTGAAAATAATTGAAATTTTGACAAGAATTTGATTAAAATTTTGTAAAATAATTGAATATCAGAGAAGAATTTTATTATTTATAAAGAGAATTGAAATTTTGACGAGAATTTAAAAAAAATTTTGAACACAATTGAATTTAGTAACTATGTTACTAAGTTAGTTAGTAAGTTATTAACTAAGTTAGTAACTAACTCACTATTCTCCCTGGAGAAACTAAATTCATTGAATTTTTACAAACCGTTGACTTTGGTTTTTTATTTAAAGTAAAATTTCATTCATAGTTAAAAATAACACCAAAATAGATTATTTTAATCCATTCTGGTGTTATTTTAACACTTCACGTTTTACTGTGTAAATAAAGAGACAAAAGTCGAATGTTTCTTATGAGATAAAAATTACCTGACGACGAAATTCCTTCGTCTGGGCAAGGTAATACTTGTAAACATGCGTCGGTAATGATCGTTTTGTCTCCTCGCCAATCCATCGGAGCGGAGGGCCAAATTGTTGTTGCTTTGGTCGACGGGACCCGGGCGATCTCTGACCCAATGAGCCACCAGGTGATTTTTGTCCATGAGACGTTCCCGGTGAACTTAAACGCGTTGCACTCGCGGATTTGTTTAACGGATAACCAGTTGAATTGGGAAGGGGATGCGTATAATAAAGGGGATTTGTACCCGAAGATTTCCAATCGTAACGCCATCTTGGCGGTGGTGTTCTAGTGGCTTGAACGTGAGTCTGATGCACAGGTGTGTTTGCAAGTGAAGCACTGTAAGTGGCTCTCAAGGAACATTGCTGAAGTGTTAAAACTGGCCTCAGGCACACTCTACACGGAGGATAGACTTGGGGATTCCAAGAGTGATAACAGCATCCCGGCGACCTGGAGCCCAACGGATCCCTGGTCGCAGGGTAGTTCATGACGATCTTCACATCGCATTTACTATTACTGGCAATGCCATATCATGATTCGACAAAAATTTTTCTACATCCCTCTTTTTCGATCCATCTCGTCCAATAATTTTTCTTTCATTTCACTTTTTCACAGTTTCTCTTAATGTTTTAATTTCACAAATTATCCGCTTTCTTATAATCACCATTTCCATTATCTAACTACGACAAATGTTTTCTTGAGTCTTTTGAAATTTTACTAAAGCACGATTGATTAATTTTTAAAAAGGCAATCTCTTTAGGAGGTTCAAAAATTGTATACTTTTTGCACAAATACATGATGATTGTCTTCTTGATTTTTTTGTAAAATATTAATTGTCATTGATTATTATTAATTTATTGTTATAGTTCTTATTAAGGAATAACATTTTTTCAATTAAAATAAAATTTTTAAGGGATAAAATGATCGTCTAATTTCTCCACTTGAGAACGCTAAGATCATCACTAGGTGGCGTTGGAATCGAACGATATGAACTGATCTGCCATCTAGCGGTGACCTTGACGTTCGCAGGTGGGGAATAGCATCTCCATATTGAATCCATGCTCAAGATGTTTGCAATATTATAATTATTTATGATCACACATTAAATCTATAGAGTTTGATAATTAATAAAAATTAATTTTAATTTTAAATTCATTTTAATTTGCTATTTGTATGGTCTAGATTTTTTAGTTCGTAAATATTGTACGATAACATTTAGAGAAATTACAAATGATTGCAGAAATTAAATTATTTTCAAAAGTAATAAAATTATTCCCAGAAATTCAATTATGTTCAAAAATTTTAAAAATTCTAGTCTCAATTATTTTTAGAAATAATAAAATTCTTCTCCGAAATTCTATTATTTTCAAAAGTTTTCCTCAATTCAATGATTTATAATATCTATTTTAATAAAATTTTATCAATAGTATTCAATTATTTAAAAAAAAAATAATCAAATTCTACCCAAACCTTTAATTATTTTCATAAAATAATAAAAATTTCACAAGATTTCAATTATTTACAAATTTTTTTTTCATAAATTTTTTTGCAATTATTTAATTATTTTCATAAATAATAAAATTCTTACAAGGATTCAATTATTTTAGTAAATATTAAAATTCTTTTTTGGAATTCAATTATTTTCATAAATAATAAAACTCATAGCAGAAATTTAATTATTTTTAATGCAATTTTAATCAAATTCCTCAAATTGTAAACAAATAAATTTGATAATTCTCAAAGAACTTTTTTTAAAAAATTATTAAAAATAATGCATTTATAGAAGAATTTTAGTTAAACACGAAAAAAAATTTAATTTTGGAAAAGTTACAAATTATTGCAGAAATTTAATTATTTTCAAAAGTATTAAAATTCTTCGCAAAAATTCAATTACGTTCAAAATTTTTTAAAAATTTTCTTCAAATTTGAAATTTTTTTTAGAAATAGAAAAATTCTTCTCCGAAATTCAATAATTTTCAAAAATTTTTCTCAATTCAATGATTTTTAATATCTATTGTTTTAATAAAATTTTATCAAAAGAATTCAATTATTTAAAAAAAATAATAAAATTCTACGGAAACCTTTAATTATTTTCATAAAATAATAAAAATTTCACAGAAATTCAATTATTTACAAATTTGTTTATAAATTTCTTGGCAATCATTTAATTATTTTCATAAATAACAAAATTTTTACAGGGATTCAATTATTTTCGTATATAATAAAATTCTGTTAAGGAATTCAATATATTTTCATAAATAATAAAACTCATAGCAGAAATTGAATTATTTTTAACGCAACTTTAATCAAATTCCTCGAATTATAAACAAATAAATTTGAAAATTCTCAAACAAATTTTTCAAAAATTATTAAAAATAATGCATTTATAAAAGAATTTTTGTTAAAAACACGAAAAAAAATTAAATTTTGGAAAAGTTATAAATTATTACAGAAATTCAATTATTTTCAAAAGTAATGAAATTCTTCGCAAACATTAAATTTTGTTCAAAAATAATAAAATTCTTCTTAGGAATTCAATTATTTTCACAAATATTAAAACGCATAGCAGAATATCAATTATTTTTAATACAATTTTAATCGAATTTCTCTAAAAATGTCATTATTCTTAAAATTTTTATTAAAATTCGTCGAAAGAAATCAATTATATAAAAATTTGTTGTTAAAATTCTTTATGAGAATTGAATTTTAAGAAACATTCAATTATTCAATAAATTATTTATTTGTAACCCGTTTACAATAAATGAAATGAAATAAAATTTTTGTATTTAAATAATTAAATTCTAGTAGAATTTTCTAATAAAAATTGATTTAAAAATGAATTTCAGTTTAAATTTTAGATATATAATTGAATATTAAAAGCAATATAGTGTGAACTTTTAGAAATAATTTAATTTTGAAATTAATTTTTTTTAAAAGTTTAATTGAATTTTTTTATATTATTTTAAGCTTTTATTTTCTAATATATATTTAATGGAAGAATTTATAAATTATTGGAAGTTTGTAAAATTGAATTGTAAACAAATGGATTTGAAAATTGTCAAAGAAAACTTTTTTGAAAATTATTGAAAATAATCGATTTAAAGAAGCATTTTATTTGAAAATTTTTTTAAATAAAAATTGAATTGATAATAATTTTATCACTGTGTCATTTTTAATTATTATAAAACATGAAGAAATCGATGACTCCGAGTCGAAGACTCGGAGTTATCGATATCTTCATGTTTTATAGTTATGAAAAATTTAATTTATAGTTTTAAGTAAAATGTTCTCTTATTTTACTCTGATTGGTCCGTATTTTTAAATACTTTCATTGGTTCGAGCCCTGAGTTAATGTTATTAGTAATTTACTTTTATTAAAAAATAGTAACTAAATAGTTGTATGTGATGAAGAAAGTATCAAAAAGTATAGTCTCGTGAGTTCGAGGCCTGCAATAATAATAAATAAAACTTTGCTTTTTAAAGAATTTAAATCCGTTTTATAATAAATTGTAAAAAAAATATTTATTCCATTTTTGATTAATCGAGTTGTGCAAGAAGCTATTCAATGAATAGTTTTTCCCACACGCTCTATTAAAATCATTAGTTCATACTGTTTAATGTAAAATTTAAGTCAATTAAATGACATTTGAACCAATAATTTCAGTATTTGAAGAAAATATGAATTGAACCATTTAATTGACTCCAATAAATATTATTTGATTCAATTAAATATTTAATTGATAATAGTGAATTAATCGTTTTTTTAAAAATCAAATAAATTTTTTTTCAGTGTATTGAAAATGCTGGCACAAAGCATTTAGCAAAAGACAGTAAAAAATAAATTCAATACGATTATGGGCAATTTAGAGAATTGGACTAAATTATCTATAATTAAATCTTTCGAGTCTAATTATAAACGACTGAATCTGCAACAAGGTGTCTGCATTTTGATTGAAAGGGTTACGTTAATGGGATGCCCTTCTGTCTTGTTAAAGATGATATGTGCATGGGATGTACAAAGGGATTCCGACCCACTAAATACGTGCTATTTCCAACACTCGCGAGTTCACACGTCTGAATAGATCTTTAGAAGACCAAATCCTAGCTCTTTACTTTAAGAACAGTCGCATATCTCTCTCTAAGAATCTCTAATCGTGTTTGTGAATCACTTTGATCTATCAGTGGAAAAAGCATGCATCCCTAAATTCGTAAACGATAAGACCTTGCCTGGGAACTTTCAACGATTGCCAATTCAATTTAGAAAATACTCCAATGTAAACAGCACCAGATGTCAATTTTCGCATGCTGAATAAAAGCGAGAGATTTAGAAATTTTATTTTCTCTTAGTATTATTTTGCATTTACCTTACATTAACTGTCTTTCACTCCACAAATATCTTTTATTTCTCCATAAAATATTATTTGACAGAAATTTTAGTTTCGCAACAAACTTCCACTAGTAAGACAAGGACAATATTTATCTATTAAATTAAAATTCCAGCAAATGAAAATGTCGTCAAATTGAAATTCGATCTAATGTAAATTCTGTCAAATGAATGTTCGATTATGTAAAAATTTGCTATTATGGAAATTCGTTTAAATGAAAATCATAATAAATAAAAAATCGTACAAACGAAATGTCTGTTAAGGATTTAATTTTTAAAAGATCTCTGATTCTTTTTAATATCAGTACAAGCAACAATTCGCGCGCGGCTGACTTTTGACTCACTTTTTAAAATAAATTATTAATTTTAAAAATAATAAGAACGTAAAAATTTTTAATTCTTATTTTTTTTATAAAAATAAAATATGAATTGGAATATATAGTTTTAATATTAATATAATTATAATAATCATATATTCTGACATTAGGAAATTCAGGGAAAAGTCAGGAATTTTTATTAAAAGTACTGAAAGAATTTAAATTTTTAGAATTCATAAGAAAATTCTGAATTTTCGTGTCTTATTTATTTGACTCATAAACTATAAAATTACCACGAATTCTAATACAAAACTTTCAATTTTTTCAATTTCGGACAAAACATTCTTTTTAAATAACTTAAATCTTGAACAACTATCATAAAATAAATAAATTATTTAATGAATAATTTTACTTAAATATTTCAAAATTAATTCAATTTTTAAAGAGTTGCGTTTACAATTTTCATAAATAAATGAACTGCAAACGGTTTCAATTTGAAATTTTATAAAATTTCAATGTTGAATAAATTTAATTAGAAATTTTAATGAACCCAGATTTTTGAAAAATTTTAATAAATCAAAATATATATAAATAAAATAATATAATTTACAATCTGTAAATTAATATTTAATATACTTAATATAATTATGGTAAATTATAATGAATAAATAATATTAAGGCACAAATATTAGGCCCCAATTTTGTTTTTCTGTATCTTTAATTTACGGAAATTGTATTTATCTATTAAGAATTACTAATAATTTCATTAATTCGAAATTATTAGTTTACAAAATAATAATATTTTCAATTATATCAAGAAAATAGTTTAAATATTTCATAAAATATTTCATATTATTATTATTATTTACAAAAATATTAAAGTTTCAAAATTTTTTAGCTCTTAAGCCTGTGATATATATTGTACTATTCATATGCATTTTATATCAAAGATTATAAAAAAAATTGTTGGCATTGATAAAAAATTATCTTAAATTATTTGTCAATTTTTTTATTTAAAAAAACTGTACAAAAAAAAATAATTTTTTATAGCAAAGATTACGTGACCTTGTGATAATATTTATTTGCAACTCACTTTTTTCGAAAAATTATGAATACACATTTAACTTAAAGAAAAAATAAATAAATTCTTTTATGAAAATTCAGAAATTTAGAAACATGGAAAATAATTTAAATTTTTAAATGCGATAAAAACGAAAAAATTGGAAAAAATTTTGACAACTCTCAGCACCATGAAACATTCGTGTATTAGTTAACAAACCGAGGTAAGTATATATCTATATATATTTTTCCTTTATTTTGATTTAAAAGCCCACTGTACGGTAATATTCTGCTAACCCACGTGTTTCAAAACATGAAAACTATCTCACACATACGTATTCGATAATTGTCATTCTTATATCATATGAATGATATAATAGAAAGAATGTTATTGTTCAATTTAAAAGGACATTGTTTCCCTAATTTAAAGATCCTCTAACAATGAAATACGCGACAAACTATATCAACTGATAAGATCTTGTTTTGTCAACATATAGTAAAAGGGTTATATGAATAAAATTATGTAATCTGTATTTCTCTTTAATTTAATATTATATTTTATTTTTGAGAAAATTTGTCGCTTTGTAACCAAATTAGAGGAATCTGCTCCAATAATTATTCGGTAATTCAGCTTTTTATTCTTTCTAATTTATCCACTACTAAATAAGATAATTTTTATCTTCTGTTCGTAGGATAAATATAAAATAATAAATTAATAAATTAAAGTTAAATTATAATAATTAACACAATTATTTAACTATAAAGAAATCTTTTCTTATGATATAGTTTTTATTCATAAATAATTTTGTAAGTTCGGTTGCTATGTTCTATATAAACTGACACAATATTAACAAAACAAAACAAAATAAATAATAAAGTTCATTCACCTTTGTAAGAACCTTTCTCTCACTTAACAACTTCAAAAATTTCAACAAATGAATATTCCCACTTTGACAAATCTATAAACAAAAATTAAATAAAATTTAATAATAAAATTTTATAAATTCTACCTACAAAAGGAACCCTAAATTAACTATTCTATTAATAAATAAATATTCTTTAAAATTATAAACTTTATTAAATTCTGATTTATTTTAGATATGATAAAATTATAATATCGAAAAATGATCAGAACTAATTCAATTCACATAATAAAATCCATTTATTTCACTGAGAAATTGACTAAATAATTAATTTAAATAAATTAATTATTTCCTATTATAAATAATATTTTTGGTGGTCTGGGATCAATATTTATTGAATCTTTCAAACTGCCACATCGATATAGCCTATTACTATATGAACACAGCTCATAAGAATATTCAATAAACTTACGATTTGCTTTTGTTACCTCTTTAGGAATCAAAACTGAGGTTGAAAGTTAAAAAGAATTCAACGAGCTCCTCAAATTTCAATTCCAGGGCTTGACTTTGTAGATTATTTTGTAATTAACAAGATATTAGTTGTAAAACAACAAATTCTTGTATAATTTTTACGATTTGTAATGTATTTGTGTTAAATGTTAATAATTATAATTTTCAATAACAGGTTGAAAGTTGAAAAACAACGAGCTCCTGAATATTACAAATATATAATATTGTGTGTTAAATGTAAGATAAGTGTCAATGCTTACCCTTTCAAGTGTTTGAATAGATATGAGAGAGCGAAACCTTTGATTTCACTGTTTATATACCCTGTAAAGGACGCTACCGAACCTTCTAGAACCTTCTAGAATTTTCTACCCGTCCTTATTTCTTTCCGGTTAATAGGAAAAATCCGCATGACTTCCGTTTCGCGAAGCTATCGGTCTCTCTATTGACGGAAATTCATAGCGTGTCATATTCGTCACTCCAATAATATTTAAATTTCTCGAGTAGAGACAAAACTATATTTTCTCTCTTTCTAGTCTCCAACGTGTCTAACGTATTCCGAAAACAATACCATTGTATAGCTGTCAATCACTTTTCTCTATGAATTTATTTTATTTCTTTAAACTTTAATAATTCTTTAAATAATAAACTTATAATAATTTTAAATGTTACTAACAATATCTATTAATTTTTATCTTTCTATTGATATAAATTTTACCATAACTTTATTTATTCTAACATAATATAATTAAATAATTTAATTAATAAAATTAATATTATTTATAAAAAATAAAATATACACTTTAAATAGAAAATTAACATTGTGTTAATTTTTTATAATTTATCTTTTTAACATTTATTCAAATTTCTAATTAATTTTATAAATTTGAAATATCAAATTTTCTTTTCTCTTTCTTAACCTTGGCCTTGAGTCAGCTGAGCCTATTTCATATTTAGGTGTTTATCTCAGTACATTTGTACTCAATTGACCTTATTTTGAATTTCCTATACTTTTAAATTTAACAGAATTATACTTTTTTTCATCTACAAAATTTTGATTATATTAATTTATTTATAATTATTAAATTTTTAATTTTGACTATTGAAATACCGTTTCAACCAAGAAACAAATAATACTTTTCTAAAGGTTTTCGACGCGTTAAATCTGAATCTGTGATCAAAATTGATCCAGAACGTCAAGATTTTGAGATATTTTAATCTAAAAGGGTAAATGAAGAGAATAGAGAAAATAAGAATTTTTGTCTTCAAATTTTTTAAATTTTCAATCAGTTAACAGATTTTTTAGCGAAATGAAAAATAAATTTGACTTTTAGAATTAAAAATTAATAAGATTTTTTGCTTTTATTCAAAAATAATTATTATTATAATTAATTACTACAATTATTACATATCTTATAGTTTTTAAAATCAGTTAACAATTATTTTAACGAAAAGGAAAATGAATTAGACTTTTAGAATTAAAGATTAATAAGATTCTCTACTTTATTGAGAACAATTATTTTCATAAATAATTAATTATTACAATTATTTAACAATATATTTAACAATTGTATTTAATACATTATTTTACTTTTCGCTCATTTATTATATGTGGACTGATAAAATTTATTTTTGCCGAGTTTCAGTTTTTCATCTCAATTATATATCCAGGTCATCTAAGAACTGGAAAAATTCCACATAATATTCTTTTTCCTTCTTTTCATACATTTCGATATTATTCGCTGCTTCTGCAAGCCATCTCAAAGTCCGAGGATAATAAATAGTTCTTAATTTTAAAAATGCAGCTAATCCAATGTTTGTATTATAAACTTCTGGACCATTTATTACCTTAAACCTTGTTTCTGGAAGAAAAATGTAAATCTTTTCATCGTTACTTTTTATGACATCTTCCAAATATACTATCAATTTGGGGTCAGTAATCATAAATTCATAAAAAATCCAATATGAAGTGAAGTTATTCATCCTCATTATTGAAGACTTTGACTTTATTTCTGGTGACGAGCGTTTGCTACTGCATAACCTGAAGTTTAATATTTTAAAAGTTTCTCCCATTTCATACGTGTCTATGAAGCTCCTAGATTTTAAATGTTTAGAATGGCAATATATTGTCAAAAAATTGGAAGCAGAATTTTGACTGTACTGTCGGATTGCCAAACTATATAGTGCTTTTTTCATTCTCCAACCTACGAGATTTTCCAATTCAATTTGATTATAATCTTCTTCTAAAACTCGAATAGCAAAATAATTCTCAAATGAAATTAATTCATATAAATTTTCTTTCATATAATCATAACATATTTGTTCAAATGAAACGTTAGGTGAATTTTCAAAAATTCTATTTTTAAGGTTTGTTAAACTTTCAGTCATTTCATTTGCACTTGAAGGTATTGAGTCGACATAATTGTTAAATCGCAATAATTCATATAATTCTGGATTTACCAGTCTACGCGACTTGCTCCATTCTGGTGTTTGTCCACCAGTTTGATTTAAATATTCAGCAAAATCATACATATCATTCCTGCTCAGAACAAATTCCCTCAATATCGACATATTAATATTATAATTGAAATGGCGATTTACCTTCTGTCTTAGAGTTTGTAATTTCAAAAACTCAGCTTCTCGTTCATCGTCAGAAATTCTTATAGTTTTGAAAGCTGGCAATGTAACAAGTATAATTGTTACAATGTTTCCAAGGAGAACAATTGATTTCATTATTAATAAATAATTTTGCAATTTTTTTCAATATAATTAATATCGTACAATGAGATATGTTGACGAATCAATTAATAGATGGTCATTAATTAATCTTGGTGTTTTAGCGAATTTTTTCTACTTTCTCTTAAGAAACCTTTTCTTTTCTCAAACTTTCAATTAACAATCTGTAAATCAATATTTAATATACATGATATAATTATGGTAAATTATAATGTATAAATTATATTGAGGCACAAATAATAGACCCCATAATTTTGTTTTTCCGTATCTTTAGTTTACCAAAATTGTAATTCCGCAGTAATTGTCTAATAAGAAATACCGAAAATGTTTTTAATTCGAGATATTAGTTTACAGAATAATAAAGTTTTCTAATAACCAATTAAAAGAATTTTTATTACTGAGAGAGAAATATAACCAATCGGAGTCAAATAAGAGAACATTTTACTTAAAACTATATAAATTAAATTTTTTATAACTATACAACATGAAGATGACCCAGTGATAAAATTATTATTTTCAAAAAGTTTTAATTAAAATTCTTCTCTAAATCGATTATTTTTAATAATTTTCGAAAAAGTTCTTTGCCAATTTTCAAATCCATTTGTTTACAATATTCAATTTTATGAAATTTCAATTATTCGAAAATTCTTCAATTAAATATATATTAGAAAATAAAAACTTCAAATAATATAAAAAAAATCGCGGATTAAAATTTCTCAAAAAAAATTAATCCCTCAGAATTGTTAGTTAAAAATATGAACAATTCAAATTTTCAAAGATTTTAATTTGAAACCTTTTCAAAATTCAATTATTTCTAAAAATTTATGCTCAAATGCTTTTAATATTCAATTATAATCTAAAATTTTAACTGAAATCCATTTATAAATTAATTTTTATTAGAAAATTCAACCAGAATTTAAATACAAAAAAAACATTTATTGCATGTTTCTTAAAATTGAATTCTCATAAAGAATTGTATCAATAACTTTTTAAATAATTGCATTCTTTTTACAAATTTTAATAAAATTTTTAAGAATAATTACATTTTTTCGAGGAATTCAATTCAAATTGTATTGAAATTCTGCAATGAGTTTTATTATTTATCAAAATAATTGAATTTCTAATAAGAATTTTATTATTTATTAAAATAATTGAATATTTGCGAAGAGATTTATTAAAAAATTTGTAAATAATGAAATTTCTGCGAATTTTTTTTTTCTTTTTTGAAAATAATTAAAGGTTTGTGTAGAATTTTATTAAATTTTCTTTTACATAATTGAATTCTTTTGGAAAATTTTATTAGAATAGTAAAAACCTATTAAAAATCATTGAATTTGAGGAAATTTTTTGAAAATAATTGAATTTTTTCCAAGAATTTTATTAAAATTTTTGAAGATAATTGAATTTTGGAGAAGTATTTAAATATTTCTGAAGATAATTGAAATTTTGATGAGAATTTAAAAAAATTTTTGAACATAATTGAATTTTTGCCAAGAATTTTATTACTTTTGAAAATAATTGGATTCCTACAATCATTTGTAGTCATTGTTATGTAATAAACAAAATAGCAAAAATAATTATGTATAATGATAAAAACGTTAAAAAATGTTAATTCGATGTAATAATTATGAGAAGTGATAATTTGATTAATTAAAAATTTAGAAAAAGTACTAATTAAAAAATATTATAAAAAACTAATAAAATTAAGTAGGTAAATATAATTTTTTAAGGGGAGTACACATATAATAATAATGATAATAATAATTTGAAAACATAATTATTATAATTAATAATTTAAATAAAACATTTAAAATACCATTTTGGTAAGGAAAAAATTATAAAAAATGATTTACAATAAAATAAAATTCGAAAAATTGGTTATTACATATAATCAGCAAAATAATGTAATTATTTAAAATGATAAAAATGTTAAAAACTATTAATTCGATGTGATAATTAAATGGGTAATTCGTCGATTTTAAAGTTATTTTAAATAATAAATAATTGTTAAACATAATCATAATAATAATTTTACAAATTAAAATAACATTTTTCTAAAGTTTTGAACGTTCAAAATTATTTACATTTTTTACATATTTTCAAAAATAAAAAAAAATAATTATCAAAGAAATTAAACATTACTCTCTAAAAAATTAAGGTGTTGACGGTCACTGGAGTTGAGAGTTAAATTTTTAGAGTTAAAAATCAACTCCAAAAGGGAGTTAATTATTAAATTAAATCCCTTTTGGAGTTTATTCTTCTTTTTACTGTGTAAACTTTAACTCCCTTCATCCAAATCCCTTCGCTTTAACTCCCAAATGGGTGCGATTTTTATAGAATCCCCTGGGGAGTTAAAATTTAATTCCCTTCTTTTACAGTGTATATAATTATATTATGTTATTATCATATACAAAAGAGGTTAAACTTCAGAATTTCTTACCTCTTAAGGAAGTGATACTTCTTTTACCATTGATATGCAACTTATGATAAACATTATAAAAAAAATACTTGGCATTGATAAAAACTTATCTTTAATTTTTTTCTCAATTTTAGTATTAAAAAAAAACTATTAAAAAAATAATTTTTTATAGCATAGAATACGTGACCTAGTAATAATATATTTATTTGACATGCATTTGCAAAATTATCAATAGACATTAAATTTAAAGAAGAAATAAATAAATTTGCTACATTACACTCTAAATCTGAATCAGTGAAAATTTCACTGATTTCAATTCAGTGGCCCAGTTTTCTTTAATTCATCAGTGGGATTTCACTGACAATCAGTGGTTTTTACTGATTCTCAGTGAAATTCCACTGATTCATCAAAGAAAACTGGTCCACTGAATTGAAATCAGTGAAATTTTCACTAATTCAGATTTAGAGTGTATGAAAATTGAGAAATTTTAGGATTCATGGAAAATAATGAAAATTATTAAATGATAAGAAGGATGAAAAAAATTGAAGATAAAATATTGATCGACTGTGAAGAGCATGAGGGGGAGAGGGGATAAATAATGTACTTCCTGGAGTAATTTTGTGAAGCCTTGTCGAACCGGTTTCTGTGTGAGAAAGCTCGAAAGGTACAAGGGTAGACAGGAGAAACGGAGAGACGATGCGTGGCTGTGAATACAAAACAGGTTAATAAAATAGACGTGCTTCACAGCTTCGGGGCTCTAAGTATTTGCGCCTGTGTGTCTATGTAAAGCCAATGTTAAAACAATATTACACGTGAGGCAAATTTCCCCATGAAACCTTTGTGTACCTAATTTACCCGTGTTTCGTATATCTTCAAATAATTGATTTACAACACAAATAAAATTTTATTTCATCGTTATGGTTTATATAAAGAAAAAAATTACAGAATCTATAAATAGATTCTAAATTTGTTTATCTTAAGATTCTTTCCGTAATAATGATGATGAAATTTTCATCTCTTCGCCTTATATTTCATAATTTTGTCATTTACAATTACATCAATAACTTGAGACAATTATTACTTATTGTCAACTTTAGACGATTATTAATCATTTAAAGATCCCTTGACTGTATATGTAGGTATGTAGAAGACTATAATTTTCTCTATATAAATTTAGTGTGAAAATAACATTTCACTATATAGAATTTCAGTACGTCCAGCAACCAACTTTAAAGTGGCACAGCTCATAAAATTGAATCTATCTTAAATTATTCAATTAATGTTCGCTTAATAATTTCATCTTTTAATAGCTTTTTCCTATAATGAGCTATGGACAATTTGATGATGTTGAGTGTTCATTTTGATTATGACAATATTTCGACCACAGATTGGACGGATATTCAAAAACAGACACTAACAACTAACATCACGTTTTGAGCTTAAAACATTTGTTTTTAAGGAACAATTGGAGATAACAAAGTCAATCTAATTTTTCAAAATCATCTAATCAAATTTCTTGAAATACAATTGTCTTTAAAATAACGAAAGTCAGTCTCTCTTTCTCTTGTTTCAAAACTTGATATCACGACTTCGAATGGTCAACAGACCGTTGTAAGTACGAAACTTCACCATTCCCTGGATAATACTATTGTACTGCACAACTAGGATAACAACAGATGGTCCACACTCCTCTCTGCCACGTATGTTTACTCTCGAGTCCAGTCCCCAATTTCCTTGCAATTCCAAACGGTTTTATTCTCCAAAAACTAGCAGCTTGACTTTCAAATAAATCTTTGTTCTACATTCTCTTTGTCTTTAATTCTTTATTTTTTGGAGGAAAAAAAATTTCATTTTAATAACAATTATAAACCAGGGCTTGAACCAGTGAAAGTATTTAAAAATACGGACTTTACGGAACAAAAATGAAAAATAAGGACTTTACGGATCAATTGCTGACAAAAATATAACCAGTCAGAGTCAAATAAGAGAAAATTTTACTTAAAACTATAAATTAAATTTTTCATAACTATAAAACATGAAGATAACGATAACTCCAAGTCGAAGACTCGGAGTGATCGATTTCTTCATGTTTTATAACAATTAGAAATGACCCAGTGATAAAATTATTATTTTCAAGAATTTTTGACTAAAATTCTTCTTAAAATCGATTATTTTTAATAATTTTCGGAAAAGTTCTTTGACAATTGAGGCTCCGGATCTTAAAAGGGCACTTTCCGCATAGACTTTACATGGTGAAAGTGCCCTTTTAAGATCCGGAGCCTCAATTTACAAATCCATTTGTTAACAATATTCAATTTTACGAAAATTCAATTATTCGTAAATTCTTCAATAAAATATATATCAGAAAATAAAAACTTTAAATAATATAAAAAAAAATCCGCAATTAAACTTTCTCAAAAAAAATTAATTCCACAGAATTGTCAGTTAAAAATATGAAATATTCAAATTTTCAAAGATTTTAATCTGAAACCTTTTCAAAATTCAATTATTTCTTAAAATTTATTCTCTAATGATTTTAATATTCAATTATAATCTAAAATTTTAACTAAAATACATTTTTAAATTAATTTTTGTGAGAAAATTCTAATAGAATTCAATTATTTAAATTAAAAAAAACAATTTATTGAATAATTGCATTTTTCTTAAAATTGAATTCTCTTAAAGAATTGTATCAATAAATTTTTAAATAATTGAATTCTTTTGACGAATTTTAATAAAATTTTTAAGAATAATTTCCTTTTTTCGAGGAATTCAATTAAAAATGTATTAAAAATAATTACAATTCTGCAGTGACTTATTATTTATTAAAATAATTGAATTCCTAATAAGAATTTTATTATTTACCAAAATAATTGAATCCCTGTAAAGATTTTATTATTTATTAAAATAATTGAATTCTTTTGGAAAATTTTATTAGAATAGTAGATGACTATTAAAAATTATTGTATTGAGGAAATTTTTCGAAAATAATTGAAATTTTGCCAAGAATTTTATTAAAATTTTTGAAATTAATAGAATTTTGGAGAAGAATTTTATTATTTGAAAAGATAATAATTGAAATTATGACGAAAACTTTATAAAAAAAAATTTGAAAAAATTGAATTTCTTAGAAGAATTTTATTATTTGAAAAGATAATAATTGAAATTTTGACGAGAACTTTTTAAAAAAAAATTTGAAAAAATTGAATTTCTTATAAGAATTTTATTATTTGAAAAGATAATAATTGAAATTTTGACGAGCACTTTTTAAAAAAAATTAATTCTATTCAATTATAAACTAAAATTTTAACTAAAATCCATTTTTAAATCAATTTTTTTGAGAAAATTCAACTAGAATTAAATTATTTAAATACAAAAAAATAATTTATTGTATAATTGCATGTTTCTTAAAATTTGAATTCTCATAAAGAATTGTATCAATAAATTTTTAAATAATTGAAAAATTGAATTCTTTTGACGAATTTAATAAAATTTTTAAGAATAATTATATTTTTTCGAGGAATTCAATTAAAATTGTATTAAAAATAATTGAAATTCTGCAATGAGTTTTATTATTTATCAAAATAATTGAATTCCTAATAAGAATTTTATTATTTACCAAAATAATTGAATTATTATTATTAGTTAGTTGAAAAGTATGAAGAATTTAGATCTTCCAAAATTTTAATTTGAAACCTTTTCAAAAGTCAATTATTTCTAAAAATTCATGCTATAATGCTTTTAATATTTAATTATTATCTGAAACAAAAAAATTAATTTTTAATTCACTTTTGATTAGAAAATTCTATGAGAATTCAATTATTTAAATACAAAAATTAATAATTTATTGAATAATTGATTACTTCTTAAAAATAAATTCTCATAAAGAATTTTATCAACTAATTTTTAAATAATTGAATTTTTTTAATGAATTGTAATACAATTTTTATGATTAATTACATTTTTCGAGGAATTCGAATAAAATTGTATTAAAAATAATCAAAATTCTGCCATAAATTTTATTATTTATGAAAATGATTGAAGTCCTAAAAAGAATTTTATCATTTATAAAAATAATTAAATTATGACTAAGAAATTTATATAAAATTTGTAAATAATTGAATTTCTGTGAAATTTTTATTATTTCTAAAGATAATTGAAATTTTGACCTAGTTTGAGCCCTGCATAAACGAAAAACAACAAATTGACAATATTTACAAAATATTTCCAATAATTTTTATGTACGAAAGCAGTAGGAGCCAGTAGTATTTCATTTAGAGCCAAAATTTGATAATAGAAAAAACTCGTAAAATTTTTCATTTTGTTTAAGAGCAGTATAATTTGTTATACTGTGAGAAAGAAAGAAAAAGAAAGAGTGAGAAAGAGAGTTCACCATCTTGACATGCACATTTTTCTTTCATTGCTTTAAAACTCGAGAAAAATTGCACTTGCTCTTGAAGAAATATTTATTTGACGAGACCTGCTAAGTCTGTGAGACCACTTAAATATTTTCTGTTTGCATAAGCTTTTGGCTTGGCTCTCGCGGGCACTTAGAACCATAAAATGAAGAAGATCGCTTCGACAAATCCCTTTGGCCATATGATTCTCAAAAAAGGCTCATATATTATGCTTCTCCTAATTTTTTCACTGAGTGACTAAAAGTTCATCTTTCATAACCATTTTATCCTAGAAAAGAGAAACATTTTTTTTTCTTTTAAAATATTTAAGACGACATTCTACAAAGAATAAAAAGCAGTTACATATTTCTTTTCTACAAAAATTCCCTCTCTCCTTACTCCTCTCTAAATTACTCAACAATCCAGAAATGACTAATTACCTTCAGATAATTATAAAATATAAATAAATTTCACTGTAAATTGTAAAAAAAAATCCCATTAAGAATTATAAACAAAAATGACATTTCAAATTAGAAATGAATCAAATTAGAAATAAATCCAATTGAAATAATGTATGTATATCTATTATTCACTTAAAAACAGTTGAAAATGATTACTGATTTTCAGTGGATTTGCAATGATTCAGAATAAGAGAGTATTTTTAGGGTTGCCACAGGTTTGGCAATTAAGGGAAAAGTCAGGAAACGTAGAAATGGTTAGGAAAATCAGGAAAAAGTCCGGGATTTTTATTAAAAGTACTGGAAAAAATTAAATTTTTAGAATTTATAAGATAAAATTTATAATGCCTGAATACTATAATATACAGTATTGAATAAACTAATAATAAATATAATATGTAACTTAATATCTTCATTGTACTATAATTGTAATATAATTATTATTCCATCCTCACTGATGAAATACATTTCATATAATATACCTAAACGAGAAACAAAACTGTACTACTGAAATTAATTTTCTCCAACAGACAAAATTTTCGCAGTTTGTAGAAATTCATATAAAAGGTTAGCTGAAGAAATAAGATTACTACTAATAGTAATGATGATGAGAATAATAATAGAAATATGTATAATAGACCTTTTAAATGAATAATCCGGCTCTTTGTTTAAATTCAACAGAAATTAATAATTGCATAAGAATTTTGAAATTGATAGTTTGAAACTCTATCTCTCTCTCTGTCTCTCACTCTCTGTTCTCTTGTCGAGAATTGTAGGACATATGTAAATACTTCCTGGAATTCTATAGAATTAAATTACATCATTACATGGGTCGAACAATTTGAAATTCAAATTTTCTTCGTTGAATAATTTTGAATTCTCCTTATCTACAATGATCTGCCAATTGTTATTTCATCCTTAAGTTATCGAACTTTAATATTAACGGTTGAATCAATTTCAATATTCGCATCTGTATATAATTTTCCCGATGAATAACATTTTTTCTCGATCCAATTATCTGTCAATTGAATTTAGTTATTTATTTTTTTAAACCATTTTATAGTAGTTTATTTTTAATAAAAATTATATTCAAAAATTTCAAAAAAAAATTCTTTACAATAATTCAATTATTTTCAGAAATGTAAATAAAATTTTTAGTAACAACAGGGCTCGAAACAGTGAAAGTATTGAAAAATACGGACTTTACGGACCAATTGCTGACAAAAATATAACCAGTCAGAGTCAAATAAGAGAAATTTTTACTTAAAACTATAAATTAAATTTTTCATGTTTTATAAAAATTAAACATGACCCAGTGATAAAATTATTATTTTCAAGAATTTTTAACTAAAATTCTTCTTAAAATCAATTATTTTTAATAATTTTCGAAAAAGTTCTTTGACAATTTTCAAATCCATTTGTTTACAATATTCAATTTTACGAAATTTCAATTATTCGTAAATTCTTCAATTAAATATATATATTAGAATTTAAAAACTTCAAATAATATAAAAAAATCCGCAATTAAACTTTCTCAAAAAAAATTAACACCACAGAATTGTCAGTTAAAAATATGAAAAATTCAAATTTTCAAAAATTTTAATCTGAAACCTTTTCAAAATTCAATTATTTCTCAAAATTTATGCTCTAATGCTTTTAATATTCAATTATAATCTAAAATTTTAACTGAAATCCATAATTTTTAAATTAATTTTTATTAGAAAATTCAACCAGAATTCAATTATTTAAATACAAAAAAAACAATTTATTGAATAATTGCATGTTTTTTAAAATTGAACTCTCATAAAGAATTGTGTCAATAAATTTTTAAATAATTGAATTCTTTTGATAGATGTTAATAAAATTTTTATAAATAATTACATTTTTTGAGGAATTCGATGAAAATTGTATTAAAAATAATTGAAATCCTGCAATGAGTTTTATTATTTATCAAAATAATTGAATTCCTAATAAGAATTTTATTATTTACCAAAATAATTGAATCCCTGTAAAAATTTTATTATTTATTAAAATAATTGAATGATTGCGAAGAAATTTATACAAAAGTTTGTAAATAATAAAATTCCTGTGAAATTTTTATTATTTTTTAAAAATAATTAAAGGTTTGTGTAGAATTTTATTAAATTTTTTGATAAATAAATAATTGAATTCTTTTGGAAAATTTTATTAGAATAGTAAATGACAATTAAAAATCATTGAGGAAAATTTTTGAAAATAATGGAAATTTTGCCAAGAATTTTATTAAAATTTTTGAAAATAATTGCATTTCGGAGAAGAGTTTAATTATTTGAAAAGATAATAATTAAAATTTTGACAAGAACTTTAAAAAAAATTAATTCTACAAAGTTGTTAGTTGAAAAGTATGAAAAATTCAGATTTTCAAAGATTTTAATTTGAAACCTTTTCAGAATTCAATTTTTCCTAAAAATTCATGCTCCAATGCTTTTAATATTCAATTATTATCTCAAATTTAAAAAAAAAAATTAATTTTCAAATCAGTTTTGATTAGAAAATTCTACAAGAATTCAATTATTTAAATACAAAAATAAACAATTTATTGAATAATTGCATGTTTCTTAAAATTGAATTCTCATAAAGAATTTTACAAACAAATTTTTAAATAATTGAATTCTGCCATAAATTTTATTATTTATGAAAATATTTAAAGGTTTGTGTAGAATTTTATTAAATTTTTTTTTAAATAATTGAATTCTTTTAAAAAATCTTATTAAAATAGATATTTAAAATCACTGAATTGAGGAAAATTTTTGAAAATAATTGAAATTTTGCCAAGGATTTTATTAGAATTTTTGAAAGTAATTGTATTTCGGAGAAGAATTTAATTATTTCTAAAAATAATTGAAATTTTGAAGCAAATTTAAAAAATTTGTTGAACATAATTGAATTTTTGCGAAGAATTTTATTACTTTTGAAAAATATTTGAATTCAAGAATTAAATTACATTTAGGTTATTCAATTTTAATAAAATTCTTCACAAGAATTGAATTAATTATCATAAATAATAAAATCATTTTTTATTATTTTAATTCAAATATTTATTATAGTATTTGGTTATTTGTAAGTTGTAACACAATTTTGAATAAATTGAATTTAAATAAATTGAATTGAATAAATAAAATAAAAATTTATGTTTATATTTTAAATTTTGATAAAATTTCCAGAAAGTATTTAATTGTTTTCGAATTTTTCTATGCAATATTCTTCGAAACAATTCAATTATTTTTAAAAATTTAAATAAAATTGCATAGGAGAATTTAATTATTTTAGATTCAAAATTATAGAAATTAAAAAAATTATGTTTTTTTTTAACAAACATATAATTAAAATTTTTTAGAAAATCGACTTATTAACGCTAATTTTAGAAAATAAAATAATTTCTAAACTTTTTCTTCATAAATAGCATCACAAAATTTATTTCCTAAATCTAAATTAGTATGGATTTGACCAAATTTTCCTTATTTTCCTGATAAAGTAATAATCCAGTTAATTTATTGATAAAAAATTGAAGATTTTCCTAAATAATATTGACATATTATGAATTATTAGAATTATCTATTACGAATAATAAGAATAATTATCTAAATATCATTAACAAATGAAGAATGTATCCTTGGAATTCAAATGAACCAAAGTGTAAGTGAAATGCGCCTTTGAATACTGAATGCGACAAAAGTGTGTATAAATCTTGTCTTACGTGAAGAATATCATATTTTCACAGAAAGTCACGTAGCATAGTTACATAAACTAAAACACTGATATGTGTGAATTTTATTTGCTGAACAGTAAAGGTACTTTAATTTTTTTTATTTAAAAAAAGGGAGAGAAAAAATGTCATTTATTCACTTAATATAGTTAATACATTATCAAACAATTTTCAACGCACATCCCCCTTTACTTAATCTGAACTTTATAGGAAAAACATGTTTCCCAGAAAATTCTCTATAAGCTACGAAACTTGTTTAAATTTGCGTTTAATTTTCACAAAGCTAATTAACTTCTTTTGAAGAATAATTAATTTCTCAAACACTTGAGTTTCTATACAACATTTTAATATTCCATATTATTAAAAGTATGAAACGCCATTGCTATTTATATTCTTAAAATATATAATTTAGATACTTCTCTATATATATATATACACCTTCTGTATACTATCTGGAAAACTTTTAAAATAAATTACCGTCCATTTGAGGCAAACAAAAAAGTAGAAAAAAGCAGTTTGATCAATATTTTACCAACTTCTGCAAAGCCATCAAATAGCCTTAAAGTGGTTATTCTATTTCCTGGCACTTGCATAAGGAAAAGATGAAAGAGGATTTAAGTTGAATCTGGAAATGTTATATTTTTCATTAGACAGAAGTTTCAATAAAAAGCATTTTTAAAAAATTGAAATTGGAAATGAAATAAAAAAAAACATTACTATATGAAATGATAATTTAATATTGAAAGGGTGATAAAAGAAAATTCCATTGGGAATTGAAAATAAAATGAAGAGAAATATTTTAATAAACATCAAAAAGATTTTTATATTAATTTTATCTTAGAAAGTATATACGAAGAAAAGAGGATAATTAAATATACACAGAGGAGTGTAAAACTTAAAAATATTGACGCTCCTCATTTTCTATACATTTCTTCACACCAATTCAATTATTTCGAAAAATTTAAATAAATTTTTTTTTAAGATTCTATTAATCAAAAAAATTTTGACAAAATTCTTTACAAGATTTCGTTAATAAAATTGCAATTTTAATAACATTTTTCTATACAATTCAATTATTTTTAGAAATAATAAAATTTTTCTCCAGAATTCAATTATTTTAAAATATTTATTGTTAAAATGATTTATAAATTTAAAAAATTATAATAAATTAAACATAGAAGACAATTATTTTCGTAAAATATATAACACTCTTCCTAGGAATACTATTATTGTCAAAAATTTTTGTAAAAATCTTTGAAACAATTAAATTATTTTAGTAACAAATAAAATTCTTCGAAGCAATTCAATTATTTAAGAAATTTTAATAAAATTCTTCCCAAGAATTCAATTCTTCTCAAAAATAAAATTTTCCACAGTACAGGAATTTAATTTTATTTAAAAAAAAAAATTTAATAAAATTCTTCCTTCGATTTTAATTATTTTCAATTTTTTAATGAAATTTAATAATTATTTTCAAAAAGTTTTAGAAAATTCTGAGAAATTCAAATTATTTTAAAAAATTTGAATAAAATTCTTCACAAAAAATTACTTATTTTCATATATATAATAATATTTTACTCCGGAATTCAATTCTTTAAAAAAAATTAGTAATAAAATTCGTTGCAAGAATTCAATTATTTTCATAAATAACAAAACTTATCGTAGAATTCAAATTATTTTCTACACAATTTTAAATATACTGATAGAAAATTACATTTATTCTTAAAATTACTTTTTAAATTCGCCGAAAGAATTCAATTATTTTTAAAAAGTTTGATAAAATTCTTCATAAAAATTCAATTTTAAGAAATATTCAATTATTAAATAAATTATTTATCTTTCTTTTTAAATAATTGAATTCTCGAAAAATTTTCTAATAAAAATTGATTAAAAAATGAATTTCACTTAAAATTTTAAATTATAATTGAATATTAAAAGAATTATATAGAGTGAATTTTTAGAAATAATTGAATTTCGAAAAAGGTTTAAATTAAAATCTTTGAAAATTTGAATTTATAGTTACAATATTCTTATGATATAAAATAATGATTTTATCACTCTGTCATCTTGATTGAGTCTTCGACTCGAAGTGATCGATTTCTTCATGTTTTATAATAATATTCTCATACGTTATTGAATTTCAAAAGGTTTGAATATTCTTCTAGGTCAGGGAAAATGTCAAAACTTTGATTGGAAATCAGGGAAAAGTCAGGGAAAAACAAAATTAAATTTTTGTGGCAACCCAGGGGTGCGTTCACGTAACTTTCACTTTCACTCAAAAAATTATCACTTTCAATTTCATCAAAGAAATTTTTACTATCACGCAAAAATTTTCACTTTTACTCAGAAAATTTTTACTTTGACACAAAAAATTTTCACTTTAACTCACAAAATTGTCACCTCCACTCAAAAAATTCTTACTTTCAATCAAAACATTTTCAATTTCACCCAAAATATTTTCACTTTCAAAAAAAAAATTTTTCACTTTTACAGTCTATTAAAAAATTTTCAATTTCACACAAAATACTTTCGTTTTCCATGAAAAAATTTCCACTCGCAATTATACGAAAGGAATTTGCACTTTTAAAAGATTCTCAATTTCAATTTTGCGAACAAATTTTCAGTTTCAGTTTAACCCAAAGAATTTTCACTTCTAAAAGATTCTTAATTTCATTTTTGCCAAAATTTTCAGTTTCAATTACACCCGAAATATTTTCATTTATACCAAAAAAATTGTCAATTTTACTGTTAATTAAAAAATTGTCACTTTTAATTTCATTCAAAATACTCTCATTTTCCATGACAAAATTTTCACTTAGAATTTCACCAAAAAAATTTTCATTTCAAAAAGTTTCTTAATTTAAATTTTGCCAACAAATTTTCCGTTTCAATTTCACCCAAAGAATTTTCATTTTCACAAGATTGTTAATTTCATTGTTGACAATAGATTTTCAGTTTCAATTTCACCCAAAATATTTTCAATTTCACTCAAAAAATTTTTAATTTGAATTTCATCCAAAGAATTTTTACTTCAAAAAGATTATTAATTTCAATTCTGCCAACAAATTTTCAGTTTCAATTTTGGAGAAATTTCTCATCTTTTGTTTGAAAATGAAAATATTTTAGGTGTTATTTAAAGTAAAAGTTTTTTAAGTTAAAGTGAAAATTTTTACTTTGAATTAAAACATTTTCAATTTCACCCAAAATATTTTCACTTTCACTCAGAAAATTTTCAATTTAAATTTTACGCAAAATATTTTCACTTTTGGAGAGTGGAGAATTTGGAAGAAATTGAAAGTGATAATTTCTCATCTTTTGTTTGAAAATGAAAATATTTTAGGTGTTATTTAAAGTAAAAGTTCTTTAAGTTAAAGTGAAAATTTTTTTGGTGAAATTTAAAGTAAATACATTTTTAGTTAAATCGAGTAATTTTTTTGGGTGAAATTAAAAGTAAAAATTTTTGTTGTGAAAGTGAAAATTTTTAGAGTAAAAGTGAAAGTTACGCGATCGCACCCCAGCTGGTAACTTATTTATAAAAATAGTACCTAAATGGTTGTATGTATGGGGTGAAAAAATTATCAAAAAGTATCAATAATCCCACGAGGTTGTGTGAGATTTAAAATAGTTCCATAAATATTCATAAATAAATAAATTTCATATATATAATTTCAAAAAGGAAAAAAAATACTATATGAAAACTATATTCTCTTCTTTTTTTTTAATAACTTTCAGGGTCGTCTGCCCTTAATACAGGTTTCTTATTCACAAATGCTCTATGAATCTTTCTACTTGATTTGTCTCCAGTATATGAAAGAAAGAAAGAAAAATAGTACGATGGAAAAAAGATTTTTATGCTGCTGACTAGTGTATTGTTATAATGTGACGACAGTGAAGACCCAACGTATACATATATATATATAAAATATACATATCTAAAAAAATATCTATCCTGTGTTGAAGTAAAACTAAAGAGCAAGAAGAAAAGTTGGAGAAAGAGAGGTGGGTTGTTGGAACAAGCATGTTTTCATGTTCGAAACAAAGAAGCTCGATGACAAAACGTGTATGGTCTCAATGCTCGCGTGCGAGGAAAACACAAGAAGTAATATCGCTACCAAAAGCCCGAGGGGCCTCCGAGGACTCTTGTAATTTGGCCTTTCGCCCGAGGTAAAATGCCAGCCTATATATCCAACACATTCCTCTGATTATTAGAACCCGCCTTATTAAATACACACCTATTTCATATATATGTAAAATTCACCTATCAACGTTATATCAAAACTTGAAATAACAGAAATGCCATTCTCACTCTCTGCAATTCAATGGGAATGGCATTTTCTGTTAATCAACTTTGATATAACGATCGCAGTGCAGTTTTACATACACAAAATTCGTGGGTATTTAATACACATGTACATATATATTATTTTACCCAGGTAATTTTATGCCTTAATGACCTCAATTTTTCTCATTACTTCCGTCTCTGGACCAGACTTATAATTGGTACGTTTGGTAAATTCTGCGAAATTAACTTGTCGATTTCAGAAGAGCCTTGAGGGAGTGAGAGGCCAGTGTTCAATTTCACCTTTCAATTCTGTCAAAGCGATAAAAATCATTTCTTCTTTTCTGTTTCTTACGTTGTTTTTGACAAATTCTGCAGTCATTCATAGGCGATTTCATTACTTTTCAAAATCTACATAGTGAATTTAGGGAAAAATCAGGGATTTTTAATTTTTTATTAAAAGTACTGAAAAAATTAAATTTGTAGAATTCATAAGAAAATTCTAAATTTTTGTGTCTTTTTTGTTTGACTCATAAACTATAAAATTACCACGAATTCTAATACAAAACATTTAATTTTTTCAATTTCTGACAAAAATTTATTTTTAAATAACTTAAGTCTTGAACAACTGTCATAAAATTAATAAATTATTTAATGAATAATTTTACTCAAATAATTCAAAATTAATTCAAATTTAAAATAGTTGCGTTTACAATTTTCATGAATAAATAAACTTCAAACGGTTTCAATTTGACATTATATAAAATTTCAATGTTGAATGAATTTAATTAGAAATTTTAATGAACCTAGATTTTTGAAAAATTTTAATAATTCAAAATCTTTTAAAATTAGTTAAATTTGTCAATATATATTTAATTAATTATTAAAAATAATGGATTTAAAGAAGAATTTTAGTTAAAAACACTAAAAAAAATTGAATTTTTAAAAAGTTATAAATGAATGCAGAAATTCAATTATTTTAAAAAGTATTAAAATTCTTATCACAAAATTCAATTATATTCAAAATTAACAAAAAAATCTCGTCAAAATCCCAATTATAATTTTTATAAATAAAAAATTCTTCAAAATTCAATTATTTTCAAAAATTTTAATATAATCTTGTCAAAATTTCAATTACTTTCAAAAAATTTTTTCATTTCAATGATTCTAAATACCTAGGTACAATTTTAATAAAATTACCCAAAAGAAATCAATTTTTTTAAAAAAAATTTAATGAAATTGTACGCAAACATTTAAATATTTTCATAAATAATAAAAATTTCACAGAAATTCAAATATTTATACAAATTTCTTATAAGTTTCTTCTCAATAATTCAATTATTTACAGAAATAATAAAACTCATCGCAGAATTTCAATTATTTTTAATACAATTTTAATCGAATTTCTCTAAAAATGTCATTATTCTTAAAATTTTTATTAAAATTCGTCAAAAGAATTAAATTATTTAAAAATTTTTCAATAAAATTCTTTATAAGAATTAAATTTTAAGAAACATTCTTCTCTGAAATTTAATTATTTTCAAAAATTTTAATAAAATTAGTGGAAAAATTTCAATTATTTTCAAAAATTTTCCTCAATTCAATGATTTTTAATAGGTATTTACTATTATAATACAATTTTCCAAAAGAATTCAATTATTTAATAAAAAATTTAATAAAATTCTACATGAACCTTTATTAATTATTTTCAAAAAATAATAAATATTTCACAGGAATTCAATTATTTACAAATTTTTTTATAAATCTCTTCGTAATTATTCAATTACTTTCACAAATAATAAAATTTTTACTGGGATTCAATTATTTTGGTAAATAATAAAATTCTTAATTGGAATTTAATTATTTTGATAAATAATAAAACTCATTGCAGAATTTCAATTTTTTTAATACAATTTTAATTGAATTCCTCGATACAATTCTTTATGAGAATTAAATTTTAAGAAACATGCAATTATTCAATAAATTGTTTTTTTTTGTATTTGAATAATTGAATTCTGGTTGAATTTTCTAATAAAAATTAATTACAAAATGGATTTCAGTTAAAATTTAAGAAGAATTTACGAATAATTGAAATTTCGTAAAATTGAATATTGTAAACAAATAGATTTGAAAATTATTAAAAATAATCGATTTTAAGAAGAATTTTAGTTAAAAATTATTGAAAATAATAATTTTATCATTGGGTCATCTTTAATTATTACAAAACATGAAGAATCTTCGTCTTGTTTTAGAGTTATGAAATATTTAATTTATAGTTTTAAGTAAACTGTTCTCTTATTTGACTCTGACTGGTTATATTTTTGTCAGCAATTGGTCCATAATTTTTCATTTTTGGTCCATAAAGTCCGTATTTTTAAATACTTTCACTGGTTCGAGCCCTGAAATTGAGAATTTGCTACAAAAATATTAAGAAACGGGAATATCTAATGTTTTTCTTCCCAAAAGAAAAAAATAAGTTTGTAAACAATATTGTTATTGAGAAATAAAAATATATTTCCATCAATTTTCTAGTATTTTTATAAATAAAAATGAGAATAATTTGTATAGGAATTTAGATCAGTCAAACGAAATTTTTTATAGAAAAAAACATATAACAAACAAAATGGGCATATTTTTTATATGTTAATCATAATTTTTTTTAAATTTTATAATTTGTAATATTATTATTAATATTATATTTTTTAAAGAAAAAAAAACAAAAGCATACACAGAAATTAACTTCAAACTGCGGACAGAATATGAATGAAAGAATGCAGAGATTAATATAGTAAATAAATTTTTTAATTCCAATTTTTAATAACAAAATTATTTTTTAAAGAAACTAATAAAAAAAATTTGCTTAATTTCCATTTCATAATCACAATTTTTTTACAAAATCCTGATTGCAAAGAAGAAAAAATTGACTATTATATTTTTTGTCTGACATTATTACATTTAAGACAATTTTAAGAATCTGCCGTCAAGTAGTTTATATTGTGAGAAGAGTAATTATGTGAAATGAGGGAAAATAAAATATCCAATAACAATGAGAATTTCATCTGCAATAACTTGCACAGCTATCATCACCTGCATTTCTAATCATAAACAGAAACCGCTCGAGTCATCTTCAGCAACGAAATGTTAATTTCGAGAAAGCCACCAGGCACACAATTACCACTCCAGACATATACCATCTTAATCGATAACGTGTAAGAACTAGGCATCGTTTAGCAAGAACTATTGGAACGTGAAATTGCTGACTATAACGACCAAGAAACGTAAAAAAAAATTTATGGATTACTTGATGCGATGCCAAACTTGGTTTAACGACAGTACTCTCCAATCTAACATCAAAAACGTGATTTTCTTTCCTCCCCATTCGATTTCTATTTGAGGAATTAAAACCATCTAACGAGATTAAAAACAAATGTCACTGAAAATACTTTCGGAATCCAACAAAAAAAAGAACCTAGAGAATTAAAAACAGGGTTGTAACAAAAATTTAATTGTGTTTTTCCCTGACTTTTCCCTGATTTCTAGACAAAATTTTGACTTTTTTCCTGACCATAAACAAAATTCTAATTCACTCTAAAAATTATTAGATATTAAAAAAAAGCTAAAAACATTCCTCGGAAGGGCTTTAAGAGTAAAAAATGTAACTTTATTCGATTAAAGATACAAAAGAAAGTCAAAAAATTTATACTATTCAAGGCCGGAAAAAAATAAATAATTTAAATTTATAAATAATTATCAAATTTGTAAAAGAAAGAAATTTAGTATAATTTAGCGGAAATTTTAAAAGCATCATTTTCCGGAACGTATAAAATAATTAATTTCTATTTTCAACCGACATTAAATTTAAAATACTCTTCCGTCTTTTAACGAGTGGCACATTATTCAACCATCACATTTAATGCAGAGAGAATTATTGATTTGAAAATTAATGTACATAAAAATGGTCGATAACAGAGAAATTTTATTTCATCCATGGGAAGATAAAATTGTCAAGAGCGACAATTCTTTCCACCTGATGGTACAAAGGGAAAGCAACGAAGAAAAAGACTCATAAATTCGAGTGGTTCAAGATGTTAACGATTTTTTCCTGTTTTAATACTTCAACCCACGGCTCAATGGCATTTTCTATTTTCTTTATACGAAACGAAAATTCTTTTCCAGGTGCTTAAAGTTATGGCAATACCGAAAGCATATATACACACACACCTCCAGAGAAAACAATACAAAAGAAAAACGAAAAGAAAAAAGGAGAAAAAACAGAAAAGAAAAGAAAATCGAGAGGAAGAAATTTTTGGCTTAGAAACACTGATTGTCATAGTAAGGAAGAGGCAAACACGAACAAAACATACTATTCAAGTGGAAAGATAATTAATATGCACACGAAAAGCAGAGACAATACAGAATGCTAGCCACAGTGTAGAAGACACTTAGTCCTATTGTTCTGAAATAATACCCAATACATCCTCTCTGTGATAGGCCGAATATTACACAAGAATATCAAACGAAATTAAATTGCGGTAATGCGCATAACCGATGTTATTATTGTATCAAAAGCCGAATATCTGACAATAGTGCAACTACAATTTTGCCAAGTAATTAATAAAACCAAATTTTACAACCAAGGATAAAAAAAATTATCCCAGTAATTTTAAAAATCAATACCACAAACTGGAGTTCAACAAAAAAAAAATATTCGATATCAAAATTTATCATCGAATGATAAGAATTTATTTTTAAATTTAAATAGTAGAAAATTAAAATAATCAATATTTTAATTAAAATAGTCAAAATTAAAATAATTTATTTTTTAATTAAGTTAATAAAAATTGCAATAGAGGAGCATTATTAAGCAATTAGTAGTTCATGTAGTTTTAAGTCAGAAAATCACTCTCCCAATTATTTTTAGTAGAAAATAAGTAGTAAAAGTCAATTTCAGTCAAACAAAGTAGGGGCCATTCAAGTATTACGTAAGCATATTTTTCAGGTTTTTATACCCCCCCCCCTCCCCCATGTAAAATTTTTTATATGCATTAGCGCCATTTTTTCTAATGTAAATAAGCAATAGCTAGACCCCCCCTCCCCCTTAAATGCTTACGTAATACTTGAATGGTCCCGTATTTCTGAAGCATTAACTTTAGTAAAACAAAGTTTTTTATAATTGTATAATTGTACCTAAGGGAATATCAGTAGTTAGAGTCAATTTTAATCAGACGATACTTTTCCCATATTTTGTTCAATTAACATTTAAAGCAAATTTTTAGGCACTCAGATACTTTATAAAGAAACAATATAAAATTGTTAAATCAGTACTTTATGTCAATTTTAGTCGGACAAAAATTTTTAAAAGAATGTTATTAAGCATTAAGTAGTTAATATAATTTTTAGTCATCCAATCACTGTCCCAATTATTTTCAGTAGAAAATAAGTAGTTAAAATCATTTTTGGTCAAACAAATCATTTGTGAATCATCTTTAATTAATAATAATCAGTAGATTAAATTAATTTTAGTAAAACAAAGTTTTTCATAATCAAATTATTTAAAACGTATTTAAAAAAAAAATTATAAACAAAGTTCAAAAGGTGGTCTAAATCTGACTATGTTCCCCGAATAATTTCTCTTTTAATTAAAATCAATTAAATTTTAATTATAATAATTTAAGTTTCATCTAGAAACCGTAGAACTAATGAATCAATATTCGAAAAGTACTTTCGTTTCATTTCAAATATCAATATCAAAATCAAACGAAAACTTTGTTTAGTTTTGATATTCTGATTTATGAACCAAAAGGAAATTTTCCATTTTCCAAATGAAAATCAGAAATAAGTTTTGAAATCTAAATCATACAAGAATTTCGTTTCTGTTTCGTTACCAAAATTAAAATTATAATTAACTTTGGTATTACCCAATGGGAAATGCCAGTGTAGTGCCGATGTTCACCACTGGCTTAGTACTCAGACGATTGTTCGGCGTAGTCTAGCCGAGCCTCGACAATTAGTGCTGGCGCAGAACAGAATTTTTGTTTCGCCAAAGCTTGGACAAGCCACGGCGGCAAGTGCTGGCTGAGTATAGAAAAATTGTTCTCAACGCTCTTTGCCAACATTGCTTTTTTGACATAAACTTGAAAAAAATTATAAAAAAAGTTTATAAATGTTTATAAATATAAATTTATTAAAAAAAATTAATATTTTACTTTTCAGTTGTTCATTTTTTATTCTTATTAAATTTAATAATAACAATTTAACACAATTGTCTAATTTTGCAAATAATAAATTATTTAAACAAATTAAAATTCCTATAAACAAAATTTAAACTTTAATCTCAATAATAATTTGGTTTCTATTAAAATACTATTATACTTCTTACTATGAATAAAAAATTATTAAAAATTTACGACGTAATTTAAGAATTACGTAAAATGTTAAATGCAATAAGTAAAGTAATTTAATTTTTAAAAATTTAGTTTAATTTATTTTATTTCAATTTATTATTTCTAACGTATCCCTATTTTTTTCTCATCTTTGACTCAATAATTGTATGTCTGAATGATACTGAGATATTAATACTTTACTGTACACATGTGTCGTTAGCATAGTGGTTAGAGCGTTAGTCTGTTAGTCCGTAGGTCATAGGTTCGATTCCCCTCGTCAGCAATTTTGTTTATTTTCATGGGTTTGCGATATTTCTAGATTCCAATCGTTAGGTACTAAAATATGAAAACCTAATGCACACTTACTGTAATTGTTTATTATTTAATTTTTAAATGTTATAAACAATTTTTTTCTACTTCATTTACTATATCCATTGTTAGTCTCCATCTTTAATACAATTTCTTTAAGAAGAGAAATATTTTATGAATAATAACTATTTATTAATATTATTTACCATTTTGTTGTTAAATTATTTATAATTATGAATTTACGACTAATTAATAACAATACGGCATTTATTGCGGCAATATTCTCAGCCAGCACTGGTCCAGTGCTGCGCCAGCGCTGTCTGGCAGCACTGACAGACAGTACTTCGGCAGCGCCAGACGGCGTTATCATCCCAGTGCCATGCCAGTGCTGGCTCTCAGCCTTGCCGCCAGTGCTGCCAGTGCTGGCGCAGTACTACGCCAGTTGTAAATTTCCCATTGGGTAGTTCCAAATTGAAACTAGTCAACAAACCAGAAAAAAAAGAAAAATATCAAAAATAAACTACCATTAGTTTTGATTTTGACAGATTAATGAAAAATAAATTCAATAAATAAATTGATTTCAAGAAAATGTCATTAAAATGTTGCTGAAGGTCTTATTATTAGAAATTAATTTTGCGCAACATATATTTTTATTTTTAAACTTCTTTAGAACTTATTTCTGAAAAAGAGATTTCGGAAATTTCCAAATCTTATTTTTTAGTTTTTTTTTTAATAAAAACGTGTACCTTTTAAGAGAATCACCGATAAAGAAAATAATAAAATTCGAACATGTTTTTCAAAAAACGAAAAATAAAATTCAACAAATAAAGTTTGTAAACAAACAAAAATAGAAAATAAAAACCAAGATAAAAGTTACATAAAAGGAAAAAAGAAAATCAAACAAAAATTGAATGAAAACTTCTTAAGCTAATATAGATTACGAAACTGTTGTAAAATTTATTGAATATTACAGAAACAAGTAAATAGATATTAAAAATCATCAGGTAATCAGTAGTTTACATCGATTATAGTCAGACTAGCCTTTTAAACGAATGTCATTAGGAATTCAGTAGTTCATATAAAGTTCAGTCAGACAAACTTTATCTCAAATTTTATTTTAAATTGAAAATATAGTGAAAGTTAATAATTCTAGTCAAATAATTTTCTCAATTATTTTTTACTTCACTTTTTACTTATTAAAAGTATTAAATTATCGAACATGAACATAACTCCGAGTCAAAGACTCGGAGTGATCGATTTCTTCATGTTTTATAATAATAAAAGATGACCCAGTGAGAAAATTATTATTTTCAAGAATTTTTAACTAAAATTCTTCTTAAAATCGATTATTTTTACCAATTTTTGAAAAAGTTCTTTGACAATTTTCAAAGCTATTTGTTTACTACAATATTCAATTTTACGAAATTTCAATTATTCGTAAATTCTTCAATTAAATATATATTAGAAAATAAAAACTATAAATAATATAAAAAAATCCGCAATTAAACTTTCTCAAAAAAAAAAATTAATTCCACAGAATTGTTAGTTAAAAATATGAAAAATTCAAATTTTCAAAGATTTTAATCTGAAACCTTTTCAAAATTCAATTATTTCTAAAAATTTATCCTCTAATGCTTTTAATATTCAATTATAATCTAAAATTTTAACTAAAATACATTTTTAAATTAATTTTTATTAGAAAATTCCACCAGAATTAAATTATTCAAATACAAAAAAACAATTTATTGAATAATTATGCTTATTTGTTAAAATTAAATTCTCATAAAGAATTGTATCAATCAATTTTTAAATAATTGAATTCTTTGACGAATTTTAATAAAATTTTTAAGAATAATTACATTTCTTCGAGGAATTTAATCAAAATTGTATTAAAAATAATTGAAATTCCGCAATGAGTTTAATTATTTATCAAAATAATTGAATTTCTAATAAGAATTTTATTATTTACCAAAATAATTGAATCCCCGTAAAAATTTTATTATTTATGAAAATAATTGAATGATTGCGAAGAAATTTATGAAAAAATTTGTAAATAATGAAATTTCTGTGAAATTTTTATTATTTTTTGAAAATAATTAAAGGTTTGTGTAGAATTTTATTAAATTTTTTTTTAAATAATTGAATTCTTTTGAAAAATTTTATTAGAATAGTAAATACCTATTAAAAATAATTGAATTGAGGAAAATTTTTGACAATAATTAAAATTTTTACAAAAATTTTATTAAAATTTAAAATTTTTGAAAATAATTGAATTTCGGAGAAGAATTTAATTATTTCTAAAAATAATTGAAATTTTGACGAGAATTTTTAAAAAATTTTAAATTTAATTGAATTTTTGCAAAGAGTTTGATTACTTTTGAAAATAAATGAATTCCTACAATCATTTGTAATTTCTCTAAAATTATTCAAATTATATCGTACAATTTACGGACTTTACAGACCTTTTTTAAAAAAAAACGGACTTTTACGAACTTTAAGCAAAGTTACGGACTTTTACGGGATTTAAGGACCTAGTTCGAGCCCTGAAATGTGGATCAAATCAAAATTTGATGCAAATTTTTTGTATCAATTTGATCTACTTTGGTATCAATTTAATACTTTCAAGAAAACTGTGTTAAAAATCTGTAGCTCAATAGTCAAGGACTAAAAAAATTTTTTTTATATTTTTACTTATGTAGAAATTAAAAAAAAATTATATTCCTTCAGCTACATGGAAGATGATTAAATTTATCAATTGAAATAAAAAAGAGTAACAGAATAATTTTCTTGTTTATATTGACAGAATTTAGAAATAAACATGAGTGTTTTTATGACCCGTAAATTGTATATTCAGATGACGATTCTATCACCGATTGTAACCTGTTTGATTAAGTAATCAACTGACGAAGTCAGCGAGCTAATTAGTTTATCAGGAACGGGTACACATTAATATTCAACTAATATTAACAGAATATATCATTGGTCTAGCTAATAATAACGTCAAACAGAGAAAAGATTTTATTTTTCCAAAATTGAGATCAAATATTGAGAAAGTAGATAATTTTCTATTTTCTTTTTTTCCTTTTTTTGTTTAAAGAAAAATTTCTCATAGGAATAATTTATCATCGAAAAGATGTGTTCAATTGAAAGTTATTTCCTTCGGATGTAAGTTTTCTCTTTAATTATTGATTCCCTTCAATTCAGAGGTTATTGACATATCTGAGAATCATGTTCTTGAGGTATTTTTTATTTATTTACTGCAAATCAACTAATAAGCTTCAAGAAGTTAGAGTTCGTTGACGTACATATAACTTAGTCTTAGTTTTATTTATTAATTTTCATCTATTCGTGAAATCTATTCTGTAAAAAAAATAATGTTTAAAATATTTTATATACTTCTAATAAAAACTGCGACAACCATAAAACAAATAAATTACTACTAGTTTTATTTATTTTATTATTTTTTAATTTAAAAAATTTTTAATTTATATTACTCTTCAATTTAGTCTTTTTTTGTTATTACATATAAAGAAACAAGTGACTCAAATATTAAAATTGTTTTCGTTGAAACGAAACACGTAAAAAGTTCCCTTTTAGAAGAATCACACATACCTATAATATTTTTTCGATTTCTACAAAATTTAGAAGAAAAATTTATTTATTTACATATTCTACTTTTTCGATTGCAAATCGATAATGTTTCGATGATTCAAGTTTAGAGGCGGGCAAAATAAATTATAAAAGTAATCTAGCCACTTTCAAATAACATAAATTTCCTGAGCCTATTAAATAGCTTTAAACTTCGAAAAAGTCGTATTTCACAAGCAACCGACCTCTTTAGTGAGATAAAATCTCCGACATATCATGAGCACATCCCTTAAACGTAATTTAATTGATAAAAATCCCACAGATTCCAGCTGATAATTATAAATTTTCAATTCACTTTTTTTCTTTTAAATTCTTCTGAAATGAGAAAAAATATCTCATTTTAGAAACTTTTTCGTTTAAATTTACAAATTAAAAATGCAAAGTGTAAATTATTAAATAATTAAAGTACCAATTAACCTGATTTGTTATAAAACGATCCAATAATTAAATTTAAAAAAATGTTTGTAAACTATAAGTATTTCTAATGTTAAAAATATTAATTCTCTAATTTGTTATTTAATTTATTCAATTTATTTATTTCTATTTTATTTTCAATTTTAATTCGCAATATTAAATAAATTATTTTTCTAAATTTTGAATTTTATGCTTTTTGAGAACTTTTAAGCAATTTTGTAAAACATTTTCAAAAAAATTTTATCGTCCAACCGATGTGGAAAGATTTCCGGAAGTATTTTGAAATTGTTCATGTAAATTTCAGGAAATTGTTTCCGGAAATCTTTTCTTTTCGCATAAAAGAATTTTCAAAAACAAAATTCTAACTACACTTCTTTTAACTTCTCCTCCAACGACACTCTTTATTTTTCATCTCTAAAAGTAGAGAAAATAATAGGAAAGTTACAGAATTTTTAACATTTTAAAAACACGTTGGAAAAGTTTTGAAAATCTGTTCAAACTCATGAATGGGACATTACTGAAGAATTATTTAAGTATCAACAGTGAAATATTTTTTCAAATTTATAAACATATTTCGAAAATGAAAATATAGAATAGAGTATTATTTTTTATTGCGAAAAAATTTAAAAATATTTTTTAAAAAAATAAACTTAAAATTTAAACTGTCGGGAATTTTCGCTCATTTCTAAATTACCAATTTTTTACCACTTCCGAAGTAATTTTCTATATTACTGAAACTTTATTTGTTATTATTCAGGTTAATTTAAATTGTATCTAATATTTATTTAATCTAATGTTCAAATAAAAATAAAAATATCCCAAAGTTATTATTTTTGGGTTATTATTCAAGGTTCATTATTAAATCAAGGATTATATAAAAATAGTAACGAATAAAAATTGTTTCCTTTAGTAATTTTTTAATCAAAAATGTTGATTAAGTAATTTAATTTAGTTATTATTTTAATATATTTATAAATTAATAAATAAATTATTAATCAATAATATTCAGTCCTTGGACTGGAATTAGAAATGAAAAATTGTATCAAAAGTGTCATAAAATGTTTATTGACAATATAAAAAAAATTCTTATTCAATTCAAACACAACTTTATTTAAATCCTCTATTATTATAAAAAATTAAAGTTTAAACACTATTTCAATTTTTTTTTACGTATACAAATTTTTATATAATGCAAAATAATAATAATAAAATAAAATTCAAGCCTTTATTTCACTAAATAAATTGATTAAATTCTGTCAATTTTTTCTAAATACAATTTAGAATATTAATATTTTTCTCCTATCAAAATTTTCATAAGATTTCAAACATAATTTTTGCGAGAAAATTTTGCTTAATTCATGACCTTCTTATTTTTTGAAATTTTTACTAAAATTATAAAAATATCCGAAAATAAATAATTTTAATTATAAAAATAATTTTTTTAATGTAAATGAAAGTTTTTAAATTAAATTAAAAATTTATATATATTGTTAAGCAGATTAAAAAGAAGACTCTTATGAATGATGAAAAGTAAATTTTGCATCTATTTTAATTTTATTTTAATATTGTTATGACAAAGAATAAAGTAAATTAATTTAATTAATTAATTACATTTTTTATATATTTAAATTTAAATATATTTTATATTTATAGCATCTCCATATTGAATCTCAAGATGTTTGCAATTTTATAACTATTTATGATCAGACATTGAATCCACAGAGTTTGATAATTAATATAAATGAATTTAAATTTTGAATTCACTTTAATTTGCTATTTATATGGTCTGGTTTTTTCAGGTTTATCTTTGGTCTTAGAATTAATTTCTGAACTAAAGAAATTGATACTTAAAATTTTGATTTACGAAATAATTAGTGAATTTTTTAAATAAAATAATTATCATTAGTATAAATAAATTAGTAGGTATTTACACGAGGTGAAAAAAGTATCAATAGTCGCATGAGCTCGAGGCCTGCAATATTAATTCTATATAAAAATTTTCTATTTAATTTTAATTAATATTTTAGTAAAATATAATGGATTAACTTTTCAAACTTTGGTCCATCCAATTTTTATTTTGTTTGCAATCTCAAAAAAAAAAAAAAAAATACAACAGATAGGAGAATGCAGTATAGCTAAAGAAAAATAATAATGATGAACAAGAAAAAATTGCACGAAATTTAAAAATGGAGATAAATCATTTCTGAACGTGGAAATTTGACACTGAACGTAGATAAGATACCTGCGTAACGATAAATTCGATTGAATATTATAACAGGAAGTAGGTAATTTGAAATATTATGCCACTTCCGAGAACAATAAAGTCTTCATTGAAAAGGAGGGCCATGAGCGCACTTTCTATTCGTCAACGTCAAATGCAATATAACCAAGAACCAATGGCTCCTATTATAACTCCCAACATCAAGACGGATCAGTATCTCAGTAAGATTAACACTTTATGTGCCACCTAGGAATTTATCATTTCCTTCCGAGAGAATATTGGCTATGTGTATAAGATGCCCCCTTCCCTTTCGCTTCACCTCAAGTATTAAGCCAGTCTGCAGCGTTATCGACTCAAGTGCAGTCTTCAGGGAGTAAAGATCAGGTGATAGGGTTCAGTGCTTCTTGTTAATACGAATAATCGATTATGACGTCAAAGGAATAGAGAGTGGCTGAGACGATGACGACGTAAATTATTCCATAATCAGACTAACCCTTTAATATCATTCTGCAAACTGAAGAATAATAACGAATAGTACGCCTTAACCCTTCTTTTCGAGGAAATGGAAGAAATTATCGGTTTTCGTTCAATCGTTTTATCCTGTCGCAAAACTAAACTTATCGAAGTTCGTGGCACGATCCAACGAACGGGACATCGTGACCTTTACACTTGTAGCGACGCGGAAAGATAATTTCGTTTCGAAAGGGGCAGGAAGGGGAGGGAAACGAACCTGGTGCTCTGTAGCATCAACTATCGGTGGTTCACCAAAGTCGATCGGAAAATGTCGAACGATGTTGTCATGCGTCTCGTTTCATTATTTTTTTTTTTTTTTTTTTTTCATTTTTTTACCATGGCGTGGAACTCTTTCGAAGTCTCGTTCGTTTCCCTTCAAATTCGATTTTCCGCCTCGATAGAACGATGTTTTCCACTTCTATTTTACCACCAAAAGACTCAAAATACATGTAGCTAAAGCAAACAAAACACGTTTTCGTAATAGTGCAACGATTTTATACTATTGTCAGGTGTGTGCTTCCAAAAATCTGGCAAACGACCTGTAAATATTTCATCGTTAATTTTCTCTTTTTTTGTGCATTTGAATTTTAAATTTTTATTTCATTTTACATCCCACTTTTAACCACTCGAGTTTTTAATTTCATTTCCCTCTATATCTGATTTTAATGAAATTTATTAACGAAACGGAAAAAATTTGTCAATTAAAATTGCTCCATTAATTGCAATTTAATTTAAAGTTTATTCTAAAGTAATCTGTACTTTTATTAATTTTTAACTGTGACTAAATATTTAATAATATTAATATATTATTACGTTTGTCATCAACGATTTGAAGAAGAAAACTGATTTTCATTCAGAAAACAATATTTTACGTTTACAAAATTTTCCTTATTTAACTTTTTGTGCAAGAAACATTGTAAAAGTTTTATTAAGACAAAAGTTTGAAAAGAAAATTATTCAAAAAAATTAATTTCAAAATTCAAATATTTATAAAAATTTCAGCTATATTGCTTTTAATACTCAATTATTATCTAAAATTTTAACTGAAATTCATTTTTAAATAAATTTTTATTAGAATTCAATAATTGAAATACAAAAATAAATAATTTATTGAATGTTTCTTAAAATTTCATTCTCATAAAGAATTTTACTAACAAATTTTCAAGAATAATTACATTTTTCGAAGAATACGATTAAAATTGTATTAAAAATAATTGAAATTCTTTGATTATTCTTACTATTTATGAAAATAATTGAATTCCTAAAAAGAATTTTATTATATACGAAAATAATTAAGGGGCTGGATGCTATAAGAAGATACGAGCAATGTTAAGTGAATAGCGCGTATTCCCTTATAGTATCCAGCCCCACAATTGAATCCCAGTAAAAATTTTATTATTTATGAAAATAAAAAAATTGAATTATTGCTAAGAAATTTAAGAAAAATTTGTAAATAATTGAATTCCTGTAAAATGTTTATTATTTAATGAAAATAATAAAAAATTTTTTTAAATAATTAGATTCTTTTGGAAAAATTTTATTAAAATAGTAGATATTGAAAAACATTGAAATGAGGAACATTATTGAAAATAATTGAAATTTTGACAAGAATTTTATTCAAATTTTTGAAAATAATAGAATTTTGGAGAATAATTTTACTATTTATAAAAATAATTGAAATTTTGACGCGAATTTAAAAAAATTTTTAAATATAATTTAATTTTTGCAAAGAATTTTATTACTTTTGAAAATAATTGAATTTCTGCAATGATTTGTAATTTCTCTAAAATTCCACAAATTATATCGTACAATTTACAAACTTTTCTGTTAGATTTTCAATGTTCATTTTTCAATCATTTTAAATTTTTATCTTAAAATAAAAAATAAATTAAGCTAATTTTTTGTGAATATCTTTAAAATATGATGGAGAAAGGCAGTATGGTACAAAATTGTTAATATTTTTAAAATTAATTATTATAAAATACTTTAAAATTATCAGTTTAAATGGTTACTTGAAGCCTCAAGTTTTACCAATTTCAAAGTGTTTTATAATAATTAATTTTGACATTATTAAAACTTTTGCACCTCAGTGCTCTTTCTCATTATATTTTAGACTTCCGCTTATAAAATACCAGCTCGATTTATTAATTATATTCAGAGAAAAATGGTCGAAAAATTAACATTCGAGATGTAACGCAGTCACATACTGATAATAAAATGTAAAATTTAATTAAAAATAAAATTTGACGAAATTTCCAATTGCTGGGAAAATTTCCAATTAATTATTTTCCAGAATAGAGAAAGAAAAAAAAGAAAGACTGAAAAGAAATTTAGAGAATTTCAAAGAAGTTTTAATTAAAATTTTTCAGAAACCTATACTTTTTCAGAATTGAAATTATTCAATGCTTCAATAATTTTGTTAAATTATTTTAAATATACTTATTCTTATTTATTTTTTCTACATGAATTAGAATTTTTAAAAATTACAATTTAAAGTCCTCTAAATTTTAATTACTTCTAAATGTTAAGTTTACGGTTTTTATTTTTAAACTAAACTTTAAATACCTTAATGATTAATTGCATTGCAATTAATCATTAATATGTTTACTTAATTAATATAATATAAATGTAAAATTAAATAATATAATTAATAAATTAAATGAAAATTTGAAATTTCTTTTCCCATTTTAAAAATGAAAATTTAGATTTACAAATTAATTGTAAAAATAGAATGATAAGACCATGATGTTAAAAAGAAAATAAGAGATTACTTATGAAAATATAAATACAAAATTAACAGTCAAGAGTTCTTTAAAATTTAAAAAGACGTCGGTCTCTCATTCTAAGTTTTAAAAAAACTCACACTGAAAATAAACATCAACTCATTCATTATTTATTTACGTATTTTTTGTCTAGCGGCAAAATTAACATGACATTGAAAAATAAACGAAAATAAACCTCGCGAAAGAGGACAATATTGTAATTTAGAAGTGCTTATTGATCTCTGACTCGAGATTCACAAGTAAGTGGAAAAGAAGTGTCGCGAAGAAACAAAATAATGTTCCAAGCTTTTCTTCTCTATTCGCGAAAATCCCAGGAATCCGTAATAATTTCGACTCATAAATTCACAGTAAAAAGAAAATTTTATTTCAAGACAAATCTGAAATTTCGTTCTGAAGTTTTTTGGCTTATTTTTAACTAATAATAATTCTCTTTTTTACATTTTTCTAATAATAGTAACTTTTTGTTTTAGGAATTATTAAAAAGTAATTATTAGTAGAAAATTTCTGATTATTAGTAAATAAATAATTAAATATTAGCAAATAAACAACTGCGATTATTAGTAGAAGAAATTCATTATTAATAGAAAAATAACAAAGAAAATAATAAAATTTGATTAATTGAATTAGTTACAAAAAATTTTAGTTTATTTATTTATTTACAAAATCTGTAAATCTGTTCAATCAAATAATTTTCATTTAAATCTATAAAAAGGTATTTGCTTTAAATACTAAAATTATTGTTTCAAATATAATTTTTTTAAATGGAATACAATTAATTTAATTGAAACACAATTTATTAAATTTAAATTAAAAATATAATTTTTAAATATTTAATATTTAATAAAGTAAATATTTAATATTGACAATCGATCAAGTAATCGGTTATTTGAATCAAATAACAGTTTTTTCTTCAAGTTTGTTTATCAGGTATCAAACTGTTGCCTCCAAAAGATGAAATAAAAACACCTAAAGAAGCATCGAAACAAAAGGAAAAGAGATAAAAACAAAATTTCCAAAAAGCAGAGAAAAACATAATCATAAATGAAAAATTGTAAAATTTGATGCAGATTTGGCAAAATCTGAAACGAAAATAGAAAATGTAAATCCGGATCAGAGTTCGCTGTCGAAGCGGCAAGCCGCTGCACCAGATAGCTATAGCCTTGGGGTCAATGACCTCCCAGGCTCGTGCTCTTATCCCTCGAGCTATCACAGAAGACTTGAACGTTGAAAAAACGTGCGATCTTTTCAGCCCACGATTTTTGGCGCGATGTCAGCATAGGTAAATGGGTAGAAAGGCAATCAAACTTTTACCTCTCTAAGAAACATCTTCACACTTTTTCTATAAGGATTGCAAATTGAGACAAAAAATGTAGCAAAAAAGTTGCGAAGCAAATACTATTTTGATAAACAAAATATATACTATTTTGATACATTTTTTGTCTCAATTTGATATCCGTAAAAAAAACTGTGATATTCTCTCATGACACGGGAAACAATTTCTTTTCCCACCTCACACGAAATAAAAAAAAACAAAAAAAATCTATTCGAATATTTTCTAAACAAACAAGTACCGCATCACAATGTAATGTCAGTGTTAACTCGAAAGTATCAAATTGCAACGAATTGATTTCAAAAATGTGGATCAAATCAAAAATTGAAATTTTTGACATCAATTTGATCCAGTTTGGTATCAATTTGATATTTAAAAAAAACTGTAGTGTTGAAATTACAAGAAAAACAGAATTTAGGTTGTTGATAATAAACTGACAGTTTTCTTGAAGGTATCAAATTGACACTGTTAACTTAATAGTATCAAATTGTAACAAATTGATATAAAAAATGTGGATCAAATCAAAAATTGATCGAAATTCTTGACATCAATTTGATCCAATTTGGTATTTGATACTTTCAAGAAAACTGTTGATAGCAAGGTGGATAAAATTAATGCTAATGTCGGTCAAATTGACACAAAAAATTTGAATCATTTTGATTTGATCCACATTTTTAGTGGATTTTCGAAATTTGTTGAAAGTTTGTACTTTCAGTACAACAGTACAACAGTTAACAGTGAAATCATAATCTGTTAAAGATAGTTAGTAATAGTAAAGATAAGTGAATGGTTGAGATTCAAAAAAGTAAGGAAGAAAAATTGACTCTGAAAAAACAGTATTTAGTATTTACTACTATCACTGTTCACTTTGGGTCTACCCACCTTAAACACCCTAAAAAAAGGCTATTTTTGTAAATTTTTTTCAGTTTTAAATTGTAAATATTAATATGTGAGGTTTTACACATAAATAAATACATTCTCGAAGTGCAAGAAAAAAACTGTTTTAATTTTTTTAAATATTGTTTTTATTTTAAAATACTAAATGAAAAATATTCTTAAAAAAAGAAGTCGGTGTGCGCCGTTCAAGAAATTTTTGATGTAAATAGTCCGGAACAAAAAATCCAAACGGTATTAGATTCATCATGTTAATAGCTATAGCGCATATCATACGATTTTTGTTTTTTTTTTTTTTTTTTGCAAAATTGACAAAATGGTGGACACTTTTCGAAAAACATGTATATAAAAACTTTGTTTTCCTAACCGTTTTGGTCCACAAAAATATATTTCAAATCCCTTAATATGCGCTATAGCTGTAAACATGCTGAATCTAATACCGTTTGCATTTTTTGTTTCAGACCATCCATGCCAAAAATTTCATCAACGGTGCACTTTTTAAAAATATTTTTAAAAAATTATTTTTAATTAAAAAAAAAAGTATTTAAAATAATTAAAACTGTTTTTTTTTCTTGTACTTCAAGAGTGCATTTAATTATATGTAAAACTCACATGTCAATATTTACAATTTAAATCGAAAAAAAATTTACAAAAATAGCGTTTTTTAGAGCGTCGAAAGTGGGTAGACTCCTTAAATTGCAACGAATTGATACCAAAAATGATCCAAATGTTTATTATTAATTTGATCCACTTTAGTATTCAATTTGATACAACCAAAAAAACTAAAAAACTGTGTAAACGTTTAGATTGATTCCTGCAGTTTGGCAATAATTGAACTGCTTTAGAATCGATATTATCAAAAATAGTTAACTGTTCTGGATTAATATAATATAATTAATATAATTTGATAGTGAGTTGTTTCTTTAGTTTCGATTTTCCAAAGATAAAGTGATAAACAGTAAATTATTAATATTTTAATGTTTTTTACGGTTTTACCTTTACTTAAAAATAGGTAAAAGATAAAGTGGAAAATAAAAAACGATTGTATTTCAATTTCCGTTAATATTGAAAGAGCAAGAGGAAAATTATGAGCAAATTACATGCGACCGTATTTGCCTAATACGAAATCTATTATCCTCCATCTTCTCCATAGCAGTGCCTCGTGTGCATATCAAAGTTGTTTGATACCGACTAAGATAACATTGATACCAGTATATCGGCGTGGTCTTAACGAGGGATCGTAAAGTGCTTTAGCAGAGATTTACGCAAGTGAAGCAACCGATCGGAGCGGAATCACTAAATTGCAGTGTACAGCGACAAAGGGAGATCTGCATAATGCAGACACGATGAATCAGAATTGAATAGTGTGCAAAGATAAAGTCCATTTCACTGTTGTTGCTGTTTATGTTGGTATTTGAGAATCACAAGTTGATTGCGCGGGCGCGCGATGATTTTTAGCCGCTTCCATTCAGCGAATCAAATTTGACACAAACGAATCGATCTCTCTCTCTCTCTCCACCTCCTCTATTCACCGTCTCATGGAGGTGATGCCGGAATCAAATGCAGGTTAGAAAGATGAAATAGTGTCAGCATCACAGAAACCACGTGCCGCGAATTGACCATTCCGATGGAGGAGAGAGAGAGAAAGAGAGGAGAGAGAGAGATATGATAAGTTTTTTGTGGGGTAAAAGGGTCGCCGGTTAGAACGTCGCTCGCGATCTACGTTCTGCGGCATACTAGCTCTGGTTCCCTGGTGCCCGCGACACCCCTTCCCATTCCCTAGGCTACCCTTCCCCAGCAGCCAGTTCGTTCCATCCCCGTTCGTCACTTCCTTCCTGCATCCCCCCGGCGAATTCGCAACGCTTACTGCCACTGCTATATTACCACTACATCGCTACATTACTACTGTACGAGGGGGAAAAGTGGGGCGAAAACTCGCTGCCAAAAAGTGCTGTTGACAAAACATCAAATGAAAATATTAATTCAAGTCAACCTGAGAATTCTTTATCTTTCAACATTTTTAAGTACTCTCTAAAACTGAATAACTATTGTATAGTTATTTTTACTATACTGAAATGTAAACATCTACTACTGATATCGAATTTTTTGTCTGCTTTAACAACATGTGACTGTTAAATCTTCAATGCTAATTTTTCTCTTAATAGGGTAAGTCCGGAGAAGATGGCAGTGTTCTTAAACTACTGTAAAAATTATAAAAAAAAGATGAGGGATTTTTAATTAAAATTACTGGAAAAAATTAAATTTTTAGAATTAATAAAAAAAAGTCTAAAAATTTGTGTCTTTTTTTAAAAAGCTTTAATTTCAATTTTGTTGAAATTAGTTTCAATTTTAAAATTTTTAACGCAATTATTTGAAAGAATTCAATTATCTTAATAAATATTAAACTTCTTTCCAGAAATTCAATTATTTTCAAAAATGTTTAAAAAATTCTCGTCAACATTTTAATTATCTTTATAAATAGCAAAATTCATTGTAAAATTCAATTATTTTCATAGATAACAATATTCATCACAAGAATTCAATTATTTTCAAAAATAAATAAAATTCTTCTCAGAAATTCAATTATTTTAAAAGCGTAAAAAAAAATTGTCAACATTAAAATTACTTATCTTTATAAATAAATAGCAAAATTCTTCGACAAAATTCAATTATTTTCAGGAATTTTGATAGAATTCATTGCAAAATTCAATTACTTTCATAAATAATAGTATTCGTCACAAGAATTAAATTATTTTTAAAAGTAATAAAATTCAATTATTCTCAAAAATTTTAATAAAATTCATGGCAAAATATCAATTATTTAAAAAAATTTTATTATTTTAATGATTTTTCGATATTCTACTATTTTAATAAAGTTTCCTTTGCAAAGGAATTCAATTATTAAACAAAAATTTTGACAATATTTAACACGAACATTCAATTATTTTTCAAGCAAATAAAAATTTCACAGGAATTGAATTATTAAAAATAGAATTTGCATACATTTTTTTTTTAAAAACTAACTGTTTAAAACTTTTATTATAAAATTCTTCGCAATAATTTAATTATTTTCGTAAATAATAAAATTCATTGCAAAATTTTAATTATTTTTAATAAAATTTCAATCGAATTCCTTAAAAACTGTAATTATTTTTAAAATGTTATTAAAATTCGTCGAAAGAATTTAATTATTTAAAAATTTGTTGATAGACTTATGTATAAGAATTCAATTTTAAGAAACATTTAATTATTCAATAAATTATTTATTTTTGTATTTAAATAATTGAATTCTAGTAGAATTTTTTAGTTAAAAATAAAAATTCATTCAAAAATGACTTTTAGTTCAGATTTTACATAATAATTGAATATTAAGAGACATTTAAACCTGAATTTTTAGAAATAATTGAATTTTGAAAAGGTTTTATTTTTAAAATTAACAAAATTTTAATTTTTTTCAAAAATGTTCTTCAATTCAATGATTTTCAATATCTACTATTTTAATAAAATTTTCTAAAAAAATGAATTATTTACAATAAATTTTAATAAAATAAATTCAATTATTTTTATAAATAATAAAGGTCATTGCAGAATTTTAATTATTTTTAATGAAATTCCAATCAAATTCCTTGAAAATAGTAATTATTCTTATAAATGTATAAGATTCAATTTTAATTATTCAATTATTAATATTCAATTTTAAAAAACATTTAATTATTCACTAAATTATTTATGTTTGTTTTCAAATAATTGAATTCTCATAGAATTTTCTAATAATAATTGATTTATAAATGAATTTCAGTTAAAGCTTTTAGATAATAATTGAATTTTGGAGAAGTTAATAATTGCAATTTTTTTTTTAGAAATAATTGAATTTTGTGAAAGTTTTAAATTAAAATCTTTGAAAATTTGAATTTTTTATACTTTTAATTAAAAATTCTATGAAACTAATTTTATTTTCAAAAAGCTTAATTGCAATTTTTTAAAATTATTTCATGTTTTTATTTTCTAATGTATATTTAATTGAAGAATTTCCAACTAATTAAAATTTTACGTATAATAGAATTGTAAACAAATGGATTTAAAAATTCTCAAAGAAGAAGTTTTTTAAAAATGATTAAAACTTGATTTAAAGTAGAATATTATTTTAAATTTTTAGAAAATAATAATTGAATTGAAACGATGAAAATAATTTTAAAGAAGTTACAGTAACGACATTCTTATATTATAATATAAAATAATGATTTTATTATTCGGTTATCTTTAATTATTAAAAAACAGGAAGAATTGGATCACTCCGAGTCGAAGACTCGGAGTGATCCATTTCTTCATGTTTTATAATAATATTCTTTCAAGTTATTGAATTTCAAAAGGTTTGAATTTGAAGTTATTGATATTTTCGAATAATTTTACAATTAAAGAAATTCTTAAATACTTATACTTAATAGAACATTTTTTTTTAATATTTAATCATTTTTAGAGTGAATCAGAATATTCTTTAGGGTCAGAGAAAAAGACAAAATTTTGTCTGGAAATCAGGGAAAAGTCAGAGAAAATGAAAATTAAATTTTTGTAACAACCCTGTATATAAAAGACTTCTTTCCCACAAATTTTCCATAAAAAAATTTAAAATTGTTGAAGATATGCCATTGTGAATTTTAATATTAATTTCATAAAATTTTGAATATCTCGGAATTTACTACTAAAAATAAGTATACTTACTTTTTGTTTTTACTAATAATAATTCGTATATAATTATGTCTGACTAAAATTAATAGTTACTACTGAGGCTTTACTCAAATTTTCAATTAAAGAATATTTAATTCTCCTTCTCTGACTGCAACTATTCTCAACCACTTAAATATGAATTTACAAGTTATACTATTTGGATGATTGACATCTGAACAAAAATAAATTTCCTTACCTAAAATTTTAAAATTACATAAATTAAAAGAAAATAACATTTCAAAACATGTCTTCATAATTTCTTGTCAGTTGGCTTATTAATAAAGAAGATTTATTTCAGGAACGTCAAAAATGAAAGTACTTATCATGTAAATAAAAACAAGGGTTCTCGGTGTTTTGTCCCACTTTCCTCAATATATATTACCATCACTAACATTCAAACCTGAACGAGCAATTTTTCAAACATGCAATTGTTAAGTAATGTAGCACGCGAGTAGCAATTTAAAAGCCACAAACCACCTTCCTCCTCCTCCCCCCCCCCCTCTTTCCGATAGAGACAACGTTCTGAAAATTAAAACTTTTTAAACCCTCAAGCTCTGAAAAGAGTAATGAAAAGAATTGTAGAGGGTCTAGCTTTTCCTAGAAGGTTCCATTAAGCCTCAAGTAAGATGAAAGAGGTTGGAAAGCTTTTGGAATAGAAGAAAAAAGAAAGAAAGACGAAGAAGATGATCTCGGAGAAAAAACTTAAATAATGTACAAACTAATACTAATATTAATCCCTGTTGGCTTTCCCCCACAAAAGGTCAAAGAAACATCTCTGTAAATTATAATTAGTGCAGAAATCCGTTCGACAAAAATTTTTATCAATTAAATATGATTATATCTCTATAGAGATATGAAATATATTTCAACTGCAGTGTGTGCTACCTCGATAGTACCCCTTAATAGAAACTAAGAGAGTCCTAATTTTGACGTCACTAGAATAATCAGTTTTAAATTTGTATTATTTATTATTTTAACTAGCAAATGTTACGCGCGGAACGTGATATTCAATTTATTATTGTTATACAAATTACAAAATTTTTTATTTTAAATATAAATTTTTTAAATAATTTCATAATCAAAATTTTAAAAATTCACTTATTAAATACAATATTAATTATTACTGTTCATATTTTCAAAAATTTTAATAAAATTTCACGAAAGAATTCAATTATTTTCTAAAATTTTAATAAATCCTTCTAAACAATCCAATTATTTTTTTAAATATTAAATTTTTTACAAAAATTCAATGATTTTCAAAACAATTTTAATTGAATTCCTCGGAAGAATTCGATTTTTAAACAAAAATTTAACACATTTCGAAAAAATTCAATTTTTTTCTAAAATTTTAATAAATTCTTCGAAAAAATTCAATTATTTTTAATTTTCATAAATAGTAAAATTTCTCGCAAGAATTCAATTAATTTTATAAATAGTAAAATTATTTGCAACTCTCTAAATCTGAATCAGTGAAATTTGACTGAGAATCAGTGACGCTATTCTCGCGATTTAAATCAGTGGAATTTCACTGAAAATCAGTTAAAAATAACTTCAATTTCAGTCATTTTCTACTGATTCGCCAATTAAAAAACTACTGAAAATTTCTGTCACACATATTTGAAATTTAAGTTATTTTTTCATTGGCCAATCAGTGAAAAATGACTGAAATTTTAATCATTTTTAACTGATCTTCACACTGAATTACTTCCTAAAATTTTAATAAATTCTTTGAAACAATTCAACTATTTTTATAAATACAAAAATTCTTTGCAGTAATTAAATTATTTTAAAATAAATTTAAATAAAATTACACGAAAGAATTTAATTATTTTCAAAAAATTCTATAAAATTCACACTCTAAATCTGAATTAGTGAAAATTTCACTGATTTCAATTCAGTGGCCCAGTTTTCTTTGATGAATCAGTGGAATTTCACTGAGAATCAGTAAAAACCACTGATTGTCAGTGAAATCCCACTGATGAATTAAAGAAAACTGGGCCACTGAATTGAAATCAGTGAAATTTTCACTGATTCAGATTTAGAGTGCAATTTCAACAAGAATTTAAAATTCTCTAAAAATAATTTAATTATTCTCAAAATATTTTTAAAAAAATTCTACATAAAAATTAAATTACTTTCAATGCAATTGTTAAATATATTCGTAAAAAAAATTGAAAAAATTCAATTATTTTTAAAAAATAATAAAATTCTTTAAAGAAATTCAATTATTTTCGAAACAACTTTAATTGAATTTATCGAAAAAATTTCATTATTTTCAAATATTTCTATAAAATTCTTCATAACAATTTAATTATTTCTTAAAATTTTTATAAATCCTTCGAAAGATATAAATTATTTTTATAAATAGTAAAATTCTTCGCAATGATTCAATTATTTTTATAAATAGTAAAATCATTAGCAGGAATTCAATTATTTTCAAAACAATTATAGAAAGTGAATTTATTATTCGGCAGTTATATATTAAAGGTGAAGAAGCTATCAATTTTCCGAAATCAATTTTAACAAATAAATTAAATATCTTAAATAAATCTCTATAAGCTCGTGGGTTTCATACTTGTATATTTAATTATTTAATAAAAAACAAGGTTTCGGAGATGAAATCGTTATACTTTCAGTTTTGATTGCATTAATTATTATTAATTTATTATTATACAGTAATAGATTAATTATTATTTTTATGTGCATTAAAATTTTGTTTAGGATATGTTTAATATATAAAAATATCATTAATAATCGTGAACTAATTTTAATCTAAAACTGAAGACAAAGTTTAAACATTTTTATCATTTATAAAATTATTGTATAAATTCAGATTAATAGAAATATTTAATTTTAGTAAAATCTGACTAATTATCAGTAGAATTTCAACAAATTTCTATTTTTCTATATTCAAAAAAAATCATTTGAGAACCTGCATAACAATCTTACGATTTTCCTTACAGATAACTATCGTTTTTCGGTTCGCTTGTAAACTGCAGCTGAAAAAGAGAAAATGAAGGATTGTCCCTGTAGATGTACATGATACGAGAGTGACAATTTTCTTCGAAACGATCAAATCCGAACGGAGAATGAGAGAGTGAGTTTATCACATAGACAAACCGCTTGGGAATAATAGGTTTTTCAAACCGAAACAATTCTCATAATATTTTTTTCCATTGCTTTTCAAATTGCAGTTACATTTCAAATTTTTATTTTATCATCCAAAAATATTTTAAAAAGCAAAATAAAACCTGAAAAATATATACTCAGTAAATCTAAACGATTGCAAATTCATTTATTTATTCAAAATCGATAAGAATTCCTACTAATTTTGAGTATTCCAAATATTTAAAACAGAGCCTAATAATATATTAAACATACGGAAAAATTAACCAAAGTTATTAAAAGAATGACAAATTTTTTCCAAATTCGAAACTTTAGTTAATTTTTATCCAAACCTAAAATATTTATTGATAAAATATTTATTAAATATTTATTGATTCTCGATTGAATGGAAAGATTTTATTGAAATATAGCCCCGAGGCAGCCAAGTTTTTTTCCGCCTTGGTTAGAAAGTAAATTACCTTGAATATCAAGAAAAATATATCGTAAAATGAAAAGGAAAAAAAATTTCAATTACCTTAACAGCCAATATTCTTGGAGGCTTAATTAGATTCATTTTTGTGAACTTTTGGCAAAGATGGCACACGTTTATACTCTGAAGCTGATTGAAACAATTACCCTAAATATTCTCTTTGTGTCTTTGTCATAAAAGACATGTTTCGCAATGAAACAATATTGTCAGAGTATAAGGGTAGAATCAAAAGATTTCTTCCATTGCAATAACAATTTAACAACAACCTTTGAAACATAACATTAAGTTAAATGGCAGAGTTTATCTCTCTCTCTCTCTCTCTCTCTCTCTCTCTCTCTCTCTCTCTCTCTCTCTCTCTCTCTCTCTCTCTCTCTCTCTCTCTCTCTCTCTCTCTCTCTCTCTCTCTCTCTCTCTCTCTCTCTCTCTCTCTCTCTCTCTCTCTCTCTCTCTCTCTCTCTCTCTCTCTCTCTCTCTCTCTCTAATTAATTATTCCTATTTAGATACCCTTGTAGTGTAAACGATTCCTCTTCTCCAAAAGTTAAAAACACATCTTTCAAAAATTAAAAACAAATAATAAACGAAAGGGCATAGTCCCGTTTACTACTTAAATAAATAAAATAATAAATAAATAAAAAGAATAATAAAAGAAGTAATGAATAATAAAAATAATAAAAACAATAATAATAATAAATTAAAAATAACTCCCCAAACAGTAGATTATGCACCAAGTGTCATAGATGCGTATTCACAGTCGAGCGATAACAATAAAGTGACCATTATTACCCTAGGGTAGTAAACTGACCATTATTACTCTAGATAAAGGGACCATTATTGCCCTAGAGTAATAAAGTACACATTACTGCCTTAGGGTAATAATAGGCACTTTATTTACCGCTGGGCTATAAGGAGCATATAAATTAGTATGCATCTGAACAGGTAGGTAAAGTGACTATAATGCACCTGAGTTGCATAAAAAATTAAAAACAACTCTTTTTATTCACAACAACTTCGGCTATGAAGAAACTAAAAAAATAATTAAGTGCAATTTAAAATTACAGCTTAAACGTTAACTCAATTATATTTACAGTAAACTTTGAGCCTCTATATAATCTGCGATTGTCATAATTTCTTGACAATAAAACTCAACGTTTCGAACATGTAATTTTATAATTCTATGAGAAACAAAAGTTTATTTGATTTACTTTTAATTTCTTGACAATAAAACTTAACGTTTCGAACATGTAATTTTATAATTCTATGAGAAACAAAAGTTTATTATGTAGATAGATATAATGGGCGAGAATCGTAAAACTGTTTTCCCGCGTCTACTACACTGCAAAAAATGGCGTCTAAAAATAAGACGTTTAGACGTTAATAAGTAACGTAAATATAATAAGCGTCTTATTTGAGCGTCTTAAATGAAAAACATAACCTCCAAATACATGCATTTTAGAAGGCAAATAAGACGCTTATAAACGTCTAAAATGTGACCACGCAAACGTCTTAAACCAAGACGCTCTTTTTTTACAGTGTAAAGATAATCAATTTCGCTTATCTAATAATCTTCATATCAAAATCGGGTATCATTATAATCCGAAAATCTTCAAATTATAGACTATTATGTACCAACGCTACTACTCGAATTATCTTATATAATAATATTCCTAAACTTCTGAAGAAATAAAGAAAGAAATAAATATTTTTTTTAATCCCTAATGAAACTCTTTGACAAATTGAATCATGTTTAATAAAATTATAATTAATTTCATTATTTTTAATATTTTTTTAAAAATTCAAGTACAAAGTTACTTGAATTTTTCAATTGAAATAATTGAATTCAAATTTTTTAAATGCCAATTTTTACAGAATTATGAATAAAATTATTTAAAACTTAAATAATTTTTTAAATAAATTAACTATAATTAACTATAATAATTTGAATATTCTTTCATTCTTTTATTCATTCACTTTTTCTGTCCTTCACACTCTGAAGTTTTTTTTTTGTTTATACTTCTGTTTTTTGTTAACTTTAGATAGATTGTATATTTTATTATTCTGATATAATTATTCTTATTTTATAATTAATTAAAAATTGTTATGACAAATAGAAATCATCAGAATTTTTTTTCAATTCTTTTCATTAATAGACTAAAATTTTGTTAAATATTGTGTTTTGGAAAATTGAAATTAAGCAGATTTTTGTTCTTTACTTCTAAACAAAATTAGAAAATTGTTAAACACTGAAAGAATTTTGGGCAGCTGCAGGCTTTACATGAGTGCCGCTAGAGCTGCGAGCCCTGCGCAAGGGGCACTAATTTCGGACATGAAAAGCCAGAAGCCTGCCTAAAATTCTTTCAGTGAACAACTGTGATTAAGAAATAGAAAATTTATTTATTTTGCATTATCTTTGTTTATGAATCACAATTTTTTCAACAAAATTATTATTTTGTTTTAGAAAAAAAAAGAAAAATAATTGCACAATTCATATTTTTAATCTTATTTTTGGAACAGGATTTTCCACAGGAATTAAGACATTCAAAAATTTCAAATTCAAACCTTTTTTAAATTAAACAACTTATAAAAGTATTTGTCATAAAACATGAAGATATCGATTGCTCCGAGTCGAAGACTCGGAGTGATCGATTTCTTCATGTTTTCTAATAATTAAAGATGCCCGAGAGATAAAATCATTATTTTATATCATAAGAATATTGTTACTGCAACTTTATCAAAATTATTTTCATCATTTTAATTCAATTATTATTTTCTAGAATTTAAAATTATTTTTTATGAAAATAATTGAATTCCTGTGAAATTTTTATTATTTATAAAAATAATTAAATGCTTGCATACAATTTTATTAAAAAATTTTTTAAATAAATGAATTCTTTTTGGGGAATATTTTATTAAAATAGTAGGGGAATGTAGTCAAGGTTGGTCTACTGTCTAGGTAGGCCATCGCGATTTTTTGGACAAGTTCACTAGCGCCACCTACGCGCATGCTTGTCGAAGCTTGTCTTAGTGTAACCTAACTTTTTGTTCAATTACATTTTCGGAAAATCGAAAATTGTGTTTTCTGTGACGTCGGTACAAAAAAAGCTCAAAAAAAGTTTTGTGCATAATTTGAAAAACCATTAATAAAAGATAAAAAACAAATTGAATCGTCAAGGCAAGTATGCAGAAAATTTGTGGGACTCATGGTTGAAAGAAAAACAAAGTAAAAAATCGAATCCCGAAACGTATTTCTTTATGGTTACAACAATTCGGTAATGTTACTTACTGTCAAGGTCGGCCACTATGTGTTTAAAATGCGCAAAGATGAGGACGAGCTACTTCATTTGCAAAAACTGCAATTCTGTATAACTCATAATATAATTGATCATCTTATTAATATTTTTATTTAATTTTATTAATATTTTAGTGCAAAATTTTTTTTTATTTATATTTATTTTTTTATATTGTTTATTGTTATTATTTTGTTATTTCATTAAGTTACAAACTGTAAACAATAAAGAATCAATTTTCCGTAACTTCAAACATGTTATTTTATTTTTTAACGATTAATGCCCTTTGAATTTTAAACATGGCCGACCTTGACTGTAATGGCCAACCTCGACTACAAATTTTTTTTTTTTTAAATCTTTATAACTTTTTCATTTTAAAACCAATCAATTTACTTTGTACAGAAAAGATGTTCCTATTAAACAGGACTTTCCAACCATATACTTCAATTGTCCAAATTCATTTTTAAAAAAAAGTTATAAACAAAAGTCAAAAAGGTGGCCGACCTAGACTATGTTCCCCTAGATATTGAAAATCATTGAAATTAGAAAAATTTTTGAAAATAATTGAAATTAGGACAAGAATTTTTTTGACATTTATGAAAATAATTAAACTTTGGTAAAAAATTTTGTTATTTATAAAAATAATCTTTATAAAGATAATTTCTGCAATTATTTGTAATTTTTTCAAAATTGAATTTTTTTAGTGTTTTCAACAAAAATTTTAATTAGAAAATTTTTAAATTTTATTATTTTTAAAATTGCTAATTTTATTTTAAAAAGGCAGAAAGAAGTTAGCCGCGCGAATTGTTGCTCGTATTTAATTATTATTATTAATTTCTTTACAGCAATTGAAATTTTTAAAAAATTTAGTTTAAAACCTTTTAAAATTAAATAATTCCTGAAAATTGAAACTTTTTTAACTAAACTCTTTTTTATTAAGTTAATTAAAATTATTAACTAACTTAAAGAAAGTTATTCTAGAATTTAATTGTTTAAATAAATAAGAGAAATTTGAGCCAGTGTTTTAAAATTCATTTCGATTCAAAATCTTTTAAGATTAAAAAAAATTCAAGGAAAAAAAGTTTAATGTTTTTCTAAAATATTATTTTCTTGACAACAAAAAATAGAATTTTTGTAATAATTCCAGAAGTTTGTTATTTTTCCAGTACTCTTGTCAAAATTCCCAGATCTCCCTGACATGTGTTTAAATTTTTTAATAATACTTATACCAGAAAAAAATAGTTGCAATTAACTAAACATTAATTAATAATTTTTAACTTTTATGACAGGAAAAAATACAATGAATTTTTAAGATCTTAATAATATGTATAAACAAACTTTAAAAAATTCTTTAACATTTATAATCAACAGTTTATAGAAAAAAATATTTTTCTGATTAACTTTTAACAATTCTTATTTAAAAGATATTTTATTTTTATTTGTTTTTGTTTTATTTATATAATTAAAATAAGAAAAATATGTAGACAAAAAATTTTATTTTAAGATATAATTACTTTGAATTAACAATTTTTTGTGTATTTTAAATTCATAAGAAAAACCATAAAAATTTTCTTATAGAAATTATTTATTATAAAAAAAATTATTGTTTATAATAAATAATTTTTAAATGAATATTCTTGTTTTCTTATTATTTTTCTTTTCGTTATCTTACACAAAATTAAAACATACAAGAAATTTTATTTTTTTTCAAAAAGAAAAAAATTCTTTTCTTTGAATCGTTGTTATAGAAAACGCTGTAAACTTTACTGACATGACGTAAAAATTATGTAAATTTTTCATAAGTAATTTTTATTTTACGCTAAAAATGGTTTTTGTAATATTTAATTTTTTTCTCATTATATTTTTTTTCTTTTCTTCACTTCACTTTACATTTTTTTATGCTTTTTTTTATAAATGTTTTCGCAGTCTGCTTGCAACTTTCTCAACAAAGTTTTCAACTCTTTCTTGATATTCTCGAAAAGAACAGGATAAAAAGAAACTCAGAGACTGTTTAGTACTTGAAAACAACACTTGCAAATATTTATTTTCTTAATTAATATTTCTGTTTATTTATGCAGCAAAAAGGAGATTATTTAGATTTATCAATATCTATAATTAATTTATTACTACCTTTTAATTATTATTTTTCTCTTTACTGTTATTTTTATTATTATTTATTAATTTATTATTATTTTTTGTATAAAATTTTGTTATTAATATTTTTTCTACAAAAATTCTTTGTTAACATATTACATTTATTTAAAAATTTTAAAAATAATGAAAATAATAGCTTTTTGAAAGAATTCGATTGACATTATCGCGAAGATAAATTTTTCCATCAGCAACAAAACGAGTGGATCAACTTTGAAACGATAATAATCGAAAATCAAAAGAATAAAAAAAGCCAAGATTCGCTTATGGAAACGATTTACAAAAGCGAAACCCCTTTTCTTGTAACAGATAAGTCTCAAGCTTACAAGCTTAGTCTGGATAGTCCACATTTCGATGCAAGAGAGGATGAACTTAATCCTAAGCGATGGCTCGATTCAAAATTCCTTTTTACTTTATTGAAGGTTCGCAACATTTCTAGGCCACAATTTTCAAAGATCTATTTCCAATTTCTTTTCCACTAACATTCTGTTTAGAGCAAAATTCCCAAAGAAAAAAAATACTTTTTCTTCAACAAATTTTAAAATCTATTTCCTCTCTATTACCTTGCACTATTGAAATATAAATTTAATATCAAATCAAGTGCATGGAAATTTTTAAATAAATTCTTATTTTTACACCTTCTTTTTTCTTTGGTGGGACATTTCAATTGTATACATTGACAACATTTAATATAACTGTAAAAGGAATGCCACATAAAATTCAAAATGTACAGAAAGTGGAAAATTGAATCACACATAACAAAAGTGCTGTTCGATTCTTCCAGTACATTTACTTTCAAAAATGGATTTTCTGAATATAAGAAAAGGAATTGAACTGAGCTGCAGATAAAATATAAAAAAAACATTGTCACACAATTCAAAAAATATTTTTGCATTCTATGTACATCAGAAAAGAATTTATTCGAAATAACTAAATTTTACTTGAATGAACCAAATAATCGAATAGCAAAATAAATACATTACTGATTCAATGTAGAAAACACCTTGAAATAAAATTCCTCTTATCGGATAACTACAAAAAAAGCCATTTATTAAAATGAAGCAAATTTTTATCCGAATCACAAAAACTGTGTTTTATTATTATAACAAACAAAAGAGGTTAATTCAATATGCAAAATAAAAACAAAGGTTAATTCATAACATTTTTTTTTTGGTAATATAAACTTGTTTTCCTCGTGATACCACTGGCAATAAGAAACGTATTTATAAATTATTCATTTAATAATTTAAGTACACAATTTATACCGTGTTTCGTGACACACGTGAGAAAATGGTTGTTTAAAATATTGAGATGCAAATGTCATAATAAAAATCTGTTTAATATGAACGTCGGCGAGTAAACAAAGTGGCATAATTGATGACTAGTGTCTTCCACGTATTTGAGAATTTACAACGTGGAAAACTACTACTGTACCCATTAATCAAAGGCTTATCTACCTTGGAATAATCCCTCGTGTTTTCCATCGCGATGCAGAGTGCAAATTACACTTTTACTGTTTTATACCCTACAAAGAATTTTAACTATATCGTTAAAAGTTGAAAAAATATTCTCCAACTTTCATGCAAACTAACAAGTTTCAACAACTATCGTTTTTAAATATATGTACATATATGCGAAGAATCAGAAATGTTTGAATTCCTAAATGAGAATTTGTAAAAGTCCTATGTAAACAAGAATCAATTTGCGAAAAAATTTAATTAAATAATAAATATAATTCATACCCGTGTAGAAATTTCCCTACTTCGCCTTATTTGAAAATGAGCGCTGATGAGGAATTAGTAAGGCCAACCACACTAGAAATTTCTAGATAGGTGATAATCGGGCACTGACTAGAATGCCCTCTTTTTCAGATAGGGAAATCTAACTGGATCTATTTATGTCCCTTTTAAATATTTCAATCAGGCCCTGGCTAGAATGCCTCTAGTTGAATTCACACATTCTGATATTCTACTCAGGCACTGACAAGGCAATCTAGTTAGAACCTCTCTATTTTTCCACATCATCACCTGACAATCCAAGCGTGACGAAATTAGACAAATCCTGACGAATTTTCCTAGTTTGCGCCTCACTTTTGAAAGGGCATCTATTCAGGGCCTTATTAAAGCCTATTTTCAATTTCTACACGGGTATTTATATATAATTAATCTGCGCGTAGTTATTATTTGCAGTCGAATAGAAAAGGCATGGCGGATAAAAAAATGATTTTTTAAACAATTTATCGCTGACTGAAAAAATTTTTAATACTGAAAACTATAACAGAATTATGAAACTTCCAAACGTATTGTCTGACTAAACGTGATATGTACTACTGATATCGAACTATTGTGCCTGACTAATACTATCATTTACTACTGTAAAATAATTATTACAATCAAGAAAATTATGTCTGACTACAATTGATTTTTACTACTTGAAATTTATCATTTTTATTCCAAACGTCTTGTATGACTGAAATTTGAGTTGTGCTACTGATAATAAAATATTTTGTCTGACTAAACAGAGGTTTTACTACTGAAAAATGAATTTTCAAGATTTAGAACACTCGAGAAGGTGTTCAATTAGTTTTGCTACTAAAACCTGATTTTTAATCATTTTTTTCAAACAATTACAACTATAAAATAATTATTACAATTCATATAGCTGTGTCTGACTAAAACCGACTGTTACTACTAAAAATTGATAATTTGTATTCCAAACGCTTTGTCTGACTGAAATCTAGTTGAACTACTGATAATAAAATATTTTGTCCGACTAAACAGAGGTTTTACTACTGAAAATTAATTTTCAAGATTTGGAACAGTCGAGAAGGTGTTAAATTACTTTTGCTACTGAAACCTGAATTTAAACAATTTTTTTTTAAACAAGTACAAGTATAATATAATTATTTCATTTCATATAGTTATGTCTGACTAAAACTAATCAATACCACTTAAGTTTAAAATCAATTAGAATTTCTATGGCCGACTAAAAAAATTTTTACTACTGAAAACGAGATAGCAAGTTTTCAAAATATATATATATTCTTTTTTGTATAATACTCTGATTTACTATTTATATGAATTTTAAAACAGAATGTTTGACATAAAAGTGACATGAACTACTGAAAATGAACTATTTTTCTTAACTAAAAGATTTTTACTAATGGAACACATTTTTCAAGATTCATCAATTCTTACAGCATAAAAAAGAAAAACTTTCTCCCTTGTCTGACTAAAATCTAGTTGCACTACTGATAATTAAATATTTTGTCTGACGAAATAGAATTTTTACTACTAAAAAATGAATTTTCAAGATTTGAAATAAAAAAACACTAAATTTTTAGACATTTGACTCTAGTTGTACTACTGATAAAGTAATATTTTGTAAAACTAAATATAACTTTTACTACTGAAAAATGAATTTTCGGAATTTGTAACAGATACCTACGTAGGTTTTAAAATTACTATCACTACTCAAACCTATAGATTTTAACAATTTTGAGCATTTCATCTGACTAAATGCAATTATTACTACGTAGAATTGTCTAAAGAATTATAAATGAGTTGACTGATTAAAATAATTAACATTAACTTCTAAAATTATATTTATTGAAGTTCATATAGTTATGTCTTTACTTAAACTAATTGTTACCACTGAGGCTTTATAATTAATTTTTACAAATTATTTACTAATTATAGCTTTACTTTCAATTTAAAAAAATTCACTGATTTTTATGTCCGACCACAATTAACTTCTACCACTTATATATGAATTTAAATTAAATGAAATCTTTCTGCCTGACCAAAAATAATTCCTATACTACTTATAACGAGACTTCTACTATTCAACGTAGTTTTCTTTGGCTAAGATTGACATTTACTATTTACACAAAAAAGAAATTAGATTGTTTGAAATAACATTGATTTAAACATCTGAAAACGAAATAGTTTGCTTTACTAAAAACAGTTTTTACTACAGAAACACATTTTTTAAGAATTAGCGCAATGTTTATATCACTACAAATAAATTCACTTCTCCCCGTGTAGAAATTGCCGCATGTTATGGCCTACACAATGATCATAAGATCTGGCCCCGATTTGGGCCATGGTTAAATTTCTACACGGGTCAAACCATAAAATAGTTCAATTTTACTAGTTGTGTCTGACTAAAATTAACACTTTTGTTAAAAACTAATTGACTAAAAATATTGTTAAATATTCGTTACTTTACTCATAACGAGAATTCAAGACTACAAAATATTGTTTTTCTATAATATTTATTATATAATATATAATAAAAATAAATAAATTATAGAACATTTATTATATAATATTTATTATTATTGTATTAATATTTATTAAAATTAGGAATTAAAATGTTTGACATAATAGTGACGAACTACTGAAAATGAACTATTTTGAAGAATTAAAAACTTTTACTATTCAATACATAAAATCTTTTAATTTTACTTATTACGTCTGACTAAAGATTGCTATTACTACTGAAAGTTGAAATTCTATTGGAAATTTCAAACATTTATTATCTGACTAAACACGAGTTTTACTACTGATATCATATTATGTCTGACTAAGATTGGCCTTTACTACTTAAAATTGATAATTTTTATTCCAAACGCCTTGTCTGACAAAAACCTGAGTTGTGCTTCCGATAATAAAATATATTGTCTGACAAAATATAATTTTTATTACTGAAAAATGAATTTTTAAGATTTGGAACAGTTGAGAAAGTATTAAATTACTTTTGCTACTAAAACCTAAATTTTAACAATTTTTTTTTCAAATAATTACAACCATATGATAATTATTTCAATTCATATAGTTATGTCTGACTAAAACTGATCGTGACTACTGAAAGTTGATAATTTTTATTCCAAACATCTTTTCTGACTAAAATCTAAGTTGTGATACGTATAATAAAGTATTTTGTCTGACTAAACAGAAGTTTTACTACTGAAAACTAAATTTTCAGAATTTGAAACTCACGTATAATTTAATATTTAATTTTTCCACTGAAACATAAATTTTAACAATTTTAAGTTGTTTTGTCTGAGACTAAATTAAACAGTTACACTGAGATTTTAATTAGAAGAATTATGATTTGTATTGTCGGACTAAAATTAACCTTTGACTACTAAAATGTAAATATTACAATTTATATAGTTATGTCCGACTAAAATAACTGTTACTACTGAAATTTTACATCAACTAATTGCATTGAAATCGAATAACAATCATCAAATTTAACGTTTAAAAATAAAACATCCCTGCTGTAAAAAATGTATAATAACAAAACCATTGCATCTTCCTTAACTAAAACATAAAATTGAATATTTTTGTTCTGTATTACAAAAAATAAAGCGAAGGATATTTAAGAGTGTCTGTTATATTGATTGAAAAAGAGATAATATCAAGGGTCGAAGAGATAAAGTTCAACAGTCGAATGTGTCGATATCTTGAAAGTTTAACAAGCAGATTTCAGCGAAAATCCATTCCTCTAAATGCTAGACGAAACCACCATCTCCATTCCCCTGAGACTTGAAACAACCAAGTAAAACATTTAGGGCACATGCAAGTGTAAACCTATATAAAAGTGAGGTCTGCGCAACAAGTGCAGAAAGTAACTGACGTGCAATTTATATAATCGGTTCCTTTAAGAAAAGGAGTATGATTTGTCGTGCTTCGTGACCTATTTCTATTCTCAAAAAATTTCCCTACAATTTTCTTTTTTAATATTTCTACTTACACTCTCACTACTCAATTATTTTATTTTATTTTTTTGTTTGAAATATAAAAAACAGTTGCTTGGTATTTTGATTTTCTAAATAAATAATATTAAATTATAATACTCCACTTTTGGGGCAATAGGCTAAAGTTTCAATGAATAATTAACTATTAAACTATACTGCAATAAATAATAATTAAAATAAGTAATTACTAGCAAATAATTAATTAGTAATTAAAAAAATAATTCAACTTGATAAACAATAATTTTCAATGACAAGAAAACTGAAAAATTGGCAAATTTCACAAGAGTCGAGTTGGCGTATTTGCTTTGTCAGTAGTAAAAGTGAATTACGGTCAGACAGTGCAAGGCTAGTGTCAGTAGAACAAGACGGTTATAGTCGGACATAACTATTTAAATCATGAAAGAAATAATTAGTAAAAATCCATTTCGTTCAGAATAATCTTCTTCAAATGATAAAATTCTCGAGAAAAAAATGAAAACTAAGTAATTTTTCTAGGAAAATAAATAAAAAAAAAACTCAAACTATTTCTTTGAATTAAATCCATAAATATTCGTATAAAAATCGAGCATGACTCTGATTAATTAAAAACTTGGCCGAGACAAATCGTTTAATATTGTAGCAGTTTAGTTGGAAGTGAAGTGAATGTAAAAAATTGTAAGAAAACCAGAAGGTAAAAAGTAGAGACACAGATTTATATATCTTTCCGTCTAGAAGGGAGACAATGAATGTCTACCCATGTTCCAGCGAACGGGAAAAATTAATAAGTTAGTCGACTATGGACCACAAATTCATTCGCTTATCAAACCCCATTTCGCAGCAATGCTTTCACTCTTTCTTTCTTTTTCTCTCTTTCTCTCTCTCTCTCTCCCTCACTGTTCTTGCGCTTTGCCTCTCTACGGGATTTTTAAATGAGAATTTTAACGATCGACCTACATTTCACTGTTCCATTTACGGCGGGTATCGCAAACAATGTCAAATAGCACGTTAAAAATGCTAACTATCGATATTCAACTTTTCGGAAAAGTTAAGAAAAAGATAGAAAGAAAGAAAGAAAGAGAGAGAGAGAGAAGCAGGAACATTGATTCTCTATTGTCAAACACTGAGAAGTTAAATTGCCTTCCGCAAGACACTATATACAAGGGACTTTGAGACTCTAATCACTTGATGTATTTTCAGAAAAAAAAGAGTATAATTGTAAATTACTAATTTTTAGAAAACTTATAAATTACAAAAATGGACAAAAATGAAGTAACTTTTACTACTTTTATGGTAAAATCTAGACTGTCAGGAATTATTGCGCATTTTCGAATTTTTAACTTTTTTTAACATTTTTTCTGGAGTCAATTTTAGAGTTTCTGAATAAATAAATTTTACTCAGAAATTTTGCAAATAACATAGGTACAAGGCAGAAATGGGCAAAAATTACTGTACTTCATAAATAGTAGTAGTAAAAGTTAATCTTATTTTTTTTCCCCGCGTCAAAATATGTACTAAGGAAAAAATTTATCTGAAACAACCAAATGGTTGAATCAAGTAGATAAATGCATTTATTTTGCTTTAAGCAGGGCTCGAACCAGTGAAAGTATTTAAAAATACAGACTTTACGGACCAATTGCTGACTAAAATGTAACCAGTCCGAGTATAAATTAAATTTTTCATAACTATAAAACTTGAAGACATCGATAACTCCGAGTCTTCGACTCGGAGTGATCGATTTCTTCATGTTTTAGAATAATTAAAGATGGCCTAGTGATCAAATTATTATTTTCAAGAATTTTTAACTAAAATTTTTCTTAAAATCGATTATTTTTTTAAATTTTTTTCGAATAAGTTCTTTGACAATTTTCAAATCCATTTGTTTACAATATTCAATTTTACGAAATTTTAATTATTCGTAAATTCTTCAATGAAATATATATTAGAAAATAAAAACTTTAAATATCCATCTTTAAATTAAATTCTATCAGAAAATTCAACCAGAATTAAATTATTTAAATAAAAAAAACAATTTTTTGAATAATTGCATGTTTCTTAAAATTGAATTCTCATAAAGAATATTGTATCAATAAATTTTCAAATAATTGAATTCTTTTGACGAATTTTAATAACATTTTTAAGAATCCATTTGTTAACAGTATTCAATTTTTGTTTAATTAAAATTAGTTTGTAAGCTTAATCCCAATATATAGTAAATATCTACTACTTTGATTCAAAATTATTATTTGTTTAAATAATTATGTTTAATTCAAACATATTTTCTGTTTTGATTTCAAAAAAATTATGTTTAAAAATTTTATGTTTGAATCAAACTTAAAAATTGAATATAAATAATTTAAAATCAACCATAACTTATGTTTGAATTAAATATATTATTTCTTTAAATGAACCAAAAAATATATTTCAATTAAACTTTAATATGTTTGACTGTATAGAAAATATATTTTAAATTTGATTCAAACAAAATATGTTTGAATCAAATAAATTTTTTTCTCAGTGTATATTTGGAAAAAAAATTCAAATAATATAAAAAAATCCGCAATTAAACTTTCTCAAAAAAAAATTAATTCCACAGAATTGTTAGTTAAAAATATAAAAAATTCAAATTTTCAAAGATTTTAATCTGAAACCTTTTCAAAATTCAATTATTTCTAAAAATTTATGCTCGAATGCTTTTAATATTCAATTATAATCTAAAATTTTAACTGAAATCCATTTTTAAATTAATTTTTATTAGAAAATTCCACCAGAATTCAATTATTTAAATAAAAAAAACAATTTATTGAATAATTGCATGTTTCTTAAAATTGAATTCTCATAAAGAATTGTATCAATAAATTTTTAAATAATTAAATTCTTTTAAAGAATTTTAATAAAATTTTTAAGAATAATTACATTTTTTCGAGGAATTCAATTTTAAAATTGTATTAAAAATAATTGAATTCCTAATAAGAATTTTATTATTTACCAAAATAATTGAATCCCTGTTAAAATTTTATTATTTATGAAAATAATTGAATGATTGCAAAGAGATTTATAAAAAAAATTTGTAAATAATGAAATTCCTGTGGAATTTTTATTATTTTTCGAAAATAATTAAAGGTTTGTGTAGAATTTTATTAAATTTTTTTTTTAATATTTGAATTATTTTGGAAAATTTTATTAGAATAGTAAATACCTATTAAAAAAATTAAGAAAAACCTATTATTATCATTGAATTGAGGAAATTTTTTGAAAATAATTGAAATTTTTCCAATAATTTTATTAAAATTTTTGACATAATTGAATTTCGGAGAAGAAGTTGATTATTTCTAAAGATAATTGAAATTTTGACAAGAATTTTAAAAAATTGAAAAATATTTAAAAATGGATATTTTTTATCTTTATTCTCTGATTAATCGCAAAGAAAAAATATAATCATGATAAATTTTATTATAATAATTTTTTATATAATTTATAAAAATTATTATCAAATAAATATTTACTTGAATCAAATAATTTTTATTTAAGTGTAAAGGACATTGTTATATTTAAATCGATATAATACAACATCTATGAAAAGAGCGAACTAGACTTTTTATTTGTTTCAAATAAATTTTATTTGGTTTAAATAATATACTTTTAATCCAAGTAAAAATTTTAATTAAATTGAATAAAAATTTTTTAAAACAAATAAATAATACAGTTGGCTCTGAGACAAATATACTTTTATTCAACTCAATTAGATTATATTTGGTTTAAATTAAATTTTTCTCTGGGTGTACTTCTTTTTTTATCATTTTCATTAGAAAGTGTATAAAAAGTTGTTTTCTAATTCTCTTGATAACCCTCTGTTGTTCAACTTTCAAACTTTACATAATTTATTGAAAAAAATCGCAGCTTTCTAATGAAAATGATAACAAATAAAAAAGAGGTAGTTTTTGTAAAAATTGAAATATAAGGTTTACTTTTTAAAAAAGTCCTTAAATTTTACATCGTTTTCACGATTAGTAGAAAGTATTATTATGTTTAATTGTTAATTAAATATAATTATAAGTATTAGGGAATTAAAAAAGGTAACGATGGATTAGAGAACATTAAAGTAAGATGCAAAATTAAGAAAAAAGTTAATTTTTATATCTCTGCTTTGAAAACAAATAAATTAAAAATTAAAAATATAAATAATTTGGTATAATTTTTAATTTAATTTCATAATAATAATTTGTTACAGTAAATTACTTCTCGGTAAATATAAAAAAATATGAGTAAAAAAGAGAAAAAAGAAATGTTAGAAAATATGAAGTTATCAATTTAATGAATAAAATTAATTAATATAATGTTATTAACATAATACAGTAATTAATTTATTTATAATTACCATATTTTTTCATTACTTCAATAAAATTTTCGAAGGAAATTTTTTATTCCTTCGATAAAACCTAAATTAATAATCAAACTTAATAATCAAGTTTTTTCATAATCAGCAATTCCTTTCATAATCAAGAATATTACCAAATATTTGATCAATCATTTAAAAAACGCGAATTCAACATAATCGGCAATTTTCATTTATAGAAAAAAAGAGTGATCCATATTTTCAGTGAAACTTGCTGTCGGAACAATTTTGTGATGTTTCATTTAACAGCCAAAAGTGCAAGGGAGACCATTTTATTTGACAAAGTTTTAAAGTGTCCCAATGGCCTGTAAGTTGCGACACAAATTGATATAACGAGATTTCGAAAATTCGCCAACTAAAAATGCTATGGTCTAGAAAAAAACTCGGCAAAGAAAAAAAAACAGGAAGAAAAAGAAGAAGAAGAAGAAGATGAAAACATTTCACTTACCTTGAGATGCGGCTGGACGAGAAGTTCCTGGAGTTCTCGAAGATCACCTCGATCGATATTTCTAGCATTTGACCTGTCGACGTCTCGAAGAACTTCCTCAACTTCTCGGGCTCGTTGAACTGCATCTGTCTGTGGAGCTCGACATGGCGTTGGAGTTAGTGATGAAATTCTATCGTAAAGCTGCAAGAAAAGGAAAATTTTACTCAATTATATCACAGTATTCCTTCGATTTCAATTAAAAATAGTCGCCATCCTGAAAATTAGAAAACATTACCTACAATAGTGAATGAAATAAATATTGAAAATAAAAGAAAATATTAAAATTTTATCATTGATTCAAACCTAAAAGTTGATTATGAATAATTTAAAATCAACCTTCTTTTTCTGTATGTAGATAACAATAAATAATAATAATAAAATATACAAGAAATAATAAATATGGAAATATCAATCACTCGAACTAAAAAAGACTGCCAAAAAATATTACAATGATAAAATGTTGCAAAAAGTGCAATTTATTTTTCTTTCAGTTACACTTCTACTAGGTACGAATTTCTCTCCATCCCTTTGGGAATTGAGGTTGAATTTTCTTGTAAATTTTACATAACACCTATAAGTTAGAATAGTAACTTCTTTATTTCTTTTTCCTGGGCTTATTTCAATTTCAAATAATTTTGCGACACTATGTGCAGTAGGTGGTAGGCTTTCTTGTACAAAAAATTACCTTTCAAGTCTGTCAATTTTATTTTATTATTCAAAAAAGTAAAATATCTTGAAGCGTTATTTAGCTTTACTTTATTCCTTTTGTATTGAGAACCAAATTCTTTTTCATTTTCAAAAATCAATAATTAATCTTCACTCTAAATTTTAATAAGTACAAATATTAACTAATTTAAGTTAGTGACTGATTTTTTGCTTATTGAATTAGTAAATTTTTCAAAAGCAAAAAGTAAGTCACTAATTCAAATTAGTAAACATTTTTACTAATTCAAAATTAGAGAGTTAATCATAGAGAGTTAATCTTCTATTTTCTTAATCAAAATAATTTTTTTAAAGACAAATTTACATTTTTAAATTAATTTTTATTAGAACATTGCAAAAAGAAAGGTACTAATTTAGTACCAATTTTGGGTACTAAATCGTGATTTGGTTCTATTTTAATACCGAAAATCAGCTCTAATTTAGAACCTTTTATTTACAGTGTAAATTTGAACCAGAATTCAATTATTTAAATACAAAAAAAAACAATTTATTGAATAATTACATGTTTCTTAAAATTGAATTCTCATAAAGAATTATATCAATAAATTATTAAATAATTGAATTCTTTTGACGTATTTTAATAAAATTTTTAAGAATAATTAAATTTTTTTAAGGAATTCAATGAAAATTGTATTAAAAATAATTGAAAATCTGCAATGAGTTTTATTATTTATCAAAATAATTGAATTCCTAATAAGAATTTTATTATTTTCCAAAATAATTAAATCCCTGTAAAAATTTTATTATTTATGAAAATAATTGAATGATTGCGAAAAGATTTATAAAAAAATTTGTAAAAAATGAAATTTCTTTGCAATTTTTATTATTTTTTTAAAATAATTAAAGGTTTGTGTAGAGTTTTATTAAATTTTTTTTTAAAGAATTGAATTCTTTTGGAAAATTTTATTAGAATAGTAAATACCTATTAAAATAAATCATTGAATTTTAGAAAATTTTTGAAAATAATTGAAATTTTTCCAAGAATTTTATTAAAATTTTTAAAAATTATTGAATTTTGGAGAAGAGTTTAATTATTTCTAAAGGTCATTGAAATTTTGACGAGAATTTTTAAAAATTTTTGAATATAATTGAATTTCTGCGAAAAATTTGATTACTATTGAAAATAATTGAATTTCTGCAATTATTTGTAATTTCTCTAAAATTATCCAAATTATATCGTACAATTTACGGACTTTGCGAACCTTTTTGAATCAAATTACGGACTTTACGGACCTTTTTTTAAAAAAAACGGACTTTTACGGACTTCAAGCAAAGTAACGGACTTTTACGGGATTTACCCTGCTTTACGGCGACATCTTTTCCTGAAAAAAATTCTATTAATTATTTATACATTAATTTTGAAAAAAAATACGTAAGTATGGAATTTAATAACTTACATATTAAAATAAATAATTTATTAAATTTAAATTCAAGAAAAAAAAACGAATACTGAAATTCCGAGGGAAAAACGAATTTTAACAATTGAACAGACAAAAAATTCCCATGAAAATAACGAATAAAAGTAACTTTTACTATTTTTTGCGACAATTTTGACTATTTACAGAAGTAAAATTGACTCTGAAAATAGTAAAAGTTGACAGAAATTCCAAACCGTTTAAATTTTACTACAAAAAAAATAACAGTTATACTTTATTTTCTCTGTTTCAAAAAAAAAAGGAAAATTACCGAAACTTTCAAAAGACTCAATGGAAGAAAGAAGAGAAGACTACTAGCGCCATTCCATTTCTTCAAACAATAATTTCCAATGTAAACAAAATTGATCAGAACAGATTCGAAGCGAGGAAATCAGCAAAAATAAAAAAACAAAATCTACAGAAACACAATTAGTAAATTTCGCTATAAACTGAATAACTCGCTAGAAAGTAGAAATAAAAAAAATGCCCATTTTTGTCGGTACTCACCAAAAGACTAGCAATTTCAAACAAGTCCGCAGCAAGTTCGGACTCGCCAAATAATAAAAGTTGAGAAATTCTCATCTCAGTTGTGTTTACCGGTGATAAGGATTAGACTCATCCCCTCGTGTTTTCGCCGGCATTGATTTCATTAATGTAGTCGTGAAGAATATAAAGAGAATTGTGAATGCCAGGAAGAAGAAGAAAAATACGAGAATGAAGAGATAAACGGGTACTCGTGTTTTTGAATAAACGCGAGACCGCGATCCCGTCAAGGTACGTGACATTGTTTACGAACTTTAATGCGTGTTATTACAAGAAGCCATCTTTGAAGAAGAAGCAGGTGATGACGCATGCGATCTCAAATTTTACAAAACTTGCGAAACTTCTAACGCGCAGCTTAAAATTTATTCTATATTATCTTCTTCACAGTGAGGAGAAACGAGTAGCACCCCTGGCGAAAATTCTCACAACTATGTCAAAAGAGTGAAGAACGAATGCGGCATGCAACTAACGACGCCACGGTTTGATCCCGACTGCTTTCTAACTTATCAGAAACATTTTCACACTCCCTTGCCTATAGTTGGTATACCGACCATGGGAATGCGCAAAACCCGCTTTAGAAAATTCAGTCAGAGGGGTTGAAACAACCCTCTCGTTGCTCTACTTTACCGGCGGTAAATTCAAATTTTTTAATTTTAAATAGGCAATATTGTCGATAAATATTTTTCTATACAATTGTTTTACAATAATCACGCTTAAGTCCGACTAAAACTGATTGTTACTACTTCAGGGCTCTAAACAGTGAAAGTACTTAAAACAACGGACTTTACGGACCAAAAATGAAAAATTACGGACCATTTACGGACCAATTGCTGATAAAAATATAACCAGTCAGTCACATAAGAAAACATTTTACTTAAAACTATAAATTAAATTTTCCATATAACTATAAAACAGGAAGATATCGATAACTCCGAGTCTTCGACTCGGAGTGATCGATTTCTTCATGTTTTATAAAAATTAAACATGACCCAGTGATAAAATTATTATTTTCAAGAATTTTTAAATAAAATTCTTCTTAAAATCGATTATTTTTAATAATATTCGAAAAAGTTCTTTGACAATTTTCAAATCCATTTGTTTACTATATATTTTAATTTCACGAAATTTCAATTATTCGTAAATTCTTCAATTAAATATATATATTAAAAAATAAAAACTTCAAATAATATAAAAAAAAATCCAAAATTAAACTTTCTCAAAAAAAATTAATTCCACATTGTTAGTTAAAAATATAAAAAATTCAAATTTTCAAAGATTTTAATCGAAAACCTTTTCAAAATTCAATTATTTCTAAAAATTTATGCTCTAATGCTTTTAATATTCAATTATAATCTAAAATTTTAACAGAAATCCATTTTTAAATTAATTTTTATTAGAAAATTCAACCAGAATTCAATCATTTAAATACAAAAAAACAATTTATTGACTAATTGCATAAATTGAATTTTCATATTTTTAAATAATTGAATTCTTTTGCCGAATTTTAATAAAATTTTTAAGAATAATTACATTTTTTCGAGGAATTCAATTAAAAATGTATTAAAAATAATTGAAATTCTGCAATGAGTCTTATTATTTATCAAAATAATTGAATTCCTAATAAGAATTTTATTATTTACCAAAATAATTGAATCCCTATAAGAATTTTAATATTTATGAAAATAATTGATTATAAAAAAATTTGTAAATAATGAAATTTCTGTGAAATTTTTATTATTCTTTGAAAATAATTAAAAGTTTGTGTAGAATTTTATTAATTTTTTTTTTAAATAATTGAATTTTTTTGGAAAATTTTATTAGAATAGTAAATACCTATTAAAAATCATTAAATTGAAGAAAATTTTTGAAAAAAATTGAAATTTTTCCAAGAATTTTATTAAAATTTTTGAAATAATTGAATTTCGAAGAAGAATTTAATTATTTCTAAAGATAATTGAAATTTTGACAAGAATTTAAAAAAAATTTTAAACGTAATTGAATTTTTGCCAAGAAATTTATTACTTTTGAAAATAATTGTATTCCTACAATCATTTGTAATTTCTCTAAAATTGTCCAAATTATATCGTACAATTTTTTTTTTTTTTAAAAAAAAACGGACTTTTACGGACATTAAGCAAAGTTACGGACTTTTACGGGATTTACGGACCTAGTTCGAGCCCTGCTAATGAAAGTTGTTAATTCTTATTCCAAACGTCTTGTCTGACTAAAATCTGAGTTGTGCTACTGGCAATAAAATATTTTGTCTGACTAAACAGAGGTTCTACTACTGAAAACTGAATTTTCAGAATTTGTAACTTACGTATGTTTTAAAATTTTCTTTTACTTCCGAAACTTGAATTTTTCCAATGCTGACAATCATCGTCTGACTAAATGCAATTCTTACTACTGAATTTTAGCCAGAAAAATTACAATTAAGTTAATTTGTAAAAAATAACAGTTATGTCTGACTAAAATTGTTTATTACTACTGAAAGTCGATAATTTTTATTCCAAACACCTTGTCGGACTAAACACTAGTTGAACTACTGATAATAAAACATTTCGTCTGACTAAGTAGAATTTTACTACTGAAAAATGAATTTTAAGAATTTAAACTCATTTACAATTCAAAATTTACATTTATTACTGAAAACGACATTTTTATAATTATGAGTGAATTCGTCTGACTGAATTCAATTGTTACTACTGTGATTTAAAGTAGAAGAATTATAAATAAAATTAGCCGACTCATATTAACAATTACTAGTAATGAAGTAATTATTACAATTCATATAACTATGTTTGACTATAATTGATTGTTACTACTAAAAGTTGATAATTTTTATTCCAAATGCCTTATATCTAACTAAATTCTAGTTGTACTGCTAATAATCAAATATTTTGCCAGACTAAACAGAGGTTTTACTACTGAAAAATGAATTTTATCAATACTGACAAACTTCTTCTCACTAAATTCAATTTTTACCACTGAAATTTAAATTAAAATAATTGTAAATAAAATTGTCAAACTAATATTAACAAATACTACTTATGAGATAATTATGTCTGACTAAAACTGACTGTTACTACTAAAAGTTTATAATATTTATTCCAAACGTCTTGTCTAACTAAACTCTAGTTGTACTGCTGGTTATAATATATTTCGAATGACTCAAAAGAGGTTTTACTACTCTCTCTAAATCTACTGAATTTTAGTAAGAAGAATAATGAATGAGTTGACTGATAAAAACTACTATACAGAATTGAAAAATAAAGTTAATTCAAAAATTAATTTAGTTAAGAATTAATTTTTTTAATATACAATATATTATTTACTGATCGTTACTACTGAAAGTTAATATTTTTTATTTTATTTTTAGTCTCACTAAATAGAGGCTATACTAGTGAAAAATAAATTTTCGGAATTTGTAACTCACGTATGATTTAAAATTTACTTTTTTTACTGAAAACAAAATTTTAACAATTTTGACAAACTTTGTCTGACTAAATTCAACTGTTACTACTGCGACTTATATTAGAAAAATTATAAATAAAATTAGCGGACGAAAATTAACGATTACAACTTATAAGAGAATTATATTACAATTCAGATAATTATGTCTGACTAAAACTGATTGTTACTTCTGTTGATAACTTTAAACCAAACGCCTCGTCCACATAAACTATAGTAGTACATCTGATAATAAAATATTTCGCCTCACTGAACAGAGGTTTTACTACAGAAAAATAAACTTTTAAAATTTGTAACTCACGTATGATTTAAAATTTATTTTACTACTGAAATCTGAATTTTAACAATACTGACAAACTTCGTCTGACTAAATGCAATTGTTACTACTAAAATCTGAGTCAGAAGAATTATAAATGAGTTGACTTATTGAAATACCACTGAAGCTTTTTTATTTTTTTTTCTTATAAATCATGTATCAATTATAACTTTACTTTTAATTTAAGAAAATTTAACTACGATTTTTATGTCTGACCACAATTAACCTCTACCACTTATCTATGAACTTAAATCAAGTAAAATCTTTATTACTGACCAAAAATAATTTCTACTACTACAATACATATAATTAGGTCTGACTGAAACAGATTGTTACTAATGAAAGTTGGTAATTTTTATTCCAAACACCTTGGCTGACTAAACACCAGTTGCACTACTGGCAATAATATATTGTGTCTGATTAAATCGAATTTTACTACTGAAAAATGAATTTTCGAAGTTTGGAACTCACGTATGAGTTGAAATTTATTTTTATTGCTGAAAAAACGGAATTTTAACAATTTAGAGTAATTTCGTCTGACTGAATTCAATTTATACTACTGTGATTTTAACTAGAAGAATCAGGAATGAGTTGTCTGATTAAAATTAACTTTTTACTATTTATACAAATTTGAAAATAGATAAGAATAGAAGTTACATAAATTCTAAACATAAATTTCTGACTAAAAGAGAGTTTTACTGAGTTAGTGATGCATTCAAACGAGATCAAGCGAGAAAACGTCAAGTACAAGAATTTGTCTCGACTTTCAATTCAAGTTTTCATGTTATATTGTTTTTAAATAACATTCTCGATAATACTTGATCAAATTCTATTTGATTTAAATTGTTTTGAAAAGCTTAATTTGACAACTGAGAACTTTAATTAAAAAACATGGAAATAATTCGAACAGTATAAATATGTTTTACTATTGATTTCGAACTATTTTGTGTCACTGAATAGAACTTTTGATACTGAAAAATGAATTTTCAGAATTTGAATACATAGTTATACGTATGACTTAAACTTATTTTTACTACTGAAACATTGTCTGACTTCAAAGAAACTATTACTACTGAAATTTAAATAAGAAGATGAAAAAATATTAAATTGAATAAGAAGAATTGTAAATAGAATTCTCGGACTAAAACTAACCTTCTACTAATAAAAACTACTAATTCTGTAAATCTGAACAAGGTTAAAATTTTAACTATTATTTAAATTAGTGACTTTCACTTTGTTTTTTAATCAGTCAAACTGATTTATCTGTAAAAAAATCTTTTCTACTGATAAATCGGTAAATTTTAACTGATTTGAAAATAAAAAGTCAAGCACTAATTCAAATCAGTTAAAATTTTAAATAATTTAAATTCAGAGAGAGCATAATACCGAGAAATCGGATTTTTTATTCTTTTAACATAAAAAATTCAAAAACAACAAGAAATATGAAATAAAAAAAAGTATAAAATCAAGTAAATATACGTAACATCAGTGATAAATAATTGGTTTCAGGAAAAAGACAAAACAGAATTCAATTTTTATGAAATTGTCAATCTAAATAATAAAACATCAAAATAAACGTTTGTCAATTTGAAGCAGATTTGACACACTTTCATCGATTTGACAAAATTTTTCAAAAGACAAAATAAAATAAAATTCCAAATTTAAAAATAAAACGCAAAATAAAAAATTTAAATCAAATAAAAAATAAAATAATTATACAAAATAAAAATCGATATAGATTTAATTAATAAACTTATAAATAAAAATAAATAAAATTCAAAAGTATTATTTACAAGAATATTATCAAAAAATTATTTTTATATAATTCAATAAAATTATTTTTCACTTTCATCCGTAAAATTATAATTTCGTTATTGTTATTCTTTACTCATATTATTCTTATATTATTTCTTATATTATTCTTTTTCTCATTATATCCCAAACAAAATTACTTTACGATTTTCAAAATGAATATTGAAAAAATATCAACTTTTGTCAATTCTACGATTTTTCTAGTTATCCTATTTTTCTTTATTTTGTTGTTAATAAATTTTATTCGAGAAATAAATAATCTTTCACGTATTATGTAAATATCTAAAGTCAAATTTCCAAGAACTTTTCTGGCTTCTTCAACATTTAAAAATAAATTAATTTGAATTGCAAACTAATAAGTTGTCAAATAATTCAAAATACACAATTATAATTTTCTTTATCATCAATTTGATTTTAAATAGAAAATACTTCTAATACAGGGCTCGAACCAGTAAAAGTATTTAAAAATACGAACTTTACGGATGAAAAATGAAAAATTATGGACTATTTAAGGACCAATTGCTGACAAAAATATAACCAGTCAGAGTCAAATAAAAGAACATTTCACTTAAAACTATAAATTAAATTTTTTATAACTATGATAAAACTGTCATTTTGAAGAATTTTTAATTAAAATTCTTCTTAAAATCAATTATTTTTAATAATTTTCGAAAAAGTTATTTGACAATTTTCAAATCCATTTGTTTACAATATTCAATTTTACGAAATTTCAATTATTCGTAAATTCTTCAATTAAATATATATTAGAAAAAAAAACTTCAAATAATATTAAAAAAATCTACAATTAAACTTTCTCAAAAAAAATTAATTCCACAGAATTGTTAGTTAAAAAATATGAAAAATTCAAATTTTCAAAGATTTTAAGCTGAAACCTTTTCCAAATTCAATTATTTCTAAAAATTTATGCTCTAATGCTTTTAATATTCAATTATAATCTAAAATTTTAACTGAAATCTATTTTTAAATTAATTTTTATTAGAAAATTTAACCAGATTTCAATTATTTAAATACAAAAAAATTTTTTTTTGAATAATTGCATGTTTCTAATAATTAAATTCTCATAAAGAATTGTATCAATAAATTTTTAAATAATTAAATTCTTTTGACAAATTTTAATAATATTTTTAAGAATAATTACATTTTTTCGAGGAATTCAATTAAAAATGTATTAAAAATAATTGAAATTCTGCAATGAGTTTTATTATTTATCAAAATAATTGAATTCCTAATAAGAATTTTATTATTTACCAAAATAATTGAATTCTTGTAAAAATTTTATTATTTATGAAAACAATTGAATGATTGCGAAGAGATTTATAAAACAATTTGTAAATAATGAAATTTCTGTGAAATTTTTATTATTTTTTGAAAATAATTGAAGGTTTGTATAGAATTTTATTAAATTATTTTTTAAATAATTGAATTCTTTTGGAAAATTTTATTAGAATAGCAAATACCTATTAAAAATCATTGAATTGTGGAAAATTTTTGAAAATAATTGAAATTTTTCCAAGAATTTTATTAAAATTTTTGAAAATAATTGAATTTTGGAGAAGTATTTAATTATTTCTAAAGATAATTGAAATTTTGACGAGAATTTTTAAAAATTTTTTAACATAATTGAATTTTTGACAAGAATTTTATTACTTTTGAAAATAATTGAATTTCTACAATCATTTGTAATTTCTCTAAATTTATCCAAATTATATCGTACAATTTACGGACTTTACGGACCTTTTTCAAAAAAACGGACTTTTGCGGACTTTAAGAAAAGTTACGGACTTTTACGGGATTCACGGACAAAATTCGAGCGCTAATAATATTATCCTCTACTTTTTTAAGTTTTCCAGTTATTAAATTAATGCAACTTTAATTTAATTTAAACTTCAACAATAGCTAAGTAAAATATTCGCATATTAATATTTATAAATTAAAAATGCAGAACTGGAATACAATATAAATTGACTACTAATATAATTTGCAAACATTTGATAATTTCAAAAATTTTTGAATTCAAATCGTAGAAGCCAGAGTTATTTACACAAATAAAGATTCTTGAAATTCTTCACTAATTTCATTTGGTCATAACAAAGAATTTTTAATTTAATTAGAGACTGCGAAAATAAAAAATAATAATAATACCTCTAATATCGCACGAAGCTGATGATCATCAACAGTGGAAAGAATTTCAGAGCGTGTCAGTCTACCACTCTCTTGAAGTATCTCTATATCATCAAGTGAATCTAAAATTTCAGCAACGGGACCTAAAAATTCAATATACAAATTTGTAGAAGAATTTTTAAATACAGTTTATAGAAATTATTTAATTAGTTCATAATTGCATTTTTTATCTTAATTAAACTAAAAACTTGAATTTTAATTTTTGGGAATTTTCCTTCAACTTTAATGTTAAATCGAAAATTAGAGATTCATTATAACAATACTTAATAATTAAAAATATATGTGCCCACACATTTCCATAAAATTAATTCCATTTATATGTAATACACGACGGAAGTGAGTAAAATTTTCTAAATGAAAAAAATGGAATTGAATAGAACAAGAAAGATAATAATTAAACATATTAATTTTACAATTAATTCGCAATAAATTTACAACTAATTAATTATTAATGTCACTATCGTAAAATCAAACTAAATATGTAGAGAAAATGCCAGAAGGAGGAAAGAAAAAAATGAGGCTATGCAAACTACTTAATCGCTGTAGCTGAATAATTGAATTACAATAAATTTCTTTCAGGATTCCCAAAGCTCTTTTTTTATCACTTAAAATTTATATTTACAGTCAAAATGAATATTTTTCGTTGATTATAAAAAGTTCAATAAACTGATTAATTCAAAAAATAAATAATAATTTTTTTTAATTCACCATCTGTTATTATTATTTAGAAGAATATTTTAATTCATTTTATACACACCTGTTGTCATGACTTCCTCATCGCCAATTTCAAAGTAACTATCGCCGTTTGTTTCCGAATATGGTGCATGCCACCTTGCTGAGGAAACAGCTGCTTTCACAGCGGCTTTCAATTTTCGCCTAGCATTAAACTTTTTAAGTTCTTCTATAGTTTCTCCTAAATGTACAGTAGCCTTATCACGATCCTGTAAAAGAGAAAAATTAATTACTCTCCTATACAATTACAATTTATTTTCATTTAAAATCGTTCAATTTTCAATTTGTCAAAAAAAAAAAAAAAAATTCGAGAAAAATTAAGTGCTTTTAATATTTTGAAAGTTTTTTTGGAAATCAAAGATAAGTATTTTTTTATCAATTCCAGAAATTTAATACTTTTTCCAGTATTTTTGATAAATTTTCTGTCTTTTCCCTGAATTTCCTTGATTTATAATAAATTGGAAATGCATAAGAAAATTCTAGATTTTCGTCATAATATTTAATTGGACTTTACAGAATATGAAATTGTATTTATTTTAAATAAAGAATTTTAATAATATTTCTATTTATTAATTATTAATTTGAATAAAAAATTGAATTTCAAAAGGTTTCAAATTAAAATTTTAGAAAATTTGAATTTTGATTAAAAATTCTGAAGAAGTTAGATTTTTGAAAAAATTTCATTCAAATTTCTTTGACATTAATTTTTGCTGGCTCTTTGTTTCCTAAGTTTTTAAAAAAATTTCTTTCAAAATGTTTTGAATTTTTTAAATTCATGTATTAAAAATCATTGAATTCTAACGAATCATGTATCAAAAAAATTTGAAAATAATAGAATTCCTTTGAAGAATTTTATCAAAATTTTTGAAAATAAGTGAATTCTTTAGATAAATTTTATTGAAAACAATCGAATTCTTCCTAAAATGTTATTAAAATTTTTGAAAATAATTTAATTCTTGATAAGAATTTTATTAAAACATTTTTGAATTTTCAGAAAATAATGAAGTTTTTCAATAATTTTTATTGAAATCATTCTTTTCAAAATTTTTAATAAAATTCCTTCAAAAAATCCAATTATTTTCAAAAATTCAGATAAAATTCTTCGAAACAATTCAATTATTTTTATGAATTGTAAAATCCTCTACAAGAATTTAATTATTTTCATAAATAAGAAAACTCTTCGTAAGATTAAAATATTTTCATACACATTAAAATTTTTCAAAGGAATTCAAATATTTTCATAAAAATAATACAATGTTTCGGAGGAATTCAATTCTTTTCAATACAATTTTAATACAATTTCTCGAAAGAATACAATTATTTTTTGAAATATTATTTAAATTCAATTATTGTCAAGAGTTTTAATAAAAATTCAATTATTTTCAACAATTCTAATTAAATTCTTCGAAACAATTTAATTATTATTATAAATTGTAAAATTCTTGTGAAGAATTCAATTATTTTTGTAAGTAGTAAAATTCTTCTGAGAAATTCAATTATTTTCAATACAATTTTAATAAAATTGTTTATATTGTGGCCTTGGGTCCAAAAAGTGAAAATGCATTCGATGAAATAAAGTAATAATTGCTGATTTTTAACAACTTTCTCAAATCTTTTGGACCCAAGGCCACAATATAAACAATTTTATTTGACAAAAATTAAGGTCCTGAAAACACTCTACGTTATACAATTTTAATAAAATTTCTAGGAAAAAATTCAATTATATTCAAGATAATTTTAGTAAAATTTCTCTAACAGGTTCAATTATTTTTAAAAATTGTAATGAAATTTTTCTAAACAATTTAACTATTCTCAAAAGTTTTTAATAAAATTCTTTGTAGATTTCAATTATTTTCAAAATTTTCAATTAGAATTACTTTAAAAAATTACATTATTTTTACGAAATTTAATTAAATGCTTCCAAAAAAAATGTAATTATTTACAAAAACTCTAATAAAATTGTTTAAAAGAATTTAGTTTTCTATGAATAATTTTAATATAAATTTTAATAAGAAAATTATTAATTACAATTAATGATAAACACGATTATTTTAAAAACTTAAAAGATCTTCATAAAATTTAATTATTTTCAAAATTTTCAGTAAAAATTATTTAAAATTTTCAATACAATTGTAATTACATTAATTTAAAAATTTTAAACACTTAATAAGAAAAAGTATTTAATAAGTTAGGAATCAAAAAAAGGATTACCTGAATACAAGGATTATTAATATAGAAGATTTTTTAAAACAATTGAATCCTTTTGTGAAATTGTATTGAAATTGTTTAGAAAATAATTAAAATTGCTGCGAAGAATTTTACTACTAATAAAAATAATTGAATTTTTCCAAAGGATGTTTTTGTCGCGTGAGTAAAATTTTGCTTGTCTTTATATAATAACGAAATACTTAGAAGAAACATAAATTCTAAATTTTAGAGAAAAGAAAAGAAAAGAAAAGAATTTAAAGATTATTATTTGCAGTCAACTGAAAAATTAAGTTTCTTAATTTCGAATCGAGGGATTTTGGCGTTTAATAAAAAGCAAAACTTTTGTTTAAAAAAAAAAAAATAAATAAATAAATAAATGAAAAAATATTAATTTCACTAAAATAAAATGGTCTGAAAGCACATGAATCGTAAAGATAGTTATATATCTAGCTTATTTTCATTAAGTGAGCGAGCTTTGCCCCCACAAATCGATAACCCACTTGCACGTGTATTACATCGATACTCTCAGAGCCCTCGTGCGCCCCTTCCTTACTTCACTTGCTAACTGCTCAACCACATGCCATAGAGAAACACATATACGTAATGCACATCGTCATACGCATCGACACCTTTACTGACATCAGACCACGAGTGACAGCATCGTCACCCACAACCCGACTATATTTAAAAGTACCTACTTTTATTATTATAGTTACAATATATAAACCGATAGAAAGATGCCTAGCCTGTATGTGCGATCACCGACTTTCAAGAGTAACGATTTTCCAAAGAGAACCAACTTAACTACTCACTCTCAGCCACTTGTGATTGAGAACTTCTTGAATAGTAATTCTGTGATTTACATCCGTCGTGAGCATCCTTTGAATAAGATCTTTTGCTGTCTCACTAATATTGTCCCATAAATGTGTCTCCATCTGCAAAAAAAGAAAGAAATTATTCAAATTAATCATGTCATTGTCAAGATGATTAAAAAAAAAATGTATAAAAATTGTTCAACAATTTTTAGTTATCTACAAATTTTAAAACAGGATTGCCACAAACATTTAATTTCATTTCTCCCTGATTTCCAGAAAAAATTTTGACTTTTTCCCCCATAACCATAAAGAATACTCTGATTCAGTCTACTCAAAAAAAATGTTCTCTTACAATTATATAATTTAATTGTAAAAATATTCGAAAACATCAATAACTTCTTTTTTAAATAAATATTTAATGAAAATTTTTCCATAGGAATTGAGATTTTCGAAAATTTTGATTCAAACTTTTTGAAATTCAATGAATTAAAGGAATATTAGTATAAAACATGAAGAAAGCGATCACTTCATGTTTTATAATAAAATAATTAAAGATGACCAAGTGATAAAATCATTATTTTATATTACAAGAATATTGCTACTGTAACTTCTTTAAAATTATTTTCATCATTTTAATTCAATTATTATTTTCTACATTTTTTAACTAAAATTATTCTTTATCAATAACAGACTTCGCACTCGATAATTAATTTTAGAAAAGTAGTTTTTAAACTAAAAAAAAGTAGTAAAAAAATAACTATCGAAAAATTGAACTTGACCTAAAAAAAACTCGTTTTAGACACTTCACAAAACTGACGAAAATTCGATTATATATTTTTTATTTTCCTGACTTTTTCCCAATTTTCATTAAAAATATTTACTTCTTTCTTAACCTGCTAATAAATTGAATTCCTGCAACGAATTTTATTATTCATCAAAGAATTTAAATACTTATAGAAATAATTTAATTTTTGCGAAGAATTTTATTAAAATTTGGAAATAACTGATTTTTTTCGAACAATTTTATGCAAATTCTAATTTAAATAATTGAATTTCTGAGAAAATTTTATTATTCATGAAAAGAATTGAATTCTTAGAAAGATTTTTACAAAAATTTTTTTAAATAATTGATTTCTTCGAGGAATTGAAATTAAATTATTAAGAATAATTTCATTTTTTGATCAATTCTTGTAAAATCGAATTCAAAATAATTGAAATCCTGGGATGAATTTTATTATTTATGAATATAATTGTATTCTTGCAAACGAAATTATTAGAATTTTTTAAAATAATTGAATTTTCAAGAGAAAATTTATTACTTTTAAAAATAAATGAATTCTTGTGATAAATATTGTTATTTTTTGAAAATAATTGAATTTTTCAAAGAATTTTATTAAAATGCCTTAAAATAATTAAATTTTCGGGAATAATTTTGTTATTCTCGTGAAAAATTTAATTAAATTCTAAAAGAATAATTGAATTAGTTAAAAAAAATTTAATTAAAATCGTATTTGACTTCATTAAATTAAAATAATTAATTTTGTTTCGAACAATTTTATTAAAATATTTGAAAACAATTGAATTCCTGTGAAAAATTCTAATATTTTTGTAAATAATTAAATTCTTCCAAAGAATTTTAAAAAACAATTTTTTTAAATAATTGATTTTTTCGAGGCATTGAAATTAAATTTTTAAGAATAATTTCATTTTTTCATCAATTCTCGTAAAATCGTATTCAAAATAATTAAAATCCTGCTTTGAATTTTATTATTTATGAAAATAATTAAATAGTTACAAAGAATTTTATTAAAATTTTCAAAAATAATTGAATTCCTGAGAAGAATTTTATTATTTATAAAAATAATTGAATTATTGCAAGTTTATTAAAATGTTTAAAAAGAATTGAATTTCTGTGAAAAATTTTATTATTTTTGATAATAATTGAATTCATCATAAGAATTTTATAAACATTGTTTTAAATAATTAATTTTTTCGAAATCTAATAAATATTATGAAAATTTTATTTTAAATAATTGAATTCTTGTGGAATATTTTATTTGTGAAAATAATTGAATTTTTCGATTAATTAATTAATAATAGTATTAAAAATAATTGAAATTCTTCGATGAGTTTTATTATTTATGAAAATAATTGAATTCTTGCTTAAAATATAATTATAAAAAATTTTTTAGAAAAATTGAATTTCCATGAAAAATGTAGTGAAAGTAATTAAATTGTTGTGAAGAATTGTATAAAAATTTTGTTAAATAATAGATTTTTTCGAAATTTTTTTGAAAATGCTATTTTAAATTAATTGAATTCTTGTGGAAATTTTATTATTTATGAAAATAATTGACTTTCGGAGAAGAATTTTATTATTCATAAAGATAATTGACATTTTGACGAGAATTTTTTTTAAATTTTTGAACATTTTTTTGTAAGGCCGTATATTTAGGGTAGAGTGGGGTAAAAAAGCCACATTTTTAATTGTGATGCTGTAAAATCTGTATTTAAAATTTTTTTCTCAAATTTCCAATTGTTATTGAAAGTTTAGTTATTAAGCTTGAAAATTCTTGACGAAAATAATTTTTATCTCATGAAAGGACTAAGTTATAAGAGTTTTACGAAAGCACTGCAAGTGGCTTTTTTGCACCACCTGGTGGGGTGAAAAAGCCACCCTACGATTTTAGCAAAACATGTTATCAATTTAGGTATTTTTATAGTTTCCCTTTATTTATATGACAAATAGTCTTATTTGAAAAATATTCTAATAATTATGAAAGAGTTTTTAGCAAGCAAAATTGAAAATTAAATTAAGTTTACCTGTTTTCGATTTGCACTGCCAATTTTTCGTACCTTTTTTAGAAGTTCTCTTTAAGTTTCACCACAGATAACATATTTCGTTGCAACCGTTTATTCATTGTTTATTTTTTAAATGCACTTTGAACTACTTTTTCGTCGTGTTTAATTTATTTTATTAAATAAACACGAGAAATTTTGTAAAATAAGAAGGTTAGTTTAAATAGAAAACAAGTGAATTTCACAAAATATTCAATGGATTTTTTGCCCTGGCTTTTTCACACCCATGACCAGTTATTAAAAAAAGCAAAAATAAATTGTTAATTCAGTTCAATTTCCAAAAATTAACATTGTATACGTTTTCGGTATACTTTTCTCCTTATGTACAAACATTTACTTTTATTATTCGTTCACTTAATCAGGTTGTAATATGTTTGAAAAGTTCACTAAAATGTTTTCAAAAAAGCAACAAAAAATTAAAATTACAATAAAAACAATATTAATCTAGGTACAACATTCAAATTAGATTCAAAAGTTGCGTATTACCTAATAGTATTTATATTCTAAACAGCTGATAAATCGGCTTAATAGTTTTTAAATAAAACTCAAATGGCTTTTTTACACCATGGCTTTTTTACCCCACTCTACCCTACTAAATAAAGTTACTAAATAAACATAATTGAATTTCTGAGTATATATTAAAAAATTTAACTAATTTCAGAAGAATTTGAATTATTAAAATTTTTCAAAAATCTAAGTTCTTTAAAATTTCTAATTAAATTCATTCAAAATTGAAAACAAAATTTCAAATTACAATTTTTGTAAGTTGATCTATTTATGAAAATTGTAAATACAATTCTTATCAAATTCAATTAATTTGGAAATATTTAAGTAAAATTTTCCCTAACTTTTCTCTGACCCGTGAGAGAATTGTAATTTGAAAATTATGAAATTTTTACAAGGATTACGCATAACATCGAATATAAATTGTAAGTTTGAATATTTATTTAAGATAATTTTATTCGATAGAATTTTCATACAACTGAATTTAGAATTTGCGAATTTCAATAAATTCAAATTTTTACTTAGCAAAAATTGTACAAAAATTATACTTAACTGAATATTAACAGAATATTGACAATATTAACACTGTGAATTTTTATTTAACAAAATTTTCAATTGTCAAAATTTTCAATCGACTAAATTTTTAATTAACTAACTTTTTGTTTGAAAGAGATCGAATTCAATATTGAATCTCAATTTAGCGGAAATCTCATTTAACAGAATTTTAATGATTCAGATTTTTCAATGTTAAAATTTCCATTTCAACGGATTTTCATTTGTCCGAATTTTTATTTGCATGAATTGGCATTTGATATAGTACTCTTAAAATGCCGAAATATCAATTGACAAAATTTCCATTTCTCCGAACAAACATTCAACAGAAAGATTACTGCGAAAATTTTTTAAAATATCGACGAAACAGAAAATCATCAAGAAATTAATATTTCGGCAATTTTATTAGTAAAATTTTCGTAAAATAAAAATTCTCCTTAGTTCAAATTAGAAATTTTTAAATTCAATTGCAGGAAAATTTTCTTTTCTTTGTATCTAGTAAAATTTTGTCTAATATATATTAATAATCCTTCATGAAACAAGAAAAACTTATTTTTTCCAACTTTAAAAAAATTGCTAAGAGATTTATAAAAAAAATTTGTAATTAATGAACTTTCTGTTAAATTTTTATTATTTTTTGAAAATAATTAAAGGTTTGTGTAGAATTTTATTAAATTGTTTTTTAAATAATTAAATTCTTTCGGAAAATTTTTGAAAATAATTGAATTTTGGAGAAGCATTTAATTATTTCCAAAGATAATTTATATAAATCATCTTTAATTTTGTATTTTAATTTGTATAACCCATTAACGCCTGAAACCTCTGAAAATTTGTGTTTAATTAAAGATTTAATTTCATATACTGAAAATGCTCCCTGCAAGTAACTGAAGTGTTTCTTTATGTTCTCGGGGTCGCTCTACAAGATTCCGGGCTCAGATTTAAAATTTATCGAAAAGAAAATTAAATATGGCGAATTTTGTGCATCAAATTGCAAAAAAATAAAAAATTTTTTTTTAAAAATAATTATTTCTTACTGAAAACATTTTTTTCACACGAATTCAAGTGTCACAATTTAGCACAAACTTATTAAACTTTCAAAATATGCAATAGCGGAAATAAAAAAACAAAATGGCGGCTTCAAAATGGCGTTAATTTGAGAAAAAAATTATTCAATTCTTTTTATGGTGCACCGATATTTACCATGGCTATGAAATGTGATAGAACTTAGTGTTTATATGTTTTTGAGGTCGCTCATGACGAATATATAATCGGATTTTCAAAATTCAAAATGGCGGATCCAATATGTCCGACAAAATTTTTTTAAATTTACTCGATTGGCTTGAATTTTGTTACTCAGGGGTTTTTAGGGTCGCAGATTATGAATCTGCAATCGGAATTTCAAAATTCAAAATGGCGGATCCAATATGGCCGACAAATTTTTTTTAAATTTACTCGATTCGTTTAAATTTTGTTACTCATTTTGTATTTTGGAAATGCAATTGCAGATTCATAATCAGCGACCTCAAAAACCCCTGAGAAACAAGTTTCAAGCGAATCTAGTAAATTTAAATATTTTTTGTCCGCCATATAATATTGGATCCGCCATTTTGAATTTTGGAAATTCGATAGCAGATTCATAATCTGCGACCCTAAAAACCCCTGAGTAACAAAATTCAAGCCAATCGAGTAAATTTAAAAAAAATTTGTCGGCCATATTGGATCCGCCATTTTGAATTTTGAAAATCCGATTGCAGATTCATAATCTGCGACCCTAAAAACATATAAACACTAAGTTCTATCACATTTCATAGCCATGGTAAATATCGGTGCACCATAAAAAGAATTGAATAATTTTTTTCTCAAATTAACGCCATTTTAAAGCCGCCATTTTGTTTTTTTATTTTCGCTATTGCATATTTTGAAAGTTTAATAAGTTTGTGCCAAATTGTGACATTTGAATTCGTGTGAAAAAAATGTTTTCAGTAAGAAATAATTATTTTTAAAAAAAAAATTTTATTTTTTTTCCAATTTGATGCACAAAATTCGCCATATTTAATTTTATTTTCGATAAATTTTAAATCTGAGCCCGGAATCTTGTAGAGCGACCCCGAAAACATAAAGAAACACTTCAGTTACTTGCAGGGAGCATTTTCAGTATATGAAATTAAATCTTTAATTAAACACAAATTTTCAGAGGTTTCAGGCGTTAATGGGATAATTATATGAAAAACCTTTCTTTGGAGAAACTTCCATCACAAAAAACGATTTTAATATGAAAATAAATATTTAACATTACATGAAATTGAAATAGTGTAAATACATAAAAATAGAGAAATAAAAAAAAAAAATCTCGGTCTACTTCACCTGGACTCGTCCTCTGCAAATCGCTTCCCGTAGACGGTCCCGAGAGCCAACAAATGGAAGGGTTCCAGTAAGTAATATGTGAAGCAGTACACCTGCCGACCAAACATCTCCCGCTTTTCCATATTGCCTACGTTGAATTACTTCCGGTGCCATGAAATGCGGACATCCAATTCGTCCTGCATCATCAAATATCCACAATTTTAATATTATTTAATTATTATAAAAAAAATCAACAATTTTTTTTTCTATTTCGCATATAAAGCATCCTTTAATTTGATGAAACATTCCAATCAAATTTTAACCAAAGGAAAAAAGAAAATTAAGAAAACACAAATTTTTATTTATTTTTTCTTTCATATTGCAATATAAACAATAAGTTAGTTAATTATTATCAGTCTATTATTCAGATAATTATTAACTTATATATATTATGTATATTTATAGCAAATTTCAGTTAGTATTATTATTATTATTATTATTTTCAAAAAAGCAATTAAATTACACTGAGAGAAATAAATTACTATATGTATATTTATTTATTTAATTAGTTTATAATAATAAATTTATTTCATTACACATTCTATTTATTTATTTTTATGTTTTATTTATATTTTTCATTGTCTTTTATTCTTTTTATTTCTTTTTTTAGTTATTACTTTATTTACTTTTCTTATTTTATTTTTTATTTTCTTTTATATTTTCTAATTTTTTTACTTATTATCCCGTTTAATTTTGTGAATAATTAAATAAATAAATACATAAGTACATTCTTTTATTTATTGTCCCGTTTATTTTTGTAAATAAATAAATTTATTTATTATTTTATTTTTTTATTATTTATTTATTTGGTATTTATTGTTCGGCTTATTTTTGTGAATAAACAAATTTATTTTATTTATTCATTTATTATGTGCAATTCATTGAAAGAAATAATTTCAAATAAAAAATTATTGAAAATAATTTTTTTTAAATAAATCCACTTTTTCCTCTAATGAAATAAATGAATTATTTTGAGAGACAAATTCGAATTTTACGAACTTTGAAATTTAATTATACTCCATATAGTATTTCTCTCTCTAAGTGTGTTTAGGAAATTGAGCCTCATGACAAGATTCACTTTGATAGGATGCAAATTGTCAGCATCGGCGTGTACCTTTCATGAACAGTAACCAACATGCTTTACATTATACTCTACACATTAAAAATAATTTGCCAAAAAAAAAAAAACAATTAACATCATTAGAAGTTAAAAGCAACAGCAATAAAACTTACATAATAACCATACATTTAAATTTTGAATAACTTTCATTGAGGTCAAAAAAAATATAGCTGAACGAAACAAAAATTAATAGAAAATAGAAAATTAATTGAAAAAAAATTGAGAATAGAAAATAAATTATTTATTTTATTTCAAATAAATTATTAAGAAACATTCTTCGATTACTATTCGCTAAATAACAAATTTTCCTTTAATTTCTTTCTGTTCTGTTTTCACTCAAATTTTTGAGAAAATTTTCCTTTGTTTACCCTGGAAATATGGTGAAAATTTCAAAACCCTTTGTGATGTTGGAAAACGAATTTAGGTTGAAATTTTGAACGTTTAACATAGTTTCATGGTAAAAGTTGGCAAATTCAATTTTTAATAACGTAAAATATTTTCTGAATATTTTCCCACATAATTAATGGACACAAAATAAGTAAAATTACTCACAAAATTCAAAGAAAAAAGAAAGAAATTTTAATTTTTAAAAAATGAAAAATAAAAAAAAATAAAATTTGCAAAACGGTGATTTTAATAAAATATTAATTTAAAGATGTTTCTTCAATTTGATCTAATAATAAATTTTTAAAGAGGAACTGAACAGACAGTCAAATCAAAAATCAATTCTTTATATTTTCGTATACCTTTAAATTAAAAATCAATTTACAGTTTAAAAGTATTTCAGTGAAAGTGAGAGCAATTTTATTTCCGAGTCTTTGTGTTCATTAAGAGTTAACATTGAAATAAAAATGACAAAGATTTAAGATAGAGAAACGACTTCAATTACAAAACAAGTTGTTTTCATTTCTTATTCTTTACTTTTTAAATTTTCATCCAATTTCGACTTTTAATTATTCAAAAAAAAAATTAAATTACTTCCACTTAAAAAGTCCTTTTTGTTATAAATTGCATTTTTATTGTAAAAAAATGTAGAATTGGATTAAGTTTTAATTTGACTGTAAATTCATTTCCATTTTCAAAATGTAATCAATTTTTAAACGAAATCAAGTCAAATTTTTAAAAATATTTTTAACTTCTTACAATAAATAAATTTATAGTGTTTCAATAAAAAAATAAGTAAAAAAATACAACAAAATATGAAATAGAATGATTTCGCGAAGCAGAAAGTAAGCAAAAATTGTGAATCTTTGTTTCTTTATTTTTAGAAAAATGAAATTCTTAATAACAATAAATTTATTTTTAATACAAACTTTATTATTTATTAATTTTTTATTAATTTATTAATATTTATTATCACATTTATTAATTAATTATTATTATACTTAGTTAAGAATTTACTTTTAACACAAAATAAAATTGTTATTTATTTATGTATTTATTTATAAATTTAGTTAAAAAATTAATTTTCATACAGAATAAATTTATCATTTAATATAAATTTATATTTATTTACAATTGAAACGTATTGAGAAGAAAGTGTCATAGAAGCAAAATCTTATAGGTTATGTTTATTATTTCTAAAATGAAAATGTATAAAATGGGTTAATTCACAATTGAAATTAATTATGTATAAAACTTAATTACATTTAAAATATTTAATAAAAAATATTTTTCATCTTATAAAATTAAAAAAGAATCTTTTACTTACGGTAAAAAGTTAACAAACATAACCTATAAAATTTTGCTTCTTATTTCTTCACGACGCATCTATTTATTATTAATACAAAATTGTTTCATTATTTATTTATAAATTTATATTTATTATTTATTTAGAAATTTACATTTATTTATTTAGAAATTTATATTTACCATTTATTTAGAAATTTACATTTATTTATTTAGAAATTTATATTTACCATTTATTTAGAAATTTACATTTTTTATTCTTGATTTATAAATTTACATTTGTTATTTAAGTATACTTTTATATTTGTTTATACATTTTTTAACACAAAATAAATTTATTTCCTCTTTGTTAAGTAGATCCAGAAAAAGGTATTTTTGTTTCACAACCAATGGAAATTTATTTGCTGCAAATAAATTTTATTTGATTCCAAGAAATTTTATTTCTTTCAAATAAATTTTATTTACTTCAAATAAAAACTTTATTTCCGCCCAAAAAAATTTATTTGAGCTAAGTAAAATCTTTATTTGAAAGAAATAAAACCCTAGGTTACGACATAAATATACATTTATTTAATAAAAATATTTGGTTCAAATAAAACAATTCCTTGGCTCTGCTTAAAATAAAAAAAAAATAAAAAAAGGGAGGGAAAAATAGAAAAAGCAAATTATAAAAAAAATGAAAAATTAATTTTAAAATAAACTGTTTTAAATATAAATTATTTTAAATTTTAGTATTAAGAAATTAAATTATTAAATTATTTTAATAAAGCAATGATTTCAATGGATAGAAAATAGTAAAAAAAGTTATTTCAAGTTAAAAATTAACACGGAAAAAAAAGTTCTTAAATTAAATCTTAAAAGTTAAGTAAGATTAGACATTTATCACACATCAGCAAAAATAAACTATCCACCTCAATTTATAACATTTATTTAATCAATATTAACATGCAAAAGATAAAAAAGACTTAAAATATATAGATTTGCAATGAACATAAGTCAACAACTTGACGAGCATAAGTGAAAAATTTACGCTTAGATAAATTTTTATGAAAGCAAAAATTGTTTTTTTTTATTAAAATAATTTTCGTTTCAATATTGTCGGAAAGACAATCATCTTTTCTCAAGGTAAGATATAAATTATAAAGTACATAGGAAGTTCTCCGACCTCTTCCTGATATTTCCCTGACATTATCGCAATCCTTTGACATTTTCACAACACTATTTAAATACAAGGTAAGAAGTTTTAGAAGCAGAAAATTTCTTTTGTTTTTTATTCTAATTTGCGCTGTCACGGGAAAAATTATTTTTTTTTAATAGAAAAAAATTTTTTTTATTCATTTATTTCCCATTTATCTCTCTTTTAATCATCAATGAAATTTACGTTTCATTAAATCACCAAATCTCATTCAGAACAGTTTAAACAACGAAAAAGTCCTCTTTAATTTTTTTTCCCTGATAAATTTTGATCATTGATTTAGGAAAAACGAATTTTTTATTATTTAAATATTATTGAATAAAATTAAAATATAAAAAAAGGAAAAAATATTAAATATTTAAAAAATATTTTTATGATTTAAAAAAAAATGTTTAATACTTGAAAAAAATCATTTTTCAGCGTTTAAAAAACGTGTTTCGTAAAAAAAATGCTACTTTAAAAGAAATAAAAATAATGATATACAGGAAAATAGTAATAAAAAAAAGAAAGAGGCAGAGAGACACACAAGCACAGGATGGTCTATTACTACGAACACAGACGGACACAGACAATTCGAAATGGAGTGCAAGACTCGCTACTTTGACGATACTTTTTTACATTGGTTCAACGTTACTTTATTTTTTTTTTTATTTTTCCCCCGACGAATGAAATAAAGCTCAGAGAATGATTCTCCTTTCAACAAATAAATCTCTCGCCAATAAAAATTATCACACGAGGCAACGACACTTTTTATATATTTATATATAAAAAAAAGAAAAAAGAAAAATTCGCGCAGAACCACTGCGAGATGATTTTCACAGGAATGCTACGCAAATTAAATTATTTAGAACTCCATAGTCTCAAGCTGACATAAACGACTGGTACGAGGGTACAAGGATTTCATTAAAATTATACAAAAATTTTCGTTCCCACAATATTCTTTTTTTTTTTGTTTAAGAGAAAATTACTTTTTCAATTTTCAATATATTAAATTAATTCACTTAAAGATTAACAAAAGAAGAAAAAAAAAATTTGATCAGAAACTCTTCATTATTTGCATAAATTAAAATTTTCTAAATATAAATTGTTCATAATTTTTATTTATTGTTGTAATTTATAATATTATTCATCTCATAACTAAAACAAAATGTTGGAAAACAATTCATAATGATCTTAAATAATAATTAAATAATTATATTTTGAAGTGCAAAGTAAAATTAATTATATTTATAATTATAAATTCTAGTAGTTAATTATAATTGTATTAATTCTTATTATAATTTCGATTTAATAATCGTAACATAATTTTACACCTACAAAAAATTTATGTAAAAAAAAGACATTTGTATTTTAAAATTAAAAATAATAAGAATTTTTCAATATTATTGTATCTACTTAGAGAAAAATTATGTAGAAGAAAATACTCTATTTTGTAGTAAATATTCAAGTTATTGATGACTTAAACTTTATTAAACTTTTTAAATAAAATTTGTTTAATAGATACTTATAAATAAATATTTATTTGATGCAAAAAAATATTTCTTTCAATTCCATAAATTTTTCAATCGAAAAAAGAATTTGGTTGTTTGAACCAAATTTGGATTGAAACAAAACAATTTTTTTTATTGGACCAAACAAATATTTCATTATATATCTAGATAACAATAAATTTATTTGGTTGATTCAACTAAAATTAGATTGTTTAAAATAATTTTTTCTCTACGAGGAAAATTTTTCTCTAATTATTCATTAGTTTAAAAAATTAATCTTCAACTTTCAGTCCAAATTTTGACTAAAATAGTTTACATTAGAAAAAAAAAATTTTTGTTTCAAACAACTAAATTTTTGTCGAATCAACTAAATATACATGAATTCTAGTAAATATTTTATAGAAAAAGAGAAAGATATTAAACAATATCAATATATTCATGATAAAACAATAAATACCAATAAAAACAATAAAAAATTATTTCTATAAATAAGTAAAAGTAAAAAAAATTGATTAATTTACTTTTTCCACATATTTTTTTTCTCTAATTTTAACTATTAATAATTTAAATAATAATAATTATTTACAATTTATTTATTATTATAATTCACAATATTATTTACGCTCCACAAGTTTTGAACGTTCAAATGAACGAAATACTTTAATTGCAATAAAAATTAAAAAACTTAAATTATATATATTTCAGAACTTTAGGATCATTATTTATTTTATAACTAAAACGAAAAAATTCACTTCATTTCGTTTATGAGAGAACTTTTATGCCATCTAGGCGTTAATTTCGAGAATATTCGACGCCTCCCGTTGATATGAACTTGTTTCAATTGTCAAAATAATAAAATCGCTTTTGGAGCTCAGTTCAATATGATCTCTAACAATTGTCAATTTAATATAATCTCGCAAAAGTTTCCATGTAATATAATCTTAACTCAGATTAATTTTAAATTCACATAAAAAATAAAATATTAATTCGTTTGTATAATATTATTTTATGTTTTATAATGATTAAATAATGATTAATAATTATTAATAAAATAAAATATAGAAGAATAAAATTAATAAAATTATAAAATATAAATAAAAAATTATATAAATTATAAAAAAATAATAAATTATTAACTATAAAATATTAATTCGTTCGTAATGTTATTTCATATATTTTAATGAATACCTAATTCATTTTTAATAATTATTAGAGAAAATAAAAAATAGAATAATAAATAAAGAAAATAATAAAATTACACAAAAATAAATACATAATAAAAATACTAAATAAACTAAAATTAAATAAAAAATGTATTTATTATATTTATCAATGAATTCATTTTTATTTCGTTACTTAATAAATATATTATTTTGTTGATTTTTATTTTAAATTTATTTGATGTATTTTATTAATTTTAGTATTCTTGTAGATTAAATATTTTATTTTTATAAAAATATTTATTTTTTATTATTTACATAATTTTTATTTCTAATTTTCTTTATTAACTTTTCTATATTTTAATGCATAAATAATTATTAAAAAAAAATATTCATTAAAAAAATTATATTCTAATAAAAATGAATAAAACTATTGTCTATTTGAAATATTCTGTTAACATTTTTAACATAGTAAATAAAAATTTAAAAAGCGTTTAAATTAAATACATTTAGGTAACACAAAAATTAATTAATTATTTAGTGTAATAATATTTTAACAATACATTTTTATTTAAGTTTAGTTTATTTAATATTTTTATTATTACTTAGTTTTGTATAATTTCATTATTTTCTTTATTTATTATTCTCTTTTTTATTTTATCTAATAATTATTAAAAATTAATTATTTATTAAAAAGTCTGAAAAATTTTGTAAGATTATATTAAATTGACAATCGAATCAACGAAAGGCGTCGAATTCATTGGCGCGAAATTAAAAAAAAAGAAAAATTTTATTAATAGTAATAAATACAAAATTAATAATAATAATTAATAGGTATAAAAATAATAATAATTAATATTAATATATTAATAGATACATAATTAATTAATATCCATAAAAAATAATTGTCTAAATTTCTACCTAATATTTACTGAAATTCAAGTAAAAATTCTAATTAAATGGATTAAAATGTAAAATCATTCTTGTAAAATTCTAAGTTTAGAATTTTTTTCCTCAGAATTTTATAATATTAGAATCATTCTAATAAAATTCTATACACAACTTTTTATTAACAGATTTTTATATTTTTATATACTTATTTTGTTCGTCTTTGAGAAAATGTTACGAAACTGATTACGAAAGAAAGTATGCTACATTAATGTATATATTTTATTTCCAGAAAAATTAATAGAAATATTAAAGGAAAAAAGAAAATGCGATTCAATAATAAATATAGAACAAGTGTGTGGGAAGAAGAGAGAGAATATACTTTTAAAGGATTGTGGAAACGAAATTCTTATGAAACACGTTTGCCGCAACGTGAAATCTTGCAATTGATGTTGAAGCATTATTATTTTTTTCAAAAAAAAGGAACAAAAAAAAGGAAGAAATGCCTTCTACCCCCGTTTAGTAACAGTCGCATGGAGATAGTAGAAGTAGAATACCAATGTTGTCCTCCGTGTCGCTCACAAGCGAATCCTCGGCGTCCGTGAGGTCCTCGAAAGGGAAATTGCAGTTGGATGTTGTCAGCCCTAGCAAAAGAATACATTTAGAAAGAAAAAGTGCCATTTGTTTCTGCGTCTGCGTCTACCATGGTCTACCATGGTCGATGAAACAATTTCATCGTGCTCGTAATAGGAGACAGACCTGTACTCGTATATATTTTATCAATTCTAAATTTCTTATCCAACAGCTGATTTCTTATTATTCTCTCAATCCTTCAATTTTCAATTCGTCAAAACAAGACATTTTTTTCACGAATATTCCCGTTTACATTCAAACAAAAAAAAAAAAAAATGTACGAACATAAAAAATTTCTATCAACATTTTTTATTTATGTTTAATTATTCTAAACTGAAAATCAATTCATTATTTTTGTTTCAAGAATTTTTTTAACGAAATTTCATAGCAGATAAATTGTGCGAATATTTCCCAAAAACGACTTTCTTTAAATGTTCCCACTTTCTTTTACAACCTAAATTTTTCTCTAATTGATTTCAGTAGAATTCTCATTTATGGGAATTTACATTTTAAAGCTCTCTTAAACTGCGAGAACGATTTACATATTTTTAGTAAATTTCCAGATTTTATGAAGCATTTACATTTGACGAAACTTTTACGTAAAAATTTCTATTTAGTGGAATATCTTAGAAGTAACGAAATTATCATTTAAGCCAATTTTCGGTTTATCGAATTTCCCATGTGTAACGGAATTTTTCATAAAATACAAAATTTCAACAGAGGGAAAAAATGTAGAGTTAGTTTATTCTATTTACAAAGTAAAACCTACATCGTCTCTAAAGTTTTTAAAGAATTCTGCCAATTAAATAATATAACCACTTGAAAAAATAATTAAATAAATCAAATTTTCATTTAATAAAATATTTACAGTAGCAAACTTTTCATTTTGTTATATTTTATAGAATTAAATTTAATTTAGTTAATTCTTGAACATAGTTAAATTTTAATTTAGTCAAACTCCCATTCAGTTAAATTTTTATTAAAAAAAATAGTTAAATTTAATTAAAAATTTCATATAAACATAAAAATGCTTTTACTTTTTAAAGCTGAATTACAGAAAATTCGTCTACTAATCAAAATTAGTAAATACAGTACCGTCCGAAATTGTCAGTCCACCCATTTTCAAAGGAATGACAAAAATTTTTTAACATAAAATTCATGAAAAGTAAAATTTTTTTTGGTTTATATTTTGAAAGACGATAAAATTTTGAAAAGAATAAGACCTTACAGAAGTCATTTGGCCAAAATTTGTAGAAGATATTCTTAAAAATCGTCATTTTCAATGTTTTACAAAAATTTGAATAACTTCTAAAATAATGAACGCTTTTTAATAATCTTAGGCTTATTTTAAAGGTCATTTTCTACGGAATAAGAATTACTTATAGGCATTAACCTGTAATTTTTAACTTGGAATAAGCATGACGTCAAAGTTGGACAAAAAAATTCAAAAAATTTGAAATAATATTATTAAAAGAAAAATAATTTTTGAAATTCAAACATATATTTTTATTAAAATTTCTTGAAAAATCTACACCATATCATGTTTTATATATGTTCTAGAATAGTTTTTAGTACAAAAAATTGATTTCAAATTTTTCCAATTTTTTTGTCTAATTTTGACGTCATGCTTATTCCAAGTTAAAAATGACAGGTTAATGCCTATAAGTAATTCTTATTCCGTAGAAAAAGACCTTTAAAATAAGCCTAAGATTATTAAAAAGCGTTCATTATTTTAGAAGTTATTTAAATTTTTGTAAAACATTGAAAATGACGATTTTTAGGAATATCTTCTACAAATTTTGGCCAAATGACTTCTGTAAGGTCTTATTCTTTTCAAAATTTTATCGTCTTTCAAAATATAAACCAAAAAAAATTTTAGTTTTCATGAATTTTATGTTAAAAAATTTTTGTCATTCCTTTAGAAATGGGTGGACTGACAATTGCGGACGGTACTGTATTTTCTTCAAAAAATCTTTTGCTCAATTAAAAAAATAGATTTAAATAAAAAAATATTTGTCGCAGAGATTATACTAACAAATTCATTTATTTCAAATAAAATTGGTAACGAAAACAAAGTTGTTTGGATCAAATAAAATTTTTAAATTCTAACTAATTAAATTTTCAAATAAAATTTATTTGGTTCATTTGTAATAAAATGTAAATCCTATTTGCATTTAAAAATAATCTAGTGCCATAAAAAGAATGCTTTTTTAGCATTCTTTAAATCTGAATTAGTATAGTTTTCTACTAATTAAAGAATGCAAATTCGTTCACCAACTCAATAGTAAGAATTTTACTAAATTTGTAGTAGTAGTAGTAGTAGTAGTAGTAGTAGTAGTAGTAGTAGTAGTAGTAGTAGTAGTAGTAGTAGTAGTAGTAGTAGTAGTAGTAGTAGTAGTAGTAGTAGTAGTAGTAGTAGTAGTAGTAAAAATAAAAATAAAAAATAGGTTTAAAAAATAGGTTAAAAAAATTAGTAGATTAAAAATAATTAGTAGTAGTAGAAAAAAGTTAGAATTAGTAGAAAACTACCAATTCTTTAGATCATTTAAGAGAAATATATTTTTCCCTGAATGAATATCTAACAATAATGGGAAAAAGTAATTTCAAGATTATAGAGATTTCCTAACAAATCGAAAATGTTTTATCCATCCTCCATCAATAAAATATGAGTGAAAGGATATAAAAGAACAAAAAATTATTAATTAGGGCAAAGTTTAGTAAATTGTACCCCCAAACAAACTAGGTATATATATAATTGAACCATCATATTATCGTAAACTAATTTCCTGCATTTGATGGTTGAGCCTAAAACTTGCAACTAGTTTATAATCGACATGCATGGAATTTCTTCGCGAACTGAATAGTCGAGAGTTCACTTAGCAACATGTCTGGTACATAATACATTGCCCTTTCTAGTCGACTCATAAACCTGCTTTTCGCCCACCCAAGTCTATTTCGATTCACCACGTGTAACCTCATGAACCAGTCAAGAATTGAATACTGAATGACTATGCACTTCTCTCTCTCTCTCTCTCTCTCTCTCTCTCTCTTTTCAAGAATCACATCTATATAAAGTTCGTAGTACCTTTTTTTCGCGCGGCGGTAAATTATTCGAAAAATTTTTTCTATTCTATCGAGTAACACTATTGAGGGAGAGAAATATTTTAAACTACTCAACACTTTAGTTATATACAAAAACCTAGACATTTATGGGAATATCTTTGGAAACTTCATAAATTTTTTGTCATTCTGATGTATTTTGAGAACTTCAAATACTTTTTGCTTTTCTAAATCTTTAGTTTAGGAAATTCTTTTTATCTAATAAGAATTTAATTATAGTTCATTTTAATGAAAATATTAATTAATATAGAATTATCATGTTTTCGATAAACCAATAAACAGAATTTTTATTTTTACGAAAAGATATTTTTTATGCAACTCAGACGTGTATTATGGTCACTTTACCTGTGTACAGGATCTTACCAAGTTCCTTCTTATAGCCCAACGGTAAATAAAGTGACAATTATTGCCCCATTTACTAACAGCTCGCAAGTCAATAAAGTACCCATTACAGGTGATAGTGATAAAATCATTATTTTATTTCCTAAGAATATTGTAACAATGAATTCAAATTTTCAAAGATTTTAATTTGAACCCTATTCAAAATTCAATTATTTCTGAAAATTCACACAAACTCTTCTAATATTCAATTATTATATAAAATTTTACCTGAAATTCATTTTTTAATAAATTTTTATTATGAAATTTTTCGAGAATTCAATTATTTACACACAAAAATAAATAATTTATTCAATAATTGAATATTTCTTAAAATTGAATTTTTAATTTTTTATGAAGAATTTTATCAAAGTTTTTTTAAATATTTGAATTCTTTCGGTGAATTTAAAAAAAAATTTAAGAATAAATGCAATTTTCTATCATTATATTTAAAATTGTATAAAAAATAATTTAAATTTTGCAACAAGTTTTGTTATTTATGAAAATAATTGAACTCTTGCAACGAATTTTATTAAACAATTTTTTAAAGAATTGAATTCCTGTGAAGAATATAATTTGTGAAAATAATTAAATTCCGGAGAAAAATATTATTATTCATGAAAATAATTAATTCCTTGTGAAGAATTTTTATTCAAATTTTTTTAAATAATTGAGTTTCTCAGAATTTTTTCAAACTTTTTATAATAATTAAATGCCATCGAGAAATTTCATTAAAAAATTGAAAATAATTGTAATCTGACAAAGAAAATGTTTATTTTTGAAAAGAATTAAATGAATTGAATTCTTGGGAAGAATTTTATTAAAATTTCTTAAATAATTGAATTGCTTTGAAGAATTTCATCTTTTACGAAAATAATTGAATTCTTCCGAAGATTATTACAAACATTTTTTACAATAATTGTATTCCTATGAAGAATGTTATATTTTACAAAAATAATTTTATTCTACGACCAATTTGAAATCTGATAGAGAATTCAAAAAAATTCTTTTTTAAATAATTGAATTCCCATAAAAAAATGTATTAGTTGTGAAAATAATTGAATTCTTAAGAAGAATTTTAAGAAGAATTGTATTGAAAATAATTGAATTGTGTAGGAAAATTTTAATAAACTTGCAAGTTTATTAACTAAATCTTGTAAAGAATTTTGTCAACATTTTTTTAAATAATATAATTTTTAAAAAAATTTTATTCAAATTCTTTGAAGTAATTGAATTTCTCAAAACTATTTTTTTCAATTCTCTGTATATATTTGAATTCTTTGAAGAAACTTCATTAAAAAATGAAAAATTATTGAATTGGTGCGAAGAAATATATAGAAAATTGTTATGTATTTGAATTTCTGTGAAAATTTTATTAAACTTTTGTTTAAATAATAGAATTCTTTTGTAAAATTTTATTAAAATAGTAGGTAATAAAAATAATTGAAATGAGGAAAATTTTTGAGAATAATTGAAATTTTGCCAAGAATTTTATTAAAATTTTTGAAAATAATTGAATTTCGGAGAAGAATTTAATTATTTCTAAAGATAATTGAAATTTTGACGAGAGTTTTAAAAAATTTTTTAACATAATTGTATATATGCAAAGAAGTTCATCACTTTTGACAATAATTGAATTTCTGTAATCAGTTGTTCTTAAAATTTCTATTTAAATTCGTTAAAAATTGATATTTTCTAAAATTTCAAATTAAAATCTTTGAAGTTCGTCTATTTATGAAGATTATGCATAGTTTATGAGACAATAAAATAAAGATTCGGAAAAGCAAAATTGAGGTCTTATTTTTGCGCTATAATTATTTTTCTTTCTGCTCCGAGAAAAATTGTTTTTTTTAGTTTTTGTTCTCATTTTTTTCGTAATGAAAATTTAAAAGTTCCAGAGATATATTCTCTTATACTATTTTTGATTTATTTTCAAATTCAAAAAATTGTTAAACATTAAAAATTCAAAATAGTTTCATAAATACATAAAATAGGATAAATAAGAAACAGGATTTTAAAAAAATACATTGTGAAAGGAAGAGTCAACAATATATAAGATTTGGAAAAAAAACTCTCCAATTATAGGAAACAAATTCTTAGTTGTATTGATTTCAATAATATTTAAGTGGTGACATCAATGACATCAAGAGAGAAAGTGAAAGGAATTGATTTATAAAGAGATTGCGACAATACGTCTAGACGGAGGAATTATTCATTGTCAGTGATCCACTTGAGATAATTTCTTCGTCCAAGAAAAACTTCTTTCATCAATAGAAGAACAATGTACAACATATTCTCGCAATCATTTTTTTTTCTACTCTAACACTTGTTTTTGCACGTGAATTACTATATAACAGAGGGGGACATTTATTTTCAGAAAAAAAATTATATTAATCAGTGAAATTGAAATTCTTAATTATAATAATTTTGTGGCAAAAAGCAAGCAAGCAAGCAGTGGCAATTTTTCTATGTTAAATAACAATAATAATAATTATTATAAATATTAAATATAAATAATTAAAATCGAGCTATTTGAAAAGAGGGCTTAATGTATATATAATATTATTTGTTATAGTCGCAGCATATATTGTTGGTGAAGATAAGCAAAATAGTGGACTTTGGTGTATAAAAGTGTTAGAAAAAAATAGGGTCCTGCGGAAGTGATGAATAAAGGCTAGGTCAGGCTTACCATCATTGTCGGCCTTCAAGTAGAGCTGACCCTTCGGGCTCAGACACTGCCGATACTCGGTCGTGTAACATTCTGTATTCATTTAAACCACACTTTATTTTATGAGCAATTTAAAAGGGCAAAAGTTTTCTCAATACTAAAAGTCTAAAACCCAATATAATCAAAAACAAAAGTAAATCAAGAGGAAAATTTTAAGAAGAAATCTGACACTAAAAAAATATTAAATCTTTTTTTTTTATTTTACTCAAAAAATAATTTATAATTTAAAAGATATTTCAAAGAAAGTGTGGAACCATATAATAACAAAAATTCTATAGAATTTTTATGTTTATGAGCGAAATTTTATTGAATTATTCTATTGAAATTGAATAGAATCTTCACTAGATTTTGTGCAGAATCATTCTATTTTTCAATCTATCAATCAAAAAAACAAAAAATTCTATACAATTTTTTTTACTGCAATTTTATTATTTTACTTTACCAGTGAATTCATTTTTTAATCTCCGAAATTTATATAAACTTCATTCAATTGCAACACATTTTTCTTTAAAAAGAAAAAATGTTCATAGTTTACCTTGAAATTCTTATTAATTACAAAATTACTTTTTGATTTAAAAATATGAAAATTTGGGATTAGACACAATTTTTTATAAAACTGTCTGTCAGAATTCGACTATTAAAATCAGGGCTCGAACCAGTGGAAGTATTTAAAAATACGGACATTACGGACATTGCTGACAAAAATATAACCAGTCAGAGTCAAATAAGAGAACATTTTACTTAAAACTATAAATTAAATTTTTCCTAACTATAAAACATGAAGATATCGATAACTCCGAGTCTTCGACTCGGAGTGATCGATTTCTACGTTTTATTATAATTAAAAATAACACAGTCATAGAATTATTATTTTCAAGAATTTTTAACTAAAATTCTTCTTAAAATTGATTTTTTAAAATAATTTTCGAAAAAGTTCTTTGACAATTTTCAAATACATTTGTTTACAATATTCAATTATTCGTAAATTCAAATAATATAAAAAAAATCCGCAATTAAACTTTTTCAAAAAAAAAAAAAAAATTAATTCCACAGAATTGTTAGTTAAAAATATGAAAAATTCAAATTTTCAAAGATTTTAAACTGAAACCTTTTCAAAATTCAATTATTTCTAAAAATGTATGCTCTAATGCTTTTAATATTCAATTATAATCTAAAATTTTAACTGAAATACACTTTTAAATTAATTTTTATTAGAAAATTCAACCAGAATTCAATTATTTTAATACAAAAAAACAACTTATTGAATTAATGCATGTTTCTTAAAATTTAATTCTCATAAAGAATTGTATCAATAAATTTTTAAATAGGTAATTGAATTCATTTGACGAATTTTAATAAAATTTTTAAGAATAATTACATTTTTTCGATGAATTCAATTAAAATTGTATTAAAAATAATTGAAATTCTGCAATGAGTTTTATTATTTATGAAAATAATTGAATGATTGCGAAAAAATTATTTAAAAAATTTGTAAATAATGAAATTCCTGTGAAATTTTTATTATTTTTTGAAAATAATTAAAGGTTTGTGTAGAATTTTCTTAAATTTTTTTTTAATTAATTGAATTCTTTTGGAAAATTTGATTAGAATAGTAAATACCTATTAAAAATCATTGAAATGAGGAATGTTTTTGAAAATAATTGAAATTTCGTTAAGAATTTTATTAAAATTTTTGAAAATAATTGAATTTCGGAGAAGAATTTAATTATTTTTAAAGATAATTGAAATTTTGACGAGAATTTAAAAAAATTTTTGAACATAATTGAATTTTTACCAAGAATTTTATTACTTTTGAAAATAATTGAATTCCTACATCATTTGTAATTTTTCTCTAAAATGATCCAAATTATATCGTACAATTTACGGATTTTAAGGTCCTTTTTCAATCAAATTACGGACTTTACGGACCGTTTTTTAAAAAAATGGACTTTTACTGACTTTTACGAGATTTACGGACCTAGTTCGAGCCCTGCTAAAATTTATTAATTTTGAACAGGGGTGACAATTTTTTTCTGACTAAACTTTAACTTATAATTATGAATAAAAGTAAGCGAAATGAAAAAACAAAAAATATTTACTCAGTGACATTAAAAATATTTTCTATATTATTTAATAATTATTATTAAAAAAATGTGTAATGTCATTAAATTAAATTATTTTTAATAGTATAATTTTTATTGTACAATTTTTTGCTATAAATTATTTTTAAAAAAATTTAAGAAAAAGAATTTGATTTAATGACATTTACAATTTTTTTCTATAATTTCTAATTTTTTAAAAGCCCGTATAACTTGTATATAAACAAATAAATAATTATAATATAAATAAAAAAATTTTAATGCCAGTAGGTATATTGCAAAATTTTTCATTATGCCTAAATCTTTTTTAAACAATCGTGCAACTTTCATTGTATAATTTTTATAACTTTTTCTCTAAATTATTAAAAAAATGCAAGTGTAATAATAAAATATTTTAATTGATTGACATTCAAAACAGAATTTTTTAATTTTTGAAAAGCATTGAAAATTCCCTTGATTAAAAGGTCGGCGAAGTTCACAAGGTTTATAATCAACGATTCAGAAGAAAAAATGTTTACGTACTTTTATACAATATTTATGCATAATTTTGTGATCAATAATTTGAAGAAGAAAAATCTATTGTTTTCGTCAAGAAAAGTATTTTTTTTCAATCGTTGATCATAAACGTGAATTACACCGATGTCGAATAAGTGAAAATTCTAATTTTCTTTCTATTTTCAAAAGGAGTTTTAATTATATAAATTGACTCTTCATTAAATAATAATGTTGCACTAACTTTTGATTCTTACTATCCAATATCTTCTTAAATAATCGATTATAAATTTAATTCAAATAAATTTCCTTTCAGTATTCAAGTCCTTTTGAAATAAGAAAAAAATTTATGTTTTATAACAAAAATACACAGAATTGCAAATAGATGAAAAAATATCGACATTTTTCAAATTCAAAGAGAATATAAAAGTGAAACATTTTGTTTGAAATGAAATTTCTTTTCAAACTAGAAAAATATACCCCACTTTGTAAAAAATTTGACGTGAAACGAAAACAAGATTCATAATTTTTATCAAACGTTTCTCTTGTAAAAAAATTAATTTAAAAACTAAATTTTATCAAATTAAAAAAAAATTAAACTTTCATATTTGTTAAATTTTTCCCGAACTTATTAATCTTTCATTTTTTTAATTTAAAAAATCGGTATGAGAAAAAATTGTCACCCCCAGTTTTTGAATTATCAGGTATATTTAGAAAATTGTTTTGTTTAAAATATAGGGTAAGTGCGGGTATAGTCGGACAGTACTAGTAGTCGGACACTTTCGTGTTTTTTGTCAAATAAATAGTAATGCATTGTGATAATTACTTTAAAAAGTATACTAGACGAATGTGTGAAGTTTATATTTTATTAAAATAGTGTTATTTTCGAAAATAATTAAACAAGAAATATTTTATTTAATGTTTTAAAAATCATGGTGTCCGACTATAAATACAACCATTTTCGAGTAGCGCGATGAGTGGCACAAAGTTTTGTTGATAATTAATCATAAATATTAAAACTTATAGGGTTTAAATATTATATTAATAACTTCTAATATGCTTTAATTCCATTTTCCAGCAGATAGCAATTAAAAAATTATCTTTTTTACTTTATAAATTCTAAATATCTGACAGATGTCCGACTATAGAAACAAGGGGAAAAAGTGTCCGACTACTAAAGCATTTGTAATTTTTTATTAAAATGTTTATATTTTATTAAATACTCAACTATTTGTAACAAATTTATATGATTTTTAATCCTGAAGAACTCCTTTAATTAATAATGTGCTTATAAACACAGAAGATATTTGCTATTTCAAGAAAAAAACCATAATTTAAGATTGTATCCTTAAGTGTCCGACTACTAGTGCATTTACCCTACTACTTTCTCAGGTGATGAGATTGTGAAATTTTTTTTTATTCAAAAAAGAATAGACGGTAGTAAATTCAAATATCTTTTTCTTGTTTTATCAGTGAAACGATATCTTTTTACAATTTCATTTTCAATAATTTAAAATCTACTTCACAGTCTATACTTTCAGAAAGTGTCACTGAAATATTGACCCTGATATAAGTTAAAATACAATGTCACAAAAGTGAACAAAAGTTCTTTTAAGAACTTCATAAATTTTCCGTTCGGTAATTGCAAAATTAGTTTAAAACTCTAGTCTAGCGGGTCTTGTTGAAAAGTATGGCAAGTTGAGCAATGTCAAAACTTTATATATAAGAGGGTCGTCAATAATGTTTAGTATAGACGAAGAAGCAAAGTTTTCGAGATAAAACTTTTTCAATAAAAAAAATTTTTTCCCAGTCTTATTCAATGAACTATAATTGAAATTTGGAAATGTTTATTACACAGACATGAAATCAACAAGAAATTAAATTTGCGGTCTTCGATTTTTGCCATTGCTATTTGTGAAAAAGTGGGACGCATGAAAATTACAGACATTGAAATTAGAAAAATTTTTGAGTATTCTATTGAAGTTTTGTTTTATTAATATTTTTCAAATTATTGAATTTCTTCTTTTTTAATTATTTCTTGATTAGAATTCTTTTATTTTTTTTTTATTATTAAATTTATTTATTTTATTTTTTATATTTCGTTATTATTAATACTGTTAATAATAATTATTAACACGTGACCACTGAATGACACGACTGGAATGAAATTTTTGAAAAAAATAATCTTTATTTAAAAAAATTTCTATTTATAGCAGAATACTTATTCAATAAAATGTCTACCTTATTGAATTTTCAAAAATCAGAATTTTCATTACAGAGAATTTTCAACTGTCCGAATTTTTATTTTCACTAATTATTATTTAACAAAAAATTAAGGGGGTTCGACTCCTTTTGACATAACCTTAAAACTATAAAGCGACAATTATAACAAAATAAATTACAATTTAAAAATAAATTATTATACTCACAAATATTTTCTTTAAAACAATAATTATTTTAGTTTTTCTAAAGAAATAACTAACAATTTTAACTTTTATCCAATTTTTACAAATAAAGCCTAATTTTTTTCTTTCAAAACTTTTGTTCTTAATTTAAAATGTAAAAAAAAGTTAAAATAAAAATAAAAAATATTTTTTAAAAAAATATTAAAAAAAAATTTTATTTATTCAATAAGTTTTGAACAAAATATTGTCAGCAAAATTTAACGAAAAAAATTACAGAGAATCTTTCAAAGAGCTTTCAAAAATCTTTCAAAACCGAGTCATTGTTTGTAAAATTTAGATGAAAATTTCAAATAATTTTTTTTATAGATAAGACAAGCAAATTAAATGTTTTTCTAACAAACTTTAAATGTAAATAACTTTTTTTTAAATAATATTTATATAAAATAAGATTATTTATTATTTATTTGATTTTTTTATTTATATTTATTAACTAATTTTATTTATTGTTTTTTCTTTATTTATTAGTCAAATAAATTTTAATTCTAGCTTTATTTATTGTTTAAAATGACATTTTAGTTTAAGGTTATGTAAATGGTAGAACAGCCTTAATTTGGACAGATTTCCAAAAAAATATTTCGGCGTGAACTTTTAAATTAATCAATCAGAGATCATTAGAAAAAAATTGTGAATAATGAAGTTCAAAATTTGCTCTGAAATATTTATTTTGATTGGAATTTTCTCTTTCGAATTTCAGTAAAAAATTTGTTATGCAAATAAATAAGTAAATAAATAAAATCAATTAAAAATAGATTTTCAAATTGAATATTTGTCGTTTTAAAAATTCTATCAAATAACAGTTGGTAAAAATCAAAATTAAGAAAAGTGAAAATTCGGCATGATGGAAATTCTATCTTTTAAAAATTCAACTAGGCAAAAATTTTATTAAATATTTTACTGAATGGAAATTTGTTCAGATAAAAATTATTTTTGTGAAAAATTTGATTAAGTAGCACTTTTATAAAATAAACTTTCAGAAAAAATTAACCACAATAATTTAAAAAGAAAATTTCAAGTTCAATGTCGAGAATTTAAATTCATCCCGGAAAATTAATTTAAAATGATAAAATATAAGAGCATATAATAATAGAGATTTGTTAAAATTAATTTTGAAACAAAAATAATAACCAAATGTTGCTGGAATTGTAGAATAGTTGAATGACTAATAATTCGAAAATTATGCCATTTATTCCGCATGAAGGGTGTTATTGTTATTGCGCCCTTCACACAGAGAAGTATTCAGTTGAATTATCGATTAGTCTTTTATTCGTAGACACACTGAAACGTAAACACTTCCTTTCAAGTGCGTATTAAAATCGCTTGATGAACGGGGGGTGGTGATATATAGTATATAGTTTATACAAGGTGCATGATTACATGTTTGAGTAACTGGCAACAAAACCCATCCTATTGTAAAAACTTGGACTCTGAGACAAAAAAGAAAATCTTGTTACTTTTCTTATAACAAAGCTATAAAACCTTGGCGGACCAAAAAAAATAATTCCTCAACAACCTTTTAATAGATAATTAAATTCTTTCATTTAAGCTACTTTACTAATTGCTATAAGTTGTTTAAAAAATAAAAAGACAATTATCCCATTCTCTCTAAATCTGAAGAAGTTGAAAATCGCTAATTGTCTGTAAAATCTTAACTCAATTTTTGCTTCTGCAATTAGAAAAAGTAACTTATTATTAGTAAATAAATAACTAATTACACAGACCAACGAAATTTAATAAGATTTTCTAACAAGGAATCAGAAAATACATGAAGAGGAATTTTTTTTCAAAAAGATCAATATAGAATCTGAAAGTACTACTCTTTCTCTTTGGAAACCATTTTGAAATTTAAAAAAATCTTTATTTGTCTCGGAGAAATCGTCTATTGAATTTTTTGTCCACGAATTCGTCGATAATCGAAAACTGAGCAGGATACAATAAATATTTCAAAACATCGTCCGACATATTGGAAACGCCATTTTGAATTTTCTAATTCCAACTTCAAATTCGTAACTCAGAGACAAATAAAGATTTTTTTAAATTTTTAACACTTTTAGGTTAAAATATGTCGAAAAATTAGTAAATAAATAACTAATTATTATTAAAAAAATAACTAATTATTAGTAAAAAAAAAAATAACTAAATATTAGTAAAAAACTAATTAAGGCGTACAAAATTCGACTGTTTTTATATTTCATATAGGAGTCGTTTTCAATGTATTTTCGCCTGCTGAACGCGATGCCGGATTTCAAAATTGCTTAGCACGTCATAATTTTGAGAAAAGTGGGGGTAAAGACTAAAAAAATACGCGTTCTTGTAAGAGTTTTCAATGTATTTTTTGTATTCAATCTAAACCATCTAAGGACTTGCATGAAGTAACGAAATAAAGATTGAAACGTGAATTTTAAGACTCTTATGCGCAAGACCAAAAAATAGAGGATTTTGAAAAAAGTGGGGGTAAGGACCCAAAAAACGTGTTTTTTTTGGTAATTTTTGACATAGGAATCGTTTTCAATATATTTTTGCCTGCTGAACACGATCTCGGGTTCTAAAATTGACTGGCGCGTCAGGATTTTGAAAAAAGTGGGGGTAAAAACCACAAAAACATGTTTTTTTGTTATTTTTGGTATTGTAGTGAATTCTTATGTATTTTTGTTCGTTGTTCACATCACTATTTTGAGAAAAGTGGGAGTAAAGATAAAAATCAATTCTTTCGGTTAATGAATTTTTGTTCTCTAAACACAGGGCTCGAACCAGTGAAAGTATTTAAAAATACGAACTTTACGGACCAAAAATGAAAAATTACGAACCATATTATTTATCTCCACTTTTTTCAAAATCCTCCATTTTCTTTGTTCTTGCGCCTGAATCTTAAAATGCACGATTCAAACTTTAATTTAAGACCTCAAAAGAAAATTTCTTTCACATTAGGTCAAAAACACGTTTCTTGGGAATCTTTTCCCCCACTTTTCTAAAAATCCTGACAATTTTAAAACCTTAGTAGTAAATAAATAACTAAATAAATAGTCAAATTTGACTAATTAAAATAGTTACAAAATTCAAATTTAGAGAGTTGAGACAAAACATACACGGATCTTTCTGAATTTGGGGACAGTTTGTTAAAAATTAAAATAAATTTGAAGTTACATTACAATTTAAATTTAATTAAATGAATTTTAAAGTATATAATAATGTCAATTATAAATATAAAAATTCTTTTAATTTTTTCCCTTCCCTTTTTCCGACACATATTGAAGAATATAATTTCAAATAACCAAATTTATTGAATTTAATTTTCATCAAAAAAATGAATTAAAAAATATCTTATTCAAAAATTGTGTTAATCTAAGTCTCTAAAATTACTTTTCAAAGAGTTATACTTCATCTACTTAATCTAATTAATTACGGAAAGATGCATGAGTGCAAATTGCTCATTGTCATTTCTGGAAATTTCAATAATAATAATTCTACTGTGCTTTGAAACTTCAAATTCACTACTGCTTTATCAAAGGAAATTAAATGGGATTAAAATAAGATAAGCAAAGTTCTTATATTAATCCAACACAATTTTCTCTGCGTTCATAATAATAAAATATATTATAAATTATATATGATAATTACATTATTTCTGTAAATTCTGAATAAAAAAATGTAATATTATAAATATGTAAAAAGTATTAAAATAACTATAATTTATAATAATTTTTTTTATGCTAGAATACTTGTTTTGTAAGCTTGTGTTCTGTTTTATTATTAATTTAAAAAATAAAGTACAGTAGAAAGGACCAAAAAATGTGAATAAAATTTTTATTGCTACCGTCAACAAGAAATTTAAAAGATAAAATAGAAAAAGACTTGCATTTTTTAACTTTTCAGAAAATATTTATTGCTGCTTTCTAATATTTTCATATTTTTTGCACTTTTTATGTTTATCGAAAAATGAATTAATAATTGTTTAAACAAATATTTATTTCATCAAAGTTGAAATTTGAATTTTTTTCTGAATTTTAAAATTTAATTAGTAAAAGTAATAACAAATTTAAACAAAATTATTTATTATACGTTTATTAATTTACAAACGCTTATACTAGGGGAACATAGTCGAGGTCGGCCACCTTTTTGACTTTTGTTTATAACTTTAAATTAACTTTAAATCTTCCTTTTATTTGAAGCAGTCGCTGACTGTAAAAATAAAAAAATAATGTGAACCTGAAGCTGTTTTGAAAATCAATAAATAACAATTTGTTCAAACAATTTTTTCAACTCTTGAATGACATCACTAGAAAAAAATAATCGATTGGAAATTCCAAAAAATTCGAGTCTCTTAATTTTCAATTTTTATAACAATTCTAAGAAGACAATAGCATAAACAAAATTTCTATCCATTCTAACGTACAATGTAATTCCAAAATAAAAAAAAAATTTGTTTGCCTTAACATTTGTCTTCTAATCGCAGCTTCTTGAAATTAATTGATGTGTCGAGTAATCCGGGCATTTGTATTTGTAATGTGAATGAAATAATAATAATAATACAAAACGAATGACAAAATTGTCGAGAAAGATAGAAAAAATGTATACACATGTCTCGTGTATAGTTGAAAATGAATTTTTCAACTGAAGAGAACCGATAAAAGCCGTTGCATTCTGCACATTGAACACACAAAATTTAGAATGCGAATGCCAATAACTGACGAAGCGATCCAGACTCATATATAGTATAACAGCAATAGTAATAGTAGTATAGTAAATAGTAGATCACAGAAAAAAGTAATTAACAACTAGAAAAAAAAAATGAATGCTCACTCTATTTAAACGATCGATCATTTATCTAAACAATATAGTTTTTCTATAGGTACATGAGAATCAATTAATATTTTTCAAATTCAATTCTTTTTACAAAAAGAGAAAAAGAAAAAAAAATCACTGCATACTCAAAATTAGAAAATCAATTTATATTTTAAAGCAATAAAAAATAGTTATTTGTCATATGATATATTATGCAAAAATAGTTATGGAAATATAATTAATTTTCTTAACTTTATCAAGTTTATTAATTATTAATCACTAACTGTCAACTTATTAAACTTATTGACAAATACTTGCACGTCTGTTACAAACTTTACAACCAACAGCTGTAAGTAACAACTTAAAGAAAATCGAATTACGAATTTAAAGCGGCAACACTTTGAATCATGAATATTTGAGCAAATAGACTTCGGTAAATTTACTCTTTAATAAAAACTGAAAGTAAACGAAGTTATTAACATACACATTGATTTAAAAAAACATTAAAATTGCAAAATATTAAATAAAATATTTAAAAAATATATAAATATAAAAAAAATTAAAAATTAAATAAGTATTCAAATATTTATTTTAAAAAGTTATTAAGAGTTATTTGAATAATTTTAATTCATATTTTTTTAGAATTATTAAAATATATTTAATTAACAAATTTTCAAATAATTAAATTTCCGTAAAATTTTATTGAAAAATAATTGATTTCTTTAAAAATTATTATTATTATTATTATTGATGATAAAAATTAATGTAAATATTTAATTTTGAGAAATATTTTAGTTAAGAATATTAAAAATAATTGAATTTTAAAAGAGAGAAACTTGCAATTTATGAAAATAATTGAATTTTAGATTTTAAATTGAAATTGACAATTTGAAATGCTGTTAAAAATTGAATATTAATTTTTTTTTGTAACAAAATGTGGACATTTTTTCAAATATTTATTTTAAAAAATTTATTAAAGTTTTAATTTTTAAATAAATAATTTGAAACTACTGGAAAAATTGAAAACAAATTATGAACAATTTTTTTCGGAAGAATTTCAATTGTAATTTTTTATAAATATTTTGTGCTTTAATTTGAATTTTAATTCTTGAAGAACATTAAATTAAAATGAAAAATTTTAAAATTTCCTAAAATTGTATTGAAAATAATTAAATTTTTTAATGATTTTTATTAAAGTTTTTGAATATAATCGAATTTTCGAAGAATTTAAATTTTTAAAATTCATAAATTTTTATGTAAATAAATCCACAACAATAATATTGTAGGGTAAACGTACCAATTGTCGAGGATGGTTACTGTTGTCGAGTAAACAAACTTTGGAATTTATTTAAACATTGTAGCACATTGTAAATGGAAAAAAGTGATAAATATTAATTTTCCTATGCGTTAGAAATGTGAAAAAAATATATTAATATTATATCCACAAACAAATGAGACATTTTAGACAATATTTTTTGGTTATTACCATGGTAACATCGACAAATGGGACACCCTCGGCAATTGGTACACTTACCCTAGATTTTGACCACTTCTTTTAGGTTTATGAGCAACCTCAAGAAATTCAAAAGCTTTTAAAAGTAATTAAATTTCAGAATAAGAGTTACAATTACAATTTTTGATTGAATTTATATTTAGGATGTAAAATTAAAATTTTTTTAAGTAATTAAAGTTTTGAAGAAGTTTGTTAAAAATTATAAGCTAACTTTAAGGATTTAAAAATTCAAACAATGAAAACTTGGAGAAGAATTTAAAATTTCTTTTAAAATAGTTTGAAAAAAAACTTTTGAGTCTCGGTGAAGAAGATAATGAAAAAAGTCGTACTGTTTGTTCTATAATTACCCCGATTGATGGTACTTTCGCTCTTAAAAAAATAATCTTCATTTGTCGCGATTATGAAAGCGTTTATAATTAATATATGATAAAAAATTTTTTTTTTGTCATTTAAAATAAGTCATTAAAACATCAGCTTGAAAAATGAATTGAAATAATATTCTGGTTCGTTAAAGCAATGAAAGAAGCTTTTGTTCTTGAAAATCCTTTGCCAGTGCGCGACTACTCTGGTTTGGCTTTGAGAATGATAAAATTACTGCCAGCGGCAGTGTAACATTGGTCGAAGCAACTTATTAATGTCGCAACTACCCTAGAAAATGAATCTTAGTTTGTCACTGTGAAAACATCTGCATCGTGATAATTACTTTTGAAAATGGTCTACAAAAGTGATTAAAGTTTTTTAACGAGCAATTTTAAAAGTGATATTCACTATGAATGGACTTCTTTCTTTCTTCCTTCTTTCATAGAGTACCTATCACTTATTGAAATTGTTAATAATATTAATTAACTCTCTTTTAAAAATAAGTTTTAATAAAATAAGTTCAAGTAAAGAATTTCATTCAACTTTTAACAATTTAATTTTAGTTCATTTCAATCATTTATTCTTTTAAAAATAAGTTTAATAAAAAAATTTCCATTCAAATAAAATAATTAAAACTCTAATTGAATTATTTAAAAGGAAATTAATTTATAATTTATTATTGTAATTAGATGACTTATAGTTTAAAATTTTTATTTTAGCTTTATTTATAGTTGTTAATTTATATTTTAGTTTATTCATAGTTTAAAATTCAAAATTTATTTTTGATTAATTTTTCTATAAGACAATTAAATTTTCGAAATAAATTAAAAAGTTTTCTTTATAACATTTTAAAATCCGATTATTTACAATACTTTCAATTATACATTTCGATTAAAATTAATATTTTTGAGAAATCAATCATTTTAAAAATTATTAATGAAAATTCTTAAAAAAATTAATTAGTTTTTAAATTGCCCAAAAATTCTTTTTAGAAATTCAATTATTTTTGAAAAACTATATTAAAAAATTTTTAAAAAACTAATTCTTAGAATTATTATTATTATTTTAAGAAATGCAATTATTTTCAATTTTTTTTACTAAATTTCTATTATTTTAAAGTTTTTCAATTATATGAATTTAAGAATTTTTTAATAATTAAAATAATTAAATTAATTTAAATTTTGAAAAAAATTTAATAAAATATGTTAAAAATTCAATTCTTTTCAAAAACTTTGATAAAATAATTCCTTCTAGAGAATTCAATATTATTTTCAATACAATTTTACGAAATTTTAATTACTCGAAAATGTTTCAATTAAATAGTCTTCAAGAATAAGAATATTTATAAAAAATACCAATTAAAATTCTTCAAAAAAATTATTTATAATTTTTTTCATTTTTTTACAGTATTTTTAACTAAAATTATTTAAAAATTTAATAATTTCTTAAAATTAATATTTAAAAATCCATATTTTGTTACAAAAAAAATTAATATTCAATTTTTAAGTGCATTTTAAATTGTCATCAATTTGAGTTTAAAACCTAAATACCAGATTTTTTAAAAATTATTGTAATAATTATAAACAAAAATATTTTTCAAAATCAATTATTTATATTAATTTTGATAATGCTTTTCAAATAATTTAATTATGTATTCCCAAAAAATTTTATCTGCAACTCTTACAATTTTCAATGAAACTTTTCCATGAATTCAGTTTTTAAAAAAATTCAATTAAAATAGTCTAAAATTCAATTATTTTTATAAATTAGAACTTTCTCTCTTTCAAAATTCGATTATTTTTAATATTGTTAACTATGTAAAACATTTAGCAAAATCAGTTATTTACATTTAGTTTTGTGAATGCTTTTCAAAGAATTCAATTATTTCTAAATATTTCAACCGTAACTCTTCCAAAATACAATTATTTTCTTCAATAAAAATTTTCAAAGAAGTCAATTATAAAAATTCAACGAAAATACATCTAAAAAATCAATTATTGTCAGAAACAAAAAATGTTGATAAAAATTAATTATTAATTTAATCAAATTAAAATTTAATGTGAATAATTTGAGATTTTTAAAAGACAACAAAAATTTATAATTTTCATAGTATTTTACATTAATAAGTACCACAACGTTTATAATCAACAATTTATAAAAAAAAAATTTCTATTAAAATTTTTATAAATTTTTGTTTTAAAATGTTTTACATACTTTCATGATCAATAATTTAGAATAGAAAAATTTGTAAATAAAAAAGATTGTTTTTTCTCAGGAAAATGTTTTTTCAGTCGTAAATCGTAAACGTTATAAACTTCGTTGTTTTTTTTAGAAATTTGATAGTCTTTATTTGATCATGATATATTCCATAATTACCACCGTTGATTTAAAATTATTTCAAAGAAAAAAAGGTAGGTGGTCACTTTTTCTAAAAAATATTTTTTAATCCTTTTTGTCTAAAAAAAGCGATTTCTAATGAAATCTGTTTTCTAAAAAAAGTATTTTTAACACGTTTTGATTTCTAAAAAAAGTTTTTCTAAGAAGTTATGTTTTCTAATATGTATTTATTTTAATATTTTCCTAAAATTTTTAAAAATCCATAATTTTGATAAAAGTTAGAAAATTGTTAAAAAACTAAGATTAAGAAATAAAAATTATTTTGCATATTTTCTGTTTCTCAATCACAATTTTCTTTACAAAATTATAAGTTTCTTTTTGAAAAAGAAGAGAAAATTTTATAAAATTACTATTTTTTATTACAATTTGTTTTTCTTGTAAAAAAATAATAATTTGCATCATTTTTATGTTGAAATTTCCAAAATTAATTTATTTATAAAACACTTTTTTAGAAAATTTCAAATAACTTAAGGAAAAAAATCTCTATAATTTCTAATTGTTAATTACGATTTTTAACTACATTATTTTAAAGTTTTGTTAAAAAATTTGCGTAATTTCTATTTTTTAACAAAATCTCAAATATTTTTTTTAAAGAATTAAAACATTTTCGTAAATTTTATTCTTTAATCATATACCTATTGATCGTCATTACAAAAATTGAATATTGTTAGAAAAAAAGATTTTGAAAATCACCTTTATTAGAAAAAGAAATTTTTAGAAATTTACTTTTCATAGAAAAAAATTTTTTAGAAAATAAAATATTAGAAAATTTACAAGTCTATAGCAAAAAAACTAAAAAACCATAAATATTACACTTTTCTTTGTGCTTTTAAAGAGCTTCTATTTTCTCTTTATTCAAGAGTATTACAGCTTTAATATAATAGTCATGAATATAATCCAGACAGAAAATACATAAGTGAATTTAGTGAAAATTTACGAGCCTTTTAATCTTTACGCACAAAAGATAAAAGTGTTGCCGCTTGCTTTCTAATAAAAAAATTCCAATTATTCAGAATCACGACGATGAAAAGGAAAATCTTTTTTTAATTCAATTTTAAAAACAAGGGGATGTTTATAAGTCAGATATAAATTTTCTGGCTCTCTCTCTCTCTCTCGAGCGCGCGCGCGTTTTAGTATAAATTTCCTCCTCTCAAAATTCATTAAATTCAACTACAGACATGTATATAGTTATAGGGAGAGAATTCTCTTTGTATAGCCAGAAGATTGTTATTATTATTATTCTTCTTTTTTTTCTTGAACTTTTGCCAACTGACCGATCGAAGGAAACACACATAAAATTTGGATAGCATGTGTGCCTTTTCTCTCGTTTCTTAAAGCTTTCAATTCCCAGTTTTCGGAAGATTTACTACTAGCGGCTATCCAAACGGGATAAGGATTATACGCGAGAGATTGTATACAGAAGTTCGAAAACTATAGGGGATAATATTTTACAATTCCCGTCTCTAGCAGCTCTCGGAAAACTCTTGGGGAGTATAGTGGGTTTCTGACTAGTCATCAGCGGTACTATATATAGTATAACAAAAGGGCGGTACACGATGCTCTCTGAGGAGCAAAAAGAAAAGAAAAAAAGAAAAAAAAAGAGCCATCACCGTGAATAGTTTTTGGTATAGATAGCACATATAGAGCAATGGTTAGAGAAAAGTAGAAAAAGCTTACATACCAACTCCATTGGTTTGCGAGGACGAAAGTTGTACCGCGACACCAAAACCGCGCAACTTCACTGGAGCTGAATTCTCCTTTCCGGCGAGAAGAGCGCACTGTGGTTTCAGGTCTCGATGGATTATATCATTCTCGTGACAATAACGTAGGGCTTCCAAGATCTGTCTCATGTAGTGGCTGAAATTGAAACGCAAGCTTTTAGAATTTTGTGTCAACGTTTGCCTCTTATCGTCGCAGGACAAAGTCTTTTCAAATATCATTTCATTTCTTTCATATATATATATTTTTTTTATACACACTTACACTTTATTTTACTTTTAATTTTTTTTTTTTTTTTTTTCTAAACACAAACCTTGTTGACTTTTATTCCCGAGGTAGATTTATCTCCTTCAAATCAAATCGCTCTTTCTATCCATCTTATATACTCGGGAAATGGAAATGTCTTATGTGATATTATACATCGAATAAGATTTTCAAAACACAATTTCACTGGATTTATGTGATTGATTGCAACTTATTCACTAGTAAACGCGAAGAGAAGAAAATTTTGCTATTTTGGAAAATATTTAGTTACCTAAATTTTAATTGCTATTAGGATATGCTATTATACTATATTATATTATATTTGACATCTACACTTAATTCTTACATCGATTCTTTATAGTTTGAGCTTCAATTTATTTTTGTAAAATCAGTTGCGCATAAAAATATTGTATACTTTAATCAAGGTGGTGACAAGTTTCAGTTTATCAATAATTTCCCTGACAATTTACTGATATTAAAATTATTTTCCCTGACAAAATTCTTTTCACAGGAAAATATAAAAGTTTACGGAAAATGAGTAAAATTTATGAAATTTAATAATTTCTAAAAATTACAATTATAACCCTTCCTGAATTCAATTATTTTCTACAATTTTCAACTAAACTTCATCTCTAAATTAATTACTTTAAATAATTTTCCGAAAGATCTTCGAGAGAATTAAATTATTTAAATACAAAAACTCAATTTTTTATAATAATTGTAACTGTCCATGTTTTTTTCTTAAGTTTATTAAGGTATAATATTTTCAAAAAATAAAAATAATCAAATTTTTGAAGAATTTGAATTATAAATATGACCATAATTTCTCCAAAATTTTAAAAGTCCAAAAAAGTAAATTTTTATTTGCTTTATTCGAAGATAATTAAATCTTAAAAAAATTATGATAAAAAAATTCTAAGAATTAAGTAGTTTTTAAAACTATTTTAATGTAATTTTTCGAAAACAATTGAATTTCTTAAAAGAGTTTTTGTATAGTTTAAAAAACCAAATTAATTTTTCTGATGAATATTAAAGAAATATTTTGAACATGATTTTTTTTCTCCAAAATGTTAAAAATAATTCTAAAATGTTAGTATTTTTTCATTAAAATTTTTGATAATTTAATTATTTTGAAAATTTGCTATTTAATTTGCAATTAAAATTCTTCAAAAGTTGATTTTCAAAATTTCTAACAAAATACTTGGGCGACTTTTGTGATTTTTTTTCATGTGATTTTAGGTAAAAAAGGGGATTTTAATTTTTTTAAAGGGGATTCAAATTTAAAAAAAGGGGATTTGTCAAATTACTAAGTACTACAGTCAGTAAATTGGAAAAATATTTGTAAATTAAAAATATTCCATTCATTTGATTGAATGTTTAGAATATTTGGAAATCATAATTATTAGCAAACATGATACTTTTTATTGTATTGTAATTTCGTTGTTTATTTAATGGATTTTTTTTAATTTTCAACTGGTACTGAAAGTTTAATATTATTATTAAGCTTCAAAAACCTCGTCGGCCATTTTTTGTATCCCATGAAAGGACTAAGTTATTATAGAGTTTTACGAAAGCACTGCAAGTGGCTTTTCTGCACCACCTGGTGGGGGGAGGGTAAACAGTTTGCGATTTTGGCAAAATATTTTATAAATTTTTGTGCTTTTATGTTTTTCCTTTATTTATGTAATAAATAATCTGATTTTCAAAATATTTTAATAAATTTCAAAGAGTTTTTAGCATGCAAAACTGTATTTTATGTTTAGTCCTCGTATATCATATATCATTAGGTCAAAATCATAAGGTTTCAACATAAACTCACAGTCTCATCTTCGTAATTAAATGAAGTAATTTCACTAATTAGTAGTTAAAATTTATCAACTTAATAAATTAAAAAAATATATAATATTATTATTAAATAATTTATGTTGATAAAAAGCAATAAATTTCAAAAAATAAATATTATTCTCACCAAACAACTGCTTCACTGTATTTAAATCCGGCTGTTGCTCTTCTTACCACCTCGAAGCACAAATCCGAACCATCCATACTGAAATTTAAAAAAACTTATTAATAAAAATCAAAATTTCTAATTAAAAATTTATCGCATTGTACAGATACGAAGTCAGAGTTTTAAAATTCAAAATGTCGGATTCAATATGGTTGAAGAAAAGTTAAAAATAAATCGGATTTGCTTGAAACTTGTTACTTGGGAATTTTTTAGGGTTTCTAGTTACGAATATGAAGTCAGATTTTAATATTTCAAAGTGACCCCAAAAACTCCCGAGTATTAAGTTTGAAGCTAATCTGAGTGATTTTTAACTATTTCGTTTGTCATATTAAATGTTTTAAAAAGAACTTCAGATTCGTAATCAGTGACCTCGAAAACCTCCAGCTAACAAGTTTCAAGTGAATCCTATCAATTTTTTTATTTTTTCGGACATTTTGGATCCGCCATTTTAAAATTTTCCATTGCTAGGAAAAATCCAGCAACGGATTCGAATTCAGCGTAAGAAGATATGTTAAAAGATACGTTCTAGTCTTTTTGGGTCCAAAAGTTGACCCGAATTTGTAAACAAGTATAATCGCAATTATTATTTGAATAAATAATTATGTATAATAAAATAATTCAAATTATTCGGGTAATAAAATAAATTTCCTTTCAGTGTAAGTCTCATTATTAAAAAAAAAAAAATAAGAAACTTATTTAATGAATAATTTACAATATTTCTGTCTTTTTTGCTAGAATATTTTTTCCTCTTGTTTTGCATATAACTATTAGACATAAGCTTCGTACGAGGTCAATATCGTTCAAACAAGAAAGGCCAACGAACTATAGTTATCCTCGAATGAATGCTGGTAGTGAGTATGAAGGATCGTTAGCACAAGAGCAAGGTAGAAACGCGAATGAGCTTTTTTCTACACGAGAAAAGAAACATTCTCCGAGGGCCACATACCTATTTCTCGGTTTTCTTTCATTCTTATACGTTCATTCGTTTCCATCACTTTTTATACATCTTGTGCTTTCATTGTTTCCACTGCACTTGATTTTTTGCAAAAGTTATCAAGCAAGAAATCACTTCCTTTTAAATCAAAATTATTGTTATTTTCCAACTCGTTTAAAATCACTTTTCCAGACTGTATATATATAAAAAATATATTCTTTTCCACCTTTTTTAATTTAAAATGTATAATTTGAAGCTTTTATTACTTTTAGATAAATGTGACCTCTTCACATAGTTATACAATTTTTTTTAAATTTCATCTTATTTTCCTGAGGGTAATTAATTCAAAACTGTTTTATTAACTAATATTTGTGAGTTTCTGACAAAAAAATTTTCCACACTGCATTAATTTTCCCTAATGAGGTAAACATCTGTCTCTAAGAGAGAAACAGGAATGTAAATAATTGGAACAGAATACAAAAATTTCAAGAATTACACAGCGTCACTAATGAAGAAATTGGGTTAGACAAACAAAACTTTTCCAACGTTAGCAAAGGTTTTAAATAAAGGTAATCTACATCAAGGTTACATATACCTTAGAGTGCTTAGAGCTACTGCGAATTTTTTTTTCAACTATTGTGTTTACTGAAAACTTTTAAATTTTCATAAAATGAATAAAACAAAATCTAATTGTATGAAAGAGAATATAAGGCTCTTTTTAAATTTGACTCTTTTAAATTTAAATGACTTTTATTGTTTTGAATTTATTTAAAAATAAATAAATAATTTATTTTGTTATTTAAATCACTCTTTGTATTTTATATTGTTATTGAAATTACTTTTTGTATTTTAACTTGATATTTAAACTACTTTTTGTATTTTAACTTGATATTTAAACTACTTTTTGTATTTTAACTTGATATTTAAACTAATTTTTGTATTTTAAATTGTTATTTATTTAAATTACTTCTTGTATTTCGAATTTTTATTTAAATTTATTAACAATACAAATTAACAAATGTATTAATTTATTATTAAATTGCAACAAATAAGTATTTCATTTATTTTCAAATGTCGGAAAATGAAAGTTTTATTTTGTTTACTTTGTCAATATAGCATTAAAGAAACACAAGATTTTCCTGAAGTCAAAACTTTTATGCAATAAAGAAAATAAAATGTTTCAAACAAAACTTTTCTGTTGTTTACAGATCGAATTTTAAGGTGCTGATTCTATAAAATATTTGATAGAATTATCAGTTTTAGAAAATTTGTTGCTTCGAAATAATATTTAATTAATAAATTAATTTAATGAATATTTAGTTCAAATTATAACTTACTCGAATTTTCTTCACTTCGAATTGGTATTTTCATGAATATTTTTGGCACTCACGCTGGCACTCTCTTGGAAGAAAGTTGTAAATCATTTTAAGGTTATGTTTGTATATTTTATATTTTTACATTAATTAAAACTTTCTGTGTTTAATTTAAAACTAAAATTAGTTTTTATTAATTATTTACGATGTAATGAAGATTCAAACATCAGTGGTTTATATTGAGAGTTAATCCCCTTTGTGTGTTTTCATTACAAAAATTACAAACATAACCTAAAATTTTTTGCTCCTAAGGCACCTTTCTTCAGAGCGCGTCATATTTATACAGACTTATAATTGAGTACCTGCATGCAACAACTCGCCGAGCGCTCGGCTAGTTGCTGCATGCAGATACTCAATTTCATAAAATTTCATAAAATTGTCAAGTACTTACTGTTCAAACACCATGTAAAGCATCCCCTCGGAACTGTAGGTCTCCAGTAATTCAACAATATGCGGATGTTTCAACATATGCGATATTGTCGCCTCCCGTTTCAAATCTGCAACAAATTCCAATTAAAATAATAAATTTTGAATTAAACACCTCTTCCTTCTTCCATGGATTAAAAACAAAAATAACACATTTTAATCACTGGCTTGTCTATTTTGATGGACGACCATAAATTATATATGATCGAATTATCCTGTAGTTAGTATTCTGATGGCTCGTTCAAGGTCTATTTGAGGCCATCATGTATATAGCCTAAGTCGACATACGACTACCGTTCATGGAAATTTATGATAATGCAACCCCTATTCCCCGACTCCTTGTTTACAAACAAGTACAAACCAGTTTGTGCTATAAGAGAGGGAAAAAAAAGCAAAAATCTATTTTTCCTTTCATATCCAATAGGCTTTTTCCTCCCCGCAAATATAGATTTGCAGGACACATTTATATAGGTATGAATTGTTTAGTTTGTGAAGTGCAGGATAACAGTGATATGATGTTTTCGTTTATTTTCTCCCAAAGCCGGAAATTAATGGCTCAATGTAATATATAATATACACACTCACCCGCTGTGCTGAGTCCTGGACTAGAAGTGAACTTTGCCACATCGACAATTTTTACGGCGAATGTCTGTCCCGTCTGCCGATAAATGCATTTCCGTACTACGCTGAATGGTCCCCTGCAAAACAATAAAGAAAAAAATCAGTCTATACGGCAACAACCTGAATGGAAAATTTCAAGTTTATAACACAAAGAGAAAGAGGCAATATTGTTAGACTAGATTTTTCGTTAATTTAAAATTACCTCGCATTTAAAAATTTTTTAATCTAACCTAATTTATATTTAGTTGAATTACACAGGCCTGCAAAATTCAACTTTTATATTTTTATATCGAAGTACTTTTCAATTTAATTTTGTCCACTGAACATGATCCTGGTTATCAATACATTACCTAACACAGGATTTTGAAAAAAGTGGGGATTAAGGCTCTTAAAAACACTTTTTAGAGTCTTTACCTACACTTTTAAAATGTTCACTTTTTTATTAGACTGAATTAGGTATTTTTGTTTGGAAAACAGAACACAAGTTCCAAAATTGTTTAACACTTCTGGAGTTTGAAAAATGTGAGGTAAAGATCACCAAAATAGCACTTTTTAGTATTTACCCAACTTTTCTTAAAATCTGGATGTGTTAAGCAATTTTGGAACTTGGAATCGTTTTCAACGAACAAAAATACACTGAAGACTACTACAATATCAAAAATAACAAATAAATTTTTTTTTTGGTTTTTACCCCCACTTTTCTCAAAATCCTGACGTAATAGTCAATTTTGGAACTCGAGGTCGTGTTCAGCAGGCGAACATACATTGAAAACGACTCCAATATCAAAAATAGCGAAAAAAACTTTTTTTGGTCTTTACCCCCACTTTTCACAGAATTTTCTAGTTTTTTTGTCTTACACGTTGTGGGTCTTAAAGTGCACGTTTTAAACTTCAAATTAAGACCTTATGAAAGGCTATAAGAAAACTTGTTTTTAACCTAGAATCTTATATTAAAGTTTGAAACGTGCTGTTTAAGACCCTTAATTCACAAGACCAAAAAAATAGATTATTTTGAAAAAAGTGGGGGTAAAGATAAAAAAATTATTTTTTTTTTATTTTTGATAGTGGAGTCGTTTTCAATGTATATTCGCCTGCTGAACACGATCCCAAGTTCCAAAATTGACTATCACTTCAAGATTTTGAGAAAAATGGGGGTGAAGACCATAAAAAATTTTTTTTTCGTTATTTTTGATATTGTAGTAGTTTTCAATGTATATTTGTTCGTTGAAAACGATTCCAAGTTCCAAAATTGACTATCACTTCTATATTCTGAGAACAATGGTAGTAAAGACCCAAAAAAAAATGTTCTTAGGAGTCTTTACCCCCCACTTTACTTGAAATCTGGAATCTCGGAACCCGAAATCGTTTTCCGCGGACAAAATTACATTAGAAACCATTTCGTTATTAAAAATAAAAAACCATGCAGGCTTGTGATATTAATTTACAATATATGATAATGTACCCATTATCACTAATAATAATTGAATACCCGCTTACAAACGGAATAAATAATATGCCAGTATTGGGTACAAAATACTGAAAAACCCGTATTTAAACAAAATTTTTACCAACGAGATATGAATGATGAGAAAATACTCTCGACCATATAATATCTTCAACTCCAAAACCCGTTCGATTAAATTGACAATGGGTTAAATTAATTGGTCTTGCATTAAAATTCTAATCAGCAGGGAAAGCATATCGCAGTTAGAATCGTGAGTTTAATCAAGACGATGGAGAGTTGGATATTCGGAAATTTCCGACAATGGGTGTAACCACAAAATCCATTGGAATTGAAAGCAGCCCACGTGCCTCTCCTCTATATTACCGTTGTTTCCACATTATTGGACATCCGTTGGATAGACACATCGACCAGGTACCACATGAAGGAATGGGAAATTGAACTCAATGAATGGGATTATTAACACACAGGTCAAAAGGAAATAAATAACATTTCTACACTTCCACATTGTTAGTGTAACTTTCATATAGTCTCTCACGAATCACGTATAACACATGTTTGCGAGGATATACAATGATAAAATATTGTTGACAGCACTTCTTCTTCTTCTTCTTCTTCTTCTTCTCCTAAAGCTCCTTTTGATTGTTGAAAAGCTTTCCGTTCCCAATGGAACAGAAATGTTGCAACTCGTCAACGATGCTTCAAAGTTTTTAGAGTAACAATACTAAAGTTAATACACAATTCATCTTAAAATGGATCTGTAAGTTTTTGAAGGGGATTTCTAGGGAATTGGTGTACAATGAGAGAGAGAGAGCCTCGAAACAAGTAGATTGCATTGGGAATATCAGTCTTTCAAAACCTCTTGTGCAGATGCCACCAGAAATGCTCTTGCTTTTTATCACTCTTCCTCTTTTTTTTATTTACCAGTCTACAAACGAGCTCTAGAGTACAAATTGGTGGAAATTAAAATGAAGAAAACCACCCTCGACGATTTATATAATATCATTGAATAAGAGAATTGTCTTCTTTATTTTCTTCCAGGATAATTTTGTACCTAAGAAACATTTACTATTCTCCGTTAGCTTATTTAGTACTAAAGGAGTTAAGGTAAATGTTTGTTTTGTATTTCAATGATTCGAATTTAGAGTATATATTATCTCGAGGAGAGAACTAATCTTATTTGTGTAGAATTAACTTCTCATTAATGATGTTTAAATGTTTTTAGTATTATTAGATATCAATAATTTCTTTATGTTTATTTTTATAAACAAAAATTATTTAATTTATAACTAACATAGTTTTCTGAAAGGTATCAAATTACAGTTTTCTTGAAAGTATCAAATTGCTACTGAACTGTATCGAATTGATACAAAAAATTTAGATCAGTTTTTGATTAGATCCACATTCTTGGTATCAATTCGTTGCAATTTGATGCTTTCAAGTTAAAAATGAAACAGAAAGTCCACTTTTTAATAGAATCAAGAAAACAAAGTATCATTAGTAACTTATTTATAAAAATAGTAGAAGAAATTTCAGAAATTTCAGGCATCATCTTGAAACCAAAATTTAATTTTTTACAAGTACTTATACAAAAATCTAATAAAAACAAAGAAATTTTATTTTCTGATTTTTAATGTAAATACCTAAAAAAACAAATGCCATTTAACAGTGCAAAATAATTCCAAAACAATCATTTATCCAAAATTATAAACGAAAATATTTCGTATAGTTAGGTTCCACGGTATGTAAAAGGTAAAAGAAAAACACTCTTTTACTTTTTTATAATAATTATAATTTTTATAAAAAAGTAAAAGAGTGTTTTTCTTTTACCTTTTATATACGTCTTCCAAAAATCGAAAAAATTAATTTATTAAATAATTGTGGAAGAATTTACTAAATATTTAAATAAACATTATATTAAAAGATAATTAAATTTAATCGTAAAAAGAACGTGCGGATGTTGGATTTGGAGCGAAATAACGCATCCTTCTACATGCCAATCGAATTGTTAAAATTAACAGCATCATTATCTGTTGTGGTAACTTTTGCACAAATAACCAGTACTTATCGGTTAAGTAAATTATATCATTTTTTACCTTGCATGCCTTTGTCAAGTTAATTTAACAGAAAATCAGTTTACATTAAAAAAAGATTTATCGTAATAATCTCGATTGTTTGGTAATTAATATGAAACCTGAAATCACTAACATACTTCAATCAGTCAAAAATTTTCTTTTTTCCCCACAAGCAATCATAAACGTAGGCAATACTTTTGTGCTCATTTAAAAATAAAAATTATTATTTTCACAACGCGAGCAGCACATTTATCAGCAATTGAATAATTGGTTTTTGAATCAAGTTGTACTTATAATATATATAGAAGCAGAAAGCATGCTTTTCAATCAGCTCATTAATGGTATGGAATAAAAAAACATTCAATCTTTCACATTGAAAAAAATCGATTTTTAGATGAATTAATTCATTGATTCAAGTAAAAGACAAATAAATATTTGTTCAATTAGTTGTCAATAATCAGATTTCGCAACCAAAAGCGGAAATTTAACATCAAAAAGGGGAAAATTAAATGTGAATAAAAGTTGATTTTTCAAATATATAATAATAAAAAACAAGAATTCTTTTGGCGTTATCGCAAAGCGTTCATATGGATATTCAGTCGTTTTGTCGTTTAGTTTTACGATCCTTGGCTATTATCCAAGAGCATGACAACAATTTTATTTAGATGTCACAATAGTGAACGCCGCTATTTCGATGAATCTTAAATGAAAATTTTGTATTTTATTTGTGAAAGCAAAATAAAAAAGTACGTTATTCACAAAGGCGGATGGAAAAAATGCTTTGTAAATTTTTTTCTAGTCAATAAACAGAATGCTTTTTTTAGAACTTATATTTCTGAAAAATGAATATAATTAAAAGTTTTTACATAACATATGTCAAGTACTACTAATTTAAAAAAACATTTTAAACTTTGCAAAAAATGTCGAACTCTTGAAAGCAAAACTTTCTTTAGAAGGAGTGTTCAATACAGTGCATCCCGATAACAACAACTTATGACCGAATATATATCAATCAAGTATTTTTATACTATTAAAATATACTTCTGTAAAAAAATTTTAAAATTCGATTTCTTTTTTACTTGGGTAAGTGCATCAATTACTGCTGGTGCTTTAGTTATTGCGCTTTAATGAAGATTGTAATTAATTTTTAATTTAATTAACTTTAAGTTCAATTTTTTCGACACAAATATCTTTTTTCTATACAGAAGATATCTTGGCTGAAATTCCACAGTAATTGATGCGAGACCTCATTGATACACTTGCCGTAAAAAAATGTACAAAACCCTTTTAGAAATAAACGTTAATTAAAATATCGAGACAATTCAATAAACTAATTTTGAATAAGAAGCGTAGGGTAAATGTACCAATTACTGCTCGATTCCCGTCAAAGCACATTTTGAATAAAAAATATGACATTTACATTGAAATAAATAAGTTTTATTTGATCAAACTGAAAATTATAAACAGCGAATATATTACATCAAAATGACGTCTAGAATTAATTATCTTATGACATAAATTATTTACTTATTCATGATTAAATATTTCTCCATTTGGCATATGTTACAATTTGAACTTTTCGTCATTTGTAAATAATTTTTTTTATTTCAATAAAAGAAAATAGTATAACTAACGTCACTTTATATATCTGAATATTTGTGAAAATTCCTATTAATGTGAGTATAATTCTGCTATAAGTACACAAAAATTTCAGACTCAAAGTTTCTTTTTCAAAATCAATATAAAAGAAATAAATCAATATTAAAAGAAAACACTTGTGGTTACGCTGTCTTAAACTGCATTAACCACATTATACCATACAAAAGATCAAGTTGTCAAAAACTTTAAATTTGAAGTTTATCGACTGACAAATTAGTTTACAAAAAATATCTAAGAAAACTTTTCAAAAGAACTGCCTTCAATACACAAAATACTGTACAAAACTATTTTATAAATTGGAAAAGAAACTTTTCAAAAAAATATATTACAAATTATTTTAATGCAAAATCTTTTCGAAAGAAAATTAATTAATCTTTAACAGGTTAGAAGTTCTGATCACTTAAACAATTGGGTCGAGTAAATTTTTTATTTTATAAACTATTAATTGTTGTTACTTGAAACTTTTATCACCTTATAAATACAAAGTTAAAGATTTATTTCAATCTAAAAAAATCTACATCAAAATATTGTTAATGTTTCCTTGAGTCGAATTGACGTCAAAATTCAACAAAAATTTCTTGTAAATTTTTAACAAAATTTTTGGTATCTGTTTAATCCACTTTAGTATCAATTTGATACTTTCAAAAAAATATTGTTTTTTGAGATTGCGAACGATTTTGATACAAATTTTTGTTATCAATTTGATCTTCTTTTGGTATCAATAAATTCGATACTTTCAAGAAAACTATTGTTTTTTTGGTATTGCGAACGAATTTGATCCAAATTTTTGGTATCAGTTTAATCCATTTTTAATCTAAATTTGGTACTTTCAAGAAAAATATTGTTTTTTGGGATTGCGAACGATTTTGATCCAAAATGTTTGTATCGCAATTTGATCCGCTTTGGTATCAATTTGATACTTTCAGGAAAACTATTGTTTTTAGGATTGCAAATGATTTTACAAATCAAGTGATAATGATACCTAATAATAATAACATTAAAATTAAGTAGCGAAAAAAGATTATACAATAAAAATAAAGATTATTCTCGAAAGATAAAATGATTATTGAATTATTAAAATTCATAAAAGCTTTCCATATTGAATAAAGGATTTTCTGTAATAACCAGTAACTACGAAGAACTAAAGAATGCAGACATAGTAAGTACATGAATCCTTCCTTCTTTGCATTAGAATCGAGAGATTCACATTTACATATCCCACCTGGTTAGATAACCTCTTACATTATTTACAGTTCCTCCTCTCAATCTTCCGCTATCTACTCTCTCTCTCTCTCCTTTCTTTATAACAAAGAACGAAAAAGAAATTGCAAACTTTATAAACATCTACTTTTAAAATATAATGATACAAAATAATTTTTAAAAATGTATCCTCTCTAAATATTAAGCAAGAGTTAAATTAATAATCGTCTCAACATTTATATTTATCATTAAAATCCAAATATTATAAATGTAGGTAAATATGTTTCCATGTATAATTTCAAAGAAATTTTGTAATTACTTAATTTTTTTCCTTAAACAGGAATTTATTTCTAAAGAAAAATTTAAGCATCATGATTTTTAATTTAATGTTCCTTAAATATAAAAAATAGTTGGTGTACTTTATTTACTTTTTGTTTGGACAGATGTGAAAATTAATATTATGCGTATTTCTTGAATACACACGTTTTTCTTATTGCTAATCGTATACACAAAAACTTTTTATTAAATTAATCAAATAAAAATTAATCTTCAATAAATGAAAACCATGTTTTTTATATAAATATGAGTAACATTCTCGAGAAGAAGTCTTTTGCTAAGGTATTTTTTAGTTCAGATAGATTTTTAAGTATTGTTAAAAATGTTAACGATTTTAGTTTTAATATTTTTGGTTACATTCTCACACGGTGGTAAGTATCAAATCATCAAAATTAATAAGAATCAATTCTCAAGTTAATTATTTCCACTATTTGATACCATTTTTTCAAACATTCAAATGTTTCCTTTTTGTCAAAACAGTTCTTTTTCAATTATTTCTTAACATATTATTTGCTAATAAAAAGGCCTAAATATGATTTTCATATTTAAAATGTAATATTCAATATGCAGTCTAAAATGTTTAGACGCATATGTTCAAATGTTGAAAAGTTTTAGAAGCATTTAACAGAAGTCAATATTGGAAATTTCAGAAAAAGGGTGTCAGATTTCAATAGATCAACAAAATGGAGATTTGAATGAACCGCAACCGCTGATTTTAAGCGAATCCTATAAAATTTTGTTTCCAGACAAAAATAGTATTCTGCAATTTAAAAGTGGACAAACAATTTTGCTAGCCTGTTCGGATAAAAATAATGCTTTCAGTGGACCCTTTAAGCCACAAAAGATTATTAAAGCTACTTGTATTGAAAACAAAAAGTTTAAAGTACAAGGAAAATCCTATTCGTTTCAATCATTTACTTGCAAGAAGAGTCAAAAAAGTTCTGTCAAAAGAGAAGGACCTTGTCTTGATAAATACTCAAAAATTGCAGTCGGATTTCGTGTACTTGACAAATTTATTTCCAATTTTGAAATTTGCCGAGATGACAACACTGACGAAACATATTATGTAAAAGAGGAAATGACAGCCAGTGTTGGTGGTCATCAATCGCATAATCCAAGACCCACTTGGACAGATCATCATCTTTTCAAGGGAGACATAGATGTTTACTACAAGCAAAAACATCAGAAAACAGTTTTATCACAAATACTCCAATCGGATGAGCTGGCTGGACAATATTTAAAGAAAGCTCAATTACAAAGAGGTCATTTAGCGGCAAGATCCGATTTTGTTTACGGAACACAACAAAATGCAACATTCACTTATGTCAATGCAGCACCGCAATGGTCTTCATTCAACACTGGCAATTGGAAGTACATTGAAAATGCAGTTCGCAATTTTGTAGAAGCCAATGATTTGGAGGTGACAATTTATACCGGTGTTCATGGACAAATGACACTTAGAGATGACAATAATAATGAACAAGAAATATTCCTAGATGTTGACGAGAACAATAATAATTACATAAGAGTTCCGAAATTTTTCTGGAAAATTGTCTACGATCCAGTTAATTATTTAGCACTTACTTTAATTGGCGTTAATGATCCGTTCATTGAAAAAATCACTAAAGATACGATTCTCTGCAAAAATATCGCAGACAGTCCAAATTACGATTGGTTGACAGCAACGTGGAAAAAGATGACACAAATTTCCCAAGGATATTCGTATATATGCGATTATAATGAATTAAAGAAAGTTGTGCATACCGTACCGAAACTAAAAGTCAAGGGTAGTTTAAAAAGTACAAATTCAGTACAAATTTTACTGGAAGACAGCGATGTAAAAGAAGACTAGTATATATCACTCCGAAAAATTCAGTAATTTATGAAAGTATTTTTATTAAAAAATATTTCGTTCATTTAAACACTAAAAATTTATCGATCATAATATATAAATAAGATTTGTATGAAAATATGCATATAAAAGACCTTGTAATTTGTAAGAAAATAAAAAAATCTTTTATAGTAGTGAAAAATGGCTTTTAAATTGTGTATGCGTGGTTTAGAAAAGATTTTTAAATCAGCGAGACCATAGAATTAAACGGAAATTAATTATTCAGGACACATTTAAACGTTTATTTTCCATCTACGATTGCACGACTTTAAAATTCTTATCAGCATCAGAATGCAAAACCATTAAAACATTAGAAACAACAGCACTCACACCAATTTCCACGAAACTTGATTCAAATTAAGTTTTCTTAATTTCTGTTATAATGGAAAAATAACTAATTCCTAATGGTTTTTGCTATAATGAAGAAACTTTTGTGCTCATTGAATATGATATTTTTATACAAAAGTATCTTATCTTCTCTAGATTCTGGTAAATATTCTTAACGTTACTAATATATTTGATGATTGTTTATGATCATTTTTATTATTATTATTACTATTTATTTAAACTTTTAGGATTTATTCCTTATATTCCTAATTAAAGAATTTTACTATTTAATTCTATAATCTTAATTTTATAATCCTAAATTCTTCTGTTCCTCCAAAAATTATGATTTAAAACTTTTTATAATTTTTACATTATTTGACGATGAGTTTTAGCTTTAAAAAATTATAACCGGTTCTTTGATCGTGACTGTCAAGTATTGTAGAATATCCTACTCTTAATTGATTCTAATCTTTTTAATTAATTGCACATTTTAAGTCATCAAAACAAAATTCAAGAAAAATTTCTTTGAAACTTCCAAAATTTTATTTAGTTAAATCATACAAATAAATGCTCTCGGCTATGTTACAGTCAACCAAATATTTGTTTGGTTCAACCAAAAATTTTTCGTCAAACGAATAATTTATTAAACAGAAGAAAAATTTATTCAAATTAAATATTTATTTCAATTAAACAAATATTTATAAAAAAAACTGTTCTCGACTTTTTGCAAGAGGATGAAAAAAATTAAAAAAGAAACATTAACTGTTTTAATAATACGACGTTATATTTATTTATATCGAACAAATATTTGTTAAAATCAAGTAAATATTTATTTAAATCAAATAAAAATTTAGTGGAATTTAAATTTTAATAAAATTTATATTTATTAAAATTTTTTTAATAATAATAATCTATCACTTGAGTTTATATATATATATATATATGTTACCGGCAAAGTATGTAATCAGGCATTTTATAAAATACCTAGGCAGTATATAAAATGCCTGTCTGTCTCAGGCAATGTGTATAAAAAAAAGATTTTCTATACATTGCCTAGGCATTATATAAAATGCCCACTAGACTTTAGGCAAAGTATAAAATTTAGTTTTATTTCAAATAATATACATTTTTCTGTTATAAAAATATTAACTTTCTTTTGTAATTTATTTGTTACAACACGGCATACTTGAATGACATTTCGACTGACACTGGACCTTATTTTTTATGCATAAATATTTGTTGCTTTGACAGTTTTTTACAAGAACATTTTACAAAACCTTGGCCTGTTCCTTTTTCTCGGTAGCTTTAACATTATTAACATCACTTATCAACTGCTTATACCGTTCGTCTGATAAAAATATACTGTTTTTTGCCATTGCATTTTTAATTTTAGAAAATTCGGAAAAAATCTATCCCTTGTCACTGAAACATTTCCTATTTCTGCACTCATTTTAAGTTCAAATTTATGTTTCTGCGACTGATTACCTCAAAATGTGAGAATTGACTGACAAAATTTGTATTTTCTGTTAATTAAGTATTATTCTTAAGAGTTAGAAATATTGAACTTCATTGTATAAAATTACTCACTGCTAACATGCAGCTATGTAAACATAGCTAAAATACTTATTGTTATATACTTATTATTTTCTATTTGTAATAGAAAAATCGTGGAAAGTGTTTATAGAAAAAGGTAGACGTTTCAAGCTGCTGAGACTATTATATACTTTACCTTATGCTCGATGGGCATTTTATAAAATACCTAGGAATTTTATAAAATGCCTAGGCAATATATGAAAAAATAATTTAATTATATACATTGCCTGAAATGGACAGGCTTTTTATATACTGCCTAGGCATTTTATAAAATGCCTGGATTTCATACTTTGCCGGTAACATATATATAAAAAATAGAATATTTAATTCAAACCTAATTTTTCCCCAAGTGTGTAAACAACATTTCAATAAATTAGAAAATGATTTAAATCATTGCAGCCCTATTTTGGGGTCACTGAATCTATGAATATTTGAGTTATTTCCATGTATCACCCCTAAAATAATTTTTTGGAGAGAAAAATAAAACCACGTTTTGAAAATTTTAAAAATAACTATTTATCAAAAAAGCAAAAAATCAATAAATAAGTATACCGAGTAAACAGTTTTAGCTAGAAGAATGATTTATTTATTGCAAATAAAAATATATAGAAAAATTTTATATTTTGATTTTTTTCTTTCAGCTTAGACAAAAAACTAAATTTTTATTCGATTTTTTTATTGGTAAGTATAAAAAAAAATAAATGATAAATTCTTTATTATAAATTATAAATTTAAACAATAAATGAACCTGAAACTCGCACCCAGTTAATTTTCGAAATTAAGTTAAATATTTTTTTGTTTAAAACCAACATAAAATTTAAAAAAATTAAGTGAGTGCTGATAAATGGGTAAAAGTTTCAGCTTGGTACAAAATATTTAACTTTAAAATTTAATTTACGAAATTAAATCAGTACTGATAACTTGGTGTCAATTTCAGCTTCATATCAATAACTCATTTTACTCATTGAAATATTCTCTACAATCGTAAACATTTTAATATTGTTAAAAATATTTTCCTACAAAATTACAATAAACAATACAAATTCTATTAATTAAATAATTTTTAAACAAAATATTTTTCATAACATTAAAATAATTACAGTTCCCAATTAATGTTCTTTACGTTAAAATGATCAAAAGTTAATTATCTCTTCTTCAAATTAAAATTTTATTTTAATAATATTACAGCATTTATACAAAAATTAAATTATAAACTTTTAAAATATTCAATTTACTTTTTTATAATTTTTATTCTAATAAATAATTTTTAAAAATATTTATTAACGAAAAAATATTTCTCTCATTTGAACATTCAAAACATGTGGATCATAATAATTATGTTCGTGGAGAATATTGCAATGAAAAAATAAGCAATTATTGAAATAATAAAATAAAATATAAAAACCAATTTAAAAATTTTTTAAAAATTTTATTTCATTTTTTGTCTGAGAGAAAAAAATTAAAGTGTTATAAAATCATTAGTAGACAAAAGATTTAACTGAACGTAATTTTTTCTAAATAATTTATAACAAAGATCTTTCGAAATTATTTGAAATTAATTTCTATTATATTTTTGCTAGTATCAAAAATTATTTTTCATTTTTTAATTTAGCAATATTATTTTAACAACAAAATTGATTAAAATAATCTGCAAATTTTTAATCCATCACGAATTAAAATTTAGTTAAAAATTTTTTAATTCATATCGTAGAATTATTTTTTCAAAATAGTTGCAAACGAATTGGTTTTATTGTAGAGACAAATTTTTATAATGGAAAAAATTAATCCAAAAGTGGATTATTTTAATCTTTTTTAGTGTCAATTTAAGCTACAACGCTTTTTAGTACCTCATAAAGTTCCTAAAGTTTTTGAACGTTCAAATGGGCAAAAATATTTTTTCCCTTCTTTCAATTTGTTTTTTTTATAAATAAAATATTTATATATTTATAAAAAAAATTATTTCTTGAATAACTATATGACTAATTTTAATTATTTTACCTTTTTGTATAGTAATTTAAAAAAAAATATTTAAGCAAAAAAATAATTAAGGTTCATTTAAACGATCGAAACTTAAGAAAAATAACCTCATAATTTACTGTGAATCCAAAATTCTGATAAATTCATGTCCCTAAAGTTTTTAACATTAAAATTAACGAAATTTATTTGCTATTTAAATATTTTCAAAAATCCTACTAAATTGTAAAATAAATATTTATTTAGTTATTTGATAAATGAATTTTTAGGTTAGTTTTCTATTTAGTTCTAACAATTAATTTTTTTGGAAAAATAATTTTTACAAAAATAATACATATTGCGTTTTATAATAAAATATAAATGAAAAGAAGTAAAATAAATATCGTCGTTCATTTAAATGTTCGAAACTTTAGGAACGTAAATTCACATATTTAAATTTCAACATTTAAATTCACTCTTTCAATAAAAATTATTTGAAAAAAGAAAATTAAATACCAGTAACAGTTGAAAATGTAAATTAAATATTTTAAAAGTTTATATAGTATTTAATCGTTTTAAAACTCTTTGTTTCTCAATTCCTCTATTTTTCACAACCGTTAATTCCAAAACTACTCTTTTCACACGAAATAAATGGAAGAAATAAATTTATTTCAAATTACAGAAAGAGGTTGCCAAATAACAATAGATTATAAAACAGGAGATCTAAAAGAACCGCAACCACTAATTTTAAACAATTCTTTCCAATCTATTTATCCAGACGAAAGCGGTGCATTGAAATTCCAAACTGAACAATCAATTCTTCTAGTCTGTCCGGGCAATAATAATGGATTAAATTCAACTTCAATGCTAAAAAATATCCAAAAAGTCAAATGCAAAAGAAAAAATTTATTTTCCATAAGAAAGAAAATTTATTCATTTAATTCTTTTGTTTGTAAAAAACCGTACAAAACTATTGCCAAAATTAATAGTAATGACGAGACGTGTCACAATTATAATTTATCAAAAATCAATATTGGCTTTCAAGTTGAAAAAAAGTTTATATCAATACTGGAAATTTGTCGTGATAACAGAACTCATGAAACATATTATGTGAAAGCGGAAATGAGGAAAAGTATCGGTTGGTATCAAACTAACAGTCCCAGACCTAGTTGGTTGAGTCACAATCTCTTTCCAGGTCACAATATAAATTCCCTCTACACGAGGAAAAATCAAATGGAAATTTTAACAATTATTCTCAAATCGAAAAAATTAGCTTACAATTATTTAAACAAATATCATTTACAACGTGGACATTTGGCTGCGAAATCTGATTTTGTTTATTCAATTGAACAAAATTCCACATTCACATTAGCGAACGCTGCGCCACAATGGTCATCATTTAATTCTGGTAATTGGAAATATATTGAAACTGCAATTCGAAAATTTGTCATTAGTAATAATTTGAGTGTGTACATTTACACTGGTGTTCATGGACAAATGACACTTTGTGATAAAAATCGCAATAAACAGCCAATATACTTGAGTGTTGATCGAAATAATAATAATAAATATTTTCGAGTACCGAAATATTTTTGGAAAATAGTTTACGATCCAATTTTTTATCTGGCATTCATAATTATTGGAGTGAACGATCCATTTAGTAGGAGAATTACAAACGATTTGTTCCTCTGTGATGATATTGCCGAGAGATCAATTTTCAATTGGTTGACAGATTCGTGGAAAAATCGAATGAAAATTACTTTTGGTGTTTCTTACGTTTGCGATTATAGGGAAGTGAAAAGTGTCGTTCATTCTTTACCAGATTTGAAGGTAGAAGGAATTTTATAGAATTTAATGATGAAGTAGAATTATTTGAACATTTTCATTGGAACCAAGGAGTTCGGGGAAATGGTGGCCTGATCGCTCGTCTTATAAACATTTGGGGCTTATCAACTTTTGGTAGACAAAACATAGCCTACGATGAACAAAGACGAGCTGGTGGACGAGGCGACAATGAGCTGTTCTGGGGACAGTCCTTATTCGGCTACGAATGAGAGCAGACTAATGAATATTAATCGAATGCCAATTATTCTAAAAGATATCAAAAGATATTAATTATAACTATACTTATTGTCATTTTCACATATAATTAAATAAAATAACATTTATAGGAATATCTCTTTTATTATAAATAATATTCCTACAATGAGCTTGTTAAAATTCCCGTCAAAAGACATCAAAAATATAATATTTAATCACAATGATATTCAATCACCTATACAACTTTGTATAATATTATTATTATGATATTAAAGATCAAAGGGTATTTCCCTTGTCAGCTATGTTAGCAAAATTGTCAAGATCTTATTTCATAATAAACGTAATAAAAATAATGAATTAATTATTAGTAAAAGATAAATGCCCATTTCGCTCAAAGGAATATTTTTAGAAAAGAATCCAATTAAGAAGAAAAACACATTTTTAAAATCAATTTTGCAATAATAGTAATAATTCACTTTGTAAAATGTCATTTCAAACTTCTACCATCACGAATAGAATTTTTCCTGATTTAAATAATAAATTCAAAAGTCGAAACTATGACCGTCAAAATAAAATATATTCACTGCATTCTAAAATATGTCAAAGTGCCCCTTTGCATTATTAATTCAATAAAAAAAAATTCCATTTTTGAATTATCTACAAATATTTCAGGATTGACACAAAAATTTAATTTTGTTTTTCCCTGATTTCCAGACAAAAATTTAACTTTTTCTGTGAACCCAAAAAATATTTTGATTCACTCTAAAAATTATTAGATACTCAAAAAAATGTTCTATTACATTTTTATTTTTAAATAAATATTTTATCATTATTATTTTTCTATAGGAATTAAGATTTTCAAAAATTTCAAATCATTAGGTACTTTATATTTATAAGAATATTGTTACTGCACTTCTTCAAAATTATTTTCATCATTTCAATTCAATTATTATTTTTAACAATTTTTAACTAAAACTCTTCTTTAAATCAATTATTTTTAAAAAATTTTGAAAAAGCTCTTTGAGAATTTTCAAATCCATTTGAAACTTTTTCAAAAAAAATTAATTTATAAAAAAAATTTGTAAATAATTGAATTTCTGTGAAATTTTTATTATTTATGAAAATAATTAATTGTTTGCGTAGAATTTTGTTAAAAAATTTTTAAAATAATTTAATTCTTTTAAAAAACTTTATTTAAAGAGTAGATATTGGAAATCATTAAATTGAGGAAGTTTTTTGAAAATAATTGAAATTTTGCCAAGAATTTTATTGAAATTTTTTAACATAATTGAATTTCTGCTGAGAATTTTATTACTTTTGAAAATAATTAAATTTCTGCTATCATTTTCCAAAATCCAATTTTTTTAGTGTTTTTAACTAAAATTCTTCTATAAATCCATTATTTTTAATAATTAGTTAAATAAATATTAGAAAATTCAACTAATTTCAGAAGAATTTTAATTTTTTAAATTTTTTCTAAAAACTAAGTTCTTTAAAATCTCTAATTAAATTCATTGAAAATTGAAATTTTGTAAAATTTCAAATTGAAACCTTTTGAAGTTCATCTATTTATGAAAACTGTAAACGCAACTCTTTAAAAATAAATAAAAAATAATTTTATTAAAAATAAAATAATAATAAAAATAATTTTATGATAGTTCTTCAAGAATTAAATTATTTAAAATAAATTATTGTCAGAAATAGAAAAATGTATGTTAGAAATGATATTAGAATATATTATTAATAATATATTATTATTATTAATTAATATTATTATTAAATTGATATTAGAAATTAGAAAAAATTGAAGGTTTTGTATTAAAATTCGTGGTAATAGCATAGTTTATGAGGCAAACAAAAAGACACAAAAATTTCTTTTGACGAATTTCAATAAAAATACAATAAAAAAATAATAAAAATTCTAAAAATTTAATTTGTTCCAATACTTTTAATAATAATCCTTGATTTTTCCCTGATTTCCCTTTCCAATTCTACATTCCCTGAATTCCCTGACCTGTGGCAACCCTTTTTTGTAGAAAATTCTTTTTTTTTTATTGAATTAATAATTTATTAATTCAATAAAAAAAGAATTTTCTACAATTATTTATTTTTTGAATGAAAAATAATCCATTTTAAAAATAAATTAAAAAGACCAGCGAGGTAATTATCAATAAAACAAATAATTAAAAGTGCAACTTATATGAATTTCGCAATATATGCACATTAAACTTTTCCGCACACAAAATACTGAAATATTATCAAAGTAACGTATAATGAATAGAAGGCTCTATACAAAATTCGTTGAACTAAATTTTAAAAGCACCTACCCTTTTCATTACTCTTTTTCTAAAATGTGAAAAGTTAAATGAGATCAAGTCTTTATGAAGCAAAGCTCTTTTTTTAATTCTAATTTTCGAGTGAGAAATTTGAAATATTGAAACAATTTACAAATTCTAAAAGTTCTAAATAATATAATGATGGGAAAATATTGCAAAAATATTCACCAATAAACTGTTCAATATATATTATTATGAATAATAACTGAAAAAGAAATTCTGACAAATGAGAAAAATGTCAAAACAACAAACGCAGTAACCTAACCTATAAACGAGAAAAATGAATTCGGAGCTAGAAAACAATATCGATTCCTACTGTGAACCTAATTTTTTTTTGTCAATATGAAAAAAGCAATAACAGAATTATCGAATTTAATGTTCTTTTAACATGAAAAATGTGTCAAATGTGACAGAGACTTAATCTACCATACACACAATCAAAGAAGCATGTAATAATCTAATTACCATAATCATAATTTATTTGTAAACAAATACTGGAAAAATAAACATCTACAAATTGACTGCTGTCATCCGCACATGCTCCATTTGGCCTGAAGGCGTATTTTTAGGTTACGCTACTGCCATTACGCCCCTGTTATTATTATAGTAATAAAACTCTCGTAATATCGAAAAAGATTCATCAAATGTACTCACTTGCCAATTATCTCGCAGAGTTCATAAACATCATCAAACAAAACCTCGTCTTCTGCCATTGTGACAATAATGTTGATAAAAACAAACTAGAATTTCTCTCTCTGATAAAAGATGAGATAAGTTTCCAATGACGTCGTCACGTTGACGTGACGACAGTCTCCAGCAGCAAGTTCACGGCGCCTCGCCCCTCCGAAATAGTATCTCCCGCTCCACGCACGAGTCCACTGACAATTACGCACTGTACACTGATTGTCGCACTATTCTCTAAAGAGAGATTAAAAATGTTCTATTATTACATAGAATGTTTAATAATAAACAGAAAATGTTGATTTGTGATGACATATAGGTTTCATGTCAATCGAACGCCATCGGCTGCTCCCGGGCTAGCCACCGGTGAGCATAAATGAAATGAAAGATGAATTACTATATCACGAACACAACTTCTAAATAACTATAAGAGATAATAATAAATTCGGTTTTTATGTATATCAAGATTATTTGGGCCCAGAATTGGCCCCCAGTCTTGATAACCGATACGAGCGCAGATTAAATAGAAATTGCACTGGGCAAGGCCGGGGAGCAGAGCCGCTCGCTCCAATGTAAAACTGGTTGCATAAAATGCGGCGAGCAACTGCGCCGTCTTCTTATGCGCATGTTTTCATGGTGGGGCGGGCGTGGTTGGCAGTATTTATTTTTATTTTGTATTTTTTTTATACTTTTTCTTTAATGTTTCATTATTGTATTTTAAATGCAGTTAATCATTTATCTTCTCAACGTAAAAAGATAAAAAGTAAAAGTATTTCCTGTTATCACAATAAACTACAATTGGAAATTGATTTTAAAATATCACAAAAGTTACAGTTGCCTTTAACGCGCTTAAAGAAGATTTCTATTTTACCGGCACAATTTGAAATAAACATTTAAAATAATAAATAATGTTTATTTACATTAAAAATTATTTACCTTAGGTAGACAAAATTGTTTATAATTGCCTATAAAACTATTTTAGAAGAAATATTATTTTTATCAATACGAAATGTTTTTATCGACATTTTTATTATCTTGTGTTGGTAGTTCTACTTTAAATATTGCCGGCAAAATTTTCAAATATAAATGTAATTTTAGTATATTTAAAATCATTAATTATTTTAATTAAGTAAAATAATTATTTAATTAAATTAAATAAACAAACACTGTTAAATTAATTTATAATTAAAATAGTTATTTAAATAATAAATTTCAGTAGTAAAAATCAAAAGTAATTCCTATTTAATTATTAAGTAAATTATGTAAATTAAATTATTAATTTAATAATTAAGTAAATCAAACTTATCAAATACTGATAAACTTACTTGTAATTAGAATATTTTCATTTCTATCAGTTACTTGCTTAGTAAATTAAATCTAATTTTCAATATAATTTGTTTACTGTCAATGAATATTTTAACTAATTATATATCCATTTTCGAAGGCAAAACCGTTAAAAATAAACATTTTTAATTTAAATTTCAAAAACTTTTATTTAAATAAATATTTAGTTTCAAAATTAAATTTTTAGCTTGAATGCTGAATATTTAAATTACTGAAATAATAAAATTGTAATTTCAAATTATGTAAACTAAAATTTAAGAAGTAAAATTCAACATGCGCAGGGTTATAATGCAAATGTAAAGTAGTAAAAAAAACATAAATATTAGATCATAAAAAGATTTTGAAGAGATATAGATGTCAATAGCAGCAATAAACATCGCACATTCAGTTTATTGGTTTTTACGAGTTACAGTCGACAGGGAAAATACATTCCTATGTAAACTATTGTACAGAGTAGATAATGTAATCGACACTCAAAAAGATTCACTTCATTAATTAAAAAAAATCTACATATTTAAAAATGAAATTAAAAAAAATTTATTGTATGTTCTGTTCAAATTATTCAATTACACTATCAAATAATAATAAAAAAAAAACAAACAAAAAAACAAACAAACAAACAAAACAATAATATTATAATAATAACAAATTTAAAGAATTATTTCATTATTATATTATTCTTGCATATAATTTTTTATTTTTATTGAGAGAAAAATGTAACAGAAAATGAAAATAAAATAAGTTAGTTTAATTCCTTACATTTTTTATATTATTTAAATTAAAAAAACCATTTAAAATTTAAATGCATTTTGGTAATTAATTAGTTTATTATTAATAAAATAAATAAATTAATTAATAAATTCTAATAAATTAATTTACTAGTGTAAAGCAATTTATCAGAATTTATTTATTTACTTTATTTTATTTATTATTAATTTCTACAGTTTTTCATTTTAAATTTAAAAACTTTCACTAAACAGCATTTAAAATTCAATTATTGTTTTATAAACTTAAAAATACACTGAAGAAAAATTTATTTGATTTAAATAATCAATTTTACGTGTCTATTATCAAATAAATATTTACTTGAATCAAATAATTTTTATTTAAATCAAGTAAATTACATTTACTTCAAACATTGAAATTATTGATTCAAGTACAATATTTTATTGACCTAAATAAAAATTATTTGATTCAAGTAAATATTTATTTGATTATAGGCAATTAATCGGTTATTTAAAGCAAATAAATATTTTTTGTATGAAGTTAGACTAACTTTTGTTCTAAATAACAAAACAATAATAGTAATAGTCATTATAAAAATAATAATAATAGTAATAATAATAATAATATTAATTATAATAATATTTTATTCATATTATTGTTCTTTCCATTATTTTTCACATTCTCGCATCACACGAGAAAGAATTTATTTAATATTAAAACTATATTGGAATTTTATTATTATAATTATTATTGTTGTATTTTTAAAATAATGAAAAATATCAGTGTAATAATTACAATTATATATAATAATGTTCACTCTATTTTATAAATTTCGTTTCATAATGCGGCACATATTATTTATACAAAGCCTTCATTAGTCACACATATTTCAAATGTAAATTAATATTTATATTCATATAAAACAACAGACATATCATTTTTCTCTAATTAACAATCATAAAATCATCGTATCATATGTATAATACTGAAACACGTTTATAATCGACCATATTGATGGACAATGTAATTTTCTTTTTAATTTCCATTTGAACAATACTTTTTTCTTTAAGTCACACACATGCACTTACAATTTTTACAAAACATATAGATATACATGAAATTCATTTCACATTTTTTATTCTTTATTGTTGAATAGAATTTTTGTTTTTTTATTCTCCGATAAAAATTCCATTAATTTAAAATTAATTGGACCAATTGAATAATTAATTGAATTAAAATTAATAATAATAACCAATTAAATAATTAATTAGTAATATTTAAATAAAAAAATTAATTATTACTTCAATCAGCAGTTAATTAGTATTTAAAAAAATAATTAATTATTATTTCGAGTAATAGTTAATTAGTATGAAAAAAAATAAATTATTTTTAAAACTGATAATTAATTATTAATAAAGTTAATAATTAATGATTGTTATTATTATTACTTTAATTAATGATAATTAGTCTGACTAATTTCAATTAAAATGTATTTAAAATGAATTCATCATTTACAAATAGAATAAACATTCCTTTTAAAATTTTGCTTCTGTAATTACAAAAACAATAAATTAACACATTCATTTTAATAAACACTTGCAGAAATCACACACCATTGATATAACAAATAATCATCTCGTTTAAATTTGCAACATTTAATTTTATAACTCGTATGAAATTGCGAAATTATATAATATGTTTGTTTATTTGTATACTTTTAATGACATTTTCGTGTACAAAAAAAAGTTCACTTCTATAATAGTTACTATTATAGTAGCATTCTAAATTTTCTCTATATTTATATTTATATATATATATAGTATTTGGAATTTCTTCCAGTCAAGTCTTATTTCGAGTTTCACGCACAGTCGTTTTATAAAATGGTAAGAAATACGTGCGTCAGAGATTTCTATTTAAAGCAGTGAAATTATGATCAAATTTTTTAAATAAACTAAGTAGTAGGGAAATAAGATTTTTCTTTAAAGTTTATTACTTTTCACATTCACAATATCGAGAATGTATAAAATAATTTTTCTAATTCTTTAATAAACAAATTTTAACTTCATACTAAATTTTTTCTTCTTAATTAAATTATTAATTTAAATTTAAGTTTTCTACTATTGAAATTTAATTTCGGTATTGTTTTTATTTGTTAGTACAATTTTTTTAAAAAGTTTTTTTTATTAATTTATTTATTGGATTTTGTTTGTTTTCTTATTTGATTTTTTTAAACATTTTCTGTTTATTTGTCTTTTTTGTATGAGTTTTTTGTTTATTTGATTTTTTTGTATAACTTTTTTTTAATTATTTGACTATTTTCGTAAGATTTTTTTGTCTATTTATTTAATTTCATTTTTTTACTGTTCTGATGGAAAAAAATTTGATCATAATAACAGTCATTGCTTTTGCATAGCCAGCAAATAATGTTATTTTGCACGTAAATATACATAGCTACAAATAATCTACTTCACTTAATTATTATTTACACTTGAAGCATTATTCATTATATTCTATGGTATAAAAAGTTTTCTAATATAAAATGACTGATTGGTTGATTGTACAGGACGTAGTATAATAATTAGTTCCTAAGCGAAACTTTTCGTAAATGCTTTTTACATTCTCCCGTCACTTGTGAGAAAGTATTTATTTTCATTTAATTTATTTCGATGATAGATTTTCTCGTAATGAATAATTCTTGTATGAAGTAAAATTATTATTGTAAAATTGTGAAATTAATACTTTGAAAAAGCCAAAAATATTTCTAGTAATTCTATTATGATTTTTTTGAGCTTACATATAATTAACAATAAATAATTTAGCTATATAGAAACTGAAAAACTGCATACTTGGAATTTTTATATTAAAATTTTCATGAATAAAAAATTTAGTTTATTGTTTATTACCGAAAGGAAAATTAAAAATTATTAATTTTTAATTTACTTTAATAGATTATGTAAATCAACTTTAATTTTCGAATTGAAAATTAAATTATACTAATTGACAAATTTTGAAAATTAACTGACTAAATCAAATAAAAACTTCAAATAATTGTTTTGTAAAAAAATTTAAGTCTGACAAATTTAAATTTTAAAAATTTTTGTTTAAACGTAGTTAAATTTTTTAGAAAATAGATTTTTAAAAATTCCATTTCTTATTTTTCGAATAGGTCAGCAGTTTACAATTCGTTGCTTTGAATTTCAATTAATATTTTCAGTTTTTTCTAATTATATAATGAACTATTAATTTTTAAATTTCAATCAAAATTCTAGTTTCTAGAATTTACTACCTTTTCATGCTTGCTTACATAATTTTATGGTACAAAAAAAAATTAGGTGACACAGTATAAAATTTTTCCAAAATTCAAAAAATTAATAGGCCTTAAATTTTTCGATAATTACATTTTTCTTACATTGAAAAAAAATTCTTGGTAAATTTAATATTTAATCACCTAATTTTTCTTTTTAATTTGAAAAATCAAGTATATTATGAAACATTTTTGATTCAGAGATTTTATGAAACTAGAATATTCGCAAAAGAATTCATATTATATTTACATACTAAAACCGAATATATTCTCTATAATATATAATACTATGTAAATATGATTTATACAATTTAAAAATTCACTAAAAAGAAAAAATCGATTGCAAATAGAAAAAACTTAATTTACATCTCTATAATTGCACTGTTCAATCGAAACTCAAGTCAAGAAACTTTAGAAAATGCAGTAGATTATTCTTGAGAAGAATATTTTAAAAAGATATGTTTATGACTTGAGCTTTCGAGGCATCAACAAAATGCAATAATTTCTTTTTTATAGTCTTGAAAACTTCATCGCGAGAAGCGATGAGAAATATTTTTTTTTCTTGTTGAATCTAGTAGAAAAATTATTTATGTTCCCTGGTTTGAGCGTGCAGTCTTTAACACCATGATATCTGCGTTTTTTTTTTTTGACAGAGGATGAAAATTCCGGTACTTATTTTAGGCCCTTGTGTCAAAACATATACTGATTTATTTTTCTTTCTTTCTTTTTTCTTTCCTTCATCACTGAGAGCTTATACAGTCAGTAAACTTTCACTAAAATAATGAACCGAGAGTAAGAAGCTTAGTTACACTAGTTTAAAATTTTTTATTTTTCTTAAAATTTATTTTCTATAATTGTTGAAAAAATTGACCTATGTAGTGTTTTTAAAGTTACCAATTAAAGAGAGGGACTAATGAAATTTTAATTCGACAAAATTTACATTGATAACAGACAATTTTTTACCAAAGTTATTTAAAAATTAAAGATATTACATAAATTATTAAAATTTAAAATAAAACTTATTTTTGACAATTTTACCATTTTCATTTATTCAAAAAGCAAGGATTTTTAAAAATAAAAATAAAAATTAAAAAAAAATTTCGTAGTAAAAATAGCTACTTTTTTAGATTTATATAGCGAGACATATATATTTAATTTATTTTATAATTTTAAAAACATTTTTCTATCTAAAATTTTTTGAAAATTTATTTTTCAGTTAATTTTTCTTTTAATAATAGACAAAATGAAGACAGAATGGAAATTTCTTTCAATATTAATAAATTCAAATCTTGAAAATTTTACTCCGTTTGTAAAAAGAATTTCTTGAAATTACTCTTAGGAATTGTTCTTAAAGAAATTTTAAAATTTACTTAGTTTAAAATGTTTATAAGATGAAAATTTTGATAATTTAAACTTTGGAACAATTGAAACTCAAATCAATTGAAATTCAGATAGGAACCAAAAACTTCATTCCATTGAAATTCTAATTAATTACAAAACTTAGATCAATTGAAACTCAAATTCGTTAAAATTTTCACTATGAATAAGAAAAAAATTATACTTGTTAAGATTTTTAATTAAGAATAAGAAGAAATGAAAATGTAATTGATAGAAATATTTAAATCGAGTTGACCAACAAAAATTGTTACTGTTTAAAATTTACATAATTAATTGATAAATTTAATTAATTAGAAAATCTAATTAATAATAAAGGCTACCTAATTAGAAAATCTAATTAATTATAATTAGAACGTCTAATTAATTAAAGACAAGATATTCTAATTAAAATAAAATTTATGTACTTTTCGAACATGAAAAAATTGAATACATATTCCATTAGATTTATTTCAATTGATTAAAATTTTCAATAAATAAGAAAAAATTTAACTTTAAATTCGATATTTTATAAATGAATTTAAATTTTCATAATTTTATATTTCAATCCATTGAATTTTTCTTTGAGCAAATTATTAGAATTATAAAATAAAAAATAAATAGAGAAATAATGAAAAATGAATAAAAATTTTTGATTAAAATAATAAGAAATAAAAAATCTATTTGATAAAAATAGTTCAATCAAGATGATTACTTTACTTCAATTAATATTTATACATAATTAAAATTATTATAAAAATATAATTTTTATAAATTTAAAGCATATAAATAATTAATATCACATAAAAAAAATTCGAAAGCAATTAAAATTTTAAGCAATAAATGTTTTACGCAATAAAAATTGTTATTGATATATAATAATAATAATAATTAGAAGGGCTATTTAATTAAAATGGCTAATCAAGTAAAATATTTAATTAATTAAAAAATCTTATTAATTAGAAAGGATTTGGGAATCTTCAATTAAGATTTCCAATTAATTAGAAAATCTTATTAATTCCAAAGGCTAATTAATTAAGACTTCAAATTAATTAGAAAGTCTTATCAATTAGAAATTATAATTATAATAAAAATAAAATTATGATGTTTTAAAATTTGTATAAATTGAATGTAAATTTTATTCGATTGAAATTAGTTCCCTCCCCTTGGATTCAAAAATTCTACTTAAAGTACGTAATTATCAATAATCTTAGAAAATAAAAAAAAACATAGAAACCTTTTACTCTCGACTTATCATTAATCACTATAAATCGGAATTCATTCAACAGCGTATTAAAAAGATTAATTTCTTCGCGACTGTCTTTAACGCAGCCAAGAGCGCAGATAAATTCATCACACTTAATAAAAAAAAAAACGAACAATCACACATATATAAGCGGCCTCACAAATGGCTCCACAGAATCGCAGAAAGGCTTCGAAAAGTCTTACTTCATTAGGCACATTGAGTTCGTAGTAGCGATCAGATAATCTTGACGTAGGTCAGTCTTTTGAAAAAAGTTGATAATTATTCTTTTTTCCTCTTTTATACAATTTTTTTTTCAGTTCGTTTTTCGTCCCGTATGGACGTAAGACTTCTGCTAGACCCAATATTGATTTCTTCTGAGAAGAGGATTCGGTCTCTGCGATGTTGCCGATTGACAGGGAAGCTCCGATGTGTCGAAACTACTCCACTCGTCACCGTCGGCAACTCCATAAGGATACCTCGCCGAGACGTCGACCTCGGAGCCCGTTATACTCTCCAATGGACTCAAAGGAATGACCTTGCATTGTGGTAAAGTTGACGTCATTGTTGGAAGTGACGGTAGAGGCGTACTCGAGGATAGACTATTGTGATCGTTGGCGAATCTCTTGAGATGAGGCGTTGTAGGCATCAAGTGATCAGGAGGTCTCGGTAAAGGCATCACACCAACTGTAGGCGCTGTTTCCGGTTTGTCATCCTCTTCCGCGTACTTGTATTGATTTTGTCTGTATCGAATCGTTATTATCACCACGACACTCAGAACAAAGACACCAATCAACATTCCCAGAATGAGTAAATAATCATTGCTCATATTCGGAGCAATTGCCATCTCACCCTCATGACCCACAGGATCCATTGGACCACCCATGGTCATATTATGATCGTCCAAATCCAATTTCAATAGAAAGGGAAATTCACCTTCCGCTGGTTGGAAAATTGAGGCTACCAAAATAAAACAAAAATTATCTGGTACACCTTCGGAATTCATGGTTGATATTTTGTTGCCCACAAGATAAATCACTCCGGAGACAATTTCCTGATGAGTGAATCTAGTCACATCTTTTTCTCGCGTACCACGCTTCTCACCAGTCGATGATAAACTTCTGATGATTCGCTTGATTCTGGCGAATTTCGGTTTTCGCGTCACTGTGTAAATTGGATTGCTGTTCGTCAATGTGGCGAGGGGAGTTGCGTCCAAATATTGAAGAGTCAGTTTCTTCTTATCGCCAGCGAGTATCACGAGAGGATTAATGATCATTAGTGGATCGACTTTAATGTCGACGTGAATGTTCTTCACTTCAAAGTCACCAAGTTGGGCCGACAATTCGAGACTGTCGTTCGATACTGTCATGTCTGATTGCATGTATATAACAATCTTGGAAGCGAGATCGAGTTGTTTAAAAGTCACTGCAAGTAAATTACGTACGTAGAGTACACCGTGTTTTGGCGATCTTGTCACTTTATAAATGACAAGATCTTGTCTTGCATTCGAGTCAAGTCTCACGTTATGTTCTGAGATCATGGCGACTTTTTGACCCTGAGGCAACAAAACTGGTGACGGAACGGTGACGTTCAATTTTATCGGAACTACGTGAATATTAAAGATTTTATATACATGATTAAAATGTCCATCCCAAACTCTAAAGTAAAAGGAAACAGCTTGCAATGGACCACTGTGTTCATAGACAACCCTCGAGGAATCGATATCAAATTGCGAGAATTTATTCGCTATGTGCACTTCCGTTGAATTCTGATCAAAGGGCAACAATAGTAATCTTCCCTGTGTTGGCCCTGATATCACCTCGTAAATTAAATCTTCAGATGGAGTATCGACGTCAGTTGTCAATAAATTATCTCGCGTTATTGTTTGATTTTGATTTTGTACAACGGTGATGTGCTCATTTAACTCGAGTTTAAATTCCTCGTCATTAACGGGCGTAATCGTCACTGGAACGCTGACGTTGCAGAGAAAAACTTGACGCGTCAGTTGTGAAGCAACGAGATAGAGAGAAAATCCAATAGTGTCTTCCGTCGTGTCAGAGTGATCATGAAAATAAGCGACGTCTCCACTTTCCAGCTGAGGCTGCTCGAAGGTTGTGATATTCAAATCTGGCAGTAGCATCACGTGACCATGTTGAGGACGATTAGCCAGTTTTAATCTCACAGTTGGCTCGGTAATACCGGATTTTGTTTTTAGAAAATAAATTATTCCACTGATGTTCATGAGAACTGCCGCTTTTCCACCTTCTTCCACTCTCACTGTTGTTGGAACAACGTATCTGTCCAGTCCGCCACTCGAGACTGAAATGTCTATTCTAAACACCTAAAAAAAAAAGAGAATTTGTTTTAAAAATAAATTTGGAAATTTCGACACAAAAAATTAATTTCAATGTTTTTATTTAATTTTTCATACTTTGATACTTGTAGTACAGATTCTCGTAGTTCTTCAATTTCTAGAATTTTTGAACAATTTGATTTCGAATTTTAATTTATTCAGGCCTCGGATCGACTTTAAGGCGCAAAAGAAAATTTATATTAATAAATCGTTGTATTCCAGTAATCTGTTTGCAGTTTGCTTTTTTTTGTTTCCTAATTTTTAAATAATTTTTATTTTTATTTTTATTTTTAAATGATTAAAAATTTCAAATTAACTAAACCTTCTGATAAATTATTTACAAAAACTTCAAATTTATGTAACTCTTACAAAAATTAATTGTTTTCTACAATTTTTAACAAAACTTCTTCTCTAAATTAAATATTTTCAATAATTTTTCAATAGCTCTTCGAGAATTTATTGCTATTTAAATAAAAAAATTTAATTTTTTATAAAAGGTCGAACTGAAACTCTTCACGGTTTTTTTCAGTGTTATTAAAATGAATTATTCAAAATATGTAACAAAAAAAATTTTTAATAATAAATTTTTTTAAAATTATAATAAAAATATCTTAAAATCAGTTTTTAAAATTATTTAAAAATAATTTTCACAAAATAATAAATTTTTCATTTACTTGTAATTGAAAAAATTTAAAACGATTGAAATTTAGTAAAATTTTTTGAAAATAATTCAATTTTTGGAAAATATTTTCAGAATTTTTGGAAAATATTAAAAAAAATAATCAAATTGTTGAAGAATTTTAATTACAAATATGTGAAAATACATGATTATTTTCTCAAAATTTTTTTTTGATAAATCTAAAAAAGTTGATTTTCTTTAATTTTAATTTTTGGAAAATAATTAAATTATACCAAAAAAGTGGTATTTTCTTGCAATAATTGCAAGAAACGGGGGAAAAGTTCTTTTTTTTAAAATAAGAAGCCATACTTTTGGAAAATTGTCAGCAAAAATCCAAAAAGTCATATTATCCGAGGCCTCTTTATCTATAAATTAAAATTTTTAATAAAACTTTCTATTTTTTTCAAGTTTTTAATAATTAATTTCCAATACTTAACTTTCAGGACTAAATTTTTAATTATCTGTGAATACTTAAGTTTTCTTATACTTAACTTCCAGGATTTATTGAGATTCAACATAAATAAATTATTTGAGAATTCTTCATTTTTTATTTTATTTTCTTTTTTCTTCATTTCAAATATTGCTTGTTCTTCATTCCTTGAATTCTTCGCTATTATAATTAGTGCCATTTTTATCATTCACGTGAGAACAAAAAAATAATTTGAGAAAAATTCATATAAATTTCTTCAGTATCATCTTGAAAACCGTTATTGTGAGAAATACTAATTTAATAGCAATTCGTTATTCCGCGTGGTATTTCATTTCTAATGTTTCATTTTCGTGTGATTTTTAAAATCCCGAAACTATACGTATACACGAATTATTATAAATTTTCACGAATCCGGTTAAAAAATGTAAATTAATGTTTATTCAAATTTCGATTTGAGTGAAACACGTTTTTAAATATTCAAACGAATAAAACGATAAATTTTGCGAAAATATAAGAAGAAATGCAAAATATCAAAAAAAAGTGTAAAACAGTTTTTAAAAAAAGTCGAAATGCAATTTTGTCGATAATTTTTCAAATCGAACATTGTCACGTTTCTACAAGATTTTTCCAACGATTTCAGAATAATTTTAACTCCCTTATAAGTAGAAATTGGACAGACAGTCAAATCAAAACTTAAGCCCTTTGACTTCATATTATCGTTCTTTAATGATGAAAAAAAATTATCACCAAAAAGTGTTCAAGGGGAAAAAAGCTTTTTTCCACTTGGAAGACTAAACTTTGCAAGTAAATTATTAAAATGTCTTGAAATTAAAAAATGATTTTCTAAACAAAAAAATCAAAAATTACAATTATTCTAAAATTCTATCTACAATTATTCATTTTTTTAAAATAAATAATAATAAAGAATAAAATAATAATTAATAAAAAATACTTAATTATATAAAATGAAATAAATAATTTAAATATTTAATTAAATTTATTTAAAAATAAAAATATTTGTTTCCAAAAAATATTTGTAAATTAAAATATTTAAGAATTTAAGGAAAAATCCGATAAACAATGAAAATAAAAGTTGATCCAACTCAATGCTTTTTACTTTTAAATAAAAACAAAAATTTTTTGTAATTTCAACTGCATTTTGGTAAAAGGGTATTTAATTTTCAACAATTTAAATTATTGAAAACATTTAATTGTTTGATATGTTAAAATTTTAATTGTTTGCTCTGTTACCAGAATGTGTTTAAAGTTTAAATTGTTTTTTTTTTTAATTTAAAAATAGAAAATATGAACTCGGACAAATTTTTGTTTTTACTGCCCGACAGATGTTTCCTTCAACTTCATTTATTTCTAAAAATAATATTTAAAATTATTATTATAAAAATAATTTCTAAAAAGAAATAAAAAATATTTTTTTTAAAATTTAGTAAATTGAAAAAATACAATTTTATATTAAATATGATTTTTTAATATCCATTTTTTAAAAGTTCAATTAGTTTCTTATATCATAATTTTTAAATTTATAATTTCTTATTTGAATTTTTTTTCTAAATTTTATAATAATTTTGTTATTTCATTTTTTAAATTTACTGTTTTTTATTTTAATTTGGTTATTCTAAAGAATTTATTTCTATTAAAATTTCTATTGTTGTTTTCAAAATCTAAAATTAAAATTTATTTCAATGAATTTGAATAGCTTAAGTTGTAATATTTAAGAAAAGAAATATTATAGAAATAATTAAGCAAAAATTTGCTCTCAAAATTTTGATTATTTAATATTTTGTATTTTTTCATTAAAATTATAGGAAATGATTTTAATTTTTATCCAAAAATAACAATAAAAGTAGATAAAATTGGCACTGTTTTACGATAGATATTTTTAAAAATCATCTTTTTCTATTCACTTTTCAAATATTGAACTTTCAATATTTGACTTGAAATTTTTCAGAACTTTCAATATTGGATTTGAAATTCTTAACTTTTCAATATTAAATATAAAATACTTTATTTTCTATTTATCTTATAAAATACTTAATTCTCAATAATTAAAAATATCCAATTTTCAATACTTCAATATTAATGTTTAACAAATAAATTGATTTTCTTACTTGGTTTGTAATTGGCATCGCATAATGAGTTTCAACTTCAAACGTGAATGAATCGTTTGCCAAAAGATCCATAAATTGTTTCGTATGCTCATAAGTAACTTTATTTTCATTAAGATTACTTTGGGTAAACTTATTGACTTCCTGCCAGGCGCCTTCGCTCGTTTCCATTATAATTTTTCCCATTCTCGGCGGATTTTTGACAATGTATTTAATTTCTCGGTCATTATCGGAGCAAGTCGTTAACAGTAATTTATCAGAGATCGTCTTCCTCGTTAACGGAAAAACATTCAAGGCATTGTTCCTTGTTATTAAGAGTTGAACGGGTTTCGTTACAATTTTAATCGTGTAAATGTCCGTTGCATGAATGCCATCGAATAAAGCGAAGGAAAATTGAGTATCACTTCCATCTGGAAAATAAAAAAAAAACTGTTTTTTAATCTAATCTTCTTAAACATATTAAAGTCTATTAAAATAGAGAGTAGTAAGTATGGGGTTGCCACAAAAATATGATTTTATTTTTTCCAGACTTTTCCCTGATTTTCAGACTGAACTGAATTATCATTTTACCAACGGAAATATATGAAATTATATAATATATAAAAATAAAATATATATATAAATTATATAATATATAATATCCTTTGAAATTCAATAATTTATAAGCATTGATACTGCAACGTTCATAAATTTTTTTTCAAGATTTCAATTCAATTATCTTCTAGAATTTTTAAATAAAATTCTTCTCTAATTCAATTATTTTTAATAATTTTCGAGAAAGTTCCTTAAGAATTCAATTATTTAGGTTGAAGAAAAAAAGTTTACCCAAAATAATTCTGAAATCCAAGGATTATAGAATTATTTTTTAATTATTTCAAAATTCTTCTCTAATTCAATTATTTTTAATAGTTTTTTAATAAAGTTCCTTAAGAATTCAATTATTTATTTAAAGAAAAAAAAGTTAAATAATTACAATGAAATCCATGGATTTCACAATTATTTTAGATGCACTTGTTTACAATTTAATTTAATGAAATTTCAGTAATATAAAAGTATTCAATTAAATATATAATATAAAAAAATACAACTAATTTGAAAAGAATTTGAATAAAAATATTTTAACATACTAACTTCTTCAGAATATGTAAAAATATATTTCAAAAGATGCCCTTTTTTTATAACTTTTTATATTACTTTTTGTAATTTTTGCCTTGTATTGAGAATAATTCAATTTTTATATAGGTATTATAAAGTTTAAAAATAATTAAATTCTTTTGAGAAATTTTATTAAAATTATATTGAAAACAATTGAATTCCTGTGAAGAATTTTATTATATGTATGAAAATAATGCTTGAAAATTTGTTCGACGAATTTAATTAAAATTGAATTGAAATTAATGTAATTCTTATTGAATAGAATTTTATTAAAATGTATTAAAAATAATTGAATTCTTCCGAAAAATCTTATTAAAATGTTATTTGAAAATAATTGATATTGTGCGAAGAATTTTAATAGAGTTAATTTTTTTTTAAATTTTTTAATGTAAATTTATTCAAAAAAATTGATAATATTTTAAAATAAAAAAGTTTCTAATTTACATAATAATAAAAAATTAAATACGTATGTAGTTTTGCGCTAAACATTTGGTAGTTATTTATATGATTTATAAAAATTGAAAGCACAACTTTTATAAAATTTATTATTTTTTAAATTATTCAAATAAAATTATTCGCAAAATATTTTATAAATATTAATTTTTCGATAGTTTTTCAAGAATTAAATTATTTGAAATAAATTTAATTTCGAATATATAAACTTTAATTATTGTTAATGTTACAAATATAGAAAGAATAAGAATTGGAAATTAAATTAAACCTTTTCAGTATTTTTTAAGCTGCTGGACAATAAAATTCAGAATTTTTTTATGAATTCTAGAAAATGAATATTTTTTCAATATTTTTAATAAAATTCCCTGATTTTCCTGACCTATGGCAAATAGAGAAAGTATAGGTAAATTTAAACAATAGTAAAAATAATTGGATATTGGGCCAAAAAATGTTCTCATGGTCAAAATAGAATTTTTTTTTCATTAAATCGAACGTTTTATTTATACTCGACTTTTGATCAAATGAAATTTGCACTAAACGAAATATTGGAAAAATGCAGGAGTAGAATTAATATTAGTTTTTCTTTTGAAGCTTTAGTGAAAATATTAAAAAATGAAAACTCACTGGTGTGGGTGAATAGAACTTTTCCATCGTTGATTTGCTGTTGACTGAAAATATAAACATCCCTCTCGGGAATTGTTGTGAGTGAAATAAATCCATTCTTGACACTGGTGACATTATAAATGACATCATCAGGAGAAGTATCATTGTCAATGGCATGTAATTCAGAATTTGAAAGTACAATTGAACCTCCTTGCCAAACACTCAAATTTGTTTCACTCGAAAGTATTGGTACCTCGTCATTAACTGGTTGTACATTAATCCAAACTTTGAATGGTTCACTCGTCTTATCGCCAGTTGTTACAATCATTTTGAAACTATCACTAAATGACTCATCACCATTATGTTTATAAATAATTATTCCCGAATTTATGTGTTTTTGAGAAAATCTTTTCACTTGTGAATTTCTCGTTGAATCAATAATAGAGCCGTGTTTTGGCTTTTCTTCTATCGTATAATCAGTTATTTTCCCCGCATAATATGAGGTAATTGCGTAAAAATCACTCGGCGTAAATGCCACAGTTTTACCTTCAATCACCGTTAAATTGTGAGCACTCATGTACAATTTTTCTGGTATCATGACAAAATTCACCACAAGACCACGTAGCCATGTGATTCCATTGGTGACATCAACAACAAATCTGTCACGAGTTTGATTTATCACTGCCTGCACGTAATATAAACGGTCCTCATTGATTAAATTTTGCTCAAAATGTCTCACCAATGTTCCACTATAATCGTCCTTAGTCTCATCGCTAACATCATCTGGCGATTGTATTTCCAAATAGCCATTTCTAGGCCACTCCTGAAGATAATACGTAATTTGATTAGCCGGTATTTTTGGATGCATTATCTCGAGACTCTTGTTACTAATAAGAATACTCGTCGCCTCTTCGACAAATATCGTTCTATTATTCTGCACAATAAGACTCTCCCAATAACTCTCGGGATAAATTTTCACACCCAATAATCCCTGTGTTTCCGCTCCTCTCGCCGAAACATGAAATTTCACACTATCTTTCGTGGATGAAACATCCAGATGTTTATACGTCACAAGACCTTTCGTTAATTCATTTTGATTAAAATCCACACACTCTCTCAAATGTTTCATAAATATTCCAAATTTCGGTTTCTCTAGAATCGTAAATTTAATATCCTTCTCGGTCGCATAGACATTCGTTTCCAAATCAATTTCCTTGTTTGTAAGTGTTGCTGACTTATTAAATTGAACAACCAAATAATTACCGAGCTGAAGATTAATATACGGCGCACTCGCTTGTATCTCCAATTCACCGGGAGTTGATATTTGACCATCAGTGACGGTGAATTTGAAAATTCCATTATCATCACCATAGTGACGAAACATAATCATTTCATTGTTGACATCCTCTTGAGTGAATTGATTCAACTGAACGGAAAAATCCGTAATTTTATAAAGACCACCATTCTCAATGTTTTTCTTGGTGTAAACTAAATTACTCGGTTTTGTATCGACATCCTTGTCGACATAAAGTAAATCCTTGCTTGTCAAGAGTCGTTCACCTTTTGATACAACATAAAACACTTTGCGATCAACTCTCTCGGGTGGATTGTCATTTTTCATTGTGACATCGATCCGAAAGTTGCCAATGTACATAAAATCGATGCCATTATTCGAAATTGCTAAAAACTGAAAATTATCTTCTCTCGTTTCGGAATCGTCATGAATATAGTAGACTAATTGTGACGAAAGTTCTTCTAATGTGAAATAAGTTGTTTTTGATCTAACGATAGAATTGGAATTATTCATAACCAACAACCATCCATGATTTGGTCCGCTAGTGATATTAAAATACAAACCAGTCACTCCATACTCAGCAAAATTTGTCTTAACAACCTTCACTAATACTTTCGAACCCTCCTCAACTTGTAAATTCTCGATACTTTCCGGAACTTTCATATTCTTCGCCAGCAAATGTCTGAATGTTAAAATCGAAGATATATCACTGCAATGAGGTGCGGAAACCTTAAAGAGAAATTTATCCTCAATATTCGAATAAGCTTTTCGATAAAGTCTGTATTTCAATTTTCCCGAATCAACATCATCCTGTGTGAATGTATTGGACTTTTTGAGAATTTGCTGAATCAGTACAAGATCACCGTACCTTGGAATTACCTCTATTCGATAAATAATTTTATTCGATGGAGTAATCAAGGGATTCGTTTGATACCGTAAACTCTGTGTACTTATAGACACATCGGCGACGTTTGTAAAGTTAATTCCGTACTTTCGCATTTCCTTCAATTCAAGATCAATGAATGTAACATTAAATTCAAAAGTCTGTTGAATTCGAACTTCTCTAACACTCGCTTGAAATTTAAATCTATCGTAACTGGGACTGCTAATATTGTGTATATAACGAATACTTTGCATTTCAACATCTTTACTACTGAAATAATCGACATCCTTCCAATTTCCGCTTTGATTTTTGATTCTTTGAATGGATCCGTATTGAGGTGGCACCACAATATCATAACGAATTTCAATACTTGAATCATCCGAGTTTGTTAGAAAAGAAAGATTGGCAGGCGTTATGTAGGAGAATGAACGATGCACTACAACCAATCCTGTGTTGTGGTGTAATTTGATCGACAAAGAATAAGCGGACACACGTAAACTAGCTGGCTTGCTTGTCTCCATTCCATCACTCACTTGTAGCTTCAACATTGCATTCGATTTGGCTGCAAAAAAAAGAACCTTTTAAAATTTTTTTTTCTCTATTAAAAAAAAACAGGGTGTCTACTATTTTCGTTTAACAAAATTCCCGGTTTTTTCCCAGCTTTGTCCTAATTTTTCCCGGTTTTTTATTCTCATCAAATTTAAATTTATTTGATTTCGAAAGAAAAAATTTAATAAAAAACCGCTTAAAAAAATTTTATTAGAGTTTTTATAAATAATTAAATTTTTTTGACGACTTTCTTTAAATTTTTTGAAAATAATGTTTTCTTAATAATTTTAATTACAAATTTGGAAAATAATTGAATTTTTACAAAGAATTTCATTAAAATTAAAAAAAATAATTAAATTCAATCAAGAAATTTTATTGATAGAGTAGAAATTGAAAATAATTGAATTTTGACAAATTTTTCGATAATAATTCTATTGTTTATTTATTTATTTATTGTTACAAAGAATTTAATTAAAATTTCTAAAAATAATTAATATCTTTCAGGAAATGTAATTAAAACTGTATTGAAAACAATAAATTATTAAATTCTAATAAACAAATTATATTAAAATTTATAAGAATAATTGCATTTTTCGAGAAATTTCTTTAAAATTGTATTAAAAATAATTTAAATCCTCCAATGAGTTTTATTAGTTATGAAAAAAATTAAATGTTTGTAAAGAATTTTAGTAAACATTTTTTAAAATAATTGAATTCCTGAGAATAATTTTATTATTTATAAAAGTAATTGAATTCTAGCATAGAAATTTGAAGAATTTGATAAAAATATTTTTAAATAATTGATTTTTTTCAAAAGATTTTAGGAAAATTGTGTTTTAAATAATTGAATTCATGTGAAGAATATTTTTTAAAAATAATATTCAAAAGAATTTATTAACTCTAAAGAATTTTGCTACATATTTATGGAAATAATTGAATTCTTGAGAAGAATTTTTTTACAGTTTCTAGAAATAATTGAATTCTTTCGACGAATTTTAATAAAATTTTTAAGAATAATTACATTTTTCGAGGAATTTGATTAAAATTGTATTAAAAATAATTGAAATTCTGCAATGAGTTTTACTATTTATGAAAATAATTGAATATATTGCAAAGAAATTATTAAAAATAAAATTATAATTACGGTGACTAACTTCCCTTGATTATTTCCGAAAAATTGAAATAAAATTCTTTAAAAGAATTTAATTATTTTTAAGGGCATTTGAACCATTATGACGTCACAGTTTGTTCAAAGCATTTGTTCTAAATACGTGACGTCATAATGGTTCAAATTCCCTTAATAGAATGTAAAGAAATTTCAATTATTTCAAAAATTTTCAATTATTTGTTTATAAAAATTCAATTATCTTGAAACAATAGAATTGAAAAATTTCAAAAATCTTATTTTTCAGAATTTTCAAAAAAACTTTGCGAAAATTCAATGTTATTAAAAAATTTTACATAAGTTTGTATGTTTTTTTAAATTAACTAAAAAAAATTTTAATTATTAATCTTCGCACTAAGAAACATGAATACATTAGAATGTGACTCTTTATAAAATTCAATTATTTATCCATTATTAAATTAAAATACTTTGAAAATTCGATAAAAAATTTAATTATTTTCAGTTGAATTTCACAAAATTTCTATGCATTCGATAATTTTTTAAAAAATTTATTTACACACTATATTTGAATCAGTGACTGATTTTTTCGATTTTTTACTATCAAATTAATTATTTTTAGCTAATTCAAATTTAGAGAACAGTATAAATATCTATAAAAATTGAAATAAAAAACGATTTTTTAAAAACAAATTAAAATAATAAAACTTTTTTTAATTTGGTGAAAAAATTCCCGGTTTAGCATAAAATTCCTGGCTTATTTCCGGTTTTTTCCGGTCAAACTAAATTTCCGGCTACTTCCCGGTTTTCTCGGATTTCCCGGTTAGTAGACACCCTGAAAAGGAAAGAAAGAAAAATCCACCATTGATTAATCAATCCTTTGAAAATGGAAATTTTAAACTATAAAAAATAATAAAATATTCATTCGTGAAAAACATCAAAAAGCTATTACGACATTCTCACTCCCCACATTTCGAAGAAATGGAAAAATGGAAAAATAAAAAGTTTTACTTTCTTCTTTAATTAAACCAAGTTTCTCAGTTTGTTCAACTTCAAATAATTTCCTTATAAAACTTTTGTCACCGCAGTCTAATTATTGTTCATAACTGCAAATTTTGACTCTGTCTATGTGCATACAATTATTTCTTTTTATGTCAAATGGATTCTCCACAAGGATTTTTTCTTCTTGATCTTTTTGAACGGTTCCAGTGAAATTGTGTAGTGATACCTTGAATATTATTTACTTTGAAATCCATTCAGGTATTGTTCCTATTGTCTTACAAGTATTTGTTTCTTAGTGACTCAGTGATTTGTGAAGTTGAATTTTCATCAGCTGTAAACAATTATGTCTTTGACAGCTGCTGTCTCTCTCTCTGAGGAACAGAGATGGGACAATTTACTTTCGTCGATTGAGAAATTGACATTTTCAAATAACGAAATGCGCGCAGAAATTCGTTCCAACACAAACAGTGTGGATTCCCTGAGCCGCCAATTGAGCAGGCTAGAAATTAAGACAAGTGAATCGGATAGAAGAATAACAATGATTGATAAAATTAATCGAGCTAAAAACTTGATTCTGTTTAATTTGGAGGACTCGGAGAAAACCAACGAGAACTTATTTAACGAAGTCTCGAGCATTTTTTCGAAGGTTGGCCTTCAGATTCCAGAGGTTGCTTACGATGATATATTTCGTCTGGGAAAAAATAAGGGAAGACGCCCGATAATGATTAGGTTTATAGCCTCCAGATGGGTGAGGTTGGTTTTCGGAAGGATTAAGGACCTGAGACAACTGAACTTGATCATAGCTAACGACCTATCAATTGAAGAACGTGAGACTCGTCGAGCGCAACTGACCAAAGTTCATGAGCTCAGAGACGCTGGATACCAGGCCAAGATGAAGGGGTTAAGGATCTTTGTCGACGACATTTTAGTTTCCACAAATGAAATTGAGGTCCTGATAAGGAAAAAAGTATCACATATAAATAATTTGGATGATGGCGAACCTGATTCTCCTTTTCATACCCCAACATCTCATAAGACAAATAAAAAGGGAGGCAAAGTTGGACGTCCCAGAAAGAATTCCATTTTGGATCCTAAACCCTCTCTAAATAACAAATTGATCGACAAGTATCTGAAACCGGAGGCTACCCCCTCCCACGAGTCAACTAGTGCGAGAGATCAGAGATTTACCAAGAGAATGGAGTTTCAAAATAAAGAATAGCAGATAAGAGGTATTCAAACGGGGACAGACTCTTCGAGACCGAGCTCGTGTTTTTCTTCTCAACGGCGGCTACAACCAAGAATCATTTTTTGGAACCTTCATGGGATTGGTAACATTGAGGATATTGTGAGTGTTATGAGAGAAGATGATATCCTGGCAGTTAGTGAAACCTGGTCGACCAATCAGAATTTAAGATTCCATGCAATGCCAAATTTTGCTTCCATCGTTGCGCCTGCCCAGAAGAGTAACCAGGTTGGCAGACCAAGGGGTGGTCTCTTGCTAGCTTACGACGCTAATCTATACACATCGGACATTTTATCTATTTCTCATTTTTATATTTTTATTAATTTTAAATTTAAAGATTGTAATTTTATTTGTGGCCTGACTTACTTCTCGCCAGGTATGAATTTTTATGTTTATTTGGACGAAATAATCAGATGCATTAATTCTATTTCAGAACGCTTCCCAGAACTTCCCTTTATTATGGGGGGAGATTTCAATTGTAGAGTTGGCGAGCTTAACCAGTTAAATTCAGACATTTTATACTCACAGGGTCTAAATAATGTAAGAGAATCATTAGATCAAACAATTAATTATAAGGGTCGATCTTTAATAGAGAATATGGAGGCAAACAATTTTGTACTGTTGAACGGTCGCTCTCGAGGGGATAGTCCGGCGAAATTTACTTTTGTGGGACCACAGGGAAACAGTGTAATCGACTTGGTATGGTGTTCGCTTTCCGGATTGTCGCTATATTGTGACCTTGAGGTTCTCCACATCCCCACTCTTTCAGACCATCTCCCGGTGACTATATCTCTTTCCCCCACTTGGGAAAAAGAGAGGGTTACGAATTTAAATTCTCGATACAGAAATAAATTAAAGTTCGATAAGAACAATAGGGTCCTTTTCTCGAATCAGATGGCTTGGAGAGGGGAGGTGGCGAATTTGGAGGGAGACGTGAACAATTTAAATACGACGCTGGTATCTACTGTATGTTGTGTGGCAAGAGAACTGGGAATGGAGAGGGAGAACTCGAGTTCCATCGGGGACAAGCGTAAACCGTGGTTTGATTGGGCATGTAAGAAGGCTAAACGTCAACTCTCCACTGCTCTCGGAATGGCAAAGAGGAATAATTTTACACAAAATTTTAAGGATAATTTTCTGAACAAAAAACGTAAATTTCGAGATCTGGTTAACCTAAAGAAAAAAAATTATAACAAAAAATTAATTAATAATTTCAATAATTGTAAGAATTCTTCTCTCTTTTGGCAAGCCGTGAGGTCAGTGAGAGGTGGGCTTCCGAAAAACAGATCGAATATTAGCTTAAAGGCATGGTATAAGTTTCTGACTGAGAGTTTTCCCCCGCCAATTGTTAACCCCACTCCGGGACCCCAGCTCAGGTTGTCGCATCCTACTCTGGACGGTGACATATCCACCGACGAAATATTAAGGTCTCTGGCCCGCTGCAAAAATGGGAGTGCTCCCGGAATCGACGAGATAGGATACGAATTTTATAGGAACTTACCTCAAAACTGGATTCTTTTTACTCAACATTTTTATAATTCAATCCTTAAGTCAGAAATAGTTCCAACTCAATGGGGTAAATTGGCCACTTTTATGATATATAAAAAGGGAATGGTAAATGAACTCTCAAATTATAGACCTATTACACTGGTCAACTGTATATCAAAAATTTTCACTCAAATTCTTAGCAATCGACTAATTAAATGGGCTACAGATAATAATTTATTCCCTGAATCACAAGCAGGTTTTAGAGGTGGGAGAAGTTGTCTTGACAACATCTTCACGCTTCAGGCTCTGATTCAGATTCACTTAAGAAACCCGGGATCCGCGGTCTACGCCCTATTCGTCGATTTCAAGGGAGCGTTCCCATCAGTTGCACATGACTTACTATGGGAGAAACTACACTGGCTGGGTATGAGTTCTAAGATGATAAATATCCTAAGGAGCTTTTACTCAGTGGCTTCGACGTGTATTAGAACAAACGAGGGTGACACGGATTTCGTGGACGTCTCAAAGGGGGTATTACAGGGAGAGGTATTGAGCCCTTATTTATTTCTTTTGTTTATCTCGGACATCGATAAATTTTTTGTTAATAGGGGTTGTCGGGGCCTATCGATAAACAGCATGATTGAGGTTCTATTGTTAGGGTATGCTGATGACCTGGTGTTTCTCTCAGATACCCCAGTGGAAGCCACGAGAAAGCTTGAAGCGTTGTTAGACTACTGTGAAGTAAACAAGTTGACTGTAAACATACGAAAAACAAAAATTGTCATTTTTACAAGAAGCGGTAATCATAAAGCAAACAAAATTAGCTCTTTCAAGTACGGCACGAGTCTGATTGAAGTTGTAAAAGAGTATGAATATTTAGGGATACCTTTTGTTGGTTCATGCTCCTTCTTCCAGGCCGCTACCAAGGCTATCAGCGCTGCTAATACAGCTATAGGAAGTATCCTACACATTGCACACTCAATGGGGAAGGCCTCATGGAGATCATACACCAAGCTTTTTGAAAGCTTGGCGGTGAGCACGCTTTTTTATGGGGTTCAGGTTTGGGGGATTTGCTATATCGACTCAGTAGAAAAAGTTCAAACTTCTTTTTTAAAGAGACTCCTGTCTCTCCCACTGAACACACCTGGTTGGGCTGTTAGACTTGAAACGGGTGCGATTCGACTGGAGCTTAAAGTCTTGAAATACATTCTAAATTGGATCCTAAGGATCTCTCGCATGGACAATTCTAGATACCCCAGAATGTGTTTCGAAAGGCTGAGAGCTCTGTCGATATCGTCTCCGGAGTATAGGTTTAACTGGTTCACTCAGCTGAAGGTCGCTATTTTTGAACCATTAGATATACTCGATTGTTGGCGGAACCTATCTCTGGACTCCATCGCAAGCCTTAGAGAACCTATCCTTGAGAGTTGCAAAGCTAGCTGTATCATTCGCGATAAAAACCGTCAATCAATATCGTCAAGCTTACTGATTTACCCGGATTTGTCTCTACAAGATGGCCCTCAGCCGTACTTGCTTTCTGGTCTCTCACTATTTTATAAAAGAATATATGCACAATCTCGCCTCTTAAATAGATATATTACACGTATAAATTGTGGTTCCTTTTCTTATTCTTTTCAAATTGATAACGATTGTCCCCTCTGCGGCCTGGAGGAAGAAAGTTTGTTCCACTTATTGTTCCGCTGTCCAGCATGTACGCACTTGTGTGAGAGGACTTTCCATCAAACCTCCCGTCCCGCGGACATTATAGAGAATGGAATGAAAATATTATCTGTATCAGATATAAATGCGATAAAAGCATATTGTAGACTGATTTTGTTACTGCTCAGAGAATGTAAATTAAGAGAATCTCCATGAATTGTTCCTTACTTAAACTAAGACTAAAATAAAAATAATTTTAATATTGCGTTACCCCGCTTGTAATACCAAATTTGGATAAACAAGTGTACTATTGTAAGATGTAATATTCTTATTCAATAAATTATATATTTACTTTCCTTTACTTTATATTTCAAGTTACATAATTGAAATAATATCAACATTGTAATAGTTACATTTATTACATTTATATTCAATGAATTCTAATATTTCCATTATTTCCCTTTAAGTTGTCAATTAATTTAGTCAATCAATTATTATCACCGAAAAGTCTAAAATTAGAAATCGAGACTTTTTCACATAAAAATTATTTTGTATATATTTTCTATAAAAAATAAATTATTTTTATTTTCTCTTTTTTTATCTTTATTTTCCAAATTCACTTTAGTAAATTAATAATTATCACTAACAAAATTAAGAATAAAATTCAATTCAATTAAAAAAAATGATCGTTCAACTGAATGTTTTATATTTTAATAAAATTTAAGGCTTTTTCACAATTCACAACAAAAAATAACTTATTATTATTTTTTATTTTTATTCTCCATAAATTCACTTTACTAAAATAATAAAAAATTATATACATATGTGACGCTCCACGAGAAAAGGAACCTTATTTACTCTTGTCATAAGGTCCCTTTTCTCGTGGACGGTCACATATTCAGAATGCAGATTTGTACTCTTTTAAATTAAATCATTTGTATTATTAAATACTAGAAAATTTGAACATAATAAATTAAAAAAATAAAGCAAGAGTGGATAAATTAAATTTTGAATGAATATATTAAATTTCAAATCATTATTGAGTTCGTGTTTAATTAAAATTATAATTGATTTGAAATTAAAAGATTTAAAATTCGGAAAATTATACTACATATATGTAATATATTACATTATAAGTATTATATATATTATATTATACCTAAATATAAAATCTTTTTTTAATTGATTTGAATTATTTTTCGATTTCTAATAATTAATCTTCAGACAGATTTAAATTTCGTTAATATTAAATTTCAAATCTGGGTTGCCACAAAAATTTGATTTTCTTTTTCTCTGAATCAAAAAAAAAAAAAAAATACAATAGGAGCTCAATTGTAAAAAAAATTATAATTTTTAAAAACAAAAATTTGATTATAAACTTTAAACAATAGAAATAAAATATTTAATAAAATGAATGTGTCGATTCGATTATATTTAAAAATTTCAATAAAAATCTTCAAAAAATTCTACCTATTATTTTTATACAATTTTAGAAAATTTAAATTATTCAAAAAAATTTTATATACCTTTAAAAATTCTAATAAAATTCTTTAACAAATTGAATTAATTTTATAATTCAATTTCACAAAATTATTTAATTACTTTAACAATTCTTTAAAAAAATGTTTTCAATTTAAAAATTCAAGTAATTTGAAAAAATTGAATTACAATTTCTCAGAAATAAAATTATTCAAAACTTAAATAATTTTTAAAATAAATATTCAATTAAATAAATTAATTTCTTTGAAGAAATTAAAATGTTCATAAACATTAATTTAAAACAATTAATTCCAAAAATTGCAACAGTTTTTAACTAATATTCATAAGAATTTATTTTAATAATTCTAAGAATTTAATATTATTCCAGTACTTTTGAAAAAATTCTCTGTGGCATCGATGAAAATAATTGAATTTTATATTTCACTAATGGTTTGAAATTTAAATGATTTAAAATTTCGATAAATTGTATAAAATTGAAAAATCTTCGTTTAAACTGAAATAATTAAAAATTGTATAACTTAAAATTGAGACTATTATTATAGATTCGAATTTCGACAATATCAAATTTAAAAGCATTGAATTTGTTTAACATTTGAATATTTGTATTAATATAATAAATTATTAATACCTATTAATAATATTTAATTTATTTAAACTATTTTGAAAATAAATTATATTTGAAAAGGTGTAACAGCACAAACTTATCAATATGTGGACGTCCGCATGAAAAGGGACCACTTTGGCACTATTGGACTTATCTATATGGGCGAATTCCTGACAAAATTTGGAAAATTTTGAGTGATCTTACAACCTTTTTGGTGAAAAATTCGATAAGTTACAGAATTTTAAAGTTTGGAGTATCAAATACGTCATTTCGAGAAAAACGAAATCAAAGATTGTAATATGAATATCTTTAGTTCTTCTGGGAAGTTATTCAGATAAGAGTTGATTTAAGTCTAGTACACCCTTAGGATTGAAAATCAATAGGTTTCGAATTCCCCCCTCCCCCCTTCATTTTTTAACAATGACAAAATAATGGATCTCCGACAAAGTGGTCCCTTTTCTAAAAATACGGTTATTAATTAATAAAGTGGAATATTTAACGAATTTAAAGGTTTGTTGTTATTTTTTAAAGTTATTTCAAGCAAAGAAAAGAAAAGTAGCCTAAAAAAATTTTTTAAGCGACTTTATTATAAAAAATCTTAAAAAAAATTAAAAATTTCATTTCTAAAAACACGAAATTAAAAATTGTAATGCGAATTTCTCTGGCTCTTCTGGGAAGTTATTCAGATAAGAGTTGTTTTAAGTCTAGTACACCCTTAAGATTGAAAATCAATAGGTTTCGAATTTTTCCCTCCCTTCGTTTTGAAACAATGAAAAAATAACAGATTTCCGACAAAGTGGTCCCTTTTCATTTTTTTTTCTAACAACGAAATAAAATACTTAGAGTGTCAATAAATTAATAAAAACTGCATGAATCGACGTGGTAGACCCTGTAGATTAAGAAAAAAAGATAAAAAAAATTTCGATATTTTTCTTTAAAATTAGTAAATTGCGAATATCTCGGAATCTAGAACCGACAAAGTGGTCCCTTTTCATGCGGACGTCCACATATATTGATGGGACAAAATTTTATAAGTAAATACTAAATAGAAAAAGATCGATAACAATCTGCAATAAAAATAAAAAAATGTTTCCTTTGACCTTTTATTTGAATGGAAAAATTATAAACCAGAAAATATAAAGAGTTGAAAGGAAGAAATGTCTATCAATAATTATTATATTAACAAAACATGACATGAAAGAAAAATATTGCGGAATAATTGATCATCTTTTTTCTTTTTTTACAGAAATAAGCTGAGTGAAATTAATAAAACGTTGGAATCCAATAAATGTCTATGAAGATTAAAGAAGTGAAAATTCAGTTATTTATTAAAGAGAAGGGAGAAAAGTGAAGAAGAAGAAGAAAAAAAAAAGAAATTACCGTTTCCGCGATGAACGTAGGCGATTAATCCTTGGAGTAATTCCTCTTGCGTGAACGTATCGATAGGACGTGATGGATTCGTCACTTTTTCTACGTGGCCAGCATCCGTATCTGCACGAAGAACCGTGTATATCAGCGTTTCCGGAGGAGTATCAGCGTCAACGGTCCAAATTAATTCCTTCGTCAGCGTTTTTCTGGTTCCCTGAGCATTTAATTGCAGTTAACAATGACACACGTATACTCTCGGGCCATATACGCGAAGGCGAGAGTGAACATAAACGCTTATAGTGCAGTTGATTTCTATTCTATTCGTGATATATTGACGAGCTAATGTTCCCTCGATTAACTCTAAAGCATTTAATTGTCTTTCGAACTTAATATAATGTCAATAAATTTACTCACAAAATAATTGATATTTCTGCCTAATTATATTATCATGACGTTTATAATTGCACTCTTCGCCTTTAATTATTATAGGTACAGGGTTATTACAAAAATTTAATTTTCATTTTCCCTAATTTTCAGGCAAAATTTTCACCTTTTTGCCCTGTGCCTAAAAAATATTTCGATTCACTCTAAAAATTATTAGATACTCAAACAAATTTTCTATTACATTTATTTACGAATTTCTTTAATTGTAAAATTATCCGAAAACATCAATAACTTCATTTTTAATTAATATTCAAGCCTTTTCGAAATTTAACAACTTGTATAAGAATATATTAATATAAAATATATCTAAAAATATCGATCGATTTCTTCGTTTCATGATAATTAAAGATGACCGAGAGATAGAATCATTATTTTATATTATAAGAATGCTAACAACAATTCGCGCGCTAAAGCGCGTGGCTAACTTCTTACTGCCTTTTTTTAAATAAAATTAGCAATTTTAAACATAATAGAATTTAAAAATTTTCTAATTTAAATTTTTGTTGAAAACACTAAAAAAATTCAATTTTGGTGAAATTACAAATAATTGCAGAAATTATTTGAGAATCTTATTTCCTATGAAAAAATAATAATGATTAAATATTCTTGGCCAAATTAAAATTATATTCAAAAATGTTTCTCAATTCAATAATTTTCAATATTTACTATTTTAATAAAATTACCCAAAAAGAATTCAATTATTTAAAAAAAAAAATGTTAATAAAATTGTATGCAAACATTTAATTATTTTCATAAATAATAAACAAATTTTCACGGGAATTCAATTATTTTCATAAATAATAACATTTTTTTAAGGAATTCAATTATTTCCATGAAAAATAATTTAAAATTCTAGAAAGTTATAATTGAAATAAAATGATGAAAATAATTTTCATTAAGTTACAGTAACAATATTCTTATGATATAAAATAATGATTTTATCTCTCAGCCATCTTTAATTGTTATAAGTTGTTTAATTTAAAAAAGGTTTGAATTTGAAATTTTTGAATGTCTTAATTCCTGTGGAAAATCCTGTTCCAAAAATAAGATTAAAAATAGGAATTGTGCAAATATTTTTCTTCTTTTTCTAAAACAAAATAATAATTTTGTTAAAAAAAATTGTGATTCATAAAGAAAAATAATGCAAAATAAATAAATTTTCTATTTCTTAATCACAGTTGTTCAACAATTTTCTAATTTTGTTTAGAAGTAAAGAACAAAAATCTACATAATTTCAATTTGACAAAACATAATATAATATAAATATAATATATAAATTATTATAGTTAATTAATATAGTTAATTGTTACTGTAACTTCTTTAAAATTATTTTCAATATTTTAATACAATTATTATATTCTAGAATTTTCAACTAAAATTCTTTTTTAAATCAATTATTTTTAAGAATTTTTTAAAAAGTTCTTTGAGAATTTTCAAATTCATTTGTTTACAATTCAATTTTACGAAATTTCGATTATTCGGAAATTCTTTAATTAAATATGTATTAGAAAATAAAAAATTCAAATAATTTCCAAACAAAATTCAATTAAACTTTTTCAAAAAAATTAATTCTACAGAATTGTTATAGTTACAAATATGAAAAATTCAGATTTTAAAATATTTTAATTTGAAACCTTTTGCAAAATTCAATTACATATTTCTAAAAATTCACGTAATAATGCTTTTAATATTCAATTATTATCTAAAATTTTAACTGAAATTCCTTTTTATGAAATGAAAATCAATTTTTATTAGAAAATTCTACGAGATTTCAATTAGATAATTAAGTACAAAAATAAAAAATTTATTGAATAATTGAACGTTTCTTAAAATTAAAATCTCATAAAGACTTTTATCAACAAACTTTTAAAATAATTGAATTCTTTGGAAGAATTTTAATGAAATTTTCAGAAATAATTCCATTTTTTGAAAAAGTTGATTAAAATTTTATTAAAAATAATTAAAATTCTGTGATGAGTTTTGTTATTTATAAAAATAATTGAATTCCAGTAAAAAATTTTATTATTTATGAAAATAATTGAATTAGTGCGAAAAAATTTATAAAAAATTTGTCAATATTTGAATTCCTGTGAAATTTTTGCGAAGAATTTTATTACCTACTTTCGAAAATAATGGTATTTCTGCACTCATTTATAATTTCTCAAAAATTCAATTTTTTAGCGTTTTTAACTAAAATTCTTCTATAAATCCATTATTTTTAATAATTAATTCAATATATATTAAAAAATGTAACTAATTTCAGAAGAATTTGAATTGTTAAAATTTTTCAAAATCATAAAAGTTTTATTTTTTTATTTTTATTGTTTAAACAATTGTTCATTTTGTTGTCGGCTCTTTATTTAATTTAAATTCCTTGGATAGAAACTTTATTTTTTATTTATTTGACATTATTATGTTTGGGAGATTTTTCTGAAAATGCTACTTTTGAACTTAAAAACTAATATTTTTAATTTAATTTTTTTTTAAAACTAAATGGTTTTTTTATGTTAAAACTACTTTATTTTGTACTTAAGATTAAGAATTTAAGTTGAGCAAAATTAAATGTTTAAAATATTTAAGTTTGTTTTCTTTATGAAGAAAATTGACTTTGTTTTAATTTTTTTTTTATTATTTTTATTTGATTTGCGAGTTTGCATAAAAAATTATTGCGGTACAGTTTCTCTGAAACGTATTTTTTAAAACTTTTTTTTCTAATAAAGGTAAATTGCAAAAATAATTTTTTCTTATGAAGGTTATTTTTTTAAAATTTCTTTTTATTGTTAAAGGTCATTTTTAAAAGATTTTTTTTCTAAAAATATTCATTTTTTAATAACGGTCAATATATGATTAAAAAATAGAATTTATGAAAATTTTTTAATTCTTTAACAAAAAATAATTGAGATTTCGTTAAAAATTTAGTATCCAAAGTTATTTATAAATTAATATAGAAATTGTAATTTGGCAATTATTTTATTTACACTCCACTTGAATGCTTTTCTAGTTAATTAAATAAATATATTTGGAGCAAAAACAATGGTTATAACTAGATTATATGGCTGAAATTTAATCAAATTGCTAAACAAATTAAGGTTAAACTCTAATTACTGTAAATGATTTTCTCAAAATTATGTTAACTGCACCTAGTCTCTACTATTAATTACAAAACATTAACATTGTATTTTTATTATTTTAAATTAGCATTAAATAAATATAGGTATTTAAAATAAAAAAAAACTTGAACAAATTTTAATGAATTTTTAACTAATAAAACTTATTATAAAGAAAGAATTTGTTATAAATAGAAGTACCTACAAAAATTTGAGTAAGATTTTTAAGTAAAAAGAATCAATTTAGTCAGACAAATATTTGTTATTTTTTAAATTTATAGTTTTTAGTAATTTAGGAATTAATTTAATCGGACAAATATTTTTTATTCTTTAAATTTATACTTTTTAGTACCTAGTATAAGAATTAATTTAATGAGACGAATATGTGTTATTCTTTAAATTTATAATTTTACATAGTGGAAATTAATTTAATCTGATAGATGTTTTATTATTTTTTGAGTTCAGTTTTACTTTTAGGTAGTAAAATACAGTTCAGTCAGACATGATATTTGTCTTCTTCAAATTTATAGTATTCTAAGTAGTATAAAAATCAATCCTGCGGAGACCTTTATTATCTTAAGTAGTAAAAATCAATTTAGTCAGACAAATATTTATTCTCTTTTTAAATTTATTGTCTTGAAAGTAGTAAAAATCAATTTAGTCTGACAGAATTTCTATTATTTTTAGAGTTTAGTTTTAGAACAAATAAAAATCAATGCAGTCAGACAGGATATTTCAGGGCTCGAACCAGTGAAAGTATTTAAAAATACGAAAAAGTTCTTTGACAATTATCAAATCCATTTGTTTACAATATTTAATTTTACAAAATTTCAATTATTCGTAAATTCTTCAATTAAATATATATTAAAAAATAAAAACTTCAAATAATATTAAAAAACCGCAATTAAACTTTCTCAAAAAAAATTAATTCCACAGAAATGTTAGTTAAAAATATGAAAAATTCAAATTTTCAAAGATTTTAATATCTGAAACCTTTTCAAAATTCAATTAATTCTAAAAATTTATGCTCTAATGCTTTTAATATTCAATTATAATCTAAAATTTTAACTAAAATCCATTTTTAAATTAATTTTTATTAGAAAATTCAACCAAAATTCAATTCCAAAATTTTATTATTTACCAAAATAATTGAATCCCTGTAAAAATTTTATTATTTATGAAAATAATTGAATTATTGCGAAGAGATTTATAAAAAAATTTGTAAAAAATGAAATTTCTTTGCAATTTTTATTATTTTTTAAAAATAAATAAGGTTTTGTGTAGAATTTTATTAAATTTTTTTTTAAATAATTGAATTCTTTTGGAAAATTTTATTAGAATAGTAAATACCTATTAAAAATCATTAAATTGAGGAAAATTTTTGAAAATAATTGATATTTTTCCAAGAATTTTATTAAAATTTTTGAAAAAAATTGAATCTCGGAGAAGAATTTAATTATTTCTAAAGAAATTGAGATTTAAAAAAAAAATCAAAATACCGTAAACTGGGGCTATAAGGAACACCGGGGCTATAAGGAACAAAACTCTGTGTTCGGGTGGAGTTGAAGTTATCGGGGCCGTGTATGAATAAATTGTGTTACTTGCTTTTGAAAAATTGTTGCTGGGGTAACTGCCAATACTATTCAATGCAATAATTGCGACTATTAATAATTTTGTGAACAGTAGTAGCTTGTAAGTGAGTAATTGTGTTTTAGTGAAATTTCAAACTTGGGAAACATTTGATTGCCGAGGTAAGTTGTTCCTATTTTAACTTCTCAAAGTAATTTTTTTTTATTAAAGGGATTTATTATGGGAAGTTTTATTGAGTTCACTAAGTAATAAATACGTTTATTTTGTATTTACAGTAAGATTTACGAGAAAAAAACCAAAATTCACAAACGGCGGGTATATAAGGAACACAATTATTTCTTCCGAATTGTTAAAACGTGTTGTCAAAACGTAAGTTTTTCGTAATTTCGTTTGTTTTTTATCACCTAATTTGGTTTTTAGTGTTCAAAGATGGTCCGAAATTGTAAAAGAGTGTTGGTACCGACAAGTCACAAAAAACGACCAGTTATCATCATCGACCTCAACTGATGATACCAGCAACGTTTAGTTTTGTTTTTACATTTGTTTTATATTCTGTGTTTACTTTCGATCAATAAAAAATAATTTCTTTAACTTTAAATACGTTTTCCAATAGTTTTACCGCCTTGTTCCTTATAGCCCCATTTTGTAATTTCGAAAAAATGCGTCTTTTTCGTATTTTTTGCTTAAAATTCCAGCTTTGATCAAAACAATTCTTTAACCCTTCAAAGTGCTCGCCAAGATCAAGAAAAGAAAAAAAAAATTAAGGCAATATTTCAATAAAAAAAAAAGTTGCAAGACTTTAAAGCTGAAATCTGTTCCTTATAGCCCCAGATTACGGTATCAAAAAATGAGCAAAAACACATCAATTTACTGACAAAATTTTTATTATTTTTAGAGATATTTTTTTAAAACAATTTAGTTAGACAAATATTGATCATTCTTAAAATTTATAGTTTTAAGTAGTAAGAGTCGATTTAGTCAGACAAATATTTGTTATATTTATTAAATTTATAGTTTCAAGTAGTAAGAATCAATTTAGTCAGACAGAATTTTTATTATTCTTTAAATTTATTGTCTTACATGACGTTTATGAAAAAATATTGCTAAAAATTACAACTGTAATTTCAATTCAAAATCTTTTGAAATTTAATTATTTCTGAAAATTTACACTATAACGCTTCTAATGTTCAATTATTATCTCAAATTTTAACTGAAATTCAATTTTAAAATTAAATTAATGAAATAATTAAATTCCTGTAAAAATTTTTATTATTTATAAAAAAATAAAAATAATTAAATTTGTAAGGATACAAATTCAATTGTTTCGAAGACAATTTAAGTTCGTACGAGGTATTTAATTAAAATTGTACTGAAAATGATTAAATTCTTCTAGAGTTTATCACAATTTTTAAAAATAATAATTGAATTCTTGCAAAGAACTTTATAAAAATCTTTTTAAATAATTGATATTTTTTCGAAAAATTTTATGAAACTGTTTTAAATAATTGAATTCCTGTAAAAATTGTATTATTCATGAAAATAATTGCATGTTTGCAAAGAAATTTATAAAAATTATTTTTAAATAGCAATTTTTTTTTTTATTAAAATAGTAGGTATTAGAAATAATTGAATTTCGAAACATTTTTTAAAATAATTGAATCGTTTTAAAGAATTTTATTAAAATTTTTTAATTTGTTTCTAAGAATTTCATTTAAATTTTCAAAAATAAGTTTTTTGTTTCAACTATTACCGAATTTAAAAAGTTTTGAAAATTCTCAAACATAGAAAAAAGTAGCTTTTAGTGTCGCAAATCTAAAAGAAACAGTATCCAAATAGTAGTATAACGTAAAAAAAGTAGTAAATAGTAGTTTTTAATAGATGATTACAAAACCTGTAAATATCTACTGACATTAAAACCAGAAACTATATTCACGATATTTTAGCTCAAGTTTAAATTTTATCTTAAATAATCACTGTGTTTGTATTTACTGGCCCTAGATTATTAAAATATGGAAAATGAAAAACACTTTTTTTTACGAATAATGAGAACTCGATCGCATTGTGCAATTAAAAATTGTAATCACGGTAAAAAGAAAACATCAATCAGAAATAATTGAAAATCAATAAACAGTCGTGAGTTCAAAGATCGCGTCTAGAAAACTGCTGGGGGCTTTATATATATAGAGCGCTTCATCCCCCCGTCAAAACTCGTTTATTGAAAGTTGCCACTGGTATTCCTTTGCAGGAATGAGTTATTCGAAATTTTCAAACACACCACAAACGTGTTTACTCGAATCCTATGAAATCTTTGATCAGCCGAGACCTTGAACTTTTAAATGTCAATTTAAAAATATATTCAAAAGAAAACTGAATTTTTATTCGATATATTTATAATACCGACGAGTTCATTGGCATTTTTATATAAAAATATACATATTTTTGTTTGTTAATACAAATAAAAAAAAATTTCATAATTGTATGACCTGTTTTTTATTTAAATTCTTTTTTCATTGAGAAATGCGAATTGCCGACTCGTCGAAAAAAAAAGAACCAACAAAATGTAGAATGATTAATGTACGAATTCCAGTTTATAAAAGCATTTTTGTTTTCATTGCAAGCTGCAATTTGAAATTCAATATTCATAAAGCTTCTCATGCGCATATCTTAACCCCTTAGCAGTGTAGTCAAAATAAGGTTTTCGTGCCACAAATGTGCAAAAAAATATTTTTTTTTTAATTACTTGATATTATTATATTTTATGTTTTTGGGGTCGCTGAATCCGAATATTTGATCAAAATTTAAAAATTCAAAATGGCGGCTCCAAAATGACGGCTTAAAAATTTAAAAGTTTCCGTATTTGACTAAAAATACTAACTTGGGGGTTTTTGGGGTCGCTGATTTCGAATATATGGTTAAAATTAAAAAATTCAAAATGGCAGCTTTAAAAATTTTAAAGTTTCCTGAATTGACTCAAAATGCTCACTTGGGGGGTTTTTGGGGTCGCTGATTTCGAATATCTGGTTGAAATTTTAAAATTCAAAATGGCGACCGAAAAAATTTTAAAATTTTCGGATTTGGCTAGAAATGAGCATTTGGGGGTTTTTGGAGACACTCAATTAGAATATTGGGTTAAAAATTTATAATTCGAAATGGCGACTTCAAGATGTCAACTAAAAATTTAAAAGTTTACGAATGTGGATATAAATAGTTATTTGAGTCTTTTGGGGTTTATATTTTTATATTTTTATATATGTATAATATATTTTGCATACATTATATTTTTATATTTATATATATTTACACAAACTATTTAAAACACCGCTCTTAGTCGAATCCGGAGTCACGAACTATTTAATTTAATAACTATTATTAAATTTTTTAATATAGATCGATTTTGAGTATTTCACAATGTTTTAAAACATCGGACATATTAATTCCTCTGCTTTAAGTTTTAAGAACTAATTTGAGAACTTTAAATTTTTTTTGGTCGCCATTTTAAAGCCGCCATTTTGAATTTTGAATTTTTTATTAAATATTTGGATTTAGAGACCTTAAAAACCCCCGAATGAGCATTTTCAGCCAAATTCGTAAACTTAAAAAAATTTTTAGTCGCCATTTTGAATTTAAAAATTTTAACCAAATATTCGAATTCAGCGACCCCAAAAACCCCCAAGTAAACATTTTTAGTCAAATCCGTAAACTTTTAAATTTTTTTGGTCGCCATTTTGGAGCCGCCATTTTGAATTTTAAATTTTTGACTAAATATTGGGATTTAGAGACCTCAAAAACCCCCGAATGAGCATTTTCAGCCAAATTCGTAAACTTAAAAAAATTTTTAGTCGCCATTTTGAATTTAAAAATTTTAACCAAATATTCGAATTCAGCGACCCCAAAAACCCCCAAGTAAACATTTTTAGTCAAATCCGTAAACTTTTAAATTTTTTTGGTCGCCATTTTGGAGCCGCCATTTTGAATTTAAAATTTTCAATAACGGATTTGGATTTAGCGACTCCGAAAACCCCCGAGTAGGCATTTTTAGCAAGATTCGTTAACTTTTATATAACTTTTTTTTCGATGCCGCTATTGTAGCGGTCATACACACTGGGGGCACGAATTATTTTGGCCTCTATTGGGGATTTAAAATTGCAATGCGACACATAGTGACCATAAAGTGAACTAAAAAAAATGGCTGCTGTGGGTGTACAAGGTTGAAAAAAATGTTAATATTTAAAGTATTCTAATGTTTAAGAAATATTTGTTAAGATTGTTGTTCATTATTTATCTTTTTATTGAAAAACTACTTAAAATTAAAACCGAAAAGTCACAATTTAAGTTTATATTTTTTTAAATTTGTACACCCATTTCGTCCATTTTTGGTGTAAAACACTAGCGACACCGAGCCCGCGGTGGTAATTTTCATTGCCAATAGACGTCAAACACTGTGAAGGGGTTAATTGACTGGTAAGTAAATGTTTGTTTTTTAAGAAAAAATTTTTATGTTAAAAAAATTGAAAATTAATTTTATTCTAAAAATATATAAGTTGAATTCATTTTTAATTTTTTGCTAAAGTTTTAAAATAATTTCATTTTCATTTCTTTATTTAATATATGGTAAGAATATTAATATTTTACAAACTGTGATAAATTAACAAAAGAATAAAATAATTTAACAAAAGTTCATAAATTCGCTTTTTAATTGTATGCATAAAATTGTAATTTATATGAAAATTTAATTAATTATCTTACCTTTTATATACATATTTTTAAATTTGAAAAAAAACTCTAAAAATACATAATTTATTTTATAAGATACCTATATTATAGTAAAATCTGCCTATAGAAATTATGCAGATATAGCATTTTAATTTTCTTTTATTCAACTTTATTCATTTTATTAATTAAAAAATAAAATTCTTAAAAAGATTTTTATAAAGTAATAAAGCACGAAATAGATGTTAAAATTAAAATTAGGTCATTGCAAAAGAGAAATAAATGCCAGAGAGTTTACAAAAATTATTAAAATGTTATAATTATTATTAATAATTATTAAATTACCTAATAATTATTAAAGTACCTTTCAAAAAATTCGAGAAGAATTTCCAGTGAAATTATAGAAAAATAGAATTTATAAAAATTCGAATGAATGGAAAACTTCAAAACATTTAATTTTATGGCAATGAAACAATTTTTTTCTCATAAAAATGTCTTTTTTTTAAATAAAAAATTAATTCATTTAGTCGGATGTAATCTTTTTTTATAATAGATGCAGGGATTACAGTGGATTTTCGTGTAATATAAGGTAGAAAAGGAGATTTTTATTTTAAAAAAGCAGAATCTGTTTTAAAAAAAGAGAAGAGAAAAAATTATATTGTAGTATAGCGAACATGTTTTTTAAAAAAATATTCTGCCTTTTCTCTTTACTACTCAACTTTTTTAAATCAGACTTTTTTGTTTAATTTTTTTCTGTTAATTATTAGTATTGTTTTTTTTATATCTTTTTCTCTAGTCTGCAATTTTTTAAAATTTTATAAACAAAATTTTCGTTAGAACGATACTTTTGTGTTTTAAAATTCTATAAGTTTTGTTATATCTAAAGTCATAACTTCAGTAAAAAATGTTAGTAAAATTTACTTCGGATTTTGTAAAATTTACCAACTATTAAAAATTATTTACAGAATAACTTTTACCATTAACAAAGGATATTTAAAAAAATTTATTTCAGTTATAGTAAAATTTACACTGGAAAAAATCATTTTTAATAACAAATATTGTACTACTTTAAAAAAGAAAATTTAAAAAAATTTTATACAAAAATGTGGCAATTATAAATTTTGCTATTAGAAATTGTTAGTTTAAGATTAAACTTTACAATATCCAAAGTAAATTTTAATTAAAATAAGTAAAATATACATACAACTTAGTAAAATTTATTCTGGAATCATAATTTAATTTGGCAGTTTAATTTCATATTCCATAAAATAAAAAATAATTACTTCTGAATTATTTTATAGAAAAACAAATTTTTATTCATGAAAAAGGGGTTAATGTTATTTATCAGAAAAATTGAATTTTATTTATTTTTTATCAAGATTTTTGAAAATAGTTGAATTTTATCGAACAATTTTACTAAAACTTTTAAAAATGATTGAATTCTTTCGAGAAATTTTATAAAAATTGTATTTTAAAAACAATTAAATTTCTGCGAATAAGATAGGGGAATGTAGTCAAGGTTGGTCTACTGTCTAGGTAGGCCATCGCGATTTTTTGGACAAGTTCACTAGCGCCACCTACGCGCATGCTTGTCGAAGCTTGTCTTAGTGTAACCTAACTTGTTGTTCAATTACATTTTCGGAAAATCGAAAATTGTGTTTTCTGTGACGTCGGTACAAAAAAAGCTCAAAAAAAGTTTTGTACATAATGTGAAAAACCATTAATAAAAGATAAAAAACAAATTGAATCGTCAAGGCAAGTATGCAGAAAATTTGTGGGACTCATGGTTGAAAGAAAAACAAAGTAAAAAATCGAATCCCGAAACGTATTTCTTTATGGTTACAACAATTCGGTAATGTTACTTACTGTCAAGGTCGGCCACTATGTGTTTAAAATGCGCAAAGATGAGGACTAGCTACTTCATTTGCAAAAACTGCAATTCTGTATAACTCATAATATAATTGATCATCTTATTAATATTTTTATTTAATTTTATTAATATTTTAGTGCAAAATTTTTTTTTATTTATATTTATTTTTTTATATTGTTTATTGTTATTATTTTGTTATTTCATTAAGTTACAAACTGTAAACAATAAAGAATCAATTTTCCGTAACTCCAAACATGCTATTTTATTTTTTAACGATTAATGCCCTTTGAATTTTAAACATGGCCGACCTTGACTGTAATGGCCAACCTCCACTACAAATTTTTTTTTTTTAAATCTTTATAACTTTTTCATTTTAAAACCAATCAATTTACTTTGTACAGAAAAGATGTTCCTATTAAACAGGACTTTCCAACCATATACTTCAATTGTCCAAATTCATTTTTAAAAAAAAGTTATAAACAAAAGTCAAAAAGGTGTCCGACCTAGACTATGTTCCCCTATTTATTATTTACGAAAATAATTTAATTCTTGCGAATACTTTCTTTTTTAAATAATTCAATTGTTTCAAAGAATTTTGTTTAAATTTTTTAACTAAATTAATTTATTCTTACTTTCACTTACAAAATTAATTTTTTCACTTTTGCTGTTACTTACACCAAAACTAAAATTATTTTCTTCTTCACTAGCACTTAAACTTTCACTTTCAATTGTATTAAAACTAAAATTAATTTTATTTTAATTGTATTAAAAATAATTGAACTCTTATAAAAAATTTTATTAAAATTGTATTGAAAACAATTGAATTTCTGTTAATACCCAGGCGCGAGCTGACAGTGAGTTCAGGCTTTACGAAGCTTGATTGTGGCTTCGTCAGTATTGGTTGAAGATTGGTGGGACAGCGAAAGCAAGGCTGCTTCAGTCCGGAATAGTAACACCGATGTAAACCTGACGCTCAGTCTTTGTTGAAGACTGGCGTTCAATCTTCAATCAATGCTGCGGAAGCCGAAAGCAGGACTGAACAAGACTGCTTCCACTGTTCCCAAATTTACACGCTTCTCACGCGTTCATTCAATATAACGTGAATATATTAATTATTATTATTAATATTAAACAGTATTGTTATTAATATATATGTATTTACATATTTAATGACAATAAGTTATTATTATAATAATTATATTATTTTCATATAAATATCATATTACTAACAATAAATGTCATTTAACATAATAATATTGAAAAATAATTTTAGCAAAAAAAGACAATTTGTGATAATTGGTACATTTTTTAACTTCATTTTTAACAGACTTTTAATATTATTTACAAACAAGTTCACAAGTTTTTATTCACAACACTTATTAATTATACAGATTAAATAGTAATTTTATTATTTTATGTAACCGCTTATAATGAAAAAATCCGCTCGCATGTGGAATCGAACTCACGTCCCCCCCGCCCCAGACGCATTCCGGAAGTCCTTGACGCAACCACTTAAACCGCACGGCCACTGAGTCTCGATGAGAACTCGGGACAATCTAATATATTAATGCCAGTGCCGTATATTTTGTTACTTATAAGGGCAAAGTGAAAACTATGACTAAAAATTTTACACATACTAATCCTGAATTATTTTAATTATTAAAAATAAATATTAAATAACTCATAATAAAATTATAATCATTACAAAATTCAACTTTTAAAACATTTTAAAATTAAAAATATTTAATGAATAATTTAATAAACATCGATAAATAATTGATATTTTTTATTATTCAGTAACAAAATTATTAACATTATTTATTATTAGATATATTAATAATATATTATTTAAATAAATATAATTTGGAATAATAATGAATTATAATGTTAAATATTGTAATTGTTAATTATTATAATAATATTTATTAATTGAATAATAATTATTAATAATTATGATAATTAATTAATAAATAATAATTAATTAATTAAATTAATATTAAAAATTAACATAATTAATAAAATTATTAAATATGATGCAGTGTCAGGAATATTTATTGCACATTTTAATTATTATTTATTAATTATCTATAATAATTTTGAAAACATTTATAAAAAAAAAATTTCCCATTTAACTTTACAATTAATAATATATTTATACTAAATAAACATAAATATTTATTTATCAATTAATAACTTAATGTTAATTATTATTATTATTATTTGAAACAATTATTATAATTATAATTATTATAATATTATTTAATTAAGTGAACACGGTAATAAATAAAGATAAACTGAATATTGTGTAAAGATTGATTCAAGCTTGAATCAAGATTAGATGTTCGAGCTTCACACATAAAGATTGACCGAGTCTTGAATCGAGCATGGGACGAGCATTGGGCCCAATGTTGAACCAATATTGAACTAATATTGAGTGACAGTGATGTAAAGCCTGCTTCTACTGTGGGTTACCCACACTGAGCGTTCAAGACTCAATCAAGGTTTAATTTATTGTCAGCATTGGTCTTTCGCGCCTGGGCTATTGTTTTGGAAATTATTGAATTTCTGGGAAGAATTTTATTAAAATTTTTAAAAAAATTTGATTCTTTCGAGAAATTTTATTAAAATTAGATTGAGAATAATTAAATTTTCGCAAAAACTTTTACTATTTACGAAAATACTTGAATTTCTGACAAAGAATTTTATTATTTATGAAAATAATTGAATTTTTAGAGGAATGTTATTAAAATTGTATTGAATAATTACAATTCTTCAAAAGATTTTATTGCAATTTTTAAAAATAATAATAATTAATTAGTTAATACGATAATAAGTGAATTTAAAAAAGTTTTGAATCTTTATTTATTCAAAAAATTAAAGTTGATATTTGAAAATAAAATAATTTGCCTAACGCACGTTGTGCGCGTAACATTTGCTATAGAATAAAAATTCTAAGAAGTAGAAAAATAATTCTAATTCTAATTCTAGAAGTAGAAAAAATTCTTCAAAATAACTAAAGAAAAATTCTAACTTACAAAAAAATGATAATTTTTGTAAATTTTTCTTTGTTAAAAATATGGGAAAAAAGGGAGATTATTCATAAGTTTAGATGTTTTAGGAACATAAAGTCTCCCTTTTTTCCCTTTTTAACCCTTCAATTAATAAATAATTAAAGGGGCAAAAAAGAAAAAAAAGGGAAATTAGTTTAAAAAAAAGGGGATTAACTATATATATGATAGAAATAATCTTTCATGAAATCAGACATTAAATAAGACTTGAAAACGTGACAATAAAAAGCTTAAGGGAATTTGCTTACACGATAAAGTGCAAACAACGTCGGAGCGAAATCAATTATTGTGTTGGGAGAGAGAAATGGGAGTTTATTTTCACAACTTACTTGTGCGAGTCGCAGCACTTTGGCGGACGGTATTTCCAGCACTGGAGGGTCGTTGACAGGCGTCACGTTGACATTCAAGGAAAATCTCAGCCGCCCTTGAAGATAACTGGGTAATGTGTATCCAGCATAACCTGGCACAAGTGTCACTTCTAACACCATATTATCCTCCGTTGTCTCACTACCATCGTGTACATATTGTATCTGGAAAAAAGAATTAAAAGTACAAATGGTTAGAAAAATATATTTTTAAATTATATATGTGCCATATGCGAAAAGTGCGGCCAACTTAAAGCACAACTTTGAATCTAAGTGTCATAAATTTACCGCAGTTTCTTCTTCCCTCTAAAACTTAAACTGCGCCATTAACCCGAACCCGCGAAGCGCAACTCTACCGCGCGTTAAACTTCAGAGGGAACACATTACAAATTTTCTCACGCCTTTATTTTCCTTTTACTACACTTTGTTTCTGCTTCTATTATAATAAGAGAATTTCGTCAATTTATTCATTGTCATTTCTAATAAAAATGAGAAGAAACCAAACAAAATTTCATTTATTCATGGAAAAGTGATGAATATTTTGGAACTAAAATTATTAAATTAAAATGAACTAGCAACTTTTTAATATCTTTTTTAAAATAAAATTAGCAATTTTAAAAATAATAGAATTTAAAAATATTCTAATTTAAATTTTTGTTGAAAACACTACAAAAATTCAATTTTGGAAAAATCACAAATAATTGCAGAAATTTAATTATTTTCAAAAAAAAAAAAAAAAATATCAAATTCAACTATGTTCAAAATTTGAAAAAATTCTATTTTAATAAAAGTTTCACAGGAATTCAATTATTTTCATAAAAAATAATTTAAAATTCTAGAAAATAATAATTGAATTAAAATGATGAAAATAATTTTGATGAAGTTAGAGTAACAATATTCTTATATATAATATAAAATAATGATTTTATCTCACGGTCATCTTTAATTATTATAAAAAATGAAGAAATCGATCACTCCGAGTCGCAGATTTGGAGTAATCGATATCTTCATGTTTTATGACAATATTTTTAAAATTGTTTAATTTAAAAAAGGTTTGAATTTGAAATTTTTGAATGTCTTAATTCCTGTGGAAAATCCTGTTCCAAAAATAAGATTAAAAATAGGAATTGTGCAAATATTTTTCTTCTTTTTCTAAAACAAAATAATAATTTTGTTAAAAAAATTGATAATTTCGAAAATCTTTAATTGTAAAATTATTCTGAACGTCAACAGTTTTTTTAAAAATAAATATTAATTATTATTATTATAATTTTTCCACAGGAATTAAGAATTTAAAAAATTTCAATTTTCATCCTTGAAATTCAATCATTTATTTAAAAATATTGCTATTGTAACTTTTCCAAAAATTTTTTCAAGATTTCTATTTAATTATTTTCTGGAATTTTTAACTAAAATTTTTCTCTAATTCAATTATTTTTAATATTTCTTAAGAAAGTTCTTTAAAAATACAATTATTTAGGTTAAAGAAAAAAAAAGTTTACCAAAAATATTTCTAAACTCCAATTGATTACAATTTAATTTCATGAAATTATAACAATTTAAAAAATTTTCAATTAAATATATATTATTTAAAAATACAACTAATTTCAAAGAAATTTGAATAAAAATATTTCAAAAAACTAATTTCTGCAGAATTTTTAATTAAAATTTTTAAATAATAAACTTTCCTAAAATTTAGTTGGAGACTTTTTGAAATTCAATCTATCTGAATAATATTAGTAATATTAATTTAAAATTTTAAAAATATAAACATGGTTACTTAGAAATTATTGTAGGAAAACTAATTAATTTTAATGCAAAATACGGTTTTTTTTTAAATATAATTTAGAAAAACAAAATTTTATTTATTTTAATGTTCTTGGTCTCTGGTAGAATTAAAAAACTAATTTTTTAAAAATTCATATTAGTTTCGTTCTAATTAGTTCAAATATTTACTAATTCACATTAAAAGAATAATTTTTATGATATCTACAAAAAAAATTTTAGAAATTAATTTGTTTTCTACAATTTTGCGTAAATATGTTAATTTTCTTCTATTTTAAAACATTATATATTGAAAACAATTGAATTCCAGAGAAGACTTTTATTATACGTATATGAAAATAATTGAATTCTTGTAATTTTTTTCAACGAATTTAATTCAACTCGTATTGAATATATTTAAATTCTTGTATAGCATTTTATTAAAATTTTAATAAAAATAATTATTAATATCGTGCGAAGAATATTAATATTTTTATATTACTTTTTGTAATTTTTGTAAATTTTATAATTTATAATCTGAAATAATTTCATTTTTGGACAGGATTTTATTAAAATTTTTGAAAATAATTTAATATAGGTGGTATTATTGCGAAAGAAATTTGGAAATTAATTTACTTTTCATTATTTTGCGTTAATTTGTGAAAAATTTTCTATTTTAAAAGATAACATTTTTGCTAACTTTTTATATTAATTTTTATATTACTTTTTGTTATATTTGTAACTTATTATAATTTTTAATCTGAAATAATTTAATTTTTGGATATAGGATTTTATTAAAATTGTTGAAAATAATTTAATTGTTTTGAAGAATTTTATGAAAATTTCTGTGAAAAAATTAAATTCTTTAAAAATATTTGATTAAAATTGTATTAAAAATAATTTAATTAAATTCTTTCTATTATTTTATTAAAATTATACCTATTGAAAATAATTTAATTCTTAGAAATTTTCTCCATGAATTTAATTAAAATTGTATTGAAAATAATTCAATATGCAGAATGTCAATAAAATTTATTAAAAATAGATGAATTCTTACGAAAAATTTTGTTAAAAAAACTTGTATTGAAAATAGTTGAATTTTGTGCGAAGAATTTTATTATCTTTTTTGAAAATAATTGAACTGTTTTGAAGAAATTTATTCGAATTTAATTTTTTAAATTTTGACAGTCTTTCATGAATTAAATTATTTAAAATGAATTCAAAAATTCAATTATTAAAATTATTATTAAAGTTCAATTATTGTCAGAAATAGAAAGAATTTAAAACTAAATCAAATCTTTCCAATATTTTTAAAAGCTGCTGGACAACAAAATTCAGAATTTTCTTTTGAATTCTAGAAATTGATTATTTTTCCAGTATTACTTTTGATAACATTTCCTGATTTTTCCCTGATCTGTGGGTAACTCTGATTATTAAAAAAATGTTGCATTCTGGATATCTGTTTTTTCTAGTAATAATAAATAAAAAACAACGCGTTTAAAAAAAATTTGCAATTATTTCCAAAGAAATAAAATATTATCAAAAGATCGAAATTAAATTAAAAATAGTCTCAATTTTCGAGCAGCAATCTCGAAACTGAATTCGAAGCAGGAATTGAATTTATTATCTAACAAGTTGCGCGAAACTTCCGGTCCAGAAAATAGCAGATGTATCCGAAATGGATTAAATGGAAGAAATAAATCCGTAAGAAAGTTATTAATGCGCAAGGGAAATTTGTTCATTTAAACTCGAAGGTTATCTACAATTACACGTTGATTAAAAAATAAAATTAAAAAATTATTTCAATTTTCTTATTTCATTAAACTTGTATAAACATTTTTTCTCTTCTATAAATTAGCGTAAATAATTATCAAAACATGAAAAAACTTCTATTGAATTAAATTTCTCAAAACCAATTTACTGTATTTTTTAATTTTTTTTTTTTTATGAATGGTCTTCTCCTTTAATTTTCCTCAATTAAAACCAGATGCTCGTTTATTCAACTTTTCATTGGAAAATAAAAGAGGAAGCAAGGAAAAAAAGAACACTAACCCCCCACAAAAGTTAAATCTCTCTCTCTCTCTCTCTCCCTCTTTAAAAATATGATTTCAAATTAATGTCTAAAACTCCATTTATATTCTTGAGTGAAAAGAAATATGGACCTATATTGAAAAGATATTTTTCACTGTGAACTGAATCATAAAACAATTATTAGTTTATGAAATATGTTTATTACATCAATGCCATTAATTAAAAAATATTAAATCTATTCATTCGAATATCTGCATTATATTTATTTGTTATATTATATTATTGAATTCAGAAATTTTAAATAATGGAACAATCACTCTCTAAACAATAGATGCGGAAACATTTAAAGTATAACGAGAAACAAGAATAATTAACATAAATATAATTATAGTAGTAAATACTATGATATTTACATATACAATAAGAATAAAGAAATCTAGATATAAATAAAAAGTAATAAAATATTAGTGAAAAAATAATTTCTTGATGAATAAAATGAAAAATTTAGAAAAATTTGTAAACAGTTTTTTTTTGTTTTCTGTTTGTAAAAAAAAATGTCTATTCTTTCAGTAGTTGATTATAAACGTTATGAACTTTTACTGACGTTAATGTAATGGTGTATAAAAATTATAACTATTTTTTAAGCCAATTTGAATATATTTCAAAAAATCGGAAAAAAAATATTGCACATACTATAGAACTGAAAGCAGAAAAGAATATTAAAAAAATGCAAATTAAAAAACAAAAAATTCAATTATATGTACTTGATGTTTGAAATAATTCAAACAAAAGAAAAACATAAAATACGGACCCTAATTTAGTAGTATAACTAAAAATAAAATATTGTGAGAAAAAAAAATTTTTTTTTTACCTCCTGCCCACACTGATAAAAAGTGATCTAAATTGCTGCATGAGACACACGCATGTTTTTTTTTTCTTATATCTGTGAAATATATTTTTGTGTCATCGTCGGAGACTCATGAAAGGAAGCGATGACAAGGGAGTACTTGACTAATTGGGCACATCGAGCACAGGCCGGTTTACATTTCAATCAATTGGGTCATTTCTTTGAAACTCGGGGATAAAAGGTTTTTGTTATATAGTGAATCTGCAGATCGCAATCAACTAGGAAGTAGATTATGTGTAGACACGACGCGTCGCGCGCCGGGTCGACGAGCCAAAACAGATGCGTGTATGTGATAAGTATACGTACATGAGATGGGAATAAGGGTCATGAGCTTTACAGTTCGTCATAGGATATACATAGTTTAGGAACCAGAAATACTAACTTTAGATCCATAGCTAATGCAGTCCGTCTCAACTAATATATATACGCTCTAGGATTTTCCCTCTTTTCATTTTAGATAAATATGTACATCATATGTATAAACAGGGTGTCTACTGAAAATATGACTTAAAATTCCAGGACATTTTCAGGACATTCCAGGATAGATTTCTTATTTTTCCAGGACATTTATATGTGTAACAGGGTTGCCACAAGTCAGGGAAGTCGAGGAATTCAGGGAAAAGTCAGGGATTTTTATACTAAAAGTATACTGGAAAAAATTAAATTTTTAGAATTTATAGGAAAATTCTGAATTTTTGTGTTTTTTTCGTTTGCCTTATAAACTATGAAATTGACAAGAATTCTAATACAAACCCTTCAATTTTTTCAATTTTTGACAATAATTTCTTTTTAAATAACTTTTAAATAACTTCGCATAAATTCAATTATTATGTTCAAAAATTTTTAAAAATTCTCGTCAAAATTTCAATTATCTTTATAAATAATAAAATTCTTCTCCAAAATTCAATTATTTTCAAAAAATTTAATAAAATTCTTGGAAAAATTTCAATTATTTTCAAAAATTTTCCTCATTTCAATTATTATTGATATCTACCATTTTAATAAAATTTTCCAAAAGAATTCTATTATTTAAACAAAATTTTAATAAAAATTTAACAAGAATTCAATTACTTACCAATTTCTTTTATAAATTTCTTCGCATCAATTCAATTATTTTAAATTTTTTAATGAAGTTTTTCGAAAGAATTTAAATATATAAAGAAAATTGAAAAAAATAGTCTGAGAAATTCAATTATTTCGAAAAATTTAAATAAAATTCTTTTAATAATTCTATTATTTAAAAAAAATGTTGACAAAATTCTTTACAAGATTTAGTTCATTAAATTGCAATTGCAATTGCTTCTTAAGAATTTAATTATTTTCACAATTAATACATGTTTTATGGGAATTTAATTATTTAAAGGAATTTGAATAAAATTCTTCGCTAGAAATCAATTATTTTTTTTCTTGAGAATTCAATTATTTTTAAAAATTTTGATAAAATACTTTATAAATTTGAAAAATTATAATAAAATCGGTCATAGAATACAATTATTTTCGTGAAATACAACATTTTTCTACAAATACAATTATTGTCAAAAATGTTTCTAAAACTCTTCGAAACAATTCAATTATTTTCGTAAAAAATAAAATTCTTCTAACCAATTCAATTTTATTTAAGAAATTATAATAAAATTCTTCCCAAGAATTCAATTTTTTTCAAAAATAAACATTTTCACAGGAATTCAATTATTTATGAACAAATTTTTTTTAATTCTTTGTTAGATTTCAATTATTTTCAATTTTTTAATAAAATTTAATTATTTTTAAAAAGTTTTTAAAAATTCTGAAAAATTCAATTATTTAAAAAAATTTGAATAAAATTCTTTACAAGAAATTAATTATTTTTATAAATAATAATACCTAGATATTTTTCTCTGGAATTCAATTATTTTTACAAATAAAATTCTTCACAGGAATTCAACAATAATAATTAATTGAATTAAAAAATTTTACTAATTTGAGAAGAATTTGAATTATCAAAATTATTCAAAAATCGAAGTTCTTTTAAATTCCTAATTAAATTCTTTCAAAATTGCAATTTTATAAAATTTCAAATTAAAACCTTTTGAACTTCATCTATTTATGAAAATTGTAAACGCAACTTTTTTAAAATTGAATTAATTTCGAAATATTTAAGTAAAATTATCCATTAAATAATTTATTTATTTTATGATAGTTGTTCAAGAATTAAGTTATTTGAAAAGAAATTATTGTCAGAAATTGAAAAAATTGAAGGTTTTATATTAGAATTCGTGGTAATTTCATAGTTTATGAGGCAAACAATAAAGACATCAAAATTCAGAATTTTCTCATGAATATTCTAAAAATTTAATTTTTTCCAGTCTTTTTATTAAACATCCCTGACTTTTTCCTGAATTCCCTGAGCAATTTTACTCCACAGACCTCTAAAAATAATCATGAGAATGTGTCAAATTTCTTAGATTAAATTTAAAGACTAGTATATTTTTGAAGAGAATTATCACATTTTATTAGATATTTAAATTACACGTAAAATTAACTCTAAATTAAGTCAAAGAACATGAAGCTGAAACTGACACCAACTTAATTTTGAAAACTAAATTTTAAAGCTAAATATTCTTTCTGTTAACAACCAATGTAAATGTTTGCAAAATTATTTGGATGTTGATAAGATAACTGAATGTCAGTTTCAGCTTCATTCAAAAAACATTAAAACAAGTAAATTATTTTATAAGTTATGTTAATTTTAATAAAACAAGGTAAACTGAAGAACACTTTTTTTTAAATATTAAAAAAAAATCCAATGGTAAAACTGGAAATTTCAATTAAAATGTAAAAAATTCTTTTTTACTAGAACGCCATAAGCAAACGAATATTATATTGATGTTGCCAGATTGTACAACTTTATATTTCTTGTCAAGAATTTTTTGTAATTAAATTTTTTCACGTAATATAATACTTTGTATGTACATTTAAAACAATGTTTAAACACTAGAGTTTTTAAAATTTTCCTTTTTATATTGTTCTGATTGAAATCTGCGGTTGCTATATGCGTATTTTTAAAATTCTTCTGTTTCATTTTAAATATCTTAACATATTATTACTCTTGAATATTTCTGTGCAAGTTCCGAAATATTACAATATCATCAAGAAAAAATTGTGATCTTATTTTATTTATTTTTATTATTATTAATTAAAAAAAATTAAATCTCATGTAGTTTTATTAATAAACTAGCAAAAATTCACGCGCGGCTGACTTCTCACTCACTTTTTTTAAATAAAATTAACAATTTTAAAAATAATGGAACGTAAAAATATTTAATTCAATTTTTATTTATAAAAATAAAATATAAATTGGAGTATTATATTCTGACACAGGGAATTCAGGGGAAACGGAAAAGTCAGGAATTTTTATTAAAAGTACTGAACAAAATTAAATTTTTAGAATTCATAAGAAAATTCTGGATTTTTGTGTCTATTTTGTTTGACTTATAAACTATAAAATTACCACGAATTCTAATACAAAACCTTCAATTTTTTCAATTTCTGACAACAATTTCTTTTCAAATACACTTAATTCTTGAAAAACTATCATAAAAGAAATAAATTATTTAATGAATAATTTTACTTAAGTATTTCCAAATTAATTCAATTTTAAAAGAGTTGCTTTTACAATTTTCATAAATAGATCAAGTTCAAAAAGTTTTAATTTGAAATTTTATAAAATTGCAATTATTTTCAAAAATTTTGAAAAAATTCTTGTCTAAATTTCAATTATTTTCAAAAATTTTCCTAATTTCAATGATTTTCAATATCTACTATTTTAATAAAGTTTTTCGAAAGAATTCAATTTTTTTTAAATTTTCATAAAGTTCTAGGTACGCAAACATTTAATTATTTTCATAAATAATAAATTTCTTTTTATAGAAATACAATTATTATTTTCAAAAATAATAAATTTTTTTTAGAAATTCAATTATTTTCATAAATAATAATACTCATCGCAGAATTTCAATTTTTTTAATACAATTTTTATCAAATTCCTCGGGAAATGTAATTATTAAAAATGTTATTAAAATTCGTCGAAAGAATTTAATTATTTAAAAATTTGTTTACAAAATTCTTAATGAAAATTTAATTTTAAGAAACATTCAATTATTCAATTTATTTTTTTTTCATTTAAATAATTGAATTCTCGTAGAGTTTTTGTAAATAAAAATTGATTTAAAAATGAATTTTAGCTTAAATTTTATATAATATTTGAATATTAATAGCATTTTGCATGAATTTTCAGAAATAATTGAATTTTGAAAAAGTTTCAAATTAAAATCTTTGAAAATCTGAATTTTTTATATTTGTAACTACAACAATTCTGTAGAATTAATTTTTTTGAGAAAGTTTAATTGAATTTTTATTGAAATTATTTGAAGTTTTTATTTTCCAATATATATTTAATTGAAGAATTTCCGAATAATCGAAATTTCGTAAAAGTGAATTGTAAACAAATAAATTTTAAAATTCTCAAAAAACTTTTTAAAAAATTCTTAAAAATACGGAGATTAATATAGTTAATAATAATAATTAATTGAAGTTAATTAATGTGTATATTAAAAAATTGATTTATGATTAAAAAATAATGTAAGGGCTATGTGAAAAATTGCTTTTCTACAATAAATGAAGTAAATTTTATTATTTTAAAAAATAGTTAAAGTTATTGCAAACAATTTTATTAAAATTTTTTTGAACTGTTTCTGAGAATTTTATTAAAATTTTTGAAAATAATTTTTTTATTTCATTAGCGGATTTAACTTAGTGTAAATTGTAAAAAAAAAGAAAAAAGTAGCTTTTAGTGTCACATATCTAAAAAAAAGTATCCAAATAGTAGTAAATCGTAAAAAACGTAGTTTAAATAGTAGGTTTTAGTAGATGAGTGCGAAGTCTGCTATTTATAAGCACCGCCACCCCTCATTAATGTTCCTGTCAAGTTCCTATATTTTCTATGATTGAAGTTTCTCTATTCACAGTGACAAGAAATTTCTCTCGAACTTGTCAAATTGAATTTTAATTACTTCTCTAATTCCATTGCTTCAACTATACATATATATATATATATATATATATATATATATATATATATATATATATATATATATATATATTTAAGATATATTGTGAAACAATAGTTATTTTGTTCGCTCGCTTTGACGCTCGATATGCTAATAAATAATTGTTGCTCTGAATCTCTCTATAATCTATATATTTTGAATATTTTGAATACACAAGTTCAACTCTCAAGTCACAAGCAGATGTCGGTATTTGTAAAGCGCAATGGAGGAGAAGAGGAGGGCGGGAAATATATATTAATTATAGAACCGCCTTGAGCAATACAAGGCAAATTTAAGCGGTTCCGTTCTCTCTCTCGTTGTAAGACAGTAAAAAGAAAAAAAAATCGCGTTGCGGTTTTTTTGATTCCCACGAAGATTTAACCACTTTACTGCACATACATATATATTTATAGCGTGCGCTCGAAACGATTTGGAAATGGGAAATGGAGCAATGAAGATTAAAAAATATTATTGAGCTGGGAACTTGGGACAGTAATTTAAAAACCATATTTTTCAGATATGTAAAGGGATCGTTTTATTCATGCTGATATAAAGCGAATGGCCTTTTTTTTATTTCGACTTTCAGATTATTGCAATCATTTATAGTATTTCATTGAAACATGTTTTTTAATAGATTTTGAAAGTAAATTTTTGTATTTCTATTTATTTTTCATTTCATTTCTATTTATATTTGTATTTATTTTTTTATTAATTTTTATTATTGTAAATCTATTCGGAATATTAAGGGCGAAGGTAAATATTGTTTTTCATATTTTCTACTATATTCTATATTTTAGCTGTTTTTCATAAACTGATTTTCTTATAAAAATATTTTACATAATTTCCATTATTATTAAAGAGCTAAAGTGAAACTCAAGAAAATTTCAAGTGTCTTTGTAGAGAACTTGCGGAATTTTATATCAGAAGATTTTTAATTTTTCAGTATTAAAATTTCTTTATATATAGAACCATTAAATTTTTTTATTAAACATTTTCATATTTTTTTATGTTTTTATTTTTTATATTTTTTATTTTAACTGTTTTTATTAAACATTTACATACTTTTTTTCAAAGAATTTATGTATTTTTTATTAAATACTCGCATTAGATACGCGCACCAATTTTTAAATTTATTTTTAAAAAATCAGAATTTTTTAAATATTGTTATTAAAGAAACATACAAATTTTTTAATTTAAAAAAATACTTGAAATTTTGATAAATAATTTTTGATAATTTTTAAAAATAAATAAAGAAATCCTGTTCGTTTTGATTTGTGAATTACAATTTTTATATTATTACAAAATTATAATTTATTTTTAAAATAAGGAAAAAAAAATTTTTGTAATTTCTCTTTCTCATTTCAAAACGTGGCGCAACAAAGCAAAAAAAATGAATAAGTTAAATTAATAATTTATAAAAATTAATAAACATTGGTTTGGATAAATAAAAAAATATTATAATATTAATTAATTATTTATTTAAAATATACTAAATAATTCTGATTAATTTAGGAAATAAATAATTAATACTTATTAGAAACCTAATATTGAGATTTTGTTAAAAAGTTGTGATAAAGAAATAGAAGTTATGCAAAAAAAAATACAAAAAATTTCATAAAAAATATGATTAATAAATCAAAATGAAGACAATTTTTTCTTTTAGACATTTGAAAAAAATCTTCTAAAATTCTCAGTTTTATTTTCAATTGGAAATTGTGACTGAAAAATTGAATTTATAAGAAAAAATTTCCTTATTTTAAAAAAACTTTGAATTTTGTCAAAAAAAAACTGCGAATGACAAGTATAAATGATCCAAATTTATTAAATTTAAAAAAAAAGGAAAACAGGATTTTATATAAAAATTGCGATTATGAAATAAAATTTATACCAAATTTTTCTCATTAATTTCAACAACAAAAAATTGTAATTTCGTTGAAAAGTGAGATTAAAAAATAGAAATTAGGAAATTATAGAAACTTCTATCTAAAAGAAACTAAAAATTTTGAAAAAATGTCGTACACAAATCAAAACTGAAATTTTTTTTCATTATTTTCTAAATTTTTTTAAAAGTTCTCCGTTTTATTTACAATTAAAAATTGTGATTGACAAATCGAATTTAAAAAAAATCTTTCTTTTACTTCTAAAAATACTTGAGATTTAGTTAAAAAAATTGTGATAAAGTAATAGAAGTTATCTTAATTTTTAATTTATTTCTAAAAATAATTAGAGTTTTGTTAAAAAATAGTGATTGAAAAATATAAAAGGTTCAAATTTATTTATTCTTATTCTGAATTTTATATTCAATTAAAAATTGTGATTAACAAATCCAAATTCTAAAAAAAAATTTCGTTTATTTCTAAAAAAACAACACTTGTAATTTTATTATAAAATCGTAATTGAGAAATATAAATGGTTCAAATTTATTTATTCTTTAAAAAAAATATTCTCAATTTTATATTCAATTAAAAATTGTAATTGACAAATCGAATTTCTAAAAAAACAATTCGTTCATTTCTAAAAAAACAACACTTGTAATTTTGTTATAAAATTGTAATTGAGAAATAGAAATAGTGCAAATTATTCTTTTTTGAAAAAAAAAAAACAAAGCAGAATTTTGTTAAAAAATTGTGATAAGAAAATTATTTTTTAATTTATTCTGTTAAAAATATTTTCTGTATATTTTTCTCTTCTTTTTAGAAAATAAAATATAAAAAGTCGAGAATTATTGCAAAATATATTATTCACCAATTTTGAAACTATTTAAAAATACAATTGAACGCTTTTGTGTAAGAAAATATTTTTTTACTGAAAATTTTCGAAAAATGACTTATTTAAAAACTATTTTATAAACAATTGAAACCTCTACAAAAATACGTTTTCAGTTTTATACAAAACCGATAATTCAAAATCTTATTATAGGTACTTGGAAGCACTTAAAATTTCTTTTTCATTAATCCATTTTGATTTTCTTCGAAACTAGTTTAAAATATTTATATTTCAAAACTTATTGGAAACATAATTTGAACTTATTGGAAATTATTTCAAAAAAATGTATTTCGCACTTAACTGCAATCTATTTTGAACCTCTTAAAAGGGACATTTTTGAAATGTAATTTCTGCGCTTGTCAAAAACAGAACTAAACAGTCTCTGAACTAACTAAATTGGTCTAAAAACCATTTTATATACATCTTTTCATTGATTTTTCTACGTAATAATTTTTAACAGTCCATTTTGAGTGTATCGTCAATAATAAATTTTAATGATCAATTAAAAAGTATCGGAAAATGATTAATAAATTTATAACATTATAACTGACCTTTTCTTTCAAACTGACCTCTTTAAAGAGAATATAAATACGAACCAATTTAAAAACTTTAAATTTCTTTTTTTTCCCCTAAATAAAAACCTTAAAAGCAGGGATAGTTTAAAAAAAACTAAACCTGATGCCAAAAAGTTTTTCTCACAAAAACATTTAAAGAATTTGAGGAAAAAAATCTTTTATAAAGGAATCAATAAAAAAAAACAAGTAGGTAACATTTCCTTTTTATGTGCCTTCGACATATCGTCGATCTGCTTTTTTACAAACCGAAAGTTCGTTTTATTTGAAATTGCAGGACTTTAAAAGAATTACGCGTTTTTATTAAAGGCATCGAAATGAATTGCAGGAAAAAGAATGTGAGAGAAGTTCCGGATAAAAAACTAAGCGGTCAGTTTCAACTAAAGTGAAAGAGAAAGATTGAGAGGGAAACGCAATAAAATATTGCTCGACTTCAACTTAAATCAGCTTTCCGTTTCGATAATTGTCTTATTTCTCGTTTTTTCTTTCGTGAAAAGCAGTAAATATAGTAATATACTTTAATACAGTATATATACGTTTTTATGTTTTCCTTGATGCACTTTTCGTTTGAGTAAGTTTACTTTTAGAAACCCGATTCTGTTTGCATTTTTAGCACGGCTCCTCGCGCGCAGTGAAAAAGATTTCGTCTTCAGAGAGTTTCACTGACTATTCCCTTAACACTTTTCAAGTAAATTCCTGTTTTTTTTCTCAAATAGTATGTACTTCTTTAATGTAAAATTTCTCTCAATCAGCGTCAATTGAATTCCCATCACATATCTAATAAAATATTAAAGTTCTTTTAATAGTATATATTTTTAATAGAGAGTAAATATTTTTAATAGTAAATATTTTTGACATTAAATATTTTTAATATTAAACATTTATCATAGTGAATATTTTTAATAGTAAATATTTATAATAGTAAATATTTTTAATAATAAATATTTTTGATAGTAAATAGTTTTAATGGTAAATGTTTATAATAGTAAATATTTATAATTCATGGAAAATTTTTAAAAATTTTATAATCAATATTAATTTTATATTGATGAATCCGCTTCTGGATTTTACAACTTTTTTTCCTTAATTTTGTTGATAATCATATTTTTATTTAAGAACGATTTAATAGAGTTGAATTTAATATTTATTTAATTTTTAATTTCTTTGATAATAATCTCACAGGCTTCATAACGACTTTAATCTGCACAGAAAGTCGCATTAGTCGATTAAAGATACAGAAAAAAAAAATGAAAAAGTCGCTTATTTCATTCTCTGTTGACATAAAAATTTCATTTTATATTTCCTTGACCTTTTCACTAATTTTAAAATTCAATTATTCAAAACCTGAGAAATTTTGTTAAATAAATGCATAATATAAAAAATTACAATTTTAATCCTTCCAAATCTTAATTATTTTCTAAAAATTTTGACTAAAATTGTTCTCTAAATCAATGATTTTTAATAATTTTCAGAACAATTCTTTGAGAATTCAATTATTTAAACACAAAAATTCAATTATTAATAATAATAAAGTACATGTTCCGGTAATCTGTTCGCAGTTTGAAGTTAGTTGTTGTTTGCTTTTTTGTTTCTTAACTTTTTTAGAATTTTTCCTTTCTAATATTTTCAATTTTAAAATTAATGTATTGAAAATCATTGAATTGTTGCAAAGAATTTTATCAAAACATTTGATAATAATAGAATTCCTTTAAAGAATTTTATTATTTAGGAAAATAACTGAATTCTCGCGAAGAATTTTATTAAAATTTTTAAAAATCCTAATTAAATTCTTTAAAGAATTTAATTTTTTTCAAAGAATTTCTTTGAATTTTTTTTAAACTAATGGAGTTTCTTTAATAATTTTAATTGAAAATTTTGAAAGCAATTGAATTTTATGAAGAATTTTACTATTTATAAAAATAATTGAATTGTTCCGAAGAATTTATTAAAATTTTTGAAAATAAATAAATTTTATGTCAATATATATAAAAATTTTAATTCTTTCGAGGAATTCTATTAAAATTGTTTTGAAAATAATTGAATTATTGCGAAGAATTTTACTAATTATGAAAATAATTGTAATGCTTCGAGGAATTTATTAAAATTTTAAGAAATAATTAAATTGTTATGAAGAATTTTATAGAAATATTTAAAAATAATGAAATTTTCTCGAGAAATTCAATTAAAGTTGTTTCGAAATTTAGAATTGAAAATTGTTTCGAAAATAATTGAATTTTTGTAAAGATTTTACTATTTAAAAAAATAATTGAATTGTTTAGAAGGATTTATTAAAATTTTAGAAAATAATTGAATTCTTTCGTGAAATTTTATTAAAATTTTTTAAAATATGAACAGTAATAATTAGTTTTCTACTTAATAAGTGAATTTTTTAAATTTTAATTATGAAATTATTTAAAAAATTTATATTTAAAAATAAAAAATTTTATAATTTGCATAACAATAATAAATTGAATATCTCGTTCCGCGCGTAACATTTGCTAGTTTTTTATAAAGTTTGTAACTATAACTCGCTTCAATGTTTTTTTAGTTTTCAAGGTCAATAATTAAAAATATGTTAAAAAATATATATTAAATACCTGTAATTTAGTAAAATTTTTTGAAAATAATTTAATTTTTTTGGAAAAATATTAAAAACATAATCAAATTTTTGAAGAATTTTAACTAAAAATATGAAAATAAATTATTTTTGCCAAAATTTCAATAATAAAGCTAAAAAAGTAGATTTTTCTTAAATTTCAATTTATTTTTTTAATGAAAATTCAATTCAATAAAATTTTGATAAAAAAATGCTAAGAAATATGCTTTTCAAATTATTGTAATGTAATTAATTGAATTTTTTAACAGTACGTTTGAACATCTTTAAAAAATCAATCCATTTTTTTTTAAGAATTTTAATTAAAACTTTGCAAAATCGCTTTCTCTAAAATAATAATAATAGGGTACATACCTGGACCAAAAAATTAGATTTTTTAAAAGTTAAATGTATATATTCTTTAGAAACTTGGATTATCGAAAATATGTAATTAAAAATATTAAAAATAATTGAATTTTAAAAAATTCTTACAAAAAATTCTAAGAATGACTTTTTTTGAAAATATTTTAATATAATTTTTTGAAGTTAATTTTTATTAATTTTCATTTTCAAATTTTCATTTGAAGATTTTTCATTAAAAATTTTGAGGTGAATTAAATTATTTTCAAAATTGTCAATTACAATTCTACAACATTTAATGTTTAAAAATTCTAAAAAAAATCCATTATTTTCAATAAAATGTTACAAAATTTCAATAATGCAAAACTTTTTTAATTACATATTTCAAAATTTTAATTATCTTAAAAAATTTATTCCAATAATAATTTTTGAAATATTTGACTATTTTTCACATAACCATAGAAAATAGGTACTAAAAATTGAGTTATTCAACATTTTCACAATATTAGTTTTAAAACATCAAAATACTTCTTTAAAATTTCCTTTTAAAAAATTAAAGAATATTTTGAAGAAATTCTTTCAAAGAATAGCAGCAAGAAAATGTTCGTAATTTTTAATTAAATTTTCTAATTAATTTTTGCAATCAAGATATTTGATAGCAAGGCAGCAAAAGCATTTATCATTTTGTAAAGAACAAAATTTTCTTTTATAAATCCCCTTTCGTGAGTAGGTATCAAGTATTCGAACTACACTCTTTTGCAGAGAAAAAAAATGAATGTAAAGAAAAAAAAGTGGGAGAAAAATATGGTGAAAAATAAATTAGAAAAAGGGTCCAAGTTTGAAATCAATTAAATTCAAACAATTAATTATACGAGTTAACAAGCAGAATGTCTCTGATTGAATAGATGTTTAAAGCAAATTGTGTTTTGATTGTTTTGAACAATTCTTGTTTGAAGTTAAATTAGTTACCTTATTTTGGCTGACGTCGTGTAAAGTGAAGGTGGTTTCCCTCCCATTAATTAAAAGGTCGAAGGCGAGAGTTCCATGTGCGGGTAATATTAACAGCGTAAATATAACATTGCTCTCTCCCATTTTATATTTGGCAATGTCCAACACCATCGCTATGTTTTCTCTCGTTAATGTCACGTTACCTCCTTCAAGAACTGACAACGGATTGAGATCCAACAATCCCAAATTCACCGGCAAATTCAAATTTGAATTATTCTGTAACAATACAAAACATTTTTAATAAGATTTGATGTATTTATTTTCTAATTCTAATATCAATTTTCTAATTCTAAAATTATTATCTGATTATCGTAGTAATATAAAATCGTCAATAATCTAACACTACGCAAGTTTACTACAAAAATATTAAATCGCTTTCCTCTGATTTCCAAACAGAATTTTGACTTTTTTCCTGCTATAAAAAAAATTCAAGAGTTCATTTATAAAAAAAATCATTTTTATAAGTGAAAATTAGATTTAAAACTATGTAAGAGTGTCTTTTTATTTTAAAAGATTTTGTTTCAAAATTTTTAATACAAATTTTCAATTATTTTCAAAGATTTAAATAAAATTGTTCGCAAGAATTCAATTATTTTAACTAAATAATAAAATTATTTGCAGAAATATAATTATTTACATAAATTTTAATAAAATTCTTCGAATCAATTCAACTATTTTCAAAAATTTTGATAACATTCTTTACAAGAATTGAATTTTTTCAATACAATTTTAATTAAATTCATCAAAAGAATTTAATTATTTTAAAGAATTACAGTAATATTCTTTAAAACAATTAAATGATTTTCAAAAACTTTAATAGGTAATATTTTTTATGAATAATAAAATTCTCCGCAATAATTCAATTATCATAAATAATAAAATTCTACGCAGGAATTCAAATATTTTCAAAAATTTTATTTAAATTCTATGCAAGGTTGAATTATCTAATTTTTCCCAATTCCATTTTTCAAAACAAACCTTTAATATTTTCAATATAATTTTATAACATTTTTTTAAAACAATTCTTATATGAATTCAGTTCATTTCAAATCAATTATAATTAGATTCCTGAAAAGAAATTTAATTTTTATTTTAAATTAAAAAAAATCCTTCAAAAAAATTCAATTACTTTAAAAAATTTTAATAAAATTCTTTATAAAAATTTTTTTGAATAGAATTCTAATTAAATATTTCGAAAGAATTTAATTATTTTACAGAATTTTAGTTACATACACCAAGAGAATTCAATTATTTTTATGAGTAATAAAATTCTCCGCAAGAATTTAATTATTTTCAAAAATTTTATTAAAATTCTACGCAAGATTGAATTAATTTTTCTTAATTTCATTTTGCACGCAATTTCACTAAAGAATTCAACTATTATTTGAAAAATGTTATTAAATTTATTTGTAAGGATTCAATTATTTTCAAAAGTAATGAAACATTTTGCAAAAATTCAATTATTCTTTTAAATAATAAAATTCTCCGAAAGATTTCAATTATTTTTGTAATATAATAAAATTCTATACAAGAATTCAATTATTTTCAATACAATTTTAATAAAATTTTTCAAAACAATTCTTATGTGACTTCAATTCATTTCAAATCAAATTTAATTAAATTCCTCAATAGAATTTTATTTTTATTTTTAATTAAAAATAAATTTTAAAAAATTCTTCAAAACAATTCAATTATTTTAAAAAAATTTTAATAAAATTCTTTAAAGAATTCTCCTCAAGAATTCAATTATTGTCATAAGTGATAAAATTCTCTGCAAGATTGAAATTAATTATTTTTATAATTTTCATAAATACTAAAATTCTGCGCAGGAATTCAATTATTTTTAATACAATTTTTAAAAAATTGCCCCAGTGAGAATTTAATTATTTTCAAAAATTTTATTAACATTCTATGCAAAATTGAATTAATTATTTTCAATTTATATGTGATTTTTGTTTTGTTCAATTTAATTCAATTTCATATTTTCAATTTAATTTTCATACAATTTCTCTAAAGAATTCAATTATTTTAATTTAATTTAATTATTTTATTAAATAATAACATTCTATCCAAGATTTCAATTATTTTTATAAATAATAAATTCTACGCAGGATTTCGATTATTTTTAATACAATTTTAATAAAATTTTTCAAAAGAATTCCATTGTTTTTAAACATTTTAATAAAATTCTTCTGGAAAATTCAAATATTTTAATAAAATTTTTTAAAAAAATTTAATTATGTTTGAAAAAAATTTATTCAATTTTTCTGTCGAATAAGAATAAAGAAAGTAAGAATGACAGAAAAGTAATTACAAAAAAAGTTTCCAATTAAAAATAAGTGATGCAACAAAATTGCTTTGTAAAATGTCACTAATTGTAAATAATTTTATTTTATCTTCAATTATTATTTTTTTTTAGTTTGTTAATTGACAGTATTGCCCGTCGAGTATTCTATGAGAGAAATATCACGAATGGGAATTTTAAATACTAAACATCGATGAGATGCAAAGTGTAAACATTTTAAAAAGATTTTTTAGTTTACATACTTCTTTTCGAATTAATTATTCAAGTGCAGATAGTTTTATCGAGAAGCACTTCACTAGCTTTCAGTTAAAGTTCACTTTGCACCGTAATGTCGGAGAAGTTATAAAAAGAAGGTTTCAAGAATCTTTCTTTCTTTCTTTTTTTTCGCTGGTTGATTAATAGATCCCGGCTCCTTGTCTTGAATTAAGAACTCACATTATGTCTGTTTGATTATTCAAGCAAGCAAAAAATCTCTCCACGTTCATAATATCAAATTAATGAACAAACTTTTATTCTCATAAAACAAAATTTACCCAAATTTTCTTTTCCAATTTTTGTTTCTTGAAATTTATAATAAATTTTATATAAATTTCGTTTCCAATGAAAAGTTTCAGACTTCTAATATTATAGAATATGGGAAAAACTTAAAAATTTACAAAAGTAAATTTTACTTTTTAAATCACTTGCATAAGGCAGGATATTAAAATTTTCATAATATTTACATGAGGCGGCTAATTGAAATAAGTAAAAATAAAAAAGAAAATCTGGTTGTTCTATAAAATCTACGTAATGTGCTGATCATTTATCTTTGAAGAAGAATTGTTAGAAAATATGGGTCAAATGATATTTCTCGTCAAAATGATTTATAGTGAAAAGTTTTGCTGATAATAATAAAGGACAAAGTTTTTTTTCCTTCCCACTTTTTTTTTAAAAGAAATTTAGCGTTGTGCAAAATAGGTCACAAATAGTCGAACTGTTGCTTCATAATGAACATATTGATTTTATAAAAAAAATACCTTTTTTTTCATTGATGTTTTTCTACTACAAATTACATTGTCAGGAGAGCTGACAATTGCAATTCAGTTTTACGGGAAAAATACGTTAAAAATATATTTTTAAAAAATAATTTAACAACCAATTTGTAGTAAAATACTGGACGAGAATGTACCAGAATTTTTAAAATTGTAAATAGAAATAGAATGAATTTTTTTTTTTTTTGAAGATACATTTTATTTGTAACAGTGATTGACGCTATTATTTTTTCAAAACTTAAAAAATTCAATTGTTTAAATAACTATTGTTAATAGGAATAATTTTAGAGCAAGAAATGGAATCTTTCGTTTTTGTTTCTTTTCACAAGAAAAAAAATGAATTTTGAAATAAAAAAAATTAAATAACAATGATATTTTTTTAATCATTCTCAACCTAAAAACAATGTTTGACAAAATTTCTCAAAATTTTTTTTTTTTTTTCTAAATTTTTTCTTTTTTATGTTCAAACCAAACTTTCAGAACCAGTTGGGTCAGAATTCGTGAAATTTTCACGAAAAATAAAAAGTATTTTTTTTTAAATCCAAATGTTGAAAAATATTTCTATTTTGCCTTAGAAATGAGTCTATGATAGGACAGAAACAAAAATTTTTAAAAAAAAATTATTGCAAAATTAATTTTTTTTGAAACTTTTTAAACAAAATTTTATTTCTCTTAAATGAATGAACCAAGCGGTACCCAAGTAACCTGTAAGTTTGCAGCAAACTTACACCACAAGATTTGCAATCTTACACGTAAGCTTGCTGCAAGTTTGTTGCAAGTACAAAAAGGTCCTACTTGCTGCAGGATTGCACAGCAAGCTTAGGACAAGCCAACACTGCAAGTTTCTTGAAAATTCCCAAATATTTAATTATATAATATTAAGCAAATTATTTAATATTTAATTTTTATTTAATTTTAATATATTTAATATTTATTTAAAATAATATAATGGTAACAACGTTATAATAAAAATGTCATTAATTTCTCCAATCCACAGAATTGTAGTTGTGTACTATTATCCGTGATCAGTGGATAATAGTAAAAAATTGTAAACGTATAATTTTCAATTTTATCAATTTTTTTTTTAAATAATTGAATTCTTTTGCGAAATTTTATGAAAATACTAGATATTGAAAATAATTGAATTTTGAATACTTTTTAAAAATAATTGAATCGTTTTAAAGAATTTGATTATAATTTTTAAGAATAATTTTTTGATTTCTAGTATTAGCGAATTAAAAGTAGTGGAAATTCTCAAAAAAAAAAAAAAAAAAAATAGAAGCTTTTAGTGGCTGAAATCGAAAAAAAGTACCCAATTAGTTGCGTCATATAAAAAAGTAGTAAATAGTAGGTTTTAGTAGATGAGTGCGAAGCCTGCACATCTTTATACTGTATTTTGCAGACGATTACAGGACAAAAAATCCATTTCAAAAAATCCAGAATGAAAACTCCAAGAAATAAAGTCCAAAGTACAAAAAATCCAAAACATAAATGTTCAAAGTCAAAAAATCCAAAATAAATAAAAACGTCGAAAATAAATAATGAAGCCTGTGAAAAAGCCACGTTTTTACTTTTTACGCTATAAAATTAGAATTTAAAATGTTAATGTTAAAATCGCAGGATTTTAATTATTTACATAAATAATAAAATTCTTCACAAAAATTCAATTATTTTCGTAAATAAAAAAATTTCTAAAAAAATTTCAATTATTCTATAAAATTTTTAAAGCAATTATTCCAAGAAATACAATTATTGCCAACAATTTTGATAAAATTCTTTAAAAATATTCAATTATTTTTTTCAATATAATTATAATTCCAATTAAATTACTCGATTAATTTAATTATTTTCAGAAATTTAAAATGTTAAGTTAATCTATTTTTGATTCACATTCATCGAAATGAGCAACTCAAAAACAGGACAATTTCATTCAAGGCAACCATTTAAATTTTTATATCTCAATTTTTTTATTGGATTTTTAATTTCTTTGGACTTTTTGACCAGGACAAAGATTCCAAAAAATAAGCCCATAATGAATCTAATTTTTGTTTACTTTTTCGGATTTCATTTACTTTGGATTTTATGGTTTGAACTTTTTGTTTTGGACTTCTTCTCCGGATACCTTTACAGACAATTGTTGTCCGAATGTCTTTGTTATTATTAACTATCTAAAATTCTTGTTGAACGTAAAAAATTTTGCAGGCTGTCCCATTTGCGTTTTTTTTATTCTAGAAGTACCATAATTAAAAACGCGACTGATGTTAACAACATATTGATATTTGACAGCAATATCAGTCGCATTTTTAATTATGGCACTTCTAGAATAAAAAATAACACAAGTGGAAAAACCTGTAAGCGAGCCTGCAAGCCTTTCTCCTATTTCTAAAAATTATTTTTCGTTTACGTGATATAGAGAAAAGGAAAGAAACTCACTTTGTAGTCCTCTGTAAATGCAGATTTGGTACAAACTGGCTGATTGCAGTTGCATTTAAAAGACGCAACTCCCAGATGAGAGCAGTTGGCACCAAGTGCACAGGGATCAGAATGAAAGCAGGGAAATCCCCAGACGCAACCAGCCAGAATGCCTTGGCTGACCTTCACGTCTGGCAAACCAATTTCCTTGTTATCCAAAAACATGTTTCTTATGCAACCTTTGTAACTCATGTCTCCTGACTTGAGACCTTTGCTGAAAGCGCGAGCTCTTTTATTCAGCTCGGTGCCACCAATGTACAATGTGTCTGCTAGGTCGAGATATCGATTTCCACCTGAAGGCAGTTCCATCATTTTCTTCTGCTTGTCGACAGTGATTCCAATCTTGCTAGGACTAAAGTCGACAACTATGCTATGCCATTTACCATCAGATACTATTGTGGAATGTATCAGTTCTGTTGGTCCATTTCCTTTGTTCATCAAAACCCGTACGCGCCTGTCAAGCAATTCAATGCCTAGGTAATCTGCGTATGTAGATTGACCAGTATTGTAGAGCAGCAATCCACTTTCAGCCGCTGTTTTCAGTTCGAATTTCCAGCTGGAATTAAAAAAGACAAATTTTTATTTTTTTGTTTTTCAATGAATATGCAGAGATTACTTGTCTTTCTTTTAGTAATTAAATATTAGATGCAAATAATATTTTGTCACAATAATAATATACAAAAAAGAAAGATCATTATTAGAATTTTTTTAAATAATTCAATTTCCAAGAAAAAATGTATTACTTTTAAAAATGTTTTTTTATTATTCTTTGGAAGAACTCAATTATTTACAACAATATTAGAATTTTTCACAAGAATTCAATTATTTTAAAATATTCTAATAAAATTGTTCGAAAGAAATGAATTATTTTAAATACAATTTTAATTAACCTTTTTTGAAATAATTCGATTATTCTTTTAGATTTTAATAAAATTCTTCCCAAGAATTCAATTATTTACATAGGAAATAATTCTTCGAAAGAATTCAATTATTAAAGATAAATAACAAAATTATTGTGAACGTATTTAAAAATACGAACTTTACGGACCAAATATGAAAAATTACGGACATTTTACTTAACCCGTTGACTGTCGCTGACGCATATATGCGCAAAACTAAACTGGCCAAAAGTGGTTTATGACGCATATATGCGCAACTTAAAAAAGGTGATTAAAAACTTCTTAAATGTTCCTGAAACCGGTAACTCGGGGGTTTTCGAGGTCGCTGATTACGAATATGACATTCGTTTTCCAAAATTCAAAATGGCAGATCCAATATGGCGGACAACAAAATAAAAAATTGATCAGATTGACTTGAAACGTAGTACTCGGGGGTTTCTGGGGTCGCTGATTACGAATCTGACATCAGTTTTTCGAAATTCAAAATGGCGGATCCAAGATGGCGGAATTTTTTCAAAATTCGTCGAATTTGCTTGAAACTTGTTACTCGGGGGTTTTAAGGGTCGCTAATTACGAATCTAACATTAGTTTTCTAAAATTCAAAATAGCGGATCCAATATGGCGGACAACAAAATAAAAAATTAATTATAATGGCTTGAAACTGAATACTCGGGGGGTTTTAGGGTCGCTGATTACGAATCTGTCTTTATTTTTTCAGGGTATTTATCGAAATTTGATTTTACCAAAAATTATCATACTGATGTCAGATTAACCAGTTTCACACAAATTCAATAAATTTTAAAAAATTTTCCGCCATATTGAACCAGATATTTTGAATTTTGAAAAACTGATTTCATATTCGTAATCAGCGACCCTGAAAATCCCCAAGTATTCAGTTTCAAGCCAATCTGATCAATTTTTTATTTCGTTGTCCGCCATATTGGATCCACCATTTTGAATTTCGAAAAAGTAATGTTAGATTCGTAATCAGCGACCTTTAAAACCCCCGAGTAACAAGTTTCAAGCAAATTCGACGAATTTTGAAAAAATTCCGCCATCTTGGATCCGCCATTTTGAATTTCGAAGAACTGATGTCAGATTCGTAATCAGCGACCCCAGAAACCTTAGGGTACCAAGTTTTATAAAAATCCATTAAAAATTTTTTTAACACACTTTTGGCCCAAACAGTGGAAATCTCGTTGACAGCCAAGGGGTTAAAACTATAAACTAAATTTTGTCATTAACTATAAAACATGAAGATATCGATAACTCCGAGTCCTCGAATCGGAGTGATCGATTTCTTCGTTTTTTATAATAATTAAAGATGACCGAGTGATGAAATCATTGTTATATATTATAATAACATTTTACTTCTTCAAAATAATTCTCATCAATTCAATTCAATTATTATTATTTTTAAAAATTTTTAACTAAAATTCTTCTTTAAATAAATTAATTTTCGAAAAAGTTTTTTGACAATTTTCAAATCCATTTGTTTACAAAATACTTATATTCACTTTTACGAAATTTTGATTATTATTCGTAAATTCTTAAATTAAATATATATTAGAAAATAAAAACTTCAAAAAATTTTAAAAAAATTCAAATTAAACTTTTTCAAAAAAATTCAAGCTATATTTGTTCTAATATTCAATTATTATCTAAACTTTTAACTGAAATCTAATTTTAAATCAATTTTTATCACAAAATTCTACTAGAATTCAATTACTTAAATACAAAAAAAAAGAATTTATTAAATATTTAAATTTTTTTAAAAATTAAATTCTCATTAAAAATTTTCTAAACAAATTTTTAAATAATTAAATTCTTTCGACGATTTTTTATTTAAAATTTTAACTGAAATTTATTTTTAAATCAATTTTTAACACCAAATTCTACTAGAATTCAATTATTTAAATACAAAAAAAAATTCATTGAATATTCAAATGTTTCTTAAAATTGAATTCTCATAAAGATATTTATAAACAAATTTTTAAATAATTGAATTCTTTCGACGATTTTTTAATAAAATTTTTAAGAATAATTACATTTTCCGAAAATTGTATTAAAAATAATTGATATTCTGCGATAAGTTTCATTATTTTTGAAAATAATTGAATTCCTAAGAAGAATTTTATTATACTTTGGAACATAATTAAATTTCTGCGAAGGATTTTATTACCTACTCTTGAAAACAATTAATTTTATGTAATAATTTGTAACTTCTCCAAAATTAATATTTTTTTACTATTTTTAACAGTAAAAATTAGTTAAAATTTTTCTATAAATCCAATATTTTAAATAATTTTTGAAAAAGTTTTTCAAGAATTTTCAAATTTATTTGTTTTTAACAGAAATTCATTTTTAAATCAATTTTTATTAGAAAATTCTACTAGAATTTAATTATTTAAATAAAAAAAAATAATTTATTGAATATTTGAATGTTTCTTAAAATTGAATTCTCATGAAGAATTTAATCAAAAAATTTTTAAATATGTAACTATATTCTTTTGACAAATTTTTTTAATAAATTTTTTTAAGAATAATTAAATTTTTCGAGGAATTAAAATTTTAAATTAAGTTTTTAAAGATTAAAATTTTATTAAAAATAATTGAAATTCTGCGATGAGTTTTATTATTTATGAAAAAAATTGAATTCCTAAAAAGAATTTTATTATGTACGAAAATAATTGAATCCCTGTCAAAATTTTATTATAATTATGAAAATAATTGAATTATTGCGAAGAAATTTATCAAAAATTTGTACCTATCATTAAAAATAAAAAAAATTTTAATCAAGTAGAAAAAAGTATTTCAAAAATATTTTAATTCAAAAATTTCACTATATTTTAATTATTTTCTTTCTGTAAATATTTTTCAATATATATTGAAATGTTTTTTGAATTAAAGACAAAAATTTTGAATTATTTCATAGAAATAAAAAGATAATCGCAATTTAGTATTAACGAATGCATGACTATAAAAAGTATATAAACTTTTCTCATTTTTTTCATGGGATTTAATAAGAAACACTTCATTCCATTCGCTTGGAAAAAAACTGCATAAGTAACAGTAATCTCAACTTTTAGATAGAGAAATCTTCTTGAATTTTGTACTTTGTACTTTTCTTTCAAGAATGTAACGATGCAGAATGAATGAAAAATTTACATTACTAAAAATTACGGCATTATTATTTCTAAATTAATTAAAAGCAGTGACAAATTGATTTAGTTGTCTTATTGTAGAACTTTTTTTTTCATTATTTTATCACAATAAGGTATGAGCTATTAACAATTTATTACAATATTGCGTCACGTATTAAAAAATAATTTATAAACTTTCAAAATGTTTTATTAACGTTTTTGATTTTTATTATAGTCAGTATTTATTATTTATTTATTTCACAATTAACAAATACTTAAAATTTAATTAAGTTAGTTAAAGGTGTAAAAAATTCAGATTTTCAAAGATTTTAATTTGAAACCTTTCCAAAATCAATTAGAAATTAGAATCAATTAGAAAATTATAGGAGAACTCAATTATTTAAATACAAAAATAAATAATTTATTGAGTAATTGAAGTTTTCTTAAAATTGAATTCTAAGAAAGAATTTTATCAACAAATTTTTAAATAATAGAATTCTTTTGACGAATTTTGATAAAATTTTTAAGAATTATTACATTTTTTTGAGGAATTTGATTAAAATTGCATTAAAAATTATTCAAATTCTGCGATGAGTTTTTTTTATTTATGACATATAGCTATTTATAGAAATAATGAAATTATTGCGAAGAAATTTATAAAAAAAAATTTGTAAATAATTGAATTCCTCTGAAAAATTTTTATTATTTATGAAAATAATCAAACTTTTGCATAGAATTAAATTCAATCAAATTTGAAATTAATTAAAAACCTTTTGAAGTTCACCTATTTATGAAAATATATTGTAAACTGAACTCTTTGAAAATTTATTTAATTTTGAAATATTCAAGTAAAATTAATTAATAATTTAATAATTTCGCTGAAAATGGCATAACTGCGATTCCCATAATTGACACAATTAATTTTTATAAAAGTTGATATTTTAGGATTTTATTACTTTTATAATATACAGAACAACAATTTACCAGAGTTTTAATGCATTTCCAGAAAATAAAAATTTTTACTTGATCATTTCACGTGGGAATTGTTCTATATTAGAAGATTTATATTTCGCGAGTGGATGAAATCTAATAGATGTTTGAAGGAATAGTGAGCATTTATAGAAACTGATTTACAAAAAAAGAAAAAAAAAGTAAAAATATTTGATATGTCGTTCGAAATGGTATTATTGTTATAATATTTACCTCGATCCAAAACGAGAAATTTGCTTTGTTATTGCTATAAATGATCCGTCCTCAACGAAACTGATATTTGTTCTCCAAGTGGCATCGAATTCCGGAGAACAACCCCAAGTGACTGCTGTTGGCTCTGATTGGTTCTTTCGCAAACGAGCGTATTCTATTACTTTAGCTCCGTTATAAACGATATTCGCCATACAACCTCTCAAGTATTCCATGTGACCTACAACACAGAGAAAATTCAAATTAATATCACAGTGACCAATTATAAAAATCTTAATTGCAAATTGAAAATTTAACAATACAACTTTTTTTAATTTATTCTAATCTTTATTTTTTTTTCTAATTCAGTATTTCTCTCTTTTTCCATTATTTTAATTTTATTATATTTATTTTTCAAATTTTTTTATTAATACTATTCTCTAAATAATTAACAAGTAATAATTTTATGATAGTTTCCTTCAAGAATTGGATTATTTAAATTAAATTAAATTTTTCTTCTGAATTATAAACATATATTTTTTCAGGACGATTACAGGACAAAAAATCCAATCAAAAATATTCAGACCGAAAAATAAAAGAAAAAATGTCCAAAATACAAAAAATCCAAAATAAAAATGTCCAAAGTCAAAAAATCAAAAATAAATAAAAACGTCCAAATTATTTTCATAAATAAAAAAAAATTTTAGAAAAATTTCAATTATTCTATAAAATTTTTAAAACATTTATTCCAAGATATACAATTATTTTCAACAAATTTTGATTAAATTCTTTACAAAAAATTTCCTTCATGGCAACTATTTGGATTTTTATAACTCAATTTTTTTCAATTGATTTTTAATTTCTTTGGACTTTTTGACCAGGACAAAAAAAAATCAAAAGAATTAATCCAAAAGTGAAACTATTTTTTTTTACTTTCTTGGATTTAATTTACTTTGGATTTTTTGTTTTGGACTTTTTGTCCGGATACCTTTCAGTAGTTTTCATAAAATTCCCTGACCTTTTGTTTTACTATTTTTATAACAAATTTTACTAATTTTGACTAAAATTTAAAATAGTAAAATTTACTCCAATAATAAAATAAACCACACAATAATAATAAACTATTAAATAATTTCACATTGAAAAAAATCGTATAGAAAGATGAAGTAAATAAATCAATAGTCTCGGAATTAGATAACACATTATGACAATGAGAACATGTACGAATTCTGCCTGCATTGTTGAGTTTCCAAAACATAAGTTACGAATAATAAAATAAATAATATTGACTTTATAAAGTTATGATTTATTTTATAATAAAATGATAAATAAAAAAAATTATTACAGTCAAAATATTGTATTACAAACATTTTTTAAATTCCATGAAGTAATTGTTTATTTCTTCATAAAATTATAAACTTTAGAAAAACATATAATTTTATGCGTAAATTTGATAAAACCGTTGAAAAGTTTGACATTTAATTAAAAAATACAACAACACGCCCATAAAAATTAATTTTCTAAACGAATAAATGAATGCAAATATAAATTTGCTAAAGCAATTAGAATCTTCAAATTATAGTACATAGTATTTTGTTCTTAAAATATTTTACAATTAACTTTAAATAATTTATTCTTTTCTTTTAATTATGAATTTAAAAAAATCCGATTTAGAGAGAGGATTTTGTTTCATAAAAATTAAAGTGCAAATATAACAGTTATATTTGCATAGATAAACAAATATTTATTTACTGAGAGAAAATTATTTTTCCTCTTAATGTAATAAAATTAAACACTGTTTTAATGGATAATTAAATTAAAATAGTAATTAAACTCTATGCATTTAATGTTTTATACATAAAGTTTATTTATTATATTAATTGACAATTTAGTCATAAAGTAATAGAAGTATTAAGGGTTTTTTGGTGAGATTATTTCCAACTTGAAAAAGATAAAGGAGAATGAGAAGAGACTATAAACTGTGTGTGTGTGTGTGTGTCTCTGGGTTTGTTGAATTCAAAGGCCATCCTAAAATCCAATTTACATATTCACGAAAATTCATTTGTTTACCGTAGCAGCGCGAAACAATGTGATATGGGTTTTGAAATTCTTATTCGTCCTAAATAATTCCAAACTACTATTATAAAGAGAAGATTATGCGACAATTTCTTATCCTCTTTTGTTCCAAAAAAAAGTGATATCAAAAGAATAATGCAATTTGCTTTATGATAAAATGTAAAATACAAGTATGATAAAAAATAACCAACATTTAATATTATACAGGAAAATGAAAAATTATATTGCATTAAATGTACGTAATTTAATTAGCACTCAAAATATAATTGATACTAATAAGAATTGAAAAATTATTATTATTATTAATTAATTATAACAATCGTCGTATTCTGTTCAGTCTGTCCACACTTGAAGTTAGACTTTTATGCTTTTGTTTTTTTGATATGTTTTGTTAGATAATATTATACCAATTTTCTTTTTTTTTGGACTATTTTTTAATTTAATAATATTATCTTTATTTTTCAAATAATTCAAAAATATTTTTATTAATGTTATTATTCATTATTTCTTTGTTTAAAAAAAATTAGCATCTTGTAACAAAAGTTTTAGGTAAGTAACAATTATATAAATCCTGCAACATATTATCCTTTTTGCTTCCTCGCGAGGAAGCTTTGTAGTCGTTTAATTTACAAAATTTTTAAAAATCCTTTTAACAAATTTTCTTCTATATAGGACTATGTTATTTAAGACCCTGAACAATTGTCCGGATGTATGTATGGATGTGTGTGTATGTGTGTGTGTGTGGATTCCGATTTTTGTGAACACGATAACTCGAAGAGGTTTTTACGAATTTGGCTAAAATTTACCAGGCATATTTATCATAAAAATATCTCGAAATAGACTTTAAAAAATTCTCAGAAAAAAAATTTTTTTTGTTTTCTAAAAAATTTTTTTTTTCAAAAAAATTTTTTTAAGTTGGTTATTGAAGTTAATATATAATAAAATCTTATTCTCTGCATCAAGACGAATTGATTGGTATATAAAAAGTATAAATTGTATGAGAATTTACAGAGTTAATCACAATTAAAGCTGAAAAATTCGCATTTTTATCAAAAAATGAGTTCTTTCAGCAAAATTATGTTGGAAAATAATTTGTTTACTTTTGGAAATAACTGAATTTATGCAATCATTTATAATTTCACCAAAATTCAATTTTTTTTAGTGTTTTAGAGTAAAATTCGTCTATAAATCCACTATTTTTAATAATTAATTAAACACATATTAAAAAATTTAAGAAATTTCAGAAGAATTTGAAATATTAAAATTTTTAAAAACCTAAGTAATCTTTAAAATTTCTAATGAAATTCATTGAAAATTGAAATTTTATAAAATTTCCATTTTCATCTATTTATGAAAATTGTAAACGCAACTCTTTGAAAATTCAATTAATTTTAAACTACATAAGTAAAATTATTATACCAGTACTTAGACTTTTGTAAATGCTTTTGTTTTTTTCAATATTTTTCATATGCATGTATGCAGTTAACCTTTTTTTGCTTATAATAATTTTTACTTTTATTTTCAAAATATAATTTAATATGAAAATGAAAAATGTTTTTAAGTATGTTTATGTACCATACAAAAAGAAACCACACTATTTTAGCTAGTTAAAAAAATAATTTTAAAGATTAAAATATTATTCTCGAAATATTAATTTAATTTGTATAATTATAATAATTGCAATAATTTGCAAATCGGTCACTGAATTTATGTTGAACAAATATTTAATTGAAATATAAATTCACATCTGTGTTCTAACAAGTAATTAAAGAGTTAACGTTTTTGATTAATTACAAAATATGATAGTATATATGTTAGGTTATTAAATTTCCTTTGATGTATCATTTTTATCCTACGAGTAAATTAATGACACTGCAGTATATATACATGAGAAATTCAAAATTATTTGGCCAACCACTTGAGATCTTGCTTTACAAACTTCTCAAGCAGAATATTGTTTCAGAGGAGTGGAACAAAACTTTCTTGGTAATATAGAAAGACAATATACAACAATCCGTTAACAAGGAACAGTCGTATTTGTCATTTTGCAAATGTATCACCAAAAGTTATGTGTCTTTTAATAAAAATATAAATTTATTCAAATGTAAAATTTATGTTGATTTTCGTTAATTTCTTTTATGAAAACATTCATTTTTTATATAAATTTTTATATATTATTGTATTATTTATTAGGGTCAAGTGGAATGAATGCATACAAGGGGCAAACATTATCATTAATTATTTATTTACCAGCTGTAAATTATTATTATGTAAATTACAAATTTTTTTTATTTTTCAATATCAATTTTTAAATAAATTCAGATTGAAAATTAAAAAAATGTACTATTAAATAATTAATTATTTATTATTTTCAATACAATTTTAAAATAAAATTCTTTGAGGCAGTTTAATTATTTTCACAAAAAATAAAATTATTTATTGAACATAAAATTTCACATTTATTTTTTCTAATTACTAAAATCTAGTTTACTAAAATCTAGTAGAATTCATGTAGAAATTCTAAAGAATCGTTCTAGTGAAATTTTATACAGAATATTCATTAAAATTTATGTGGAGTGAATTAATAAAATCAAAAAATTCTAAACAGAACTTTGAGTATTCGTACTTGATAATTAATTTCAAAAAAGTAGCTTTAAGACTGCGAAAAAAGTAGTAAAAAAGTAACTATTGAAATATTAAATTTAACGACGCAATTTTTCATAATTATTAAATAAAAATTACATTCATACTTATTTTTCCACTGGAATTAATTTATTTTAAATTATTTCAATTTTTAATTTAACCTTTTTGAAATTTCACGATTTATAAAAATTACAGAGCTGTAATTCTTGCAAACTTCAAACATTTTTTTGTTGAATTTTTTAATTAAAACTATTGAAAGCTTTAATCATTTTATTTCAAAATAAAAATTTAAATATTATTACAGTCGTTTAAAAACAATTAAAATTTTCAAAGATTTGAATTTAAAAATATTTTGGAATTCAATTATTTTTAAAAATTCACACTATAACGCTTCTAATATTCAATTATTATCTAAAATTTTAACTGAAATTCATATTTAAATCAATTTTTATTAGAAAATTCTAGGAGAATTCAATTATTTAAATACAAAAATAAATAATTTATTAAATAATTAAATAATGCTTAAAATTGAATTCTCATAAAGAATTTAACCAAAGACATTTAAAATTTTATTCAAAATAATTGAAATTAAATTAAATTAATTAAATAATTGAATTCCTGTGAAAATTGTATTATTTACGAAAATAATAAATAAAAATAATAAAGAAAAAATAAAATTTCTGAAAATACAAATCTAATATTGTTTAGAAGAAAATTTAAGTTTATATGAGGAATTTAATTAAAATTGTACTGACAATAATTTCATTTTAATGAGTTTCCCCACGATTTTTAAAAATAAGTGAATTCTATCAACAAATTTTGTTGAACATTTTAAAAATAATTAAATTCCATCAAGAAATTGTGATCAAATTGTATTTAAAATAATTGAATTTTTCTGAAGAATTCTATAACTCATAAAAATAATTGAATCCTTGTGACAAATTTTACTAAAATTTTTCGAAAAAAATTGAATTGTTACGAAGCATTTCATTAAATTCTACTAAATAAATTACATTAAAAATTGTTTAAATAATTGAATTCTTTTAAAGAATTTTAACAACATTTTTAAGAATAATTGAATTTTTCGTGAAATTTATTTGAAATTTGTATTAAAAATAATTCAAATCCTGTGATGAGTTTCATTAGTTATGAAAGTAATAATTGAAATTTTGTAACGAATTCTATGCAAATTTTTAGAAATAACTGAATCAAAAATAATTGAATACTTGCGAAGAATTTTATAAAAATCTTTTTAAATAATTGATTATTTCGAAAAATTCTATGAAAATTGAATTTTATAAAATTGAATTCCTGGCAAAATATTATTATTTATGAAAAAAATAGATAAAAATAAAATTTGTAAAAATGCAATTTCAATTGTTTAGAAAAAAATTTAAGTTATTAAAAATTTAAGTATGAGGAATTTAATTAAAATTGTACTGACAATAATTTAATTCTTTTATAAAGAGTTTACCACAATTTTTAAAAATAAATGAATTCTATCAACACATTTTGTTGAACTTTTTAAAAATAATTAAATTCCATCAAGAAATTGTAATCAAATTGTATTTAAATTTTAAAATAATTGAATTTTTCCGTAGAATTCTATAACTCATGAAAATAATCGAATCCTTGCGACGAATTTTACTAAAATTTTGTGAAAATAATTGAATTGTTAGGATGAATTTAATTAAATTCTAATAAATAAATTATATCAAATTTTTTTAAAATAATTTAATTCTTTTGAAGAATTTTAATAACATTCCTGATAAGAACTTTATTATTTATAAAAATAATAGAATTCTTGTAAAAACTTTTATAAAAATCTTTTTGAATAATGGATTATTTCGAAAAAATTCTATGTAAATTGTATTTTAAATAATCGAATTCCTGTAAAAATCTTATTATTTATGAAAATAATTGCATGTTTGCAAAGAATTTTATAAACATTTTTTTTAATAATTAAATTCTTCAATGGGAATTTTTTTATTAAAATAGCAGATATTGAAAATAATTAAATGGTTTGAACGAATTTTATTAAAATTTTTGAGAATAACTTTTTTATTCAAACTATTAGCGAATTTAAATTAGTGCAAATTCTCAAAAAAAAATAAGAAAAAAGTAGCTTTTAGTGTCACAAATCTAAAAAAATATCCAAATAGTAGCAAATCGTAAAAAAAGTAGTAAATAGTAGATTTTAGTAGATGAGTACGAAGCCTGAACTTTTTCAACTGCGAAGGGAATATAATTAAAAAATTAATGTAATAATGATAAAATTCACGAATCGGCTATAATATGTATATTAAAATACAGTATCATTAAAATTTATTTACTCACTCCAAAAAAGTTCATAAATTACATGAAATTACACAATTACGTGTATAAGTTCATTATACCGCAATCAAGAATTTATGAAAGAAATGAAAAATTTGGAAAAAAAACTATAGTATATTTTGAATAATAGACAAGCAAAATGAATTTTCTCCAAATTGAGTATTATGTACCAATTTGGAGAAAATTACTAGCGTTTCATTGAATGAATTTGTATGTAAAGTATGGTTGTAAAGCATGTAAATTTGTAAACCCTAAACACGGGAAAACCAGCTTCACGTCAGTGGCGTCCCCCAGGATTCATGTCACGTCATATCGTGGCGTAGATTCGGGATCCCAATATTTACCTCCAGGGAATCGTATTCACTTGTTAGGTACACTTTTTATATGCGTTTTATCCAATTCACGAAATTTTTCACGTCTAAGTAATTTTAACAGTCAAAAAAGTAAAATTAAGAAATTTATATTTACCCCGTTATTTGATTGTTCAGAAAAAAATAATTTTTCATATTTACACGTGGCAATTAGTCAGTGAAAAATATCTAGCTTTACAACTGTCTTTAAACTTATTCTCAAAAATTAAAAACTAAAACCAAACTAAAACTCCAAAAGAAGTTTTTCCATATTTCGAAAAAATCTAATAATAATTTTTTGTTTATATTAATAAAGTCGTCTGATGATGACGACAAACAAAGCTACCAAAAATTTGCCAATTTAATAAAAGGTGATCAATTTACAAATTACTTTTTATAATTAATTAACTTTCAATATAATAAAAAAATATGATACAATTAAAAGGAAAAAGTATTCTTAACATTAAACTGAAAATATTGAATATTGAACATAAAATTAAGTATAAATCTTTTGTACATAGACACTTCTTAAAGATTTAAATTAAACTTTTTGCTTTTAAAAATTATTTGCTTTTAATAAACGAATTGAAATAAATATAAAAATACAAAATGTGAATAACTTTCGAAAATATTGTTTCCTTTATCTTCGGAATTTCTTTTTTTTCGTCTTGTGTTTTTCTAAGGGAAAAAGTCTTCTACAGAAAAATTGTTACATTTCCTTTTTCTTTCTTTATATATGAAAAAAATAATATTTGTTCGTAGTTTAAAAGAAATATTTTATTACAAAGAAATACGTGTTTTTAATGAGTGAAAAAATTTTCCATGAAAAGAAAAAATTCCCCGACTATTCTCAACAAAAAAATACAAAGAAAATAGAAATATTTCAAAAAAATTATATGAGTATAAAAAATATTAATGAGGCAATTAAATTATTCACTTCAATATGACTACTATAGCATCAACTAGTACTTCTTACTACGTTTTTCAAATAAAATTATCAACTTTAAAAATAATAGAATTTAAATATTTTCTAATTTAAATTTTTGTTAAAAACACTAAAAAAATCCAATTTTGGAGAAATTACAAATAATTGCAAAAAATTCAATTATTTTCAAGAAAAAAAATTCTTATAAAATTCAACTATACGTTCAAAATTAAAAAAAAAATTCTCGTAAAAATCCCAATTATTTTTATAAATAACAAAATTCTCGTAAAAATAAGAATTGTGCAAATAATTTTCTTCTTTTTCTAAAACAAAATAATAATTTTGTTAAAAAAATTGTGATTCATAAACAAAAATAATGCAAAATAAATAAATTTTTTATTTCTTAATAAATTACAGTTGTTTAACAATTTTCTAATTTTGTTTAGAAGTAAAGAACAAAAATCTGCATAAATTCAATTTGACAAAACATAATATTTAACAAAATTTTAGTCTTTTAATGAAAAGAAGTGAAAAAAATTCTAATGATTTCTATTTGTCATTACAATTTTGAATTATAAAATAAAAATAATTATAACATTAATTAGTTATTAATAATAATAAAGTACACTGTAAAAAATTTAGGTAGTTAACGGACTCGGGAGTTGGGAGTGAAATTTTTCGAGTTAAAAATCAACTCCAAAAGAGAGTTAATTTCTAACTCCCTTCATTCAACACCCGCGCGAGTTATTTTTACCTTGGGGAGTTAGCATTTGGCTGTGAAGTTTTAACTCTCTTTATTTAACTCCCCTGGCATTAACTCCAAATGGGTGCGACTTTTATAGAATCCCCTGGGGAGTTAAAGTTTAACTCCCTTTTTTTACAGTGTACATGTTCCGGTAATCTGTTTGAAGTTTGAAGTTAGTTGTTGTTTGTTTTTTTGTTTCTTAAATTTTTAATAATTTTTCTTTTCAAATATTTTTAATCTTAAAATTAATGTATTGAAAATCATCGAATTGTTGCAAAGAATTTTATCAAAACATTTGATAATAATAGAATGCCTTCAAAGAATTTTATTATTTAGGAAAATAACTGAATTCTCGCAAAGAATTTTATTAAAAATTTTTAAAATCCTAATTAAATTCTTTGAATTTTTTTTAAACTAATGGAGTTTCTTCAATAATTTTAATTGAAAATTTTAAAAGCAATTGAATTTTATTGAAGAAGAATTTTATTCAAAGTGAATTGAAAATAATTGAAATCTTGAGAAGAATTTTACTATTTAAAAAATAGTTGTATTGTTACGAAGAAGAATTTATTAAAACTTTAGGACATAATTGAAATTTATGGAAATATTTAAAAATATTTGGATTCATCCGAGGAATTCAGTTAAAATTGTTTTGAAAATAATTGAATTCCTCTAAAGGATTTTACTATTTATAAAAATAATTGAATTATTGCGAAGAATTTTACTTTTTTTTTAAATAATGGAAATGTATCGAAGAATTTATTAAAATTTTCAGAAATAATTAAATTTTTATGAAGAATTTTATAGAAATATTTGAAAATAATGAAATTTTTTCGAGAAATTCAATTAAAGTTGTTTCGAAAATAATGAAATTTCTTTAAAGAATTTTATTATTTGTTTTGAAAATAATTCAATTCTTTCAATTTTTTTGACGAATATATTTAAAAATTGCATTGAAAATAATTTAATTTTTGTAAAGAATTTTTTTAAAATGTTTTAAGAATAATTGAATTATTTTTAGAGAATTTTAAATTCTTGTTGAAATTGCATTTTATGTAAATTTTTGAAAATAATTAAATTCTTTCGTGTAATTTTATTTAAATTTGATTAAAAATAAATTAATTCTTCCAAAGAATTTTCGTATTTAAAAAAATAGTTGAATTGTTTCGAAGAATTTATTAAAATTTTAGGAAATGATTGAAATTTATGGAAATATTTAAAAATATATGAATTCATCCGAGGAATTCAATTAAAATTGTTTTGAAAATCATTGAATTTTTGTAAAGATTTTACTATTTAAAAAAAATAATTGAATTCTTTCGTGAAATTTAAAAAAAAAATTTGAAAATATGAACAGTATCTAATAATTAATTTTGTACTTAATAAGTAAATTTTGTAAATTTTGATTATGAAATTATTTTAAAAATTTATATTTGAAAATAAAAAATTTTGTAATTTGCATAACAATAATAAATTGAATATCACGTTCTGCGCGTAACATTTGCTAGTAATACACTCGAATCTCGCTATAACGAGAAGTTCGGGAGTCAAGTCTCCCTCTATTACGAGCGCAAGAGGAGAAATGAAAAATCCCCACTTTTAAGATTCTTCATTCATTTTTTTTGTGTTTACAATTTACGTAATGTCAAAATTACAAACGTAACCTAGTTTAATTTGAACTTCAACATACAGAAAATTTATATATAAGCTAAAATTTTGAAGATATTCGACTCATGGATATAATTTAAAAAAAGAAGTGACTTTTTATGCTCATTGTGATATAAATAAAATTGATTTTAACCAAATTTAAATCAACAGAATGTGCATTTGTTTATAAATAGTGGGGGTAATAGGAAGGAAATTTTTCTCGCTATACCGAGAGACGGAGCCCTCGTTATAGAGAGCGCTCGTTATAGAGAAGGTCGTTATAGCGAGATTTGAGTGTAATATAATATACAATCTATCTAAAGATAACAAAAAACAAAAGTATAAACAAAAGACAACTTCAGAGTGTGAGGGACAGAAAAAGTGAATGAATGAAAGAACATTCAAATTATTATAGTTAATTATAGTTAATTTTTTCTGCAATAAAAAATTGTAAACATAGAGAACTAATTTATAAATTGCGCAAATTAAAATAAAATGAAAAATGAATGAAAAAATTGAAAAATAACTTACCGAGAAATAATTCGTTGAAATCTCCCCTTCCACCGATGAACACACCGTAATGAATATTTAACTCAAAAAAATGTCCCCGCAGGAGAAATTCAGTGTTATGTATTACGTCAATTTGCAAAGTAATTTTTCCCTCTCGCCTTGTCAAGTTGATCTCGTGCCAGTTGTTATCATTAAGAGTCAGACGTTGAGCACTAGGTATTTCGCTCTCGCCAGCGCCTAAATTAATGTGAACCTGCAAAAAATGAAAAAGAAAAATGAAAACAAAAAAAGAATTTCAATTAATAAAATACGAAATCTCTCTCGTTAATCTGCGTGGATTTGTCAACTGCCGATTGCATAAGAGATAGTAAAGCTCCTCTATATAGCGGATGCTTCTTTGCTTCTCTTCCATTTTAATTAGTCTCATCACTGACTTTAGAAGATTTTCCACGGAATTCTGAATCATAATTACCTTATCTAACTTGATGCTTTCACGGTATAAATTGTTCTAATTATTTCATTATGTTATGCTAGTATATATAATATACAAACAGCTAGTTGCGAAATCTCAAAATATAAATAACAAACTATTTATGTTTGTAATAATTATTTTTACACTTATTTTTATAGATACTTTTTATACTAGTTTTATTATTTATATTTAAAATTTTTTTTGCTAAAATATTCCATATTTCATCGCATATTAATTTTAATATATAAAATGGATAAATTTTATTTTAATTAATCAAAATTGATTTCATTACAATATAAAATTGATTAAAATTTTTATTTAAAAAAAATAAATAATTTAGTTGCCTCTGAGACAAAAACTTTTATTCGTCTCAGTAAATATATTCAATAAGTTATCTTTGGTTTAAATAACATTTTTTTTCTGGATATATCAAAAAACTCAAGAAAAATTTAATTACTGCTTAAATTTTTTTTTTTTTTTTTGACAAAAATTTAATTGCGAATCTAAAATTAGTTTCGTTGTATGTCATACATTTTCTGTGCATTATACAATATAATTTCAGTAAAATTTTCTCAAAATTTAATTTTTTAAATAGCATTTTTGTAAATTTTAATTATTTTAAAAATTTTCAATTATTTGCTTATAAAAATTCAATAAACTTTAAAAAATAGAGAATAATTTTTTGATTTCTAGTATTAGCGAATTTAAAGTAGTGGAAATTCTTAAAACAAAAAAGCAGAAATAGTAGCTTTTAGTGGCTGAAATCGAAAAAAAGTACCCAAATAGTAGCATAACGTAAAAAAAATAGTTAAATGTTTGTTTAACGTTGTTGTGCCTATAATAGCAAAAAAATTTTCAAAAATCCACTGTTTCGACAACCTTTATATTTGTGGTTGGTACACTTGAGAAATTTTGCCCCATATAAACCTTCTTGCAAATATATATAAGTGTGATTTGATTATATGAATTCTTGAAAAGTCCTTTAAATTCCTTTTAAAGTAACTGTAGAAATGAGAACCGCACGTAATGTTCAATTTTCTTTTGCTTGGGGCATTGCGGAGTCTAAACTTAATAAAGTTCTCCAAGAACGTACCTCTTCAATGAGAGAAATCGTAAAAACCTTTTAGAGAAACTTTGAATTTTATATATATATATATATATATATATATATATATACACTATTCTACACATTTTGCTATAAAATTTTTTTTTTTTTTATAAAAATTACATCATTTACCAGATCGCTTGATTTGCATTCTTCTGTGAGAGAAAATACTTCATTTTTTTGGCAGCCACTCTGTGTCGATCACATTGACAGATTTTGCATAGTCATTGAACGTTTCTCAACACCTTTTTTTTATCGCTTTTGCAATTCCATCGTGTTACGAAAAAAACTCCGTTTATGTCTGTCCCTGGTGTAATTTGTTTTCTGGGAAATTGTGTAAAAAAAAATATTTATTTTTTACAAAAAAAAAAAGAAGGAAAACTCCATCTCTCTTTAAAATATACATATAAAATTTTTGTTTTTTATGTTCTTTATATATAGGACGAAATTTTTCAAGTGCTCATACTAACCTCAAATATAAGGATTGTTGCGAAGGTTTTTTTCTCTTTTTTTCAATGGTGTATAAATTTTATTCAACAAAATTCAATATTAAAATATTTTTTTTTCTGTTTGAAAATTCGAAATTATTTTTGACTACTTTTTTAAAATATGTGTAACGATTTTGAAAAAAATATTTTAAATCTTCATTAATAGAAAAAATCTTATGGACAATAGTCGATAAAAATTCTCATTTAAACTATTATTAATTTAATTATAGTTAAGATTGAATATTTCTTCGCGCAGTAATTGACACATTTTTATTAAATGCATCCGCTCTAATTACTGTCAGCAAAATAACCTTAAATACATATACGCTATTTTCGTGACAGTATAATTAAAGCACAGAAAGTTAAAAATATAACATTTATGTTGAAAGAAATGATTCTTTCAACATAAATGTCATATTTTCCGTTAACAAGGTGTTTTGACTGGAATCGCACAGTAATTGGTTCATTTACCCTATTATTATTTATATCCAGTACATTTTTGATAAAAATTTTTTTACTTTTCTTAAAAAAGCATTAAAAAGATTAGGAATTTTTTTTAAAGAATAATTTTCTTTTTAATATTTCGAAATACACGATAAATACCACTTGCTTTTGATTGTCCTCGAAATACATAAGGTATGATAATAAAAAATAAACTACATAAAGTACATAAAATATTGCGCCTTTCCGACTTTTATAGTCTCAAGTGAGTCATTTTGTAAATATATATATATATATATATATATATATATATATATACCCACTACAAAAAAGTACAGGTATATATATTCAGGTAACTTTTTGAGATAACAATTTAATTTAGTCTTTGAAATTCATTTGTTTTGCAAGCACATCTTTTTTGATAAGAGAACACTTATTACAATTACACAATGCAAAACCATGAAACCCAAGGATCTGGAAATTGTACTTGGAACTGCAATTTCTCCTCTCGATTTAACTGCGTAATATTATAAAAAAAAAATTGTAGTCGCGCGTCTCGTCAACATTCCAATGAATTTCAGATTAAATTATATTCCCTTCATTTCTATTTGCTCGGCAAATTTAATTATAGTTACTCTCATTTTCTTTCTACTTTAAAAAAAATTTCTTTATATTCTCAACATTTCTTTTAATTTTCAAAAATAATTTTTTATAACGAAAATACGTTTTCTATTTTGGGTTTTGCTGCTGTTTTTTAACACTTTCTAATGGTGTAAACAAATGTAGAGAAAAAAAATGTTAGACCTTGAAAAATTAAATTAAAAAATAAAATTTCATTTTTTCATCAAATGGACAGTTTTTATTTTTTAAAAAAAATTTTTATCATAAAGGTGACGTTTTTTCCTAAAAAAAATGTATAGGTCAAAACGTGGGACAAGAACTTTTAACTGGTCAAAATAAACATTTACTTCTGCAATCCACCGCCCCTGCTCGTTGTTGGGCTATATATTGTTTATAACAATTGAAATAAATTATTTTATGCTTTATTAATTATCTGGTGGTCATATTGGATGAATTTAAATTTATTTAGATCATGTGCATCAACGAAATAAGAAAATAAACCTCCTTTTTTTAAAAAAGTGTATTAATTTGTTAACTTTGATTTAAAAAAAATTATAAATAATTAAAATCTCCAAAATCTGCCTCGAAGGATGTCTTAAGAATTTATTCCCCTTTAACTTAAGACAAAGAACACTCAAATCGGTTAAAAATTGTAAGCTATAGACATTTTTTAATAGTAAATTGTAAAAAAAATTCCACTGTGGGACGGTGCACGGCAGAAGTAAATGCTTAATTTGACTAGTTAAAAGTTCTTGTCCCACGTTTTGACCTATACATTTTTTTTAGGAAAAAACCTCACCTTTATGATAAAATTTTTTTTAAAAAAATACAAACTGCCCATTTGATAAAAAAATGAAATTTTATTTTTTAATTTAATTTTTCAAGGTCAAACAATTTTTTTTCTCTACATTTGTTCACACTATTAGAAAGTGTTAAAAAACAGCAGCAAAACCCAAAATAGAAAACGTATTTTCGTTTTGTTTTAAAGAAACTACAAATTTTTCAAATATTCCATGTAAATTTTTGACCTGGGTCACTTGACGTGGAACCCGTCATATATTAGTGTTCAGAGATCGTTTTGCTATAATTTTGTGGTATTTAGAACGTTATAAAATGGCTTTAGTAGTCTTAATACAATAAATAGTGAAAGCTTGTTCGATTTGTATGAAAATGGCGGCCGTCTTCTCCCTTGGGCAAGAAAAATGCATGTGAACAGCTAATTTTCTTGCCCTTGGGAGAACACGGCCGCCATTTTCATACGATCGAAGAAATGAATGACTTTCCTCCCTGTCGACTGCTATCAGAAAGCGCCGTTTTTGTGCATGTGGGATAAAAATGCATATTCTTTTCAATTACGCAGAAATTTTACAAATTTGATACATTTAGGAGAATAAAAGCGCATTATTTAACTATTTTTGTTTAAAAAATGAAGCATTGTTTTATTTCATTTATTTGCAGTGGTGGATGGCTGTGGAGACAGGCGTTTTTGTACTATGTCTTTTCTAATGTTTTTTAAACCATTTTTTTTGTTTTTTGTCTTTGTTTAATTCTTACGTTACACTTTTACAGTCTTTCTCGTGATGAAAAACACAAAAAAAGAAGTAAAACATAAATAAAAACAAACAAAAACATTAGGTGGCCAACTTAGGACCACTGTAGATTTTTACAAGTTTCAAATTATTACGCTAATAAAAAAATTCAATTAAAAATTCAACATAACCTCTTATTACAACATTAAATAAAGGAACTAGCGCACACACACTGAAAAAAAAGTGCTGTTGAATCAAATATCTCCATGCTATTGAATTCCCCGTCATTGATTCAATGACACATTTATTAATCGAAAAGTATATTGCTTAAAATGAAAAAATGAAACTGTTTAAATTAAAAGTACGGTACTGTAGAATTAATGATATTGTGCAAATTGTTTCTATAGTTCATCTATATATAGCAACAGAATAATTTATTGCTTCTTTGACATTATTCATTTGAAGCATCTAATAGATAAATTTGAAGAAAATGCATGTAAATTTAAATCAAATGAAAAATTGTTTGCTCCAAAGAAGCGCGCTCTGAAAACGAAAGCATATGCTTTCGTTTCAATGAGTGGTGCTATTGCGGACTGCCTATAGCATATGCTATAAAAATAAGAACACTATGTTTTGAGACATTGACAGGTACTAAATTTATTGAAATACTTACCCACATATATTTATATGTTTATTAAACCTGTCGTTTTTGAGATTCCAATATAAAAAAGTATTATTTAAATTCTTTTAATTAATTAATGACTAGTTAAATATAAATTCCCTATATAAGTTCCCTTATATACGCGAAAAATCTCGAGCACGGTATTTAACCACAAAGTAAGTGCCCAACGTTGAGAAGCGGATGTATTACATTGCAGCGCGGCGGTTCTCGTCTATTACGGAAGTTAAGCGTCGTTGGTCGCGGTTACTAAATGGATGGGTGACCGCTTGGGAATAGCCGTATTTTTCTGACTAAAAAAGATAAGTGTGTTTGAATGTGTATGTGTGTGTGTGTTTAGCCGTTGGAAAAAATGAAAATAATAATAAAGATGTATATGTTAGTGTGAAAAATTGAAAAAAAGATGTGTATAAAAAGTGTTGTGTTAAAGGTGTGAGAATTAATTATAGTACAGTCGAACCTCGATAACTGAGAATCCAAGGGACCGAAAAAATTTTCTCACTTATAGAGGTTTCTCAGTAAGACAGGTTTTCACTTACGAAGGTCGAATAGCGGATTGTCTTACTTACTGAGGTTATTGCACTGATAGAGGCATTGTAAGGGTTTTGTTAATTAAAGTTTTACTTTTACGAAATAAAAAATTCCTTTTAATTATTTATTTAACAAATTTAATAAAAATTGTTATTAATTGTTATTAATTGTTATTAAGCTTTAGGAAAAAAGTCTGTTATTACTGTTTGTTTTTTAGTTGTGCAATTCTTAACATGATGTTCAAGTTCATAAATTTTGTCAAAAACTGATTCATTAATATTCGTCGAAAATTCAAAAAATCTGTGAATTGTCTCTAATGCACTTAAAACTTCTTGTTGTTTTGGAATGGAAACTTCTGCGATGGTTGAATTCTCGACTTCTTCACAATCATCATCATCAAAATTGTTGTTACAATTTGCAATAATGTCATCGTCTGTCAGCTCTTCTGCAATAGGCATGTTGTCGTCAACTCGTACAAAATCCTCAAATGTTATAACATTTGTTTCGTCAGCCACAAGTGTGTTCCATTCTTCGTTGCTAGGAACAGTTTCAACGAGACTTTCTTCTGGTCCATATCCCTCTTCATTCCAAAAACCAGCTTTTTTAAAGCAATTTTTTATGGTCACATCGGTGATGGCAAACCACGCTTTTCGAGCAAATCTCATAGCATGAAGTACATTTATGTCCTGGTTACTATTCTCCTCGATACATTTTAAAGCATGTTTGACTACTTGTGTTCGGTAATGGCGTTTAAAAGCGTGGATAATACCCTGATCCAACGGTTGCAATTGGCTGGTAGTATTAGCGGGCAAAAGAACGAGTTTTACGTTGTTGAATTCTGGCAAATTCGTGTGGGCAGTGCAGTTGTCTACAAAGAGAAGAATTTTTGTTTTTTCATTTTTCATTTTTTTGTCAACTTTTTGTAGCCATTCCGTAAATATTTGCCTCGTCATCCAAGCTTTTCTGTTACTTTGATACTCAACGGGTAGAGTATTTACACCTGTATAAAGAAATTACAAATTGTTAAATAATCAATTCATTTACAGATAATAATACGGACCCTAATATTTAGACCACTTTACATATAAATAAATAATTTACCTTTAAAACATCGAGGTTTTTTTGATTTTCCAATTAAGAGAAGAGGCAATTTTTTTGTCCCTGTCATATTGGCACAATGGAGAACAGTAAGGCGATCTTTACTTTGTTTTCCTCCTTTGCAATCTTGTCCTTTAAACGTAAATGTTTTATCCGGAAGGCACTTGAAAAATAATCCGGTCTCGTCTGCGTTGTAGATGTTGTCTGGGTTATATTCTTTTAAAAGAGTTGGCAAATATTCAATCCAATGATCGCATACATTCTGATCGACAGATTTACTTTCCCCAACAATTTTTTTAAAAACTACAGAATGTCGTTTTTTAAAATTATCTAACCAACCATTACTTGCTCTAAATTCCTGAACTCCTAGTTTTTTGGCAAAATCTAGAGCCTTTCCTTTTAACAAGGGCCCATCCAAAGGGATATTTTTATCTAAAGTTTGTTTAATCCACTCCACAAGGCAATTTTCCAGATCATGAAATTCAACTAACCGTTTTCTTTTCATATTTCCACGACCTTCAAAACACTGCGATTTTATAGAGTCTTTTTCTTTTAATATTCTATAGAAAGTGGCAGTTGATAGACTAAATTCACTTTCTATTACACTTCGTTTTTTTCCACTTTCAATCTCTTTTATAATTTTTAGTTTTTCACTTAATGAAAAAGATTTAAGTTTACTCTTTGACATTTTGAATATTAAAAATAAACTATGTGATTCGCAAGCGCTTCTTGTCACAGTCGTTTTGAAACTAAATTTAAATTTGTCTGATAGGTATAATTGTATTTTGAAGAAAGACCCTTTGTTAATATGAAAATAAGCAGTAATTAAAATTAATTTTAATTACTGCCTATTTTCATATTGACCTTTAGAAAATTATAATATAGAAAAGATTCTCAGTTATAGAGGTTTGAAAAGCGCGCTTCTCTCAGTTACAGAGGTTTTATCAAGAAAAATGATTCTCAGTTACAAATTCGCACTTATGGAGGTTTTTGCATGTAAAAATGACGGGACCTGAAAATTCCTCTCACTTAGAGAGGTTTCTCAGTTAGACAAGTCTCAGTTAGCGAGGTTCGACTGTATATAAAAAACATGTGAACAAAAATTCCCTTTTTTCAATTTATCGTTGGTATATATTTAACCACATAAAAGAATTGAATTAACAGTATGGTGTTATTCAATCGATAGCAACAACTAAAAAAATTAAGAGTACAAATTTTTGAATCATAAAAATGATGCTTTTAAATTTAAAAGTTATAGTCATTGACTCAAAAGCATATACTGTTAAATTAAAAAATTTTGTTTATTGATTCAAAAGGATTCACCTTGGAATTAACATAGTATGCTGTCAATTTGAGAAATATGCTTTTGTTTCAATGAAAGTGATACTATCGAATCATTAAAATCGGTGCTTTCAAAACGAAAGCATATACGTTAGGCAGCCCGTTATGACACTATTCAATGAATCAAACCCATATGTCATTGATTCAACAGCATTTTTTTCTCCGTGCACTTATTTAGAAATTTTTAATTATTTATCTCTTGTAGCTGCTCTCGAAAAAACAAGAAAAATTAAATTTTTTTGGTCGTAAACAATATTATTGTCCTCACAATGCGTAGACGAATCTTAGATTATAATTAGGTCCATAAATTATATCATGGTTTATCAATACATCATACCACAAAATTATAGATTCGTCGGATTCGTCCAGTATACCATCGTCCATCTCTGAGAAATGCAGGGTGGCCAACTTAGGCACACGGCCAACTTAGGACCATGCTCCCCTAAACATTTATTATTATTTATCATTTTCCAATAAATTAAAATTTTTCATATTTTATTGAATTAAAATTGAAATTTTTGAAAATTTAATTTAAAATTAATAATATTAGGGGAATGTAGTCAAGGTTGGTCTACTGTCTAGGTAGGCCATCGGGATTTTTTGGACAAGTTCACTAGCGCCACCTACGCGCATGCTTGTCGAAGCTTGTCTTAGTGAAACCTAACTTTTTGTTCAATTACATTTTCGGAAAATCGAAAATTGTGTTTTCTGTGACGTCGGTACAAAAAAAGCTCAAAAAAAGTTTTGTGCATAATGTGAAAAACCATTAATAAAAGATAAAAACAAATTGAATCGTCAAGGCAAGTATGCAGAAAATTTGTGGGACTCATGGTTGAAAGGAAAACAAAGTAAAAAATCGAATCCCGAAACGTATTTCTTTATGGTTACAACAATTCGGTAATGTTACTTACTGTCAAGGTCGGCCACTATGTGTTTAAAATGCGCAAAGATGAGGACGAGCTACTTCATTTGCAAAAACTGCAATTCTGTATAACTCATAATATAATTGATCATCTTATTAATATTTTTATTTAATTTTATTAATATTTTAGTGCAAAATTTTTTTTTATTTATATTTATTTTTTTATATTGTTTATTTTTATTATTTTGTTATTTCATTAAGTTACATACTGTAAACAATAAAGAATCAATTTTCCGTAACTCCAAACATGTTATTTTATTTTTTAACGATTAATGCCCTTTGAATTTTAAACATGGCCGACCTTGACTGTAAGGACCAACCTCGACTACAAATTTTTTTTTTTTAATCTTTATAACTTTTTCATTTTAAAACCTGTCAATTTACTTTGTACAGAAAAAAATGTTCCTATTAAACAGGACTTTCCAACCATATACTTCAATTGTCCAAATTCATTTTTTAAAAAAAGTTATAAACAAAAGTCAAAAAGGTGGCCGACCTAGACTATGTTCCCCTAATTATTCCTATTATTATTATTATTATTATTATTATTATTATTATTATTTATTTTAATTAATTTTTTTTAATTTAATTTAAACTCTTTTGAAATTTTAATATTATTATTCTTTTATTATTTTAAAACTTTTTCAGAGAGTTTCAGAGAGTCATTTGAGAATTAAGTTTGGTACAATTTTTAAAAATAATTGAAATTTTGAAAAAATGTAACTGAATAATTCAGTTTCAATTATTTTTTAAAAATATAAATAAAATAATCCAATTTTCGAAGAATTTTAATTATATGAATATGAAGTCAATTTTAAAAAAGATTTTAATTTACTTTGTACAAAGATAATTGAATTTTAAAAAATTATTATAAAACAATTCTAAAATTATTTTTGTAAAAATATTGCGTAATGTAATTTTTCGAAATTAATTGAATTTCTCAATATAATTTTTGCATATTTTCAAAAAAAAACTAATTAATATTTTAAAGAATTTTAATTAAAAATTTTAAACATGATTGTTTTTTTCCAAAATGTTAAAAATAATTCTAAAAAATTGTAATATTATTATATTATCTATGTATTTGAATTTTATAAAATTACAATGAAAAAATTCTAAGAATTACTGTTCTCAAAACTATTTTTATTATAGTTTTGAGAAACTAATTTTCAATAATTTTCATTTTTAAATTTACACTTGAAGATTTTTCATTAAAATTTATGAAAATTTAATTGTTTTTAAAATTTTGCAATTAAAATATTCTTCAAAAGTTGATTTTCAAAAATTGTAATAAAGTACTTGATACTTGCAAAAAATCAATTATTATTTTCAATTCAATTTTAAGAAATTTAATTGTTAAATTTTTTTTAATAAATTATAGGTATGTTTAAGAAAATCAATCATCTTAAAAAAATTATTAAAAAAAATAATTTTGTACAATTTGTCAAATAATTTTAATGTTTTTGTTATTAAAATTTGTTTGTATGCAGTTTAAATCAATTTTATTTATCTTTTTTTTTATTAAAATTTCTAATTTTCAATCGTAAGCAGTTTGTAAATTAATTTTGATAACTTTATTGTTAAAATTTGCTTCTATGCAATATTTTCGTGTGAAGTATATTGTATTCAGTTTAATTGTGGGAAACTGATATCGCCCCTTTAATTATTATCAATAGTTTTATCACTAATATAATGAACTAGAAACAATTCGCGCGCTAAAGCGCGCGGCTAACTTCTTGCTACCTTTTTTAAATAAAATTAGCAATTTTAAAAATAATATAATTTGAAAATTTTCTAATTTAAATTTTTGTTGAAAACACTAAAAAAATTCAATATTGGAGAAATTACAAATAATTTCAGAAATTCAATTATTTAAAAAAAAAAAAATTCTTATAAAATTCAACTATGTATAAATTTGAAAAAAAAATTCGTAAAAATCCAAATTATCTTTATAAATAACAAAATTCTTCTCCAAAGTTCAATTATTTTCATAAACGTCAAAAAAATTCTTTTAAAAAAAAAAAATTTTTTTTTTTTTAAATTTTCTTTTTTTTCAATATTTTTTTTCCAATATCTACTATTTTAATAAAATTTACCAAAAAAAGTTCAATTATTTTTAAAAAAATTTAATAAAATTGTATGTAAACATTTAATTATTTTCATAAATAATAAAAATTTCACAGGAATTCAATTATTTTCATAAATAATAAATTTTTTTTAAGGAATTCAATTATTATTTTCATAAAAAATAATTTAAAATTCTAGAAAATAATAATTAAATTGAAATGATGAAAATAATTTTGATGAAATTACAGTAACAATATTCTTATAATATAAAATAATGATTTTATCTCTCGGTGATCTTTAATTATTAGAAAACATGAAGACATCGATTGCTCCAAGTCTTCGACTCGGAGCAATCGATGTCTTCATGCTTTATAACAATACTTTTATTTTATAAGTTGTTTAATTTAAAAAAGGTTTGAATTTGGAAATTTTGAATGTCTTAGTTCCTGTGGAAAATCCTGTTCCAAAAATAAGATTAAAAATAGGAATTGTGCAAATATTTTTCTTCTTTTTCTAAAACAAAATAATAATTTTGTTAAAAAAATTGTGATTAATAAACAAAAATAATGCAAAATAAATCAATTTTCTATTTCTTAATCACAGTTGTTTAACAATTTTCTAATTTTGTTTAGAAGTAATAGAACAAAAATCTGCACAAATTCAATTTAACAAAACATAATATTTAACAAAACTTTAGTCTTTTAATGAAAAGAAGTGAAAAAAATTCTGCTGATTTCTATTTGTCATTACAATTTTGAATTAATTATAAAATAAAAATAATTATAACATTAATTAATTGTTAATAATAATAAAGTAAATGTTCCGGTAATCTGTTTGCAGTTCCAATTTAGTTGTTGTTTGCTCTTTTGTTTCTTAACTTTTTTATAATTTTTTTTTTCAAATATTTTCAACTTTAAAATTAATGTATTGAAAATCATAGAATTGTTGCAAAGAATATTATTAAAAAATTTACTTATAATATAATTCCTTCAAAGAATTAAATTATTTAGGAAAATAACTGAATTCTCGCAAAGAATTATATTAAAATTTTTAAAAATCCTAATTAAATTCTTTTGAAGAATTTCTTTGAATTTTTTTTTAAACTGATGGAGTTTCTTTAATAATTTTAATTGAAAATTTTTAAAGCAATTGAATTTTGTGAAGAAGAATTTTATTAAAAGTGAATTGAAAATAATTGAAATCTTGCGAAGAATTTTACTATATTTATAAAAATAGTTTAATTGTTTCGAAGAATTTATTAAAATTTTAGGAAATAATTGAAATTTATGGAAATATTTAAAAATGTTTTGATTTAATCCAAGGAATTCAATTAAAATTGTTTTGTAAATAATTGAATTATTGCGAATAATATTACTATTTATAAAAATAATTGAATTATTGCGAATAATTTTACCTACTATTTATAAAAATAATGGAAATGTTTCGAAGAATTTATAAAAATTTTAAGAAATAAATAAATTGTTATAAAGAATTTTATAGAAATAATTAAAAATAATAAATTTTTTTCAAGTAATTCAATTAAAGTTGTTTCGAAAATAATGGAATTTCTTTAAAGAATTTTATTAAAATTAAGTATATTCAAAATAATTGAATTCATCACAAGAATTTTATTATTTTTTAAAAATAATTCAATTCTTTCAATTTTTTCGAAGATTTTATATTTAAAAATTACATTGAAAATAATTTAATTTTTGTATAGAATTTTTGAAAAATATTTTGAGAATAATTTAATTATTTTTAGAGAATTTTAAATTCTTGTTGAAATTGAATTTTATAGAAATTTTGGAAAATAATTAAATTCTTTCCTGTAATTTTATTGAAATTTGATTAAAAATAATTTAATTCCTGCAAAGAATTTTAGAATTTGTAAAAATAGTTGAATTGTTTCGAAGAATTTATTAAAAGTTTAGGAAATAATTAAAATTTATGGAAATATTTAAAAATATTTGAATTCATCCGAGGAATTCAATTAAAATTGTTCTGAAAATCATTGAATTTTTGTAAAGATTTTACTATTTAAAAAAATAATTGAATATTGTTTAGAAGGATTTATTAAAATTTTAGAAAATAATTGAATTCTTTCGTGAAATTTTATTAAAATTTTTGAAAATACGAACATTAATAATTAATTTTGTACTTAATAAGTGAATTTTTAAAATTTTGATTATGAAATTATTTAAACAATTTATATATGAAAATAAAAACTTTTGTAATTTGCATAACAATAATAAATTGAATATCAGGTTTCACGCGTAACATTTGCTAGTAATAGTATAATATACAATCTATCTAAAGATAACAAACACAAAAGTATAAACAAAAGACAACTTCAGGGTGTGAGGGACAGAAAAAGTGAATGAATGAAATAATGAAAGAACATTCAAATTATTATAGTTAATTAATTAATTAATTGCTCACTATTTTCTTTATCCATAATTAGAAATTTTTCAAAATTTAAAATTATGCAAAATATGATTTTTTTCAAAGTTCAAACACAACTAAATTTTATTTTCACTAACCTACTAAATACAATTCGTTAATTAATTAATGTCTTGTCTAAAAAGGAAACAATAAAAAAAATTATTTAATTCAAATGGTATTAAAATACATCAGCTTTAATAATAATAATAATAATAATAATAATAATAATAATAATAATAATGATAATAATTTAACAAAATAATCGAAATTTCTATTGTTTCGTTTCTTTTATTCATTTTTCAAACTTAAGCCCAGATAAAACATAATTTTTTAGCAAGCTTGCTGCAAGATTAAATGTTATTCTATTGCTATAAGTGAGTAAATAAAATTGTTTAAAAATAAACGAAAGAAAAAAAATCTTTTCAGACTGACTTTTTAAAAAAGTTGATAATGCCGGACTTGTCAAGCAATTTTTGCACTGAAACAAAGAGAAGGAGACGAAAGTTCTTGCGCGCAGCCAGATCTTAATTCGTTGTGGCAGCTGTGTCGAGCGAAAAGTTAGGAATTGAAGCGTGTTAAGGAGGATGGTTTCTATAAATAGAGAGGAAATAAGAAGTGAAACGAACCTTTAATCTGCCAGCCTCAAGTTTGATTAAACAATAATCTGTCTTTCCCGCCGCTAATAGTAACATCGCATCAGACAGGTGAGTTCTAAATCGGAAGCTAATGTCAGTAGCACCTTTTGCCTCCTGCACCGGGAAATGGATGTAGCTCGCTCCATAAAACGATACTGCAAAACAAAACATAATTATATTTATTAATCAATTCTCTCGAATAAAGTATTTTATACATAAAATGAACATTTGTCTATTTATTTATTCATTTATTCATTCATCACAATGAGAATAATACACACAATCATTTTTCTATTTTCAAACAACAATTAAATGCGAATTCAAATTTATTTTACCCAAAAAAAAAAGAAATGTAAATAAAAAGAATAAAGAGACTAAAGATCCCTATATAAAGTATAAAAACATAATTTGAATTTAAAAATAGCATAAATCTCTTAAACTAATTGTATTTATGCAATGTGTGCGGATATATAAGTTGCAATTAACGTGATAAAAGTTTATGGTCGCAAATTCTCTATATTAAAACGCTGTGCATACAACGCACTTGCAATATAAATTCACTAACTCCTTCATAATATTAATCTTGCATCGTGCTAATAAATTTGTCCGTCATTCTTTTCACCGTTCTAACAACGTCAAAAGTTGTTTCGTCTGAGTCATCTTTGAACGCAACATAAATCAGAATACTTTTATAAAGAGAAAATGTTACAAGAATTTTCGATTATTTTTTTTTTTTTTTTTGTTCGTTGTTGTTGAAAATGTTATACACACACTAATCAAACTTTTATATTAAACTGATTGATTTACCTATGTTATTTATATTCAGAAAAAAAGAAATTTATATTAAGAGGAAAAAATCTCTTCTAATTTCCTTTCAAATTTACAGGCTTCGTACTCGATAATATTAATCTTAAAAAAAAAGTAGGAAAATGTAGTTTTAAGATTTAAAAAAAGTAGTAAAAAAAGAAGCTACCGAAAAATTAAATTTGACTCAATTTTTTCATAATTTCCAAATTAAATTACAATAAAAAAAATTATTTTTTTAAAATAAATATTTAAATTACCTGCCAACTTATTTTTCCACAAGAATTAAAATATTTTAAATGATTTCAATGTAAAGCTTTTTTGAAATTTAACTATTTTTAAAATCTACGTCTGTAATTAATCAAAAATTCAATTATTTTTTTGTTGAAATTTTTAAATAAAATTATTTAAAACTTGAATCTCTTCTTATTTCAAAATAAAAATATTAATATTGTTGCAGTTTTTGGGGGAAGGGGGGAGGTCTCTACTAAACGTGACACAATGTATTTTTCATATTTGAAATTGCGTGATAGGTGGGGGGGTGAAAATCTCAAAAAGTTGCGTAACACCATTTGTGAACGCTCTCAGTTTTACAATAATTAAAATTTCCAAAGATTTCAATTTAAAAATCTTTTGAAATTTCATTATTTCTAAAAATGCGCACAATAAGGCTTCTAATATTCATTTATTATCTCAAATTTTAACTGAAATTCAATTTGAAATCAATTCTTATTAGAAAGTTTTAAGAGAATTTCAATTATTTAAATATAAAAATAAATAATTTAATGAATAATTGAATATTTCTTAAAATTGAATTATTATAAAGAACTTACCAAAAAATTTTTTAAATAATTGAATTGAATTTTCAAGAATAATTGCATTTTTTGAATAATTCATTTAAAATTATATTAAAAATAATTGAATTCCCGTAAAAATTTTATATTTATGAAAAGAATAGATAAAAATATTAAGAAAAATAAATAAAATTTATTTTTTTCATAGTTTTAAATTTATTTTTCAAGAAACATAAAATTTGTAAAGATATAAACTCAATTGTTTCAAAGAAAAATTTAAGTTCATACGAAGAATTTCTTTAAAATTGTACTGAAAATAATTGAATTTTTCTAGAGATTGGCACAATTTTTAGAAAAAAATAAATTCTATTAACAAATTTTGTTAAAGTTTTTAAAATTAATTAAATTCCACCAAGAAATTTTATTCAAATTGTTTTGAAAATAATTGAATTTTTCCGAAGAATTTTATAACTCTTGCCACGAATTTTATTTAATTTTTTTTTTTAAATAATTGAATTCGCTTGGGCTATTTTATTGAAATAGTAGATATTGAAAATAATTGAATTTCAACAAATTTTTTTTATTATTTAAATTTCTATCAAGAATTTTATTTAAATTTTTTGTAAATAATTGAATTTTTACAAAGAATTTCATTAAAATTTTTTTAAAATAATTAAATTGAAATTGAAAAGGTAGAAACTGAAAATAATTGAATTTCGACAAATTTTTTGATAATAATTGTACCTATTGTTTATTTATTTAAATTTTGTTACGAAGAATTTCATTAAAATTTCTGAAAATAATTTATTAATATCTTTCAAGAAATGTAATTAAAAATATATTGAAAATAATTATTAATTTCTAATAAACAAATTATATCAAATTTTTTTTTAAATATTTGAACTATTTTGAAGAATTTTATTATTTATAAATGTAATTGAGTTCTAGCATAGAAATTTGAAGAATTTGATAAAAATATTTTTAAATAATTGATTTTTTTCGAAAGAATTTAGGAAAATTGTATTTTAAATAATTAAATTCTTGTGAAGAATTTTATTGTTTATGAAAATAATTTAATGTTTGCGAAGAATTTTATAAATTTCTTTTTTAAATTATTGAATTTTGTAGGGAAACTTTTTATTAAAATAGTAGATATTGAAAATAATTGAATTTCGAAAATTTTTTGAAAATAATTGAATCGTTTGAAAAAATTTTATTTTAAATTTTAAATGTTTTGAAAATAAATTTTGTATTCCATCTATTAGCGAATTTCAATTATTTCAAATTCACAAACATAGAAAGAAAGTTGTTTTTAGTGTCACAAATTTGAAAAAGTATTCAAATAGTAGTAAAAAGTAGTAAATAGTAGGTTTTAGTATATGAGTACGAAGGCTGATTTTATCCTGTTAAAACAAAAATATTGAAATTGATAATTTCAATTTCGCTTTCTAGCTAAAGACATAAAATAAATTCCTAATAAAAATGTAGAAAGGATTTTTAAGTAATTTAAAGTTAAATTTTTTATTTATCTCTATAATTGCGAAAAACCAACGACAGACAGTTTATATAAATATTATAATATTTCTCACATGCATATAGTATGTTTATTGTACATGCAACGTGTACAAAATTGGTCACCAGGAATATTGTCAGAGAATATGTCACTAAAGCGTAATAAACTATTTACTTCCATTAAAATAACATGAAAGTTTTACTAATTTGAACAACTGTGAAATTCACATTATAATTTATTTTCAATTTGAATTTAGAGAATTCAGACATTTATTAATTAAAATTAAATTGAAGCGAGAAAAATTAATAGTACTTTATTGAAACAACTCATTAATCTTTTCATTATGAACTTTTAATTTCAAAACTTTCGGAAAATGTCAGAAAATTTTATACACAAGCTTAAAGCAAAGAATTGACAAGTGGTCGTTTATAAATTTCCAATGTAATAAAATTTTTACTTTTTAAATAAAACTGAAACCTAGATAATTATATTAACTTTGTTATACTATTATTATTAATATACTATCATGATTATAAGTAATATTATTTTGTTACTATTATTAATACTATCATGATTATTATTAATATTATTTTATTATTAGGTATTATAATAATTATTATTATTATTCTTAAAGAAGAAAAAAAGTGTAAGGCATTAGATGATCCAACACATATTATGGAGAAAAAGAGATAAAAATCGCCCTTTAATTTTAGAGGAGTCCCTCCATCGGCACAAAGTCATCATTAAACTCAGAAACTCATAAAGCAGTTCCAGAGAGAGTTTATTTATACTCTATTTAGTAAGTGATCTAAAGAACATCTTTGAATCAGTATATAAACGATGTAACCGCATATTCGAGCCATTAAATCTACAAATCTCTTCGGTTTCCCTATACACTAAAATATTTATTTTCTTTTTTCTATATAGGAGAAAAGGAACATAAGTCCTCGTCTTTTTCGCATTTCTTTAAGAAGATGGTTTTTCTTTTTGAAAAAGAAAATAGAGGGAAAAAAGAAGAAATAGGTGAAAAATATCAGTGTCACTTTAGATGGGAGTCTGGTGTAATGCTTGCTTTTTGCCAGTCCAGTGCACTCGGATTTCACGAATTTACTGTCGCTCAGACTATATACGTTGTGCAGTATCGTAAAATCATAAAATTCCTGTGAACACGACCAATCGTTTTCATGAAACCAAATGATTTAAATGACTCTATTGCACACCTCTATAAAGATAAAAAAAACAATGATCAAAATATATGTTTCAATCTTTCTTTTTTTTCAAACATATTTTTACATTGCAAGTTTGACAGAATATTAATTGCGACGATTTTTTGAAAAAAATATTAGTAGAGTGGGGTGAGAAGAACACTTTTATACTTTTTATGTTATAAAATCGGAATTAAGGGAATAAAAATTGAAATAAAAACTATAATATTATAGATACAACATATCCAAACTAGAATCAAAAGTTGCGAGTTATCTAATTAAACTTATATTCTAAATGGATGGTAAAACAGTTTAATAGTTTTAATAAAACCCAAATGGCTTTTTCCCCCCATGATTTTTTCACCCAACTTTACTCTATTATAGAAAAAAATGAACGAGAAGTGAAAAAAAACTCGTTATAACAATGTTTGCAATACTTCTTCCATAAAGAAGCCAAAAAACGATAAAATTTCAATTTTCATTTTAAATAATAAATAAAATAAATTTTGAATCAGAAATTTTGAACTAGAAACATTGAAAGTTAATGTTTACAACATAATTTTTAATAAAAGAGCTTAAAATAAACCGGAAAGTTTGTTTTATAGGTCGATTAGTCAAAAGTTTCTGACAATCTTCCTAAATAACGTCCATAGGGTAAAACACGTATGTATCAACTGTCCCCCAGGTACATTTTAATATAATTTATCATTTTTGCCAGGGCATACAGCGCTTCTTGAGACAAAAAATACAAATTCAAGGTTTTCAAGAAGTAAATTAATTTTTTTCCAAGGTTCACTTTTTGTGCAAAAACTTTTTTAAAATATTTCCTTATTTAACATTCATGAAGCAAAATTTATTTCTAAGTTTGCTGCTTAAAAATTAATTCTTTATTTCCCTGACTCTTCTCTGATTTCCAGAAAATTTTTTAACTTTTGCCTTGAAAAACTTATTATTCAATACTAAGTTTTGTAAAATTCAATTATTTCCAAATACAGGGCTCGTACCAATGAAAGTATTTAAAAATACGGACTTCATGGACCAATTGCTGACAAAAATATAACCAGTCAGAGTCCAATAAGAGAACATTTTATTTAAAACTATAAATTAAATTTTCCATAACTATAAAACATGAAGATGTCGATAACTCCGAGTCGAAGACTCGGAGTTATCGATTTCTCCATGTTTTATAATAATTAAAGATGATCCAGTGATAAAATTATTATTTTCAAGCATTTATTAACAAAATTCTTCTTAAAATCGATTATTTTTAATAATTTTCGAAAAAGTTCTTTGACAATTTTCAAATCCATTTGTTTACAATATTCAATTTAACGAAATTTCAATTATTCGTAAATTCTTCAATTAAATATATATTAGAAAATAAAAACTTCAAATAATATAAAAAAAATCCACAATTAAACTTTCTCAAAAAAATTTAATTCCACAGAATTGTTAGTTAAAAATATAAAAAATTCAAATTTTCAAAGATTTTAATCTGAAACCTTTTCAAAATTCAATTATTTCTAAAAATGTATGATCTAATGCTTTTAATATTCAATTATAATCTAAAATTTTGACTGAAATCCATTTTTAAATTAATTACATGTTTCTTAAAATTGAATTCTCATAAAGAATTGGATCAATAAATTTTTATATAATTAAATTCTTTTGACGAATTTTAATAAAATTTTTAAGAATAATTACATTTTTTCGCGGAATTCAATTAAAATTGTATTAAAAATAATTGAAATTCTGCAATGAGTTTTATTATTTATCAAAATAATTGAATTCTTAATAAGAATTTTATTATTTACCAAAATAATTGAATCCCTGTAAAAATTTTATTATTTATAAAAATAATTGAATTTTTGAGAAGAAATTATTAAAAAATTTGTAAATAATTGAATTAAAGTAAAATTTTAATTACTTTTTAAAATATAATTAATTGTTTGCGTAGAATTTTATCAAAAAATTTTTTTAAGTAAGTCAATTCTTTTGGAAAATTTTATTCAAATATTAGCTACTAAAAATCATTAAATTGGGGAAAATTTGTGAAAATAATTGAAATTTTGCAAAAACTTTATTAAAACTAGCAACATATACCTCACTCGCTAACGCTCGTTCGGTTGTATTTAAACTTATTAGTTTTTACTTATTTTTTTTTTTTTATTTGAACTAAGTAAATATTTACTGGACATAAATATTTTAATTTATGGTATCTATTAAATAGTTATTTGAACCAAATACAAATTACTTAAGTCAATTAAATAGAATAATTTAATTTAATAAATATTGCTTTAAATCAATTATAAAAATTACTTGATTAAGGTAATGATCAGGGTGTTTTTTTGAAATTTTTACTGCACTATTCTTACGCATGTCACCGTCACCAATATTGTTACAATATATATTGTAACAATATTGTTACAACAAAGTCTAGACTTTGGGTTTTTGCAAGTCTAGACAATATAGTTGTATAATAATATAAATTTTTCTTTCTAAACCAGAATTTGAACATTTACAAAATTAAAACCTTATAGTGGTTAGAAAATGTAAAAAATTATTAATATTTATAAAAATATAAATTATTTTATTTAAAATCATTGTGTAATAAGACAAAAATTATTAAGTGACATTTACAAAAAATGTCATTGTACATTATACGAAATGTTATTTTTACGTATTCTCTTACTAAATCTTTCATTTTCGTCCGCTATCCTGGATTCGCCATTTTGTATTTTTAAAAAGTGACTTTGGATTCATAATCAGGGGAATTTTACTGAAAATCAGTTGAAAAGTACTAAAATATCAGTCATTCTTCACTGATTATTATTTTATTGTGATTTATTTATTAATATTGTAAATTTCTGTCAAACAAATAATTTTACTAAAAGTCAGTTGAAAATTACACTTACAGTAGTGTTTCATTTGAGCAACACGATCCGAGAAACGAACAAAAAACGATTTTCTTTTTGTTTTGATAACCAAGCTGTCATGTTCGCTCGTCTTATTGAAGTAAATTTTCATAAATGTTTATTTACATTATTCGAAGATAATTAAATCTTAAAAAATTACTATAAAAAAATTCTAATAATATTAGTTTTTAAAAATATTATAATGTTATTTTTCGAAAATAATTGAATTTCTTAAAATAATTCTTATATCCTAATTTACCTTTAAAAATTTTTTTTAAATTTTTGGTAATTCAATTATTTTCAAAATTTGCAATTAAAATTCTTCAAAAAATTGTAACAAAATACTTGAAATAAATTAATTATTTTCAATTAAATTTAGCACAATTTCAACTATTCAAAAAGGTTTCTATTGTAGACATATTTAAAAAATTTAATTATGTTAAAAAATTATTCAAAGAAATCTAAGTATACTTATTTTTAATTATCTATAACTTAATCTATTGAATTTAGAAAAATTACATCAAGAGGACAAAACTTTGTTCTTTCGTCTACTTTTGAATAATGTTTAGAAAACTAAATTTTTATTAATGTTTATTAAAAAATTATTTTATACCTAAAAATGTTAAATTTTTTTAATTTAGGCATGATTACAATCACAGGCACACAAAAAAAAAGTTGTCTGTTCATTGAACAAGACCTACATGTCTTATAGTATTTTGGCCCCCTGAATACGAATATGAAGTCAGAATTGCTCCAGCACCCTCTGTTTTTTTTAAATCGAAAAAACTACCCTTAAGTCTAAAATTCAAGAATTAAAGTAAAAAAAAATAAAAAAAACGGCTTTCTTCGGAGTAGAAGAATATATTTATGCGTTTTCTTCTTTCAACAACTCAAATAATGTCAAAATTGCTCCACCACCCCTGTTTTTTTAAATGGGAGAAACTACCCTTAAATCTAAAATTCAAGAACTAAAGTCAAAGAATGAAATAACCACTTTTTTGCGAAGTAGAAGAATATATTTATGCGTTTTCTTCCTTCAACCACTCAGAAATATTGTCAAAATTGCTCCACCACCCCTGTTTTTTTAAATGGGAGAAACTACCCTTAAATCTAAAATTCAAGAACTAAAGTAAAAAAATATGAAATAACCGGTTTTCTTAGGAGTAGAAGAATATATTTATGCGTTTTCTTCCTTTAACCTCTCAGAAATAATGTCAAAATTGCTCCACCACCCCTGTTTCTTTTAAATGTGAGAAACTACCCTTAAATCTAAAATTCAAGAACTAAAGTCAAAGAATGAAATAACCAGTTTTTTTGCGAAGTCGAAAAATATATTTATGCGTTTTTTTCTTTCAACAATTTAGAAATAATGACGAAATTGCTCCATCACCCCCTGCCCTTACATCTAAAATTCAAGAATTATAGTAAAAAATGATATAACAGGTTTTTTCCAAAGTAGAAGAATATATTTATGTACTTTTTAAAAAAGCATCAGCATTGCTTCATCACCCTCTTATTGATTTATATTGAAAAAACTACCCCTTTAAGTATGAACCCAGAGTATACTAACAACAATAAAAACAATTAGTTTTAGACAAAAGCATACGTTCCTTTATTTTTGTTCTCATAACTAAAAAGCAGAATCAGAGTTAATTTATCATTATTTGTTGTTTAAAGAAGAAAACTCATAAATATATTCTTCTACTCCGAAGAAAACCGGTTATTTCATTTTTTTCACTTTAGTTCTTGAATTTTAGATTTAAGGGTACTTTCTTCGATTTAAAAAAAAGTAGGGGTGGTGGAGCAATTTTGACATTATTTCTGAGTTGTTGAAAGAAAAAAACGCATAAATATATTCTTCTACTCCGAAGAAAACCGGTTATTTCATTTTTTTTCACTTTAGTTCTTGAATTTTAGATTTAAGGGTACTTTCTTCGATTTAAAAAAAAGTAGGGGTGGTGGAGCAATTTTGACATTATTTCTGAGTTGTTGAAAGAAAAAAACGCATAAATATATTCTTCTACTCCGAAGAAAACCGTGTTTTTATTTTTTTTTACTTTAATTCTTGAATTTTAGACTTAAGGGTAGTTTTTTCGATTTAAAAGAAAACAGAGGGTGATGGAGCAATTCTGACTTCATATTCGTATTCAGGGGGCCAATATATTATAAGACATGTAGGTCTTGTTTAATGAACAGACAACTTTTTTTTTTAATAATAAAAATTAAAAATAATTATTTTTAATTTTTATTATTTAAATACACAATTAAAAAAAATAATAATACTCCGCAAAAAAGCCCAACTAATAGAAAAATAAAAAAGTAGGTTAATTTTAAATTTAGATCCAACTATTACAATGTTATAGATTTATTAAGTAATATATAACAAGTAATATTATATATATTTCTCTAAATAAAGATGTCTATTGACTTTTTAAAATTGATTTTCTTAAAAATTTCTTTATTAAAAGTATTAATATTTAAATTTTATAGTTATTGCTGTTTTAAAAAATCAATCCGGGAATATTTATTTTTGGTCCGGGAATTTAAAAATAATAATTCACTAGACACCTTGAATTAATTTTTAACTTGATATAATAATTTTAATTCACTAAAATGAATTTAATTTTAGTTTTTAATAGAATTAATAAAAAAGAATTTAAATGTTTTTGGGTATCGATTTTTTTCAAAAAATAGGTTATTATTGTATTATTTTTAGTTGTCAGTTATGGGAAAGTCGAGAAGCAGTCGAGAAGTTCGGTCGATGACAATTAGAAAAATAGACGATACGATTTGACAATTAACAAAAGAATAAACAAGATGATCGTTTGAAAACCAAAGACGATAACCAAATAATCGCTCGAAAAAATGAAATTCTCAGATCGAAGTGAAACACTAACTTACAGAAATATAAGTCATTTTTCACTGATTATCCATTTAAAAAATTATTGTTGATGTCTGCCAAACAAATACAGGGTTGCCACGGACCTGGAAAACCTGGGAAACCCGGAATTGTCATGGAATTTTTTTTCAGTCATGGAAAACCTGAAAAATCTGGAATTGTCAGGGAATTTTATAAAGCCTGATACTAAAAGCTCTATTTTTTGTATTTGAGTCGTAAAAATTTCAAGTTTTCAAGTTGACATACAACTTTTTGATTTTAAATTTAGTGCTTACAATTGAAATCAATATGGCATTTCTAAATTTTAGTTTCTTTTGGTCTCTATCTTCCTTTAAATAATTTTTAAATTAATACATTTTAGAAACCCCAAAATGTTATGAAACTGAAGCTACCAACTTTTATGCAATGAAAATTTTTTCTTTTGCTAATTGTTTTTTAATGTAAGAAGCCCTTTAAAAAATTGCAATCGAAAAAAATTGCTTCTGAAGCAAGGAAATAATAATTTAGTTAAAATTTCGGGATATTTGGAAAATCTACGAAAAAATAATTAAAAATCACTAATTTCCTTGCCTTCCTTAGATCCTCTTACAATTTTTTTAAATGACTTGTCACATTAAAATAAATAATTTGTAAAAGAAAAAATTGCTTATGAGGTGAGGAAATAATAATTTTGTTTAAATAATATATGGATTTTTCGAAAATCTGTGTAAAAAATCAAAATTAATAATTTCCCCGACTTCGATCTTTTAAAATTTTTTAAAAGGCTTCTAACATTAAAATAAATAATTAGCAAAGAAAAAATTGTCATTGAATAAACGTAGGTAACTTCAGTTTCATAAAATGTTATTAAAATGCTTTTTAAAATACTGGTTTAATAATTGTGAAAAATTCTAAACTTAACTAAATTTTTAAATTTAAAAAGATTTGCTCCTCATCTTTCTTCGGAGCGTATCTCAAATAACCTTACAAATTTTAACTTAATTTTTTGTTAATAATGAAATTAAAAATTAATAACTTATTTTGTTAACAATTTACTTAAAGGATTTTATACTTTTTGTCGTAATTAGCTAAAAACATACCAAAACAATTTTATTTCTGGTTTAGAATTTTTGAAGAAATGGTCTGGAAAACCTTGAAAAGTCATGGAATTTTAAAATCGATGTCTTGTGGCAACCCTGAAATAAATAAGTAAATACACAAGTAAATAAATAAGTTTCATTACAACACAGACAGCGCAGCATTAGCGAGTGAGGTATTTACGTATATTTAAAGAAATTTCAACAGACACTACGTGCATCAACGAACCTTAAAAAATTCAACAATTTATATTATCAATCGTTTATTAAATCTATACATATATGTGATTTGTGTATATGTAGGAGTTTATATCTGCATATGAGCAGTATACATGTGTATGTAATTTATGAACATGTGTGAGTATACATGTACATGTGATTAGTGTATATGTGTGAGTATACTTGTGTGGGTGTTATGTGCGCATGCTTGATATTCATAGAACACTACTGCGCATGCCTGATATTCATAGAACACTACTGCGCATGCCTGATATTTAAAGAACACTACTGCGCATGCGTAATATTGACAGAACACTACTGCGCATGCGTAATATTGACAAAACACTACTGCGCATGCCTAATATTGACAGAACACTACTGCGCATGTGTAATATTGACAGAACACTACTGCGCATGTGTAATATTGACAGAACGCTACTGCGCATGTGTAATATTGTCAGAGCACTACTGCGCATGTGTAATATTGACAGAACACTACTGCGCATGCGTAACAGTGATAGAACACTACTGCGCATGTGTAACAGTGATAGAACACTACTGCGCATGTGTAATATTGACAGAACACTACTGCGCATGCGTAATATTGACAGAACACTACTGCGCATGCGTAATATTGACAGAACACTACTGCGCATGTGTAATATTGACAGAACACTACTGCGCATGCCTAATATTGACAGAACACTACTGCGCATGCCTAATATTGACAGAACTCTACTGCGCATGTGTAATATTGACAGAACACTACTGCGCATGCGTGACATTGACAGAACACTACTGCGCATGCGTGACATTGACAGAACACTACTGCGCATGCGTGACATTGACAGAACACTACTGCGCATGCGTGACATTGACAGAACACTACTGCGCATGCGTGACATTGACAGAACACTACTGCGCATGCGTGACATTGACAGAACACTACTGCGCATGCGTGACATTGACAGAACACTACTGCGCATGCGTGACATTGACAGAACACTACTGCGCATGCGTGACATTGACAGAACACTACTGCGCATGCGTGACATTGACAGAACACTACTGCGCATGCGTGACATTGACAGAACACTACTGCGCATGCGTGACATTGACAGAACACTACTGCGCATGCGTGACATTGACAGAACACTACTGCGCATGCGTGACATTGACAGAACACTACTGCGCATGCGTGACATTGTGAATATGTATACATTTGTGTTAATATTATTTTTAAAAGATATACATATATATACGGCTAGGGTCGGTCGGTCGGTCGGTCGGTCGGTCGGTCGGTCGGTCGTTCTTCAACTTAATATAATAAGAGATTTTTGAAAATATTAAATTTTTTGACGTATTTTAATAACATTTTTAAGAAAATCGATTGACATTGTGTTAAAAATAATTTAAATACTGCGATGAGTTTTATTATTTATAAAAATAATTAAATCCCAGTAACATTTTTTATTATTTATGAAAAAAAAACTTTGTAAATAATTAAATTTCTGTGAAATTTTATTAAAATTTTTGAAAATAATTGGATTTTTTGACGAATTTTAATAAAATTTTTAAGAACAATTACATTTTTGAGGAACTCGATTGAAATTCTATTAAAAATAATTATAATCCTGCGATGAGTTTTATTATTTATAAAAATAATTGAACCCCAGTAAAATTTTTTATTATTTATGGAAATAATTGAATGATTGCGGAGAGATTTATAAAAAAATTTGTAAATAATGAAATTTCTGTGAAATTTTTATTTTTTTTTTGAAAATAATTAAAAGTTTGTGTAGAATTTTATTAATTTTTTTCTAAATAATTGAAAATAATTGAAATTTTTCCAAGAATTTTATTAAAATTTTTGAAAATAATTGAATCTAGGAGAAGAATTTAATTATTTCTAAAGATAATTGAAATTTTGACGAGAATTTTTAAAAAATTTTAAACATAATCGAATTTTTGACAAGAATTTTATTAGTTTTGAAAATAATTGAATTCCTACAATCATTTGAAATTTCTCTAAAATTATCCAAATTATATCGTACAATTTACGGACTTTTACGGGATTTACGGACCTAATTCGAGCCCTGCAAATAAGTTTTTGACACTATTTAACACTTTTTTTAAAAGAAACACAACTACTTTTATATAAAACTGAAATAAAATTTTTTAAACTTGTACATTTATTTCAATAATAAAAATTTAATTATTTCTAAAAATTGCAACTGTAATTCTTCTAAAATTCAATCTAGAACAAATTACTCAATTAGGTATAAAGTTTCTAAATGTAAATTTTTAGTTTTTAATTTATAGTACAATCAGTAATTTATGAGAATATTTTTAATCGAAAATATATTTCGTGTATTTATACTTTCCTTCTAAACTTGTGAACCGTTTTGCTCGTTTTATTTTTTTTCAAACTGTAAATTAAAAATATAGGACGCAACTATATTTGTAAACTGTTCTAAAATTCCCGAAGCACAAACTTCAAAATTATTCAAAGTAACTTTAAACTGTTCAGTAAATTGTTACTGAAAATTTGAAACATTTTACGAAAGTTACATATACGAACCTAAATTTTATAAATAAATGTCCAAGGGTACAAAAAGTTTTGTAAAATTTATAATAAATTCGCTTTTTCCGTGCATGAATAGTCAAAACGAAACTGAAGTTATAGATGTTAATAATTTTTTAATAAAAACAATATAATTATTAACCCGACACTAAAAGCTTTTTAATCCAGTTGAGGCAAAAAAGACACTACTGATAAATATTTTTTCTTTCTACCTTTATTCCGTCGACGAAAACATTGCAAACTTCAAGCATCATCGCATGAAATATTTATTTGACACGTAACATTTAAAAATTCATTCTAAGAAGTATGTTAACATATTTTAATTTGCATACACTTTTCTGAGACCATTATTATCATATATTTATTTAAAATTCATTCTCTTATTTAAATCCCTTTTCATCCTCTATAAAATCCTTTATTCTTTATCAAAGCTTTTCATTGTTTTAAAAACCTTTTTCTAAAGTTTCTTCTATCTTTCAAGTAATATGAATTTCGCATGTAAAAACAAAGAGGAAAAATACAAAAGCATTTTAAAAAATACGTTAAAGAAAAGTTTCTTGAAATTGTTGTTAAAATTAATTTTTTAGGACGTCGAAGTATTTACTAATTTGTATAGGGGAGAGTCTCCAGTTGTGAGACGGGTTTCATTTTTGACCCGTAAATTGTAAACGAGTAAACGAAATTGTAAATAAAATACACCGTTCGATAGGTAACAGAAATACGCAACTTTTATTAAAAGAAAGTATAGTGTTTCGATGAACTCAAAAAATTTTACGATACATTTTCCGAGCACATCGCTATTTTCAAAAAAAAAAAATGTCTCCAGTTGTGAGACACTCATTAAAAATTGCTAAAATTTAATAAGTTTGACATAAAACGTTATGTTTAGTAGAAATAATTAAATATATTAATAATATATATTATTATATACTAAATAATAATATTTATTCGCCAAAATATGACTATCAAATAAACACAATTTAATAGCTTCAACAAGAGCATTAAAATTGATTTCTTCTGAATCAATTGACTTTTTTCCACTTGACATGCCCAAAAATACTAGAAAAAAAATGAAAACAACATTTAAATAGTATGCCTGCAAAGTCGTATTTTTTATGCTGCCCAGATGGGTGTTGACACCGTCTCACAACTGGTGATATGCTGTGTCTCACACCCAGAAATTGGCGCTATTTTGAAAAAGGAAAATTAAATTATTTTCAACCGTAGATTGGAACAATGGAATGTTGCATCACAAAATATAAGGAAAACACTAAAAGAAAATGCATTACATTTACCTTTTCCAATTAATTAACTTGGAAAAAAAGTACTTTGCATTTATTGAAAAAACGCTTTTTAGTCGATTATCACACACAGTGTTGGTATTTAACAAAAACAGTTTATATATCCGCTTCGGCGTACACGAAAAAGTTGGCTCATATAAAAAGAAATGTTTTTATATAAACCAATCGGCTTTTTAATATTGCATGTTAAAAAAAATTGACTGTCTCACAACTGGAGGTGTCTCACAACTGGAGACTCTCCCCTACTAAAATTTACTCTCGAAATAATAAAGTTAATATTGTAATTAAATAATAAACTAACTAGGAACAATTCGCGTGAGGCTAACTTCTTGTTTGTTTCTTCTTCTAAAATTAGCAATTTTAAAAATAATAGAATTTAAAAATTTTTAACTCTAATTTTTTTCATAAAAATAAAATATGAATTGGAATATAGTTTTAATACTATTATAACTTTAATAATAAAATATTCTAAGACAGGGAATTTAGAGAAAAGTCAGAGATTTTTATTAAAAGTACTGGAACAAATCTGTGGAAGAAAGGCATAACAGCATAACTGAAATTTTTATCAAATTTGAGATAACATCAGATTTGTATATATTTAATATTGCTCTTCGAAGTTCAATAGCTGAAAAATCATTAAAATGGTTATTAATGTAGAAAATAATGGAAAACATAATCGCATAATTGCATTTTTGACAAAAGGAGACCAGCATAATAACATAACTGCATTCAGTTTAAAAAACAATTGACATAATTAAAAATGAAAATAACCTTTAAGAATAAAAACAATAAGAATTTTGTAAAAAAATGTTTTTAGTAAAATACATTTTTCGTACTTTAAACTAAATATATTTATTTTAATAAAACTGGAACAAATTTTTTATAACATAAATTGTGCATTTAATTATGTACATACTTATTTTGAAGGGTATTTCTATTCTAAAAAATGTTGGAAAGTATTTCAAAAAATAAATTGAAAAATTCTTCAAGTTGAACAGTAAAGTAAATTTTTTTCTCGTTTCAATAAATTAAAAACATTTTATAAAAAAATAAATTTTATAACTAAATAAACTCTTATAATTTTTTCTAACGAATTAATAGTTTAATTTGTCTTTGTATGAAAAATTTTTTTATTATGACAAATCAAACCAAAATAAATTGTGACATTAAAAGTGTCTGAAGTTGGACTCATATACAATCTGAACTTGCATAACCGCATAAGTGCAATAAAACTCATGATTTCGATGAAAAATTATCAAAATTTATATCAAATCGTGTGTTTTATTAAATGTTATAAAAGAATTTTGAAAATATATTAAATAATAATACTAAATGCAAAAGACCGAACAAATTTGTTGATTTTCTGAATTGACAGAAGTGAGAGAACATTAAAATTAATTTATCTCGAAATCATGACAAATGCATTTATGCTGTTATGCCTTTCTTCCACAGAAATTAAATTTTTAGAATTCATAAGAAAATTCTGAATTTTGCTGTCTTTTTTGTTTCTTTTATAAACTATAAAATTAACACGACTTCTAATAAAAAACTTTCAACTTTCTTTTCAACTTTATTTTTAAATTTCTCTGACAAAAATTTTAATAAAATTCTTGTCAAAATTTCAATTATTTTCAAAAATGTTCAACAATTCAATAATAATTGACAATATCTACTATTTTAATATAATTTTTCAAAAGTATTTAATTATTTAAAAACATTTTTTGATAAAATTCTACGCAAATATTTAATTATTTTCATAAATAATACAAATTTCACAGAAATTCAATTATTTACCAATTTTTTAAATAAATTTGATAAATTTCATGGCAATAATTCAATTATTTTCATAAATAATAAAATTCATCGCAGAATGTCAATAATTTTTAATTCAAATTTAATCGAATTCTTCGAAAAATGTAATAATTTTTTTTAAATTCGTCAAAAGCATTAAATTATTAAAAAATTTGTTGATAAAATTCTTTATGAGAATTCAATTTTAAGAAATATATTCAATTCAATAAATTATTTATTTTTGTATTTAAATAATTTAATTCTTGTTGAATTTTCTATTAAAAAAAAATTGATTTAAAAATGAATTTTAGTTAAAATTTTAGATAATAAATATTAAAAGCATTACAGCGTAAATTTTTAGAAATAAATGAATTTTGAATATGTTTTAAATTAAAATCTTTGAAAATTGGAATTTTTCATACTTTTAACGAACAATTCTATATTTTTTTTCAAATTTCAATTATTTTCATTATCTACTATTTTAATAAAATTTCCCAAAAAGAATTCAATTATTTAAAAAAATTTTTAATAAAATTGTATGCAAACATTTAATTATTTTCATAAATAATAAAAATTTAACAGAAATTCTATTATTTTCATAAATAATAGAAATTTTTTAAGGAATTCAAGTATTTTAATAAAAAATAATTTAAAATATTCTAGAAAGTAATAATTGAATTAAAATTATGTAAATAATTTTGATGAAGTTACGGTAACAATATTCTTATGATATAAAATAATGATTTTATCTCTCGGTCATCTTTAATTATTAGAAAACATGAAGAAATCGATCACTCCGAGGAGTCTTCGACTCGGAGCAATCGATATCATCATGTTTTATAATATTTTTCTTCTTTTTCTAAAACAAAATAATTTTGTTAAAAAAATTGTGATTCATAAACAAAAATAATGCAAAATAAATAAATTTTCTATTTCTTAATCACAATTGTTTAACAATTTTCTAATTTTGCTTAGAAGTAAAGAACAAAAATCTGCATAATTTTAATTTGACAAAACATAATATTCATCAAAATTTTTGTTTTTTAATGAAAAGAAGTGAAAAAAATTCTTATGATTTCTATTTGTCATTACAATTTTGAATTAATTATACACTCAAAGAAAAAGTTTATTTCACTTAACCAAACTGTTTAATTAACCTATTTTATTTGTCACGATAAAACAATTTTGTTGATTTAAATAAAAATTTGGTTCATTTTAATGAATACGTAAAATTTGTTTGGTTATTGGAAAGAAATTTTTTATTTGAAGTTGTTTGTTTCATTTAACCAAATTTGTGTTTTGAATAGAGAATATTGTTTAGTTAAATACAATTTGTTCGACACAACACACAAATTTGTTTGATTCAACCAAATCATTTTATTTGAGTGAAACAAAAATATTTGCTTGTCGCAAAAAGTACATGTGTGAATTTAAAAATGGCGATCTCACTTGTCTATTAAAGTCCGCGTTCGCGTCAAATTTATTTGTTAAATCGGTAAATCAAAGAAAAAAAATTATAAGTGTCGGTTAAATAAATACATTGTGTTCATTTTAGACTTACTGCATATTTAATTTGTACCATAGTGAGAAGAATATTTACAAAAAGGTTTTGTGAAGTTTTCAGTTGATTGTTTTAAATAAACTTTTTTCTGAGTGCATGTATAAAAATCATATAATATGTTTAATGTAATATTTTTAATGTTTTTTATAATTAAGTAATTTTGTTTATATGAAGAAATATATAATATTTTACTCAATTGTTATTTATTTTCCTCTAATAATGTTTGAGTTTCCTAATTTAATATTTTCTAGTATACATATTATTGGTTAATTTATGATTTATTATATGTATAATTTTAAAATATCAATAATTATAAAATAAATTATAAATTAACCAATAATATGTAATAGAAAATATTAAATTAGGAAATTCAAATATTATTAGAGGAAAATAAATAACAAAATTAAGTAAACAAAAATATTTATTTAAATGAACCGAATACGTTTACTAAAACTATTTATTTGAATCAAACAAATCTTTTCTTTTGAAATAAACAAATTTTTTAGTTATATTAAATAAAATTTTTTGGTTAAGTGTAATAATCATTTGGTTAATACAAATAAACGTATTGGAAGAAATTTTTTGGTTGAATCAAAGAAACGTTTGGTTGACTGTATAGCAATGCATTTATTTGGTTGATTCAACCAAAATTTGGTTGTTTCGAACAAATTTTTTTCTGAGTGTAAAATAAAAATAATTATAACATAATAATAAAATAAACAATCCATCTAAAGTTAACAAAAAACAAAAGTATAAACAAAAGATAACTTCAGAGTGTGACTGAGGGACAGAAAAAGTGAATGAATGAAAGAACATTCGAATTAATATAGTTAATTTGTAATTGACAAATAAAATTTGTAAACACTTTTTTCCTTTATTTTTAAAAACTTTGAATTTTATTAAAACAATTGTAATTAAGAAATAGAAATGATGCAAATTATTACCATATGAAAATTGAGACTTTTGTACTGTTATGTTTTTTTTCAAAAGAAAAGAATAATTAAGAATAATTTATAATATTATTTTATTATAAATCATGAAAAAATACCTGAATATTTTCGATTTGTCAAACAATATTTTTTTAAAGAAAAAAAAAAACAAAAGCATACACAAAAACTAACTTTCAAACTGCGGACAGAATGAATGAATAAAAGACAGAATTATCAGATTATTAAAGTTAATAGTTAATTAAATAGAGAAATTTTTTTTAATATTTTCTCTTGTAGGAATAAATCAAAAGAAAACTCACGTTTTTTTCAACCTTTAATATTAATTCTGTATAAGTCTGTACTTAATTTAATTTTCTCTTTTTTTCTTTGCATCTTGAAAAAAACTTGCGGATTATTATCGTCAGTCGTTTGCGGATGACACTTTTTATTAACGATTCACGTAATTTACTTTGCGATAAAGCGATAAAAGAGACTGTATATAAATATTTAGAACGGTATTTAGATTTGATCTATGTTTATGTCACCGTTTGCAATTCGATGAAAATTCTTGCGATACGAAGTAGTCGTTTATATAGAGAAGAGGGGAAAAAACTAACACGAGAGGGCATTTGCCTTGAGAAATACACTTGAAGGGTCCTTAAAGGCAGCAAAAAGAAGGAAAAAGAAGGGTAATTTATATTTTTATGTATTCCATATCACTGCCCTGAGAACTTAAACTTAAATATAGGTCAGGGAAAGTAGTCCTTATATAAATTAAAACCAAAACACTAGGGCGGAACAGAAGGAGGAAAAAATCTCGGCTATGCCCTGAAGAAATATACACGAGGCCTCCACCACTCTGTCCCTTTTTCTCTTCACATACTACCTACTGTTTTCTTTTTTCATTATTCTTTTTTTCTCCCAAAGTCTTGTTATATCATTTCAAGACCTGTTTGCTTTTGTTGAACACAAAAGTATAATAATTTTCTACAATCTATTTATAAAACAAATAGCAAACAATTTTGGCTAATTTCAAGAAAATTTCATTCAAAATTTTTTAGAAAACAAAGTTCTTATATCTGTGTTTTTGAAAAAAAGTATTAAAAATTCAAATTTTTAATTAATTTTAATTTGAAACAATTAGAAATTTAATTACTTCCAGAGGCCTCAGATAAACTTTGAGGCGCAGAAAAAGTGTCTTTTAGTCAATTAAAAATACAGAAAAGTCGTTTATTTAATTCAGTGTTAACATAAAAATTTTATTTTGTATTCTCCTAAGTCAATTATTCAAAACTTGAATAATTTTTGTTAAATAGATATTTAAATACTTCTTATTTGATTTCCACGGAAAATAAAATTTAAAAAATTTCAATTTAAAACCTTCTGAAATTTAATAATTTTTAAAAAATTACAACTTTAACCCTTCTAAAATTCAATTATTTTGTACAATTTTTAACTAAACTTCATCTATAAATCAATTATATTTAAATACAAAAATTCGATTCTTTAAAATAATTGCAGGTTTCTTACTCATCTACTAAAAACTACTATTTACTATTCTTTTACTATTTGGATACTTTTTCTTTTATTGTGACACTAAAAGCTACTTTTTTCTTATTTTTTTGAGAATTTGTACTACTTTAAACTCGCTAATAGTTGGAATAAAAACATTATTCTCAAAAATTTGAATAAAATTTTTAGAAACACTTCAACAAATTTTAATAAAATTTTATCAAACGATTCAATTATTTTCAAAAATTTTTCGAAATTCAATTATTTTTAATAGTAAATACCCCGAAAGAATTCAATAATTTAAAAAATATTTATAATATTCTTCGCAAACATTCAATTATTTTCATAAATAATAAAATTCTTCACAGGAATTCAATTATTTAAAACACAATTTTCATAAAATTTTTATAAAAAAATCAATTGTTTAAAAAGATTTTTTTTTAAATTCTTCGCAATAATTCAATTACTTAAAACAAATTTAATAAATTTCTATGCAAGAATTTAATTACTTTTATAAATAATAAAATTCTTCTCAGCAATTCAATTAGTTTAAAAATTGTTTACTGAAATTAGTTACAAAAATTCGATTATCTTCATAACTAATAAAACTCATCGCAGGATTTCAATTATTTTTAATTATTCTTCGTAATAATTCAATTATTTTCAAAAATTTTTTTAAAAATACTTCGTAGAAATGTAAATTATATAAAAAATTTGTTGAAATTCAATTTTTTTCAATAAAATTTTCAAAAATAAATCAATTATTTAAAAAAAATATTAATAAAAGTTATCGCGAGAATTCAATTCTTTTTATGAGTTATAGAATTCTTCGGAAAAATTCAATTATTTTCAATACAATTTGAATAAAATTTCTGGATTGAATTATTCAATTATTTTCAAAAAATTTTTATAAAATTCTTTTTTTATAGAAATTTAATTAATATAAAAAATTTGTCGATATTCAATTACTTTCAATATCTAGGTACTATTTTAATAAAATTTCCCAAAAGAATTCTCTTATTTAAAAAAAAAATTAATAAAGTTCGTAGCAAGAATTTAATTATTTTTCTGAGTTATAAAATTATTCGGAAAAATTCAATTATTTAAAAACATTTTAGTAAGTTCTTTATAAGATTATTCAATTATTCAATAAATTATTTATTTTTGGATTTAAATAATTGAATTCTCATAGAATTTTCTAGTAAAAATTGAGTTAAAAATCAATTTTAATTAAAATTTTAGTTAATAATTGAATATCAAAAGCATTATAGTGTGAATTTTTAGAAATAATATAATTAATTTCCAAAAGATTTTAAAATTGAAATCTTTGAAAATTTTAACTGTTGTAAAACTGTAATAATATTTAAATTTTTATTGTGAAATAAAATGATTGAGGCTTTAAATAATAATTTTATTTAAAAATTTTAACAAAAAAATAATTTAATTTTTGATTAATTACAGATGTAGTTTTTAGAAATAGTTAAATTTCAAAAAAGCTTTACATTGAAAACATTTAAAATATTTTAATTCTTGTGGAAAAATAAATTGGTAGGTATTTAAGTATTTATTTAAAAAAATGATTTTATGTTTTATTATAATTTAATGTGGAAATTATGAAAAACTTAAGTAAAATTTAATTTTTCGATAGCCACATTTTGCTACTTTTTTAAAATTAATTAACGAGTACGAAGTCTGTAATTGTATATATAACTGTCAATGTATTTTTTCAAAAAATTCTGATAAGGAAATTATGAAAATTAATTTTTTTTTAAATATTTAACGCTAATCACTGCAAATTATTTTTTCAAAACTGTATATCAACCGCGCTTAGCCTCTGTCATTTAAAGACAGAATTACAACTATTTATATAAACTTAAATTGAAAATTCTGTTTGTAAATTACAGTGAAATTTAGTTTCTAGAATGCTGATCAGAAAACAGTGGCATTTAGAAGAATGATGGGACGGAGCTTTCGACGATTTGCAAAGCAAATTACATCATGGGGAGATTTTCTCCACGTTTCATAGCTTTTCAAGATGGATTTATATCAAGGGTAAAAATAAAGGGTACCTTTTTCTTCCCCTCACATAAACGGAGAATATTTATTATTCACATACCATTAGTCGAAACGAATACAACTTTTTCAAAAATTGAGAATTCTCATCGTGACTTCTACTCAGTCAATTAAGTTGCATATAGGTACATTTGAGGTGTAAACCACCTATTACATCTACTAGATGTTTATAAATGTAAACCCCTTTAAAAGCAAAACGGAAGGAAAGTTTCAAGTTTCATTTGACCTTTCAAGTCAAAGGGAGAAGAGAATATTTTCATAGCAACTTGGTTCAATTATTTCAAGAGGAAGTTCATGTCCCTATATATATACGTGTAAAAGGAAACTTTCCTGAAATCCTCTCTGATAGCATAATATACACGAATAGGAAAGAGACAGACTCTTTTCCCTAAAAGATTACCAAATGTAGATGAATTAATTATATAAGCGCATTATCAGATGTTTAAAATTTTTTTATTTACAAATTCCACTAAATATTGACGAAATTTTTTGTTTTTTTTCAGTTCAGACTTTTGTTATTCTAGAGAAACTTATCACTGTTCCAGGTGTTACCTTTTTCCTTTGCTCTTTAAAACTAAATCAGTGAAATTTGACTAATTCTCAGTAATAATTTCTTTTGGCAAACAAAAGAGACACAAAAATTCAGAATTTTCTCAAGAGTTCCAAAAATTTAATTTTTTCCAGTACCTTTAATAAAAATCCCTGACTTCCCTAATCTGTCACAAACCTTCAGTTATTTTTCACTGAATAGCAAATTAAACAAAAACTGAAATTTCCAATATGTGTGACTGAAATTTCCTGTAATTTTTTAATTGTCCAGTCAGTGAAAACTGAATGATATTTTAGTACTTTTTACCTGATTTTCAGAAATTTTCGCTGATTTTAATCTTGAGAGTATAAAGTCACTGATTTTCAGTCTTTCACTGATCTTTAGTGAAATTTCTCTGATTCAGTTTTAGAGAGTGTATACTAATAAACTTTTTGAAATTTGAAAAAAAAATATTTCAAAACATTTGTATTAAATTAAAATGTTTTATCTTGAGTTTTTATTTTAAATTAGCAATTACTTTATTGTTCATAACATAAAGTAAAGCTCATACAATTTCATGGAGCATAACAATAGATTACTAATTTATAAAACCACGATTCAAACACACAGTCCATTAATAGCATTGTAATTACTGGAATTAGTTCACTTGTTAAACCAACCACACACTATGAATGCATTTTTATTTTTGATATTATATGTATATATTTCTCAATAAATACTAAGTCTTTACAGGGTTGCCACAACAATTTGATTTTATTTTCTAAAATTTTTAGTCAAATTTAAAATTCTGAACAATAAATAGATAATAAAATTAATAAACAATAATTTTATGTCATTTTAATGCATATTCAGGGTTGCCACGCTTTTGCTCATATCAAATTCCCTGACTTTTCCAGGTTTTTAAAACTACATTCCACATTTTCAGGGCTCGAACCAATGAAAGTATTTAAAAATACGGACTTTACGGACCAAAAATATAAAATTACGGACCATTTACGGACCAATTGCTGACAAAAATATAACAAGTCAGAGTCAAATAACAGAACATTTTACTTAAAACCATAAATTAAATTTTTCATAACTATAAAACATGAAGATGTCGATAACTCCGAGTCGAAGACTCGGAGTGATCGATTTCTTCATGTTTTATATTAACCCGTGCAGAAATCGCCACTTTTGTTCCCGATTACCGCCCTGGCCCCGGTCGGGTTTTCATGATCTGGCCCCGACTTCGTGGCCCCGACCAGGACCAGGCCGGGTTTGCCCAAGGATCTACAAACAGCGCACAATGGGATTTTTTTTTACAATTTACTGTTCAAAACTGTCTACAGCCTACAATTCTTAACCGGTTTCGGTATTCTTTATTTTAAATTAAAGGCGAATAAATTCTTAAGACATCCCTTAAGGTCAATTTTTTAGTTCTTAATTGTTTATAATTTTTATTTTCAATCAAAGTTAACAAATTAATACAATTTTTCAAAAAAGGAGGCTTATTTTCTTATTCCGTTGCTGCATATGATCTGAATCAGTTCAAATTAATACAATATGACCACCACACAATTAATAAAACAGAAAGTAATTTATATCAATTGTTATAAACAATATTAATTAACAAATAGTTAACTTTGATTTCTCTCCACTAAAAAATGTTTTTTTCACCTTTTCTTTTTAATTTAAGTTCATTTAAAGAATATTTGTCCTTTTTGATTATAAAATAACTTATTTAAATTGTTATAAACAATATTAATTAACAAATAGTTAACATTGATTCCTATTCCACTAAAAATTTTTTTTTCACATTTTCTTTTTAATTTAAGTCTATTTAAAGAATATTTGTCCTTTTTGATTAAAAAATAACTTATTTAAATTGTTATAAACAATATATTAAATAACAAATAGTTATGTAACTTATGTTCCTGTCCACCAAAAAAATTTTTTTTCACGTCTACTTTTTAATTTAAGTTCATTTTAAAAATATGTGTACTTTTTGTTTAAAAAATAACTTATTTAAATGGTTACAAATAATATTAATTAACAAATAGTTAATTTTTGTTCCTTTCCACCAAAAATTTTTTTTTCACGTTTACTTTTTTCTTTAGATAATGTTAAAAGACCACGGATATATAATATTAAATATTTAAATAAGTTATATTCTAAGCAAAAAAGACATATATTCTTTAAAAGAACCTAAGTAAAAAAGAAAATTTGTAACAAAAATTTTTTTTTGGGCAGAATCATAAGTTAACTATTTGTTAATTAATATTGTTTATAACAATTTAAATAAGTTATTTTTTAATCATAAAGGAAAAATAATCTTCAAATGAACTAAAATTAAAAAGAAAATGTGGAAAAAATATTTTTTATTGGAGAGGAATCAAAGTTAACTATTTGTTAATTAATGTTGTTTATGACAATTGAAATATATTACTTTATGGGTTTTTAATTGTCTGCTGGTAATATTGGATTAATTTGAACTGATTTAGAGCATGTGCAGTAACGGAATAAGAAAATAAACGTCCGTTTTTAAAAAATTGTGTTAATTTGTTAACTTTGATTGAAATTTGAAAATAAAAATTATAAACAATCAAAAACTCAAAAATTGACCTCGAGGGATGTCTTAAGAATTTATTCTCCTTTAATTTAAAACAATAGGACAAACGCACCAATTGTCGAGGGTGAACCATTTGTCGATGTTATCATGGTAATAACCAAAAATATTGCATAAAATGTTAAATTTATTTGTGGTTATAATATTAACATATTATTTTTGACATTTATAACTCTTAAAAACTCTAAATTATTTTTCACACTTAAATTGAAATTCCATGTTTAAGGCAAAAAAAGAAATTATTATTAATTAATGATTTTTAGTATTATTGTGAATTATTAATAATAAAAATTTTTATTATTTTAAAAAATAGTTAAATTATAAATAATATAGAATAAATAATTAAATTAATAATTTTTACCATATTATTATGATAAACATATTAATTTATATATATATATATATATATATATATATATATATATATAACATACATTTTTAATAATTTTTCTATAAATAAATATGATACAGTCAATTTATTATGATAGCACTGTATATAACGGTCCCATGATTCAAAAGGAAGTTTAAGCGAGGTCGCTTCCAAGCTTGCGTGGCTATGCGGTATGTGTATTCGACTTGCGTCCTCGAGGTCTAGGGTTTGATCCCCCGTGCGTGCGATATTTTTCCGTCTTAGTTTTAAGTGTTTTGTGTATAATTCTTAATAATGTTACATAAAGTATAGGTTTAAATAATTATTAACAATAATAATAATAAATTAGGCATTAATTTAAATAAGATAGTCTGTCTAAATTAATGAAAGAAAATAAGAAAAATATTTTTTTTTTAAACTTAGTTCAATAAAAGCAATTCTAATAATTATTTACATTTTTAATGACACTCATAAAAGTTTATTTACTACAAAAATATTAATAATAATTATTAATATTGAAGTAAATACTCCCCATGCTTTAATAATCAAATAACGAGCTTTAATATAATAAAATGCAGTCAGTATTGGATTTCTACCTGGGTAGCGAAAAGATCGGGGGAAATCCCATGGCCCCGACCGGGTCCCGACAGGGCGGACAGATCGGGCAAAGTGCCATGGCCCCGGTCAAAATTTCTGCACGGGTAATTAAAGATGACCCAGTAATAAAATTATTATTTTCAAGAATTTTTAACTAAAATTCTTCTTAAAATCGATTATTATTAATAATTTTCGAAAAAGTTCTTTGACAATTTTCAAGTCCATTTGTTTACAATATTCAATTTTACGAAATTTCAATTATTCGTAAATTCTTCAATTAAATATATATATATATTAAAAAATAAAAACTTCAAATAATATAAAAAAAAAATCCAAAATTAAACTTTCTCAAAAAAAAATTAATTCCACATTGTTAGTTAAAAATATACAAAATTCAAATTTTCAAAGATTTTAATCGGAAACCTTTTTAAAATTCAATTATTTCTAAAAATTTATGCTCTAATGCTTTTAATATTTAATTATAATCTAAAATTTTAACTGAAATACATTTTTAAATTAATTTTTATTAGAGAATTCAACCAGAATTCAATTATTTAAATACAAAAAAAACAATTTATTGAATAATTGCATGTTTCTTAAAATTAAATTCTCATAAAGAATTGTATTAATAAATTTTTAAATATTTAAATTCTTTTGACGAATTTTAATAACATTTTTAAGAATAATTAAAGGTTTGTGTAGAATTTTATTAAATTTTTTTTTAAATAATTGAATTCTTTTGGAAAATTTTATTAGAATAATAAATACCTATTAAAAATCATTGAATTCAGGAAAATTTTTGAAAATAATTGAAATCTTTTCAAGAAATTTATTAAAACTATTGAAAATAATTGAATTTCGGAGAAGAATTTAATTATTTTTAAAGATAATTGAAATTTTGACGAGAATTTTTAAAAATTTTTGAACATAATTGAATTTTTGCCAAGAATTTTATTACTTTTGAAAATAATTGAATTCTTGAGACGAATTTTATTAAAATTTCTTTTTCAATACTTGAATTCTCTTGTGAAATTTGATTAAAATGGAAGATATTGAAAATAATTAAATTTTAACAAATCTTTGAAATTAATTAAATTTTTAAGAAGAATTTTATTAAAATTATTTTGAAAAAGATTAAATTGTTACAAAAAATTTCATTAAAATTTTTGAAAATAATTTAATTCTTTGAAGAAATTTAATTAAAAAAGTATTGAAAATAATACTTAAATTCTAATAAATAAATTGTAGCAAAGTTTTTTAAAATACTTGAATTTCTTTGATGAATTTTAATAAAGTTTCTAAGAATAATTAAATTTTTCGTGGAATTAAATTAAAATTATATTAAAAGTAATTGAAAGTCTGGGATGAGTTTTATTATTTTATAAAAATAATTGAATTCCAAAGAAGAATTTTATTATTTGTGAAAATAATTGAATAATAATTTATTAAAAATAAAATAATTAAAATAATAAAAAAAAATAAAAAAAATTATTATTATTATTATTATTATTATTATTTTTTTAAAATAATTAAATGTTTGAGTAGAATTTTATTACATTTTTTTAATTGAATTCTTTTAGGAATTTTTATTAAAGTAGTAAATATTAAAAATTATTGAAATGAGGAAAGTTTTTGAAAATAATTGAAATTTTGATAAGAATTTTATTAAAATTTTTTTAAATAATTGAATTTCAGAAAAAAATTTTAATATACTTTTAAAAATAATTGAATTTTTGGAATCATTTGTAATTGTTTTAAAATTCAATTTCTTTTAGATTTATAAACTAAAATTCTTCTGTAAATACATATTATTTTTAATAATCAATTAAATATTTTTAAAAAAATTTAACTAATTTTAGAAGAATTTGAATTATTAATCTTTTCAAAAATCTACGTTCTTTTTATTTCCATTTTAATTCATTCAAAATTGGAAATTTTACAAAATTTTATATTAAAACTTTTTGAAGTTCATCTACTTATGAAAATTGTGTTCCAGGATTTCCAGGCTCTGTGGCAAACATGATATTTAAACTTGTTAGAGGAAATAAGATAATACATTACGCCTATACTTTTGACTAAAACCGTTTATATTTGAACCGTTTTTTATGGAATTCTAGTCTTTAGATTATGATTTTAAGTCCTAAAATTGACATAATCTAATTTTAAGTTTAAAATTAGCCTTTTTCATTAATTTTGGTTTTAAGATGTAAACAGTTTCAGACTTTGTTTCTTCTGTGAAGGTATGTAAAATAGAACAGAAAAGCGCAAAATTTTGATGCAAAAAACTAAAAAGACTTAATGTTTAATGCTTTGTTTCAACGCACCCTTCAAAATTTATTTATTAATTTTTAATGTGCAAAACTAAAAGATGGTTAATTAATGCCCTTAATTAAGAACCCTTAATTAATGCGGATTAAAAAAATATATAAATTGTATTCAAACGAACAATTTTTTTTCTATTTTTTCAGCCCGTTTACACATAAATAAATAATAATTATTTTGATGTACGAAAAATTGAACAACAATCGTGATTTATTCAAATGATTATAAATATAATACATTTATCCAATGTATAACTTTCAAACACGATATTTTTTCATAATTAAAAAGTATACAGCATGTAGATTTTTACTTTTATTTCATACATATGTTAGTAGGAATTAATTAATACAAAAGGTTCATTTTGTAATTGCATATTTTCTGCATTTGTAATTTATAACTTTGTTTATTTAATTGGAAAATATTTACTTTGAAGTTTTATTTTTGTATTTTTAGCATTTTCGTTTTTATTTCCACGTATAGTTTTTAATTTTATTTTTAAAAAAATGTCTAGGTTGAAATTAGTAAATTGTACAGTAAAAAAACTATACGCTTGATTGAAGCGTCAATTTAATACCTTCGAGTTAATTGAGCAATTATTAAAGTCTACTGATCCATTGCAGTTTGAAGATCAAGTTTAGAAAATTAAGAATGTTTGATCTGACAAATTGCAGAGCTGGATCAATAATTATATATATATTATATATTCCTAAAGCAGGGTTTCCACAGTTTAGGGAAAAATCAAGGAAGATAAAATTAGTCAGGGAAATCTGGAAAATAACAGAGAATTTTACCAAATTACTGAAAAAATAACAAACTTCTAGACTAACAACAAAAATTCTCGTTTTTAGCTTTTAAAGATATTTTTAAAAACCTTAAAAACCTTGAATTCTCTTTTGGATTATTGTTCACTGGATTTCTTATTTCGAAAAATTTAAATTGGTAGATAAATTTACACTAATTCATTATTAGAGAGTAAATGTTAAAAAACTTAAAATTTAAATTTAAATCAAAAGGAAAATGTGTAATATTTAGTTTAACGACTAAAATTCAAATTAGTTATTAGTAATTAGTAATTAGTAAGTAGAAAAGTAAGAACTAATCGACGACATTTCACTAATTTATTATTGTTTATTAATTTTATTATTTTACTATTTATTAATTGTCGTTTATCTTTAAATTTGAATTGCAAAAAATTTTGGAAAACTTGAATTAGTAACTGATATATTGCTTTTAAATTAGTTAAAATTTAACTAATAATTAGAATTTTTAAATATTTATCAGTATAATTTAACTAATAAAAGAGTACAATGTGAATCTTTTATGACTAAAATTGAAATTATTAATTAGTAAATTAAATTGGTCAACGACTTTTTAATAATTTATTAATTATATTATTATATTATTTATTTATTATTTACAACTTTAAATATTAATTACATGCCTTAGATTGATTTTAAGGAGCAAAAAAAGTCGAAAAGTCGTTTATTTTATTCAATAATGTTATTAAGGTGAATAATTTATATTGAAAATGTATACAACGAAAAATATTGAAAATAATTAATTTTTAAAAAATTATATATTAAAAAGATTAGGTTCTAAAATGTGTTTTTAAAAAATATTTTAAAATAATTTTTGAATAATATTAGATTTTTTTATTATAAATATATAATTGAAATTTAGTAAAAAATTTTGTGAAACTTTTGAAGAATTTTAATTGCCCAAATGTAAAAATACATGACTTTTTTAAAAACTCTTAATCATTTAGAATAAATTAATTAATTTAATTATTTAGTCTATTTAATAAAGCACATTTTTAAAAATTTGAATGAACTTTTTTTAAATAATTGTAATGTTACTTTTCAAAAATAATTTAATTTCTTTAAAGAATTGTTGAACAATTTAAAAAACTAATCAATTTTTTAGAAGAATTTTAGTTAAAAATTTTAGAAATAATTATTTTCATCAAAATTTTAATAGGTAATATAATTTTTAAAAAAATTCTAATGTAATTATTTTTTGTAGATATTTTTAATTTTCAAAAAATGTAATTAAAAATATTGAAAATAATTGAATTTTAAAAAATTATAATAAAAAAAATTCTAAGAATTACATTCTCGAAATAATTTCTTAATATTCTATTTGATTTTCCATTATAATTTTTAAAAATTCAATTGTTTCAAAAATTTGCAATTAAAATTTTTCAAAATTTTATTTTACAATAATTTTAATGAGTTACTTAAAAAAATCAATTATTTTTATTAAAATTTTCCAAATTTCGATTATTTAAAAACTTTCTAATGACATATTTTTCGGAAATTTAATAATCTTATAGAAAAATTAAGTAAAAATAAGTTTTTAAATATTTGACAACAGTTATTTTTTTACATTATAAAAATATGTAAAAGTAATTTGCATTTTATATGATGTCGAAAGTATTGAACGTTTAAATAAATGAAGTATTTTTTTGTATTCCAATATTTTTAAAAATTACAAGACGTTTCGAAGAATTTATTAAAATTTTAGGACATAATTGAAATTTATGGAAATATTTAAAAATATTTGGATTCATCCGAGGAATTCAATTAAAATTGTTTTGAAAATCATTGAATTCCTCCAAAGGATTTTACTATTTATAAAAATAATGGAAATGTTTCGAAGAATTTATTAAAATTTTAAGAAATAATTAAATTTTTATGAAGAATTTTATAGAAATATTTGAAAATAATGAAATTTTTTCGAGAAATTCAATTAAAGTTGTTTCGAAAATTTAATTATTTCTTAAAATTTTAATAAAATTAAGTATATTCAAAATAATTGAATATTCATCACAAGAATTTTATTACTTTTTGAAAATAATTGAATTCTTTCAATTTTTTTGACGAATATATTTAAAAATTGCATTGAAAGTAATTTAACTTTATAGATTTTTTTAAAAATATTTTGAGAATAATTGAATTACTTATTTTTAGAGAATTTTAAATTCTTGTTGAAATTGAATTTTATCGAAATTTTTGAAAATTAATTAAATTCTTTCATGTAATTTTATTTAAATTTGATTGAAAATAATTTAATTCCTGCAAAGAATTTTAGTATTTATAAAAATAGTTGAATTGTTTCGAAGAATTTATTAAAATTTTAGGAAATAATTGAAATTTATGGAAATATTTAAAAATATTTGAATTCATCCGAGGAATTCAATTAAAATTGTTTTGAAACTCATTGAATTTTTGTAAAGATTTTACTATTTAAAAAATAATTGAATTATTTAGAAGGATTTATTAAAATTTTAAAAAATAATTGAATTATTTCCTGAAATTTTATTAAAATTTTTGAAAATATGAATTAATTTTGAAAATACAAAGTAATAATTAATTTTGTACTTAATAAGTGAATTTTTTTTCTATTAATTGTGTGTAAAATTTAATTAATCCAAAAGCAGAAAGTTAATTCAAATTTCAATTCTACAATTCAACTTTTTTCTAATTGAAAAACTTATTTTTATTCAAAATTTAAAGAGAAAAATGATTCGAAATCGTAAATACATTAATAAGAATAAAAATTTCTAAAACATGATGAATGTAAAAAACAGTATTTTTAAAGAAAAAAAGAAAAAATTTACGAGTTCTATAGATATAATGAAAGAAAACATCTTTGGTATAATAAAAACTTGAGATTCGACAAGTGACCATTTTTTTTCAGCCCCCAAAGATGAAAAACAAAAAGTCTGATCTACATTCAAAGGGCAAAAACTTTGAAATTCTTAAGCTATGTGCATGACTTATGGGTTATACCTTACCTTTTTCATCTGTTTGGCAGTAACCCAAGAGGGAGGCCGCGAGTGCTAAGAACATTAACGGTCCCATGTCGTTGAGAAACATTAGAGTTACTTCTCTATAGTTCTCTTTCCTTATTCCTTTTCTTGAAACGAAAACTTTTTTTAAAAAAAAGATAAACGACACTTCGACTCAACAAATTCTGGTTATTGATACTCTTTAATTTTTTCCACCACCTTATCTTTATAATATGTCAATATAATCACTCACACGATTTAAAACTTAAAAATGTCAAAGAAAGAAAAAAAAATTTCTTCTCACTTGGCAAATACTAATAATTTCCTAAGGGTAATAATATATATATATACGATTCGTGTTGATGTAGACGATTAAATTTCAGCAAATCCGTACCAACAATTCTATTCACCACATACAGGAAACGGTCGATGTTTCACTTGGCCATTCCAATTTTAATAGGCAAGAATTTCATTTCAATGTGTTATATCCGCGCCTCGAATTTAACGATTTGTACGAAAATTCAAATTATTACAAATTGTTTTTTTTGTCTCTTTCAGAAAAATTTCACTAGATCATTTGAAAAAGCATATTTTTTCCTGTTATGCAATTTTCAAATATTTTTTCACTTCAATCACAATGGAAAATTGTTTGTTGCACTTTTGGTAATGTTCCGAGGTCCGAATTGGATGCTTGATAGACATTGTGCATTGGGTTTTTTTTAGTTTTTTCTCCCCCTCTTTTTTTTCTTGTTAATACTGATAGATTACCTGAAAATAAAGAGCTTTTGGTTTTTAAAAAAATAAAAAAAAAACAGTTTCCAAGCACTCTTTACCATCTCGTTTACTCTCTTCCATCGTTTCTTTTGTCATGGTCTACACCAGTTTGTACTTTTTCAATCTCTTTCTCTCTCTCTCTCTCCCTTTATCTTTTTCTCCAAAACCCGATTGTCTTTTACTTGAGACTTTTCCCTAATGAAAATACTTTCAACTACTAAGTAAATTTACTTCAGGCCTTTTAGTATCCACGTTAAACATGAAACAACTCCATTCGAAAATTTACATTCTGTTCAAAATCTAAACAAGAATGGAGAGCATAAAAGAGAGAAATTAAAAAGTGATGCTCTTGGAAAAGAGGAATTTCATTTTCTTCACAACAAACGTGAACAACGAAATGGAAAAATGTTTTTCTAGACACAAAACAATGTTTCTCGAAACCAAATAATTCTCTCTTTCTATTTTTTTTAGACAATATATAATGTTTTTCAAGACAAAGCGACTCTACAACTGGCTAAAATAATGTTTCTACTAAGGTAACAAAAGAATTGTTTTTTGTACTATTCAAATGTATGCCTAAAGGTTTTTTTTTACCAGAGAGGAAATTTTCAAATTAATCAAAATAGGATTTTTTTTAATTAATTCCAAATCATAGTCAAAATTTAAAAGAATGAGAAAATTTTAATTTCATTCTTCACTATTACACTGAAGATTTATTTGATTCAAACAGGTAACTGAATACTTGTCTATTATCAAATAAATATTTAATTGAAACTAATAATTTTTATTTAAATCAATTAAATAGTATTTGAACCAATAATTTTAATATTTGAAAGCAAGTATACTATTTAATTGACTAAAATCCAAATTACTTGATAAAAATAAATATATTTACTCGACTATAGACAAAATTATTCAAATCAAATAAATTTTTTTCAGTGCGTAGGTAAATTTATAATAACTGTATTAATTATTTATAAATTAAAAAAATGATTATTTATTAGTTATTAGTTTTAAAAAAATGTCAAATCACTGCTTTAAAAATTGGTTTCAGAAAAATAGCGTATTTTTGAAAAAAATAAACCAATATTAATTATCTTATAAACCATTTAGATATTAAAAAAATATCAAATCATTGTAGGGTAAATGCACTAGTAGTCGGACACTTAAGGATACAATCTTAAATTATGCTTTTTTTCTTGAAATAGCAAATATCTACTGTGTTTATAAGCACATTATTAATTAAAGGAGTTCTTCAGGATTAAAAATCATATAAATTTGTTACAAATAGTTGAGTATTTAATAAAATATAAACATTTTAATAAAAAATTACGAATGCTTTAGTAGTCGGACACTTTTTCCCCTTGTTTCTATAGTCGGACATCTGTCAAATATTTTGAATTTATAAAGTAAAAAAGATAATTTTTTAATTGCTATCTGCTGGAAAATGGAATTAAAGCATATTAGAAGTTATTAATATAATATTTAAACCCTATAAGTTTTAATATTTATGATTAATTATCAACAAAACTTTGTGCCACTCATCGCGCTACTCGAAAATGGTTGTATCTATAGTCGGACACCATGATTTTTAAAACATTAAATAAAATATTTCTTGTTTAATTATTTTCGAAAATAACACTATTCTAATAAAATATAAACTTCACACATTCGTCTAGTATACTTTTTAAAGTAATTATCACAATGCATTATTATTTATTTGCCAAAAAACACGAAAGTGTCCGACTACTAGTACTGTCCGACTATACCCGCACTTACCCTATTTAATTAATTGTTTAAGCAATATAAATATGTATATAAAATATAAAACTCAATAAATTATAAATTTATGCAAAATTTGCATATTTTTAAGTGTCCTTTTTAAAAAGTTTATAAAGAATAATAAATTGTTAAAACAATTGTTTAAATAATCATTTTATATTTTATTTTTCTTTGTATTTACATTAAAATCAATAAAATGCAGAATTGATTTTAAAAAAGATTTGTTTAGGTGAATCATAGAAAAAGTTGGTAACTAGTATATTTTTTCATCTTTCTCTCTAAATTTGAATTAGTAAAATGTTTATTAATTTGAATTAGTGACTGATTTTTTGCTTCTAAATTAGTACATTTTACTAATAAATAATAATTTCTTCTAATTTTTCAGTAAAATTTACTAATTTGAAAGCAAAACATTTTTATTAATTCAATCTTAAAGATTTATTTTAAAATAAAGTGAGAAAATCAGTGAAATTTGATATATGTGCTATTCAAGAATTGTTTAAAAAAATAATTGTTTTCAATAATTGAAAAATTTATTTCATAAATAAATAGACAAACAATTATTTTTTACAATAAACAATAAATATCAATTTTTAATAATTTTGTTGTTATTGTTTTAAACAATTTTGAATAATACTTAGTAAAAATTCAACTGAACTTCTTATTTTATTTTACTAATTTAATAATAATAAGAAAAGTTAAAAAATTTGTAAAAATATTTTGCAATTCTCTTTTTGACACGAAGAAAACGAATAAAGCAACTTTTACTATACATTTATACTAAAACCTTAATTGTCAGTAATTTCCGCTCATTTCTGTCAATTTTTACTATTTTCGGATGAGTAAATTTTACCTGTCTTGGAAGTTAATTGTAGTAAAAATTTGTAAGATGTACTTTGATCGTAGTAAAATTTATACTCCGAAAATAGTAAAAATTAACATAAATGAGCAGAAATCACTGACAGTTTAGGTTTTATTTTTATTTGTAAATAAAAAATGGTAGTCAATTTTTTTTACTGCATGTATTTGAAATTATAAAAAAAGTATTTTTCATTATTCGAAAAACTTTGTACTGTCTCCCAATTAAAGTGATTTTGACGATGAAATTTTTAAAAAATTAAACTTTAAATAATAATTAGTAATAATATAATTAATTTATAATAAAATGGCGGTTGTTTAAACATTTAATTATTTTCATAAATAATAAAAATTTCACAGGAATTCAATTATTTTCATAAATAATAAATTTTTATAAATCGTAATAATATAATTAATTTATAATAAAATGGCGGTTGTTTAAACATTTAATTATTTTCATAAATAATAAAAATTTCACGGGAATTCAATTATTTTCATAAAAAATAATTTAATCTGCTTAATTTCAATTGTCCAAAACATAATATTTAACAAAATTTTAGTCTATTAATGAAAAGAATTGAAAATAAATTCTGATGATTTCTATTTGTCATAACAATTTTGAATTAATTATAAAATAAAAATAATTATAACATAATATACAATCTATTTAAAGATAACAAAAAACAAAAGTATAAACAAAAGACAACTTCAGAGTGTGAGAGACAGAAAAAGTGAACAAAAAGTGAATGAATGAAAGAACATTCAAATTATTATAGTTAATTATAGTTTACTTTGTTTAATATTCATTAATTCATTTAAAAAAATATTAAAATAGAATATTATTAATTTATTAATAGATTTGAATGTTTCTTCTAATCAGTCGATGTTCATAAAGTCAATTACTCAAATATCCCAATTTTTATCACATTTTTTTCAGTCTTGAAATTTTACTAATTGAGGGTCCCTATCAAAGAACCGGTTATAAGTTTTTGAGACTCAAAATTCTCGACCCCTAAATAAAAAATTAAACTGTTTTTAATCCCAATTTTTTGAGAAACATTTGGGTAATCTTTATACCAATACAAAATGTTTTCAAGAAATTAAAATTAAAAATTTTTTTTTTTATTTAGAGGTCGAGAATTTTGAGTTTCAAAAACTTATAACCGGTTCTTTGATAGGGACCCTCAATTGTTGGTATTTTTTATGGACAACTTTTCCCGATTTTGGTTAATGAAATATGACTAATCTTTAGTAAAATTGTACTAATAATTAATAAAATGTTATAAATTGATAGTAAATTTATTAGGTACTAAATCATTTGGTGTAAAACTTTTTGTCATTTCTTAGTAATATCATCTATAATATTAGATGAAAAAATTTCTGTTAACCCTATTATTGTATGTATGTTCTCTCAATTGGAACATGATTATGAACGTGTAATTTCGATATTATTTTGTTGGTTGTGTATCATAATTCCTTAGAAACGACGAGTCATCAACGAGAGGGTTCTCTTGGGATAGTTAACGTTGGTTAGAAATTGGGCTTGTTTTATTCTTCTTCTTCCCTCGAGAGGTGAACTCTTGGAGAAAACTTATTAGATATGATATTTGTTCTGCAACTCACTGACGGAGATGATAAAAACGTCGTTTAACAACCTCTGTCAATCATTTGCTTTTCGTTACACAAAATACATACTGCAATTTTTTTTTTAGTTCCAACCTTACATCATTATACAGATAAATTTAATATTTATTAAAAAGTAAATATTAAATATAAAACTTTCGTATCAAATTGTAAAAGAAGTAGTAGATATAGTAGAAGAGTGAGTTGAAGAAAAGTACTAAATTAGAGCTGAGATTTCAGTATTAAAATAAAAACTAAAGAACGATTTTCTAAATGCCTACCAAATAGAAACCACCTTTTTACTTTTTTGTTTTTTCCTTTACTCGACTGTAATAATATTAAAAATTTATTTTCCATGAATATGAAAAAATATCTTTATACCTAAATTTTCAGAACATGATGAATGTTTTTATAATATAAAAATCAAGTTGACACATTAGTCAAGCTTAAAATCGTTTGAAATTTCCAAATTTTATTACATTCTGATACCCCTCGGGGAGTGATTTACGTTAAAGTCAAAATAAATCCATTTATTTATGGTTGTGAATTTTAATTAGACATGTTTGAAAAATAAAACGATATCAACAGGAATAAAATTTGCAATGAATTAATATTTTAGTTTTTTCTTTTTTTTTTATTTCAATTTTGTTATAGAAGAAAAATAAAATGTAATAATAATAACAAAGAATTGTTTGTTTAGTTCTACCTAGTTAAATTTGTTCTGAAAACTTTTCGGGCTATGGAAGCGAATCACATAGTCAACCAGAAAATCTCATATAGGTAAACAGCTTTTAGTTCAAGTTGCTTAAAGCCCACCATAAATTACTTTGATATGAATATAATTGAATCGTGTTCTATAAACGACGGAAATTTAGAAGAAAAATGTTGTAAAATAAATTTTCCTAATTTAAAATTGAAAAATTAGTTCTAAATTGGGGTAATTTTTATTTTATCATTTTATCACGAGAAAAGAAATTTTGCAATGTAAAAATTATACTGACACAAACTTCTGCTCATTTTTGTCAATTTTTATTATTTTTGGAGTAAAAGTTGCTACGATAGAAGTAAATTTTTGTAAAAATTAGTAAATTGTACTTCGAGTGTAAATAAATCTATATTAAAAAATTGAAGTTCAAAAGTAGCACTTCCGGAAAAATTATCCAAATATGAAAATTATTTTACAAATATTTTCACTACAGTGCACTATTTATCAGATGAAATAAAATATAGGTAAATCTCAATAATTGGATTTCTCTCACTAATATTGGCTCCTTTACTCTATTCAATTCAATTCAAACACGATTTCTATGTAATTATAAACTTTTAATTAGCACAATTCTAATTTAAAAATTTACTTACTTAACTAAAAAATACTGTAACAGATTTGTAATTTGCTTTTACGATGCTTTTACGATGCAATAAAAATTAGTTATAAATTTATTAGTTACATAAAAGTTAATTTTTTTGTAATAAATATTTGAATAATTTTTTAAAGATATATACTTTTTTTTAAAGATGCATTACATTAAACTGATTGTTATGTCAATTAAAAGAATCATTTATAAAATAACAAGACAGTTTAGCCGATTTTCAGAGCTTTAAAGTGATTTCTAATAAACGAAAGCCACGAAAAGCTTTTCTTCAGAGCTCTTTTAATCAATTGAAAACGAGACTTTCTAAAAGGAACGTTTGATCAATCGGTGAATTTAATCACGTAAACAGTGTAGAAGTCAATTTACTTTGAACCGCTTTCGAGAAATTCGCAAATCTTCGCACCTCACTAAAGAACCGATTAAATACATTATATAAATACTCTTTGAATAAAATATTTCATTATTGAAAGTTTTCAATTTTAAATTCACTTTCTCTTTTTTACAAAAATGAAAAAAAAAAATTATAAAAAATACTAAAGAGTATTAAAATCAAAAATATTAAAAAATTAACATTTGCATATATCACATTTTATGTTCATAAATTATAAATTTTATAATTAAAAATAAAATTTTTCATATCGTGTATAAAAAATAAAATATATCGTAAATATGAAAAATGATATATATCATAGTATATCAAAGGACAATTAAAAAGTATTGCGTAGGTGAGAAATTTTGTTTGCAGTTGAAAAAAAATTGTGTATATAGAAAAAAAAATAAAAATCCCGATCCTACAATAAATTTGTATATCAAAGAAAGTAAATTATTGAAAAAATTGTTGTTGCTTTTTAATATGTATATTGTAGACATTTTATTTGTCAAATGCAAGCCGCAATCTCGATATATGTACATATATTCCAAAGAGAATCAAGTTAACAATTTCTTGTTAACTGTATTGAAATATATTTGTCGTACAGAATTTTTATAATAAAATATTCAATCAAGTAGAAAGTTCATGAAACTAATATTTCATAGAAGAAATATTAAACTTTGATAAAGTATATACACAAAAGTTTTCTTTAAAAGCAATATATGTTATGAGTTCCATATATACTTTTTTGTGTCTCTTCCTCTCATTTCTCTCTGTGCCTTTGCATTTGTATTTGTTTTGTAATTGGAATTTATTATTTTGTTATTTTTTTTATCAAAAACCAAATATTATTAAGGAGCAACAAAAATTTAATTTTGTTTTCCCTGACATTTCCCTAATTTCCAGGCAAAATTTTGATTTTTTCCCTAAACCTAAAAAATATTCTGATTCACTCTCAAAATTATTAGATACTCAAAAAAATGTTCTATTACATTTATTTACAAATTTCTTTAATTGTAAAATTATTCAAAAACATCTTCTTTTTTAACTAAATATTTAATCATTATTATTTTTTCATACGAATTACGATTTTCAAAAATTTTAAATTTAAAACTTTTCTTTAAATCAAATATAGTTTTAATAATTTTTGAAAAAGTTCTTTGACTTTTCAAATCCATTTGTTTACAAAATTCAATTTTACGAAGTTTCGATTATTCGTAAATTCTTCAATTAAATATAAATTAAAAAATAAAAACTTGAAAAAATTTTTTAAAAAATTCAATTAAACTTTTTCAAAAAAAATTAATTCTACAGAATTATTAGTTAAAAGTATTGAATTCCTAAAAACAATTTTATTATTTATGAAAATAATTGAATTATTGCGAAGAAACTTATAAAAACTTTGTAAATAATAGAATTCCTGTGAAATTTTTATTACTTATGAAAATAATTAAATGTTTGCATAAAGAATTTTATTCCATTTTTTTCAAATAATTTTTGTTGATATAATATAATAATTAAATTTTTTTAACTAATTTTAATAAAATTTTGAAGAATAATTACAATATTTTTCGAGGAATTCGATTGAAATTGTATTAAAAATAATTAAAATACTGCGATGAGTTTTATTATTTATGAAAATAGTGCATATTGAAAATCATGGAATTGAGAATTAAAATTTTGTCAAGAATTTTAATAAAATTTTTGAAAATAATTGAATTTCGGAGAAAATTTTTATTAATTATATAAAGATAATTGAAATTTTAACTAGAATTTTTATAAATTTTTGAACATAATTGAATTTTTGCAATTATTTGTAACTTCTCAAAAATTTAATTTTTTTAGTGTTTTTAACTAAAAGTCTTCTATAAATCTATTGTTTTCTTTTTAATAATTAATTAAATATATATTAAAAAATTTAACTAATTTCAAAAGAATTTGAATTATTACCAACAATTTTTCAAAATTCTAAGCTCTTTAAAATTTCTATAATTATTCAATTCATTAAAAATTGAAATTTTGTAAAAATTTCCAATTGAAACCTTTTGAAGTTTATCTATTTATATGGAAATTGTAAACGCAACACTTTTAAAATTGAATTAATTTTGAAGTGTTTAAATAAAATTATTCATTAAATTATTTATTTATTTTATAATAGTTGTTCAAGAACTAAGTTATTTAAAAAGAAATTTTTGTTATAGAAATAAAAAAAAATTGAAGGTTTTGTATTACAATTCGTAATACAAAAATTGAATTCTTTTGGAAAATTTTTATTAAAATAGTGCATATTGAAAATCATGGAATTGAGAATTAAAATTTTGTCAAGAATTTTAATAAAAAAGTCTTCTATAAATCTATTGTTTTCTTTTTAATAATTAATTAAATATATATTAAAAAATTTAACTAATTTCAAAAGAATTTGAATTATTACCAACAATTTTTCAAAATTCTAATTCTTAATGTTATGACTTAAAAATATAGAATTTTCTTTTAAATTCCAAAAACTTAATTTTTTCCAGTACTTTTAATAAAAATCCCTTATTTTTTTCTGACCAATTCTACTTTCAACTGGAAATTGTATCAAACCATGACTTTTAAGAGCCTATATTCGTGTACCTCAAAAATAAAATTACTCCAATCGAATAAAAAATCCCTTTACTTCTCAGCATATTAAATAGAAAAAAAAGAGAAAGCAATGTTTCAACTGTGAAATAAAATTCAATTTGTTTTTCTTTTTAATCGTTCATGGTAAATTGCTTCTCTCTTTTTTTTTGGTGAAATGGAATTGTTTGAAAATCCTATATAAATGACAACAAAGGAATAGAGAAAATCCACTTGGTCACATTATCCAAAACCACACAAGTGTTCATTCAAAATCTACAAATTAATAGGAAGGCAATCAAATCAATTAGATTAATTATAACCAAAGTGACTATAGTATCTGTGTCTCTATATTCTACACTGTCATGCAATACTCTAATGATTATGTGAATTCGAAAGCAGAATTTACAGTCCACGGATGCAATCTCAGTGGCAAATGGGTGGATTAAACGCGCCCAAAATTTGCATCCGTAGGCCGTGACCGTTCATCTAACCGGTGAGGATTCGTGGATCCGTGTAATGGCTCACGTAGGCGAACCCTTGCACGCTGTTGAAATTTAAACCAGAAAGCACCACCCCCTCCCCATTGCACATCAGCAGCCCTATAACAACCATGGTTAAACCTTTCAAAGGACAGTTGAGATACCAAAAAGCAACCTTTTCTATAGACATAGAGAGAAAAGGAGGGGAAAAAAGAAAACGAGAATTCAACAAAGAACGAGAGAACGAGGAAGTTATAAACATAACGGATATCCTAAAAAATTCTATTATATTCCACTCCCGCTGTTGGAACACCGTCTTGACACTGAATTTAAGATGTGCCATTAAAAAGAACCCCTAAGAAAAGCTCAATTTTACACCGAGAGATTTAAAAACTTGGCGTGAAAAACAATTTCTTCCTTTACATTTTTTACTATTCAGTTATTTATTGATAATTCATAAATTAATTATTCTCCGCTTAGCACACAATTTTATATTCCATATAAAATTAAATCTCCCAAAAATTGGGACCAAAATTCAACTTAAATTTAAAATTACATGAAACTTGTAACCGATCACGAATTCAATGTCATTTTTTAAACATTCAAAATGGCAGATCCAATATGGCTGACATTTTTTTTAATTTATCAGATTTACTTAAATCTTGTTACTTGGGAGTTTTTGGTCTAGTTGATTACAATTCCGATGTCAGTTTTTAAAAATCAAAAATGGCGGAAAGTTTTATAAAAATTCATGAGATTCGTGTCTAGTAAATATAAAATATTTCATAAATCGCAAAATGGCGAAAAGGGCATTCATAGTAAAATAAGTTCTACATCTGTAAAAGGATTAAAGCAATCAGAAGTATCCAACATTTTATAAGACTATTTAAACATGAATAACTAGAAACGTTTATTATTTTTAAGTTAAGTTACAAATATCATGTTTTCTTGTTTATTAAACTTTAACAAAAAATCATATTTACATAAAGTAATTACTAAACTGATTATTTCCTTTTATTATTTTACTTATTTTTAATCAATAAAACTCACTTTGCAACTTACTTTTTGAAGTCACTTTTATATACAAATTTAAGAATATTCAAACATTTTGTAACTTTGACGGCAAATACAGAACCGTCGGAAATTATCGATACGGCTCTACGCGCAATGCCCAAAAACATACCAAACTTTAAATCACGAATTTTTTGTAAAAATAAATCTCAGAAAATTAACAATAGTACCATTCGAAAGCTTATAATATTCTAAATCAAATGATATACAATAGAAAATTTTAATAAATTACACAAAGATTTTAGGAATCAACTTTGAAAAAAAAATTAAAAAATAAAAATTTTTTTGACTATTTTTTAAACACTGGCCAGGGCTCAAACTAGGTCTGTAAATCCCGTAAAAGTCCGTAACTTCGTTTAAAGTCTGTAAAAGTCCGTTTTTTTAAAAAAGGTCCGTAAAGTCCGTAAATTGTACGATATAATTTGGATAATTTTAGAGAAATTACAAATGATTGTAGGAATTCAATTATTTTCAAAAGTAATAAAATTGTTGGCAAAAATTCAATTATGTTCAAAAATTTTTTTTAATTCTCGTCAAAATTTCAATTATCTTTAAAAATAATTAAATTCTTCTCTGAAATTCAATTATTTTCAAAAATTTTAATAAAATCCTTGGAAAAATTTCAATTATTTTCAAAAATTTTCCTCAATTCAATGATTTTTAATAGGTATTTACTATTCTAATAAAATTTTCCAAAAGAATTCATAATTCAATAATTTAAAAAAAAATTTAATAAAATTCTACAGAAACCTTTAATTATTTTCAAAATATAATAAAAATTTCACAGGAATTTCATTATTTACAAATTTTTTTATAAATCTCTTCGCAATCATTCAATTATTTTAATAAATAATAAAATTTTCACAGGGATTCAATTAATTTGGTAAGTAATAAAATTCTTATTAGGAATTCAATTATTTTGATAAATAATAAAACTCATTGCAGAATTTCAATTATTTTTAATACAATTTTAATTAAATTCCTCGAAAAAATGTAATTATTCTTAAAATTTTTATTAAAATTCGTCAAAAGAATTCAATTATTTAAAAATTTATTGATACAATTCTTTATGAGAATTCAATTTTAAGAAACATGCAATTATTCAATAAATTGTTTTTTTTGTATTTAAATAATTGAATTCTGGTTGAATTCTCTAATAAAAATTAATTTAAAAATGGATTTCAGCTAAAATTTTAGATTATAATTGAATGTTAAAAGCCTTAGAGCATAAATTTTTAGAAATAATTGAATTTTGAAAAGGTTTTAGATAAAAATCTTTGAAAATTTGAATTTTTCATATTTTTAACTAACAATTCTGTGGAATTAATTTTTTTTGAGAAAGTTTAATTGTGGATTTTTTTTATATTATTTGAAGTTTTTATTTTCTAATATATATTTAATTGAATATTGTAAACAAATGGATTTGAAAATTGTGAAAGAACTTTCTGGAAAGTTATTAAAAATAATCGATTTTAAGAAGAATTTTAGTTAAAAATTCTTGAAAATAATAATTTGATCACTGGGTCATCTTTAATTATTATAAAACATGAAGAAATTGATCACTCCGAGTCGAAGACTCGGAGTTATCGATATCTTCATGTTTTATAGTTATGAAAAATTTAATTTATAGTTTTAAGTAAAATGTTCTCTTATTTTACTTTGACTGGTTATATTTTTGTCAACAATTGGTCCGTAAATTGTCCGCAATTTTTCAATTTTGGTCCGTAAAGTCCGTATTTTTAAATACTTTTACTGGTTCGAGCCCTGATTGGCATATTTTTTAAAAATTGCAGACAAAATTTAAACTTATATAGCTGTCATCCTTCAAGTCTTGTCTTTAATTTAAGACCAAAAAAGTTAAAAAGTCTTACTCGGTTCGGTCACAATTTAAAGAAAATACCCCAAAGTGCAGGAGAGTGAATTCACAGAATCAGTCGAATCGTATAACTAACAAAAAAGTTACAGCAAAAAATACAAAAAATTTCACCAAAAAAGGCAATTTTTTGATATTTTTTAAAACGTTTTGCAATAAAAAATAGAAATAACTATAAAGTTGGACTCAGTGACCCGAGAAACCTGATTTAGTATACTATATCAAATTTTTTCAGAAACTTTATTTAGACCATTTTTGGCCCAGAAACAATTTTTCCATGAAGGGGTTAATGAATTTTCCCCATAGAAAGTTTTAGTTTTCCCGTTTTGGAGAAATATTTGTATAACTATTTCAGTATATATATGCTCTACCTGTTCCAGGTGAATTTACTATAAATTTTGTAAATCTACAGGATATAGTTGAATTATTCTGTAAAAAATGTAGTTCGATATCTGCTTGAATTAATTAAGAAGAATTATTTAAATTCTATTCTTAAATAATAAATTAAAATAAGATTTAATAATTATTCAAATTCTACTATATTTTATTAAGAATAATTTCAAAATATTTTATTAAAAAATTTTTATAAACTTTTCAAAATATTTTAATAAAACTTTTAGAAAATATTTCTAAAGAGCTTTTATTTTTATATAGATAGTAGACATCAAATATCAAAATAAACATCAAACTAAAATTCCATAATCGAATCAAATTCTAATTCAATTTAGTTGAGACTTTTAATTAAATCTTCAAAGGATGTTGACTTTTATTAACTTTTTGATATTTTTATAGAAAGAATTTCAAATACAACTTTGATGAACGCACGGTTTGACAGATTTTATTAGAACTCTTTAAATTTATTAGTTTAAAACTGACAAATAAACGTATAATATGAAATTTAATAAAATTTTTAAATTACTGCCTTTAAAAAAATGTGTGGAAAATTAAAAAAAAACTTTTTTTTCAAACTTTATAGAAAACAGATTTTTTTTGCAATCACTGCATTTTTAAAATTATTTGAAAACATTTCAACTGTATTTTTAACAGATTGATTGACGTTATGCAATATATAGAGATAAGTATCGTTTACATTTTTTAGTACAAATAAAAATAAATTTCCTGAATAAATATGTAAATATATGTTTCACAATTTATTAATTAATTAAAAAATAACTCACATACCTACAACATCAAAAATTTATGAATAAGCTTTCATTTTCACTGCATTTTAGAATAAAGAGTCATTCCATAATATTTCGACCAAAGTTATTATCGACTAATTTTTAAAAATGATAAAGAAGAAAGAAGAAAAAAAAGAAAATGTGTTTAAGTTCATCCAAAGAATTCTATATTTTTTAAGTTTATTTATTTACACCTTAAGTGAAGTTCACAATGTTTATAATAAACAATTTAGATGAAAAAATATTTCTTCTGTTAAAGTTTATATAAATTTTTGTTAAAAAAAAGGTTTTACATACTTTCTTTATCAATAATTTAGAAAGAAAAAATTTATAAACAAGAAATTTAATCATTTGATTCATAAAAAGAATTTTTTTTCTTCCAATCGCTTAGGTAAAACGTTGTGAACTTCACTGATGTATTTTTCAGGGAAACTTTAAAATCATATTTTATGTATTATTTCATATCTTTTAAGATTAAATACTTGAAACAATTTATTTATTATTACTTAAACCATTTATAATACTAAATCTAGCCATATTTGACTATTTACAATAATTTCTTTTACAAATTTTTAGTAAATTGTACGTTTTTTTAAAAATATTTTCTATTACACGAAAAAGGAAATAAATATAAAATAAATATCAAAGTATTTTAAAATTTCACAGGCCGAATTTTTATATAAAAAATACGAAACTTTAAAAGAAATTTCATAAAATTCAGTAAATTGTAAATATTGCAAATATTTTCGTTAATAATTATGGTGGATGAGTGGTTATTTTTGACATTATTTTACACTATTAAGTGTCATTTAGGTCTTTTTTAAAAGAATTTACACCCAGAGAAAAGTTTTATTTAAACCAAATATATTTTATTTGAGTTAAATAAACGTATATTTCACTGAGAAAACATTATACTCGTTTCAAGTAAAAAAATAACTTTAAGTGATTTTGTTTCATTGAAATTAGTTTGTAAGCTTAATCCCAATATATAGAAAATATTTACTACTTTGATACAAAACTAATTTTTGTTTGAATAACTATGTTTAATTCAAACATATTTTTTGTTTTGGTTTAAACAAAAAATATGTTTAAAAATGTTATGTTTGATTCAAACTTAAAAGTGGATTATAAATAATTTAAAATCAACCATAAATTATGTTTGAATTAAATATATTTTTTCTATAAATGAACCAAAAAATATGTTTGAATTAAACTTAAATTTGTTTGACTGTATAGCAAAGATATTTTAAGTTTGATTTTTAACAAAATTTGTTTGAATCAAATAAATCGTTTTCTCAGTGTTGTCTCAGGATGAAGTAGATTTTTTTTTTGTTTCAAATAAAAATTGTATTCGACATAAATAAAACATATATTTAAGCCAAATAAAATTTTACTTAAACCAAATAAAATTTTTTTTAAACAAATAAAATTTCTTTGAAACAAATAAAAAGTCTAGATGATTCTGAGCCAAATATAACTTTTCTCTTGGTGCACATGTTAAAAATCAGGAGATAGCCAAAAAAATGTCTTTATTTTTATGAGATTTTGGTACCGATAATTGTAAAAAATTATATTTTGAGTTTAAAGTGGTGAAAAAGTTCTGATAAATAATATTTTTAAATCGAGGTGCATAAAAGGACCCAAATCTTTATTTTACCAAAATTCCTTTTTTTCTAATAAGAATTAATTATAATTTCTTTTAATCGAAATAATAATTTAAAGAAATGTTATGTTTTCAAATGACTGATTTTTTATAATCTTTAAGTCACCGAATAATCATTTCAAAAAATTCTGATTTTTTACATTTATTATTTACATTAATATTTTCTTTTTCGAATTGTCAATTTTTGATTAAACAAATTTTTTCTCATTGTATATTTTGGGATAAGCTTACATCATAAAAAAGGTAATCTCATATTTAGAGGAAAAATCCTCTTCTAATTTCCTCTCAATTTTTCCTCTTATAACAAAAGTATTCCCCTTGAATGTATAATATTTTCATTCTCTGGTTAATAATAAAACAAAACAATTTTTTCAAGTTCTAATGTCAAAAACATTGAATTCAAATGAAGTAAATAAACAAATCAATTTATTAATTAATGTAAGTAATTAACTATTAATAATCAATTGTATTTATTTAATTAAAAACATTTAATTTAGTGCATAAAAAGCTTTTCTTTATCAGTTCATAACCATAATATTGTCAAATAATACACGAGATGAAATCCTCTTATAGATGAAGATTATTACATTTGAATTTTTGATACCATATTTAAGAGGAAAATTTGCATTTAGTTTAGAGGAATACGCATGAAATTAAAGATTACTTTTCTTAGATTATAGAAACTGATTTCACAAAATCACTTAAAATTTTTTTTGTACTTGAATTAAGTATGTTTTCTCAGTGTACACGTTTAATATTTTTCAATAAATAAGAATTTTTCTATTTCAAGAAATAAATAATATTCTATGAAATATAATTTTTAAAAATTAATCAGTAACGACTTTGGTCGAAATTTATAATGGAATGACTCTGGCCAAAGCTATTTCTCTATATATATCTTATATCAATATCCATAGAATTTTCAAATTCACCAAAAATGTTTTAAATTCCTGTTGGAAAAATATTCTGCACGAATTCTCTTCTTCATTACATTGAAATATTTAATTTCGCGATAGAAAAAAAATGTATGACACAATTTTTAATTATACGAGAAGATTCTTTCTATTTTATTTTATATAAAAACGATTAATTGATAAAAAGAATTTCGTGACCATATAACACAATATTTATTTGTTATAAATTATGTGGTGCGATAAATAAATCCCAGTTTTTCGATATTATCTTTCTTTCTTTCTTTTGTTGTATCTTTTGGTTTTTTTTCGATAATTCGTGAAAAAATTGATGATAAATATTCAACTGATTTTCTATTCTATCCATCGTCTTTTGAAACACCACTATTTATTCTCTAATCCCATGACATGTCCGCCCTCTCTCGCCTTCTTATATATAGACATATATATATCTTTGGATGAGAACATTCTCGGGGGCGGATTTAAGAAAAGAAGATGGAATTTCAGATCTGTGGAGATGCTGAGATGTTTGCAAAAGAAGACAGTGGTTTTCCCTTTTGGCTTGGTAGATCAGCGTATACATGAATATGTTGCAAGCACGTGATTATATCGCGCGTTATCGACCGTGTCGGACCGGCTTTCCTTTGCCAGGAGAGATAGATAGAAGGGTAGCACGCGACCATGCGGACCATCCAGGCTCCACAAATTTTCATTTTTTTTTCCAATCCTTCACAAATCCGAATGAAATGTTCATTTTTTTTAAACAAGATGTGATATGATTGTGAAATGCATTATTATGACTCAATGTTGAATACCATTGCACACTCTATTTTGATTGAAGCACAGGAGGAGAGGTTTTCAAAACTCGCGACACGAGAGAAGGAGAGAGCTTTGCATTAGTTCCTCGACTTTCGTCTGTCGCACGACTACTGGAATCTTTGGGGTAGACAGGGAGGCTGCGCGCAGGACCATTCCCGGCAACTCCTCGCTCCCCAGATCCACACGGCCATCGTCTCTCTCTTCACCGACAAACTCTCGCATGCAAAGAAATTTTCTTGGTGTGTGTTCCGCCTTCACACGTTTTGTATCTTTTTTTATCTTTTACTCCTTCCCCACACACACCCCCACCGAAAACCGTTCTCTATATCTATATATCTAAAAAGCCTCTCTTATTCTCCCTTCTGTTGAAGCATTTCATTGGATACTCACTTTTTACCTTAGTTATTAATTTTATTTGCTTACATTCACCCTCAGCTCACCGCAATTGTCGCTTTATATATATATGCAACTTCTCATTTACTCAAAAGGATTTATTGAAGCTTTTCATGTTTTTAATATAATGATAATGATGATGGAATTTAAATATGAGAGTATAAAAACAACTTAAGTGCGATAAATTTGCATATAGGGACTTAAAAAGAAATTCAATTATATAAGCTGCTATCATAACATTTCTCGTCTCCGAAAAACTACCTATTTTCTTCAATTTCTTTATACATTAATCTAAATCTTTTTTGTTTCAATAAATACTATATATTAAATATAAGAAACAAATTTTTCATGATCCTAAAGTCAGGGTTCGAACCAGTGAAAGTATTTAAAAATACGGACTTTACGGACCAAAAATGAAAAATTACGGACCAATTGCTGACAAAAATATAATCAGTCAGAGTCAATAAATTAGAAAACATTTTACTTAAAACTATACAACTACTGTTTAAACTATTTTAATTATTATAATTTTATAAATTATTTTGATCCTGTAAATACACACACTTGAGGTGTTTATAAAGTCAAATTCTCATGGGGGAACCGAGTAAATTTTTTTTTCTATTTTATCAATTGCAAAACATGCAAAAAATTGTCTGTTTTAGTGAAATTTTTTGTATTTTTTTGCTATAACTTTCTTGTTAATTATCCGATTCGACTGATCCTGTAAATTCATTCTCCTGCACTTTGGGGTATTTTCTTTAAATTGTGACCAAAATTCAAATTTGTCGATAGATTTAAAATTTTTTTCTCATTGGAAATTGGTTGTTTATAAGTTAGAGTAACAGAAACTGGGTTTTATTTTTGAAAAGAAATTATTTTTGTTTTTATACAGTACCGTCAGAAATTATCGGTACGGCTCCACGCGCAAGGCCCAAAAACATACCAATCTTTAAATCACGATATTTCTGTAAAAACAAATCTCAGAAAATTAACAAATATTCCATTCGAAAGCTCATAATATTTTACGTTAAATGACATATAATTGAAAATTTTAATAAATTACACAAAGATTTTAGCAATCAATGCATTTGTCCAAAAACATGCTCTGACATTTATAATAATATCTCCCGAACCGAATAAGTTTTAAATTTTGTCTGCAATTTTTAAAAAATATGCTAATCAGGGCTCGAAATAGTGAAAGTATTTAGAAATACGGACTTTACGGACCAAAAATGAAAAATTACGGACCAATTACTGACAAAAATATAAACAGTCTGAGTCAAATAAGAGAATATTCTACTTAAAACTATTAATTACATTTTTCATAACTATAAAACATGAAGACATCGATAACTCTGAGTCTTCGACTCGGAGTGATCGATTTTTCATGTTTTATAATAATTAAAGATGACCCAGTGATAAAATTATTATTTTCAAGAATTTTTAACTAAAATTCTTCTTAAAATCGATTAGATTTAATAATTTTCGAAAAAGTTCTTTAACAATTTTAAAATCTATTTGTTTACAATATTCAATTTTACGAAATTTCAATTATTCGTAAATTCTTCAATTAAATATATATTAGAAAATAAAAACTTCAAATAATATAAAAAAAATCCGCAATTAAACTTTCTCAAATAAAAAATTAATTCCACAGAATTGTTAGTTAACAATATCAAAAATTCAAATTTTCAAAGAATTTAATATGAAACCTTTTCAAAATTCAATTATTTCTAAAAATTTATGCTCTAATGCTTTTAATATTCAATTATAATCTAAAATTTTAACTGAAATTCATTTTTAAATTAATTTTTATTAGAAAATTCAACAAGAATTCAATTATTTAAATACAAAAAAAACAATTTATTGAATAATTGCATGTTTCTTAAAATTGAATTCTCATAAAGAATTGCATCAATAAATTTTTAAATAATTGAATTCTTTTGACGAATTTTAATAAAATTTTCAATTATTATCTAAAATTTTAACTGAAATCCATTTTTAAATTAATTTTTATTAGAGAATTCAACCAGAATTAAATTATTTAAATACAAAAAAACAATTTATTGAATAATTGCATGTTTCTTAAAATTGAATTCTCATAAAGAATTGTATCAATAAATTTTTAAATAATTGAATTCTTTTGACGAATTTCAATAAAATTTTTAAGAATAATTACATTTTTTCGAGGAACTTAATTAAAATTGTATTAAAAATAATTGAAATTCTGCAATGAGTTTTATTATTTATCAAAATAATTGAATTCCTAATAATAATTTTATTATATTTACCAAAATCAGGGTGGACGCAAAATTTTATTTTCAAAATTCCCTGACTTTTCCCTGACTAATTTATGATTTTCCCTGACTAACAAATTTTTGAATTATTTAATATTCTACATTGAAATGTCCGTAAGAAGGTTTATACTTATAAAAAATGTGACGGCACCATATAATGACCTATATTACAATAACGTCTAAATAAAAAACTGAATTGACATTTAAGTATCAAAGTTTTTTAATTTGTGGTTTTTTTCGATCAAAATTCCCTGACTTTTAAAGAATTTTTAAAAATTCCCTGACTTTTTCCTGATTTCCAGTTTTTCCCTGACTTACGGCCACCCTGAAAATAATTGAATCCCTGTTAAAATTATATTATTTATGAAAATAATTGAATGATTGCGAAGAGATTCAATTCAATTTTATGAAATACTTCAAGAACCTAAAAAAATGTCAATTAAACTTTTTCAAAAAATTAATTTTACAGAATTGTTAGTTAACCCTTTCACAGTCCAGTTTCAAACAAAAAAAAGACATAAAAATTCAAAATTTTCTTATGAATTCTAAAAATTTAATTTTTTTCAATACTTTTAAGTTTTACTAAAAATCCCTGACTTTGCCCTGATTTCTCTGACCAGAAAATTTTAAGAAGTTATTATATAGTTTTATTAAAACATTTAAAAGTCGATAAAACAGTTTCACTAATTTATTTAGTAAATCAAGTGACTAGAGTAATTATTGAAATTCTACTAAAAAATTAGTAAAATTTTACTAAAATTAAAATATTGGTAATGAAATAAAATTAATCATATTTTACTTAATCAAATAGGGGAAAAACGTTTCAGTGAGTTAGAAAAAACACGCGACTATTTCGAATTGTGTATAAAAATTCTTTTCTGCGAACAAATGTAGAACATTAGTAAAAGTTTATTTTTACTCTCCTTTGAAATAATTTTAAGAAAATTAACTAAAAAGAAGAGTTGTCTGCTTTCAACTGAATTGTATCCATTCACCTGCATCTCTCTGAAATAGTGTATACATTCAATACACTCAACCCCGTCCCCTCTACTTCTGTGGCTTTGCAAACCCTTCAGTCCCACACACTGTTGTGCATTTCAAGAAAATCACAATCTACATTTCGAGAATAAGTCACTAAAATAGGATAGGATAATTGTGGTTTCAAGAGTTGTCACTTGAGTCTGAAATCTGAACTTCCCGAGAAACTTATTAATATAAATTACTATATGACTTTATTTGACTGAAATCAAAATATTGGTAATGAAATAAAAACAATTTCATACAAAAACGAATAAACTAATAATTACTTTAATCAATTTTTTACTTTTCTATAGAATTATTTACTCAAAAAATGTTATTTTATTTTTCCCTGACTTTATCCTGATTTCCAGACTAAATTTTGACTTCTTCTCTGATTTTAAAAAATATTCTGATTCAGTTTAACAATAATTAGATAAAATGTTTCTAATTTGTGAATATCTTTAATTGTAAAATTATTCAGAAACATCAACAGTTCTTATGAAATAAACAATTAATCGTTATTATTATTTTCCCATACAAATTAAGATTTTTAAAAATTTTATACCTTTTGAAATTCAATAATTTATAAAAATTTGTTACTGTAACTTCTCAAAATTTATTTTCATGATTACAATAATTCTATTATTTTATTCTAGAATTTTTAACTAAAATTCTTCTCAAAAATCAATTAATTTTAATAATTTAAAAAAAAAGTTTTCTCAGAAGAAACATAGAATTTTTAATTTTTTTAAACTGTCTTAGAATTTTCAATTAAATTTTTTTTTAAATTTTAATTTGAATTCTTTTGAAATTTTATTATTATTTATAAAAATTGTAAGCACAAACTGTTATAAAATCCAATTATTTTTGCAATATTTGAGTAAAATTATTCATTACATAATTTTTAAGTAATAATTTTATAAGAAGGTAAATTATTTTAAATAAATTCAGTTACATATTCTGAAAAATTCAATTTTTGTCTTAAATTTTCAGAACTTTAACTAATTTCAAGAATATTTAAATAACAATTTTTCATAATAAACTAACTGCCTCAGAATTTTCAATTGAAATTTAATTTAAAATTATAATTTAAAATTGAAGTAGATAATTAATTTAAAACCTTTTGAAATTCAATTATTTGTAAAAATTGTAAACGCAACTATTATAAAATTAAATTAATTTTGGAATTTTGGAGTGATCTTATTTATTGAATAATTTTTAAGTAATAATTTTATAAGAGGTAAATTATTATAAAAAAATTCAATTTCGTATATTCTGTTAAGTTCAAATATTGTCAAGAAAAGAAAAAAATAGAAGATTTTGTATTACATTGAAAAAAAATTTATTTGATTCAAAGAACCGATCACCTATCTATTATGAAATAAATATTTAATTGAAACCAATAATTTTTATTTAAATGAATTAAATAGTTGATCTAATAATTTGAGTATTTGAAACAAATACCATTTAATTGTCTCAAATAAACATTATTTGATTCAAAAGTAAATATTTAATTGATAATAGTCAAGTAATCGATTATTTGCATAAAATAAATTTTTTTTTTCAGTGTAAAAATCGTGACAATTTTAAAGTTTATAAGACAAACAAAAAGAAATTCAAGAATATTTAATAAATTTTTATCTTTTTAATATTTTTTAAGTCTCTAAATTTAAATTAGTAAAATTTTTTACTAATTTGATTTAGTGAAATTTCTTTTAAAGTAATTTATTATTCATTTTTTTTCATGAATAAACGAATTGAAATAATATGTTAAATTGTTTATTATATATTTTTAAAATAGATATTAAAATTTCAAAACGTGGAAATATTGTAATATTTTAATATAAATGTAACAAATGACTGACCGGAAAATTGGTTGGTTGTTTGGTTTTGGTTATTGGCATCTTGTCTCCATTTACCAGAATGTTACAAAAGCGGAAAATAGGACGTCGTCCAGTCTTCTTATTTTACGGTGTGCTCTACGTAAATAATTTTAATGACCTCCTCCTGTAATATAATTAGAAATACTTATTTGTAACATTACGGCTTTCACAAATTTTACCAAGAAAATACAAAAGAACAAATTAAATTTAAAATACAAATTAAGATATAAGAGATTAATTTAAAATATAAATTTAAAGATAAAAAAATATAAATTTAAAAAATTTATTTATAATATGCAGAATGCAATAATTAGAATTAAATTTTAAATTTATAATATATTTTAAAGTTTAAAATCGTTCTATTTTGGCAAATTTAGTTCTCTAACAGAAAGTTATTTGTTTCTTATATACTTCAATCAATTTTCAATTTCAATTTAATTATTTTCAGCTCTATAATGTATGTAATGATATTAACAAGACCATAAGTAGAGCAGTCAATAAAAATGAAACATTTTAATTATTAATTATTTAACATTTAATTAATATAAAATTAATTAAATGAGAAAATAATTTACTAATTACATTAAGATTATCTGGTAGTTAAATTGCCTTGAAATTATTTATTTGATAAACTCGCATAAATTTGAAATGAAGAATAAATACCTAATAATAAGTATAAATAAAATTAATAAAACACAATTAGTAAGAAATTAGTTAAAAAATTGTTTGTTAATAAATTAGTAATAAATCGTTTAATAATGAATTAGTACTAAACAATTATTAGTTTAATATACAATAAGAAATGTTAAAATATAATTAATTAATATAAATAACGATTTAAATTTTGTTGTGTAATTTAGATTTAAAAAGTCACGCAAATAGATTAATAAAACCAACTGCAAATGAGAATAAACAATATACTTAACTTTAGAAAACAATAATTATAATTATTATATAATAATAATAATAATAATAATTATCTACTTTGCCTAATATCTAACAACTCGCAGCAAATTGTCTGGTTTCAATCGGGTTTTCGATTTCCACACGGGTAGAATTCGTGGTATAATTTCATTATTTGAGGCAAACAAAAAAGACACAAAAATTCAGAATTTTCTTATTAATTGAATTAATGATTGAATTAAATCAATTCATTGAATTAAGAAGCAAAGTCTTTGTAAATTAATTCTTTTCCAATAATTAATAATTAATCAATTGATTGACTTGGAGGATTGATAACTTCTTATGCATATTAATTAATTGATTGTTTAGGATTAATTAATATAGGTGATAAAGTAACCCTTGAATAGACACAATGGATCCGATAATTTTTTACACAAAACACTGTGTAATCAAACTTTATTATTGGCTATTATTATCCAATATATATTTAGAAGAGTAGGTAAGTAAATAAGTTAGTTATCTTCGCTCAAATTTCATGTGAGATGTAGTCTGTATACTATAATTAGTGCGGTCAACCATCGTACACTATTACCCAAAGTGACAGTCAGTATACCTATATAGATCGACTACCACTAAATCATTATGATAATTAATTATTTCTAGAGAATATTTTTATATTACCTATTTCTTCTTGACCGCCAGACATAGTAACTCTTACAATGATTCATCTTTTTTCTTCGACTCGAAATATTTAAACATTTTGGTGTAAATCGCAAAAATTGAGATATTTTTACAGACAAATATTTATTGTATAGATGAAATTCATAGTCAAAGTTAATTAATACTTTCTTAAATGAATTTAAGTATAAGCGATATAAGCGAAAAATACTTGTAAACATGATTGAAAATTATGTTTGACTATGAACCGTTATCACCGTTATCACTGAGGAATTAAGGTTATGTTTGCTTACCGGTTATACCGGAAGCCGGAAGCAACAATTTTGCAACATTGTTTGATAATTTAAATTTTAGATGACTGTAGAAAGTAGTAACTTACAAAAATGCTATTAAATAATATTTATATTATTTCACCCAATTATTAAAACTTTTTTGATACGGTTTTTGCGAAAAAAGACATAAACGGGATTAATAATTTCGGAACAAAAATTCAAATTCTATCAGGGTGGAGTCCCATGACAGCGTTTTGCGTTGCGTTTTTTAACTAGGCCATGAGTGCAAATATAGCAAACATATATCTCCATCTCTCTCACACTCATTGCCTAGTTACAAAACGCAACGCAAAACGCTGCCATGGGACTTCAGCCTCAGACAAAAAAAATTGAATTTAAAAATTTGACAGCTCTCTGTGTTATTAAATGTAGGTAACATTGAATTGAATCATTCGCCGGTAAAACAGATAGAACATTATTGTTTCCCGTAATACTCGTTGAATGACGCTTCAGTTCTTAAGTGGTGACAAGTAGTTTTCACAAACGGATCAAATTAGTGTTAATAGACAGTTATTATTGTAAAATAAATAGTTTAAATCGCCATTGTTCAAGTTGTTTTTTTTATTTTGAAAAAAACAATGTTATCATGGTTGTATAAAAAAAGAAGAATATCAAATAGAACCTCAAAAAACTTCAAAATGGCTTTCTACGCTCAGTAAGTTGAATGGCATAAAATTTCAAGTTTTTTATGAAAGACAACAAAATTTTAAATTAAACGTAATTGTTTTTTTTATTGATGAAAATGGTAATTTTTTGTATTTTGAAAAATTGAATTTTCACCGTAATTTGAAAAAAAATCTATTGATATCAATAGGTTTTAATTGTTATAAAGAAATTGAAACAATCAATTTGTATTCGCTGACGTGTCACCGGCTAGGCTAACCAAATTTAATATATAAAACCGGCGTGATATAGATATTGTAGATGTATGGTTTATAATTTATTTTAATAGCAGAGTCCAAGCTGAAATCATTAAATCGTTCCCCAACGAACGCAAAAAATTATCTAATTTTAGAACACGCTTTATAAACACGAGGGTCAATTATATTTTTACTCTTTGACGAAGTCTGTTGAATATTGTTGCTAATAGAATGATTTTTTTTATTGCTATCACTTGATGATAATTTAACTATATAAAAAGTTTTTTCAATATAAACATAAAATAGCAATATAACTTAATAGTTTTCAAAACTTGTGTTTGTAATTTTATTTCAGAATAATACAATTTTGCTTTTCAGTTTGATATTTTTATGTCAAATTCAGGGTGGCCACTTGTCGCAGTAAAGTCAGGGAAATGTTAGGAAAGCAAAATTTTTGTCAGTAAATTCAAGGAGATAACAGGAAAAAAATTTTTTTGTCAGGAAAATTAAAAAAGTTGAGACTTTTTTCTACTTATTTTCAAAAATTACAAATTTTTCTACTTTTCTTCCAAATATTGCAACAAAATACCACAATTTTTAGTAAAACAAAAAAGTGTAACTTATTTCGATTTTTATAGTCCGAAAGATATCTATAAACAAATCTTTCAAAAATTATTTTTCAATAATTTTTTAAGATAATTACATTTTTTAAACATATTTACAATAAAAATATTTTTAAATAATTGAAATTTTGCAAAATTTAATTGAAAATAATTGCTTTTTCTTAAGTATTATTATATTACAATTTTTGAAAACCAACCTTTGAAGAATTTTCATTGCAAATTTGGAAAATAATTGAATTATCAAATTATTTTAATGAAGATTTTTTAAATGTAAATTTAAAAATGAAAAGTAATGAAAATTAATTAAAATTAGCTTCTAATTTTTTAAAATTCAATATTTTCAATAATATATTTCCGAAAATTCAAATACATACAAAAAATAATATTTTAGAATTTTTTTTCAACATTTTGGAGAAAGAAATCATGTTTAAAATTTTTAATGAAAATTCATCAAAAAAATTAATTAGTTTTTTTAAATTATACAAAAATTCTTTCAAGAAATTCTATTATTTTCGAAAAATTACATTAATAGATTTAAAAAACTAATTCTTAGAATTATTTTATCATAATTTTTTTAAGATTCCATTATCTTGGAACAAAATAAATAAAACTTTACTTTTTAGACTTGTTAAAATTTCGGAAAAATCATGTTCTTATTTATAATTGAAATTCTTTAAAAATTTGATTTTTTTTCAAAAGTTCAATTGTTTTTAAAAGATTTTACTAAATTTCAATTGTTTGGAAATTTTTCAATTTTATATAATTAAACAATTATTGTCTTTCAAAAATTATTTTAAAATACTTTAGAAAATTTAATTTTAAGAATTTCTTTACTATAATTTTTTGAAAATATTACACCTTAATAACTTAAGAAAAAAAAACATGGACAGTTACAATTATTATCAAAAAGTGAGTTTTTGTATTTAAATGATTGAATTATTCTTGAAGAACTTTCGGAAAATTATTTAAAATAATTGATTTAGAGATGAAGTTTAGTTGAAAATTGTAGAAAATAATTGAATTCAGGAAGGGTTATAATTGTAATTTTTAGAAATTATTAAATTTCGTAAATTTTACTCATTTTCCGTAAACTTTCATATTTTTCTGTAAAAAGAATTTTGTCAGGGAAAATAATTTTAATGTCAGTAAATTGTCAGGGAAATTGAAATTTGATAATTAATTGTTGTTTTTTTTCTTTTAGAATTGGAGTTCTTATACTATGCAGTACCGTTCTGGTATCAGCAGTAGATAGAAATAATTTCAAAACCTGTGAACAGAGCAGTTTTTGCAGGTAATTATTAAAACTTATTTTTGTGATACCTATAGAAAAAAGATCTAGTCATTAATCGAATATTTAATATTTCAGACGATGCCGAAAAGTTGAGCCTGGAAATTCAGCTTATACACTTTTGTCAAATACAGTGACGAACGATGAAAATTCATTGAGTGCCGATCTTTTTAATAACAATACAGATATTTTGTATATTCTAAAATTAACAGCCCTTCGTGATAACACGTTCAGGCTTTATGTTAATGAAAAATCTCCAGCACATGCTAGGTATGAAGTGGAAATTTCCCTTCAGGGTGAGCCTCAACTTTCAAAAATTGATGCTGTCGAAAAATCCGAAGAATTCGTAACAGTGAAAAGTGGAGCAAACAAAGCAGTCTTATATTTTAGACCTTTTAAAATTGATTTATATTCTCGTGATCAACTCGTCATTTCTACAAATGCAAGAGGTTTGATGAGATTTGAACATATTCGAAATAAACCCGAACCGTGAGTGTATTTTTTCTGAATTCATAATTTGATCTAAAAGAAGATTAAAATGATTTTCTTTATATTTTAACCGTGAATTAATTTTGCAGAAAACAGGAGGAAGCACAAGAGGGTGAAGAAAATGTCGAACCACAAGAACCTGCGAGTGAACCGCAACATCCTGGCGATGGTGCTGACAGTGATCAAGGAGCATGGGAGGAGAATTTTAAATCTCATCATGATTCAAAACCACTAGGACCAGAGGCAATTGCTCTAGATTTTAGTTTTCCAGGAGCCGAGCATGTTTATGGAATTCCAGAGCACGCAGATTCACTTGCTCTAAAATCCACTAAACAAACTGATCCCTACCGATTGTACAATTTGGATGTATTTGAATATGAACTTAATGAAAGAATGGCTCTCTATGGAGCTGTTCCCGTTCTATACGCACATGGGTTTGTATAGAAAAAGAATTAACTATTTTAAATTAATAAAATTAACTATTTTTAAAAAAAGTAAACTATTTGTTAAAAAAGTAAACTTGTTCTCTAAATATTGAATTATTACGAATTTCAGTAAAGAAAGAACATCGGGAGTATTTTGGAATAATGCGGCAGAAACTTGGGTCGATATTTTGTCAAGCGCTGACAATAATGTTGTTGAGAGTATCGTTAATCTTGTGACCGGATCAAAAAAATCTCAGGTCGATGCTCACTTTATGTCTGAATCGGGTGTGATTGATGTATTCTTTCTATTGGGTCCAAAGCCTCTCGATACTTTTAGACAGTATGCACTTCTAACCGGAACTGCACCTTTACCCCAGGTAAGAATTTACAAAACTAAATCTTAATGAAAAAAAATAAAAAGTAAATTCGCCTTTTTCTAGTATTTTCAATTTAACCAAAATTATAAAAAGATTTTCTATTAATCAATTTTTCATAGACATATTTTTCTGATTCCCTGATTCGCTGAACATACAGTGAATTTTCAAATTTACCAACTGAATTTCTAGTTCAGTTGTCAAGTAATTCAGAAAAAGAGGATAAATTCTATTCCATATGTTTGATTATTACACATTCAGCAAGAATTCGATATCAGTGTAAAATCTATTTCTCAATATTTTAATAACTGTAGAACATTTGACAGCTGTTTTGGATTGTTTGCTTGCGACGTGTCACTGGTTAATGATACCAACCTGATAAGTGATTAACAAATTGTAAACGCAATTTTTTTGGAATCTTGTTGGTATCGTAAACGTGGCAATTATATGAAATGTCGTCTGAAAATTTTATCAAAAGTATTGGATTTTTTCAAAACTCTAGAATCGTTAAAGAAAATTCTGCTTTTTGACAGCCAGCAACCTTTGGAAATATTAAAAATATTTAATTCTTTTTGAATTATTTTGTTCGCTTTAAAAACTTTTAAATAACCATGAATTTTATAACAAAACTCGCGAATTTTTGTTCTCTATTTCTGACAATAATAATATAATGGAACTTCAGAGACTATGGAATTGAATTTGATTTAAATAATTTTATTCTCGAAGAACTATCTTAAAATTATTATTTTTATTGATTAATTAGTGGAAAATTTTACTTGAAATTTATAAAAATAATTGAATTCTGAAAATTTTGCAGTTGGGATTTTTATAAATAATTGAATTTCAGAACGTTTTAAATTAAAATTTTTGAATATTCCAATTTCCTTGGGAAAATAATAATAATGATTAAATATTTACTTAAAAAGAAATATTAATGTTTCGAATAATTTTACAATTGAAGATATTCACAAATTCAGAATTGGCACAAAAACTTAAATTCGTTTTTTCTAGACTTTTCCCTAATTCCGAGACAAAATTTTAACTTTTTCCCTGATCTCTATAAAAAAAATTCCAAGAAATTTTAATTATAAAACCAGATAATTTTTAGAAGTAAAAATTTAATTTAAAACTTTAAAAGTGTCAATCTATTTTAAAAATAAAATGAATTAGTTTGGCGAATTTCCCTCAATTATTCAAATTCAATTATTTCAAAAAATATTAATTACTTATTTATCAAAATTCAATTGTCTTGGAAGAAAAGAACTAAAATAATTAATTCTTCAGAATTATTCATTGTAATACTAAATTATTTCCGAAAATTGCAATGTTTTTTTAAACTAATATCTTTTATGAGTTAATTATAATTAATAACAGACTTAAAGAAAATTAATTATTTTCAGAAGTAGGAAATCAAGTAAAAAAAATTCATTAAAAACCAGAATTTTTATAGTAACTTTAGAAGTTTGTTATTTTTTCCAGTACTTTTGATAATATTTTGTGACATTTCTCTGATTTTCATTTTTAAATAAATTTTTATTTTGAAAATAAATTAAAACTGAAAAAAATAACTATGAAAATTCAAAATTTAAAATTAAATAGAAATTTTATTTTGAATTTTCCTGGAATTTTTCACGAAAATAAATAATTTTAATTTAGAATTCCGAAAAAGGTAGTTATTAAAAAATTTTAACTGAAAGTTATTAACACTTTTGAAAATTTTCATTTAAATTTTGAAGAAGTTACCTAGCTTTTGAAATATTTTTATTTAAACTTTCTTGAAATTAGTTGAATTTTTGAATATTTATGATAATTGAACTTGCAGTTAATATGAAATAAAAATTTTAAATAATTTTTATTAAAATTTCTGAAATAGTTGGTTTTTAAAAAATTTTTATTGTTGAAATTTGTTGAATTTTTGAAAATAATATATTTAATTGAAAAATTTTCGAATAATCGAAATTTCGTAAATTTCAATTGTAAACAAGTGGAATTAAGAATTATTTTTCTTTTTTCATCGAATAATTGAATTTTCAAAGAGCTTTCTCTCAAAAATTATTGAAAATAATTAATTTAGAGAAGAATTTCAGTTAAAAATTGTATAAAATAATTAAATTGAAATCATGAAAATTATTTTTTCATCGAATAATTGAATTTTCAAAGAGCTTTCTTTCGAAAATTATTGAAAATAATTAATTTAGAGAAGAATTTTAGTTAAAAATTGTCAAAAATAATTAAATTGAAATCATGAAAATAATTTTAGAAAAGTTACAGTAGCAATTCTCGTAAATTATTGAATTTATTGAATTACAAAAATTTTGAGTTTTGAAAATCTATTCCTGTAGAAAAATATTAATGATTAAATATTTATTTAAAAGAACTATTGATATGACGTTTTCGAATAATTTTACAATTTAAGATATTCAGAAATAAATGTATTAGAAAAATTTCTTGTTTATCTAATAATTTTTGGAGTGAATTAGAATATTCTTTAGGGTCAGGGAAGGAGTCAAAATTCTGACGAAGTTAATTGCACAACGTTGATCAACGAAAAAAAATTTGTTAAATTTATTTGAATACTACTTTTAAAAAATATATAACAAATAATGTTGAAATATTAATAAAAATTTCTTTTTTAAAAATAATTTTTGTGTCAATATTGCCACAAAATTGTTTCATTATACATTTTATACTTGAGTAATATTCTTATTGAACATTGTTTTTCGTTGATCAACGTTGTTTGGTAACTTGGTAAATTCTGTCTAGAAATCAAGGAAAGACAAAGTCAAATTTTTGTGACAACCCAGTAATTATTGAGGAATTTCTTAAAAAATTTATGAACATGAAAATTATCGATGAATTTAACTTGAAAAAAATTTCTTGTTTAATTTTTTGCTCTCTTTAGCAGCATAATTTTTATGCATCACTCACGAATTATTCTTATAAGTAGAATCCAGAATATGGAATTTCCAAGTTGAATGAAAGAATTCTTATTTCTCATTTTCATTTTTAATAACACTTGCCACTATTTTTACAGATTTTTTCACTGGGTTATCATCAGTCTCGTTGGAATTACAACGACCAACAAGACGTTCAACAAATCGCGGATAATTTTGATAAATATGACCTGCCAATGGACGTGATGTGGCTCGACATTGAATACACGGATAATAAAAAGTATTTTACTTGGGACCAGCGAAAATTCCCTAATCCAACGGAAATGATTCAGAATTTAACATCGAAATTGAGAAAACTCGTGGTGATCATTGATCCCCATATTAAACGCGATGAAGGCTATCATGTTCATAATGACGCGACAAGCATGGATCTTTACGTTAAAGACAAAGACGGCAAAGTGTACGAGGGTTGGTGTTGGCCTGGATCATCATCCTATCTCGACTTTTTCGATCCAAAAGTTCGTGACTACTACATGAATCAATATTCCTTCGATAAATTCCCCGGCACAACTTCCGATGTTTACATATGGAATGACATGAACGAGCCGAGTGTATTTAATGGACCGGAGATAACGATGCCGAAGGATATGCGTCATTTTGGTGGCTGGGAGCATCGCGACGTTCACAATATCTACGGAATTATGCAAACAGTCGCAACCTATGAGGCATTATTGAGAAGATCAAACCGCTCCCTGAGACCGTTCATTCTAACGCGATCTCATTTCGCCGGAACTCAAAGATACGCCGCCGTTTGGACGGGTGACAATATGGCTGAATGGGGTCATTTGAAAGCCAGTTTTCCAATGTGTTTGTCCCTCGCAATTTCTGGAATTTCATTTTGTGGAGCTGACGTCGGTGGTTTCTTTAAGAATCCAGACGCTGAACTCTTTGTCAGATGGAATCAAGCCGGTGCTTGGCTTCCATTCTTCAGGCAACATTCACACATTGAAACAAAACGTCGTGAGCCATGGACATTTAATGACGAAGTGACGCAAATTGTTCGCGAGGCATTGAGATTACGTTATTCGTATTTACCACTTTGGTATACACTTTTCCGTGAACATGAGATTAATGGTACTCCAGTATTGCGACCACTTTGGGCACATTATCCACAGGAGGCCGAGACATTTACGATTGAAGATGAATTATTGGTGGGTGATTCGATTCTCGTGAGGCCTGTATCTGAACCTGGTGTCACTGATGTTAATGTTTATTTGCCGGGCGAGGGCAAAGTTTCTTGGTATGACATTGATACAATGCAACAACATAGACAGAGTACCATTACTGTTCCTGTGACACTTCACAAAATTCCCGTTTACCAAAAGAGCGGTTCTATCGTTCCAAGGAAAATGAGGATAAGACGTAGCACTGCTGCTATGAAAAACGATCCTTATACTTTGATTGTCATCGCTGACAATGCTGGAAAGGCAACTGGTACACTTTACATTGATGACGAAGTCAGTTTTGAATATCGTCACGGAAATTATCTCTATTTGAAACTTTCTCTCGATGGAAATAATTTGACTTCGAAAATGTTGGATAAGAAAGCAAATTATAAAACCAAAAGTTGGTTGGAGAGAATAGATATCGTTAATCCACCTAAAGGAATTAAATCCGCTCAGCTAACTTCTAAGAGTAAGTATTATTTTCTACTAAACGGTACGATTTCACTTCTATCTTTTTCCCTTAAACGATCGACTACATTTTCTAGATTACAGGTCAAAAAATCCAGACAGAAAAATCCAAGAAAATATGTCCAAAGTACAAAAAATTCAAAATAAAAATATCCAAAGTCAAAAAATCCAAAATAAACAAAAACGTCAAAAATAAATAATGAAACATGCAAAAAGCCACGTATAAAATCGGAATTTAAAATGTTAATGTTAAAATCGCAAAATTTTAATTTTTTACATAAATAATAAAATTCTACACAAAAATTCAATTATTTTCATAAATAAAAAAATTCTTCAAAAAAATTCAATTATTTTTATAAATAAAAAAATGTCTAGAAAAATTACAATTATTCTATAAAATTTTTAAAACAATTACTCCAAGAAATACAATTATTTTCAACAATTTTGATAAAATTCTTTACAAAAATTCAATTATTTTTTTCAATATTATATTATATTTTTTTATATCTAAATTTTTTACATTGGATTTTTAATTTATTTGGACTTTTTGACCAGGACAAAAAATAAGTCCATTGCAGGGATCACAGACTATCTCCTTTTTTAAATTGTTACCCAATTTTCATCTATTTTACCTATTTTGTAAATTTTACAAATATTTTCAATTTAAATTAGTCTCTAAAAATTTGAAAATTTTTAGAGTTATTACTAAGTTATTATTATTTATTATTAATTACTTAATTTTTAATTACTAAAACTTAAAATTTTCCTCGATTAAAGTCTTAATTGATTCTGAATTTAAAAATGTTTTTTAAGCAAAAACAATAATATTTTTTATATATATGAAGTAGAATTTATCACTCGGTCGAAAATTATATATATGTGAGAAAAAATCATTCTTTCCGAGTCAAATAATTATTTGACTCGGAAAGAATGATTTTTTTCTCACATAAATAATATTTTTTGTTTACAAATTCTTCCTTTTTAAGTTGTCGATGAAGAAAAATTGAGGAATTTTTTTTTTTAAACAGAAATTTTAATAAAAAAACTTTATGTTTTCTAGTAATTATAAACGTTGTGAACTTCACAACATTTCTATTAAATGAATTTTTATTCATTTAGTCATTTATCTATTTTATTTAGTCCACATCAGTAAACTTTCAACTTTTTAATCTTCAGTTATTAGGAGAAAATAAAATTAATGAAAATGTGGTTAAATACAAATTACTTATTTTGCATAATTTTTTGCTAATCATCTTCTTCTAACCTATGTTTTGAAAATAATTTACCTTTTCACTTATTTTAAGAAAAAAAGAACTTGATCCTTGGTCACTGACTGATTTTACAAATTATTACAATATATTTACTAAATTATAAACAAACTATAGTTTAAATTAAATTTCCTCATATTTTTATTAATTTTATAATTTTTAACGTCAGTGAAGTTCATAACGTTTACTATCAACGATTGAAAGAAAATAAAATTATCCACGAGGAAATCAATCAAATCTTTAGGCTTGCAAATTTTTCTTTTCTAAATTATTAATCAGGAAAGTATGTAAAACCATTTTAAAACAAAAATTTGTGAATTTCGATAATTTTTTTAGATTTTTGATACTAAAAGCTACTTTTTTCTTTTATTCGCAAGAAAGAATTTGCACTACTTTACATCCGCTAATAGTTAAAATTTTTTAATTATTCTCAAAAATATTAATTAAATTCTTAGAAATAATTGAAAATTTTTTAATAAAATTCTTCGAAAGAATTTAATTATTTTCAAAAAATTTAGTAAACTTTTTCAAAAGAATTCAATTTTATTTTCAAAAATTTCAATAAAATTTTTCGTAAGAATTTAATTATTTTCAAAAATTTTTCGTAAGCATTCAATTATTTTCACAAATGAAATAATAGAAATTTTTGCAGGAATTCAATTTATTATTTTCAGTATTTTCTGATTTAAAAAAGTTCTCGAAATAATTCAATTATTATTAAAAAAATTTTTATAAATTTCTATGAAAAAAATCAACTTCTTTTAATAATTTTGATAAAATTTGTTTGCAAGAATTCTATTATTTTATATACAATTGTAATTAGGTACGTTCTTCGAAAGCTTTAAATTATTTTAAAAAATTGTAGTAAAAAATTCTTCAAAAACTTCAATTATTTTCAAAAATTTTAATAAACTTCTTTGCAAGAATTAAATTTTCACAATTTAATTCTTAAATTTTCATAAATAAGTAAAAATGGTCACAGGAATGCAATTATTCCAAAAAATTATAAAATTCGTTGAAAGAATTCAATTATTTTCAAAAATAAGTGAATTCTTCGCAGGATATAAATTATTGTATATTGATACAATTTTAAATAAATTCCTAGAAATAATAAAATTTCAAAATATTTTTAAATAGAAATCTTTGAAAATTTTAATTGTTTCAAAACTGTAATAATATTTAAATTATTATTTTAAAGATTTATTAATTTATTATTTTCCTAAAAACTATATTAAAGTATTGAATAAATTTGTTTAAAAAGTGATAAAAAATAATTTTTTATTTTCATATTTTATTTATTTTATAATTTTTTTAAAATTACAGTTTTAGTTAAATTTTAAAATGGCTTTATATTGAAATTATTAAAAATTTTAATTCATATGGTAAAATAAATTACAATAAGTATTTAAATATTTAATTAACAAAAATTATTAAAATTTTTGAGGAATTCTAACTAAAAATTTGAAAAATAATTGAATTTTACAAAATTTAGAATTTTGAAGTTATTACCTATTTTTCCAGCCTTAAAGTTACTTTTTGCATCTTTTTTAAAATTAATTATCGAGTGTGAAGCCTGTGATTATGAATGTCGTGAACTTTATTAACGTGATTTTTGGAAGCATATATTTTTTATTTTTGTAACTGATATTATTAATAATAATAATAATAATAATAATAATAATAATAATAATAATAATAATAATAATAATAATAATAATAATAATAATAATAATAATAAATATAATAGTAGGTAATAATAGTAAAAGTAGTAGTAATAAATAATAGAATAAAATAATAATTACAGTAAATGTAAATTTGATCGAGAATCCCTAATTATTTTTGATTTTTTGCAGGTCTGGGCAAAGTGACATTAGAAACAAAGTACAATCCACACAACAATGTACTTGTAGTGCGTAAACCAGGTGTAAATATGGGAGAAGAATGGACGATTGAATTAATTCATTAACAATTTCATTTAACTTCTTTATTTTATTCATTAAGTATCAGTTAATCGAAAAAAGCAGCCTACGTGAAGTTTCATCCATCTGTGATTCCACACATATTGCATCAGAATTAATAATTGTCAAGTGATCATTAAAAAATAGTGCAAAACTCTAAAACTCTCAGGATACTCACAGGCTTTATAGATAAAAAAAATTATATGTCTACGTAATTAAGCGTCGTAGGTTTGAAAAATATTTATGTAAATGTGTTTCATCATTAATGTACATTTTTATATACATGCCAAACTCTCATAGTACACGCAATAGTTTAATAATAAAAAATATGTTATGTTTAAAGAAAACATTTCTTTTGTCCATTTAAACAAATTTATTTATATTATCAACTATCTATATATATATATTTCTTTTTCATGATATTGTCCTTTATTTTATAAAAGTTAGGATTTTTCTCACTTGTGTCATTTAAGATTGTTTTGTAAAAATAAAAAATCACGAGTGGAATGTGTGGAGGATTAAAAAGAAAAATTTGTTTTGAAACAAAATTTCATTATTTGGGGGAAAATGCACGATTTTTATCATTATTAATCATGCACGTTCGGTGGGTGCTTGCTTGTGAGCTATATATAAAAACAATATGGATGACAGGGCAGACACTAAAAATATGACATCGAACCATCGATGGTAAAAATTGAATTGAAGATCACCTAAGACTTGCGTTATTATTATTCGATATTCGGCTGGCATATTCATTCGCATTAAAAGAACTGACGATACAAAATACATTCCCTGTAACAAACAAAAATTTCTTTTTAATGTAATTAAAATTTTTCATTTATATAATTTTATCAATTATCCACTTACCATTATTTGAGCAAGAATCAGAACTATAATATTCGATGACTTACTACTTGAGATCGCATAGAAAAACTGAAATAGTTAAAATCACATGAGACATATTTTCAAAATTGATCGTTATTTTGTTAATAATAATAATAATAATAATAATAATAAAATACCTTTGTTAATGTTAATAATAATCCTCTGATTGAAGTGACAACAATACATCCAACGAGATAAAATGAGATATGTTGTGACCAAAAGGTGACGTCAATATTAAAACCCATCCAGTGAACCGCTATTTCCATTCCTCTTGTCACTGGATCTTTTTTACCCACTCGATCAAAAACTATATTAATTATCGACTGGAAAATAAAATTTTTTATTGGTTATTTAGAATTTAGAATTTTTAATATAAAAAACAAAAAATCATCAATACTTACAATAAATATTTTCCACATACAATAAATAGAGAAAAAGTAACCCAAAAAATTAAAATATTTCCCCTGCCATGTCGCAGCCCATTCTAATCGTTCTCTCGCATTTTGAATATCGTGAGCTTCCAAAAATAGTTGACGTGACAATTCCTCTGAGGCAGTGACTTCATGTTGAAGTTGTTTTATATCTGAAAATTAATTTTTTTAATTATGTAGTATTTTAATTTTACTTTTGAAATGTAGATTATTCAGAGTAGTCACAGGTCAGGGAAAAGTCTGAAAAAGTAGAATTGGTCAGAGAAATCGGAGATTTTTATTAAAAGTACTGGAGAAAATTTAATTTTTCAAATTCATAAGAAAATTCTGAATTTTTGTGCCTTTTTTATCTGCCTCATAAACTATAAAATTGCCACCAATTCTAATACAAAATCTTCCATTTTTTTTCTATTTCTCACAATAATTTCTTTTTAAATAACTTAATTCTTGAAGAACTATCATAAAATTATTACTCAGAAAATATTTAATTAATAATTTTACTTAAATATTTCAAAATTAATTGAATTTTAAAAGAGTTGTGTTTACAGTTTTTATAAATAGATGAACTTCAAAAGGTTTCAATTTGAAATTTTTAAAAATTTCAATTTTGAATTAATATGATTAATAATTTTAAAGAATTAAGGTTTTTGAAGAATGTTAATAATACAAATTCGTCTCAAAAAACACTAATAAAATTGAATTTTGGAAAAGTTACAAATTATTCCAGAAATTCAATTATTTTCAAAAGTAATAAATTTCTTCACAGAAATTCAATTATGTTCAAAAATTTTTTTTAATTCTCGTCAAAATTTCAATTATCTTTATAAATAATAAAACTCTTCTCCAAAATTCAATTATATTCAAAAGCTTTAATAAAATTCTTGGCAAAATTTTAATTATTTTCAAAAATTTTCCTCTATTTAATGATTTTCAACATCTATTTTAATAAAATTTTTCAAAAGAATTCAATTATTTTTAATAATGTAAATTTCCTTCCGAAAGTTTTTTATAAAAAAAAATAAAAAATTTAATACAATTCCACGCAAACATTCAATTTTTTCATAAATAGAAAAATTCATCTTAAAAACTCAATTAAGTATATTCAAAAGTTTTAATAAAATTCTTGGTAAAATTTCAATTATTTACAAAAGTAATAAAATTCTTCCCAAAAATTCAGTTATGTTCAAAAGTTTTTTAAATTCTCGTCAAAATTTCAATTCTTTTTAGGTATAAATAATAAAATTCTTCTCCGAAATTCAATTATATTCAAAAATTTTAATAATATTCTTGGTAAAATTTCAATTATTTTCAAAAATTTTCCTTTAATCAATAATTTTCAATATATACTATTTTAATAAAATTTTCTAAAAGAATTCAATTATTTAAAAAAGACTGTAATAAAATTCTACGCAAACATTTAATTATTTTCATAAATAATAAAAATTTCACGCAGGAATTCAATTATTTAAAAAAGACTTTAATAAAATTCTACGCAAACATTTAATTATTTTCATAAATAATAAAAATTTCACGCAGGAATTCAATTATTTACAAATTTTTTTATAAATTTCTTCGCAATAATTCAACTATTTTCATAGATAATGCAATTTTTTACAGTGATTCAATTATTTTCATATAAATAATAATTCATAGCAGAATTTCAATTATTATTAAGACATTTTTAATCAATTTCCTCGAAACATGTAATTATTCTTAAAATTTTTATTAAAATTTGTCGGAAGAATTCAATTATTTAAAAATTTGTTGATAAAATTCTTTATGAGAATTTCATTTTTAGAAACATTCAAATTATTCAATAAATGATTTATTTTTATATTTAAATAATTGAATTTTCGTAGAATTTTCTAATAAAAAATTATTTAAAAATGAATTGTAGTTAAAATTTTAGATAATAATTGAATATTAAAAGCATTATAACATGAATTTTTGGAAATAATTGAATTTTGAAAAGGTTTCAGATTAAAATCTTTGAAAATTTGAATTTTTCATACTTTTAACTAAGAATTGTGTAGAATTAGTATTTTTGGAAAAGTTTAATTGAATTTTTATTGAAATTATTTGACGTTTTTATTTTATAATTTCTATTTAATTGAAAAATGGCAGAATAATCCAAATTTCGTAAAATTGAATTGTAAACAAATGGATTTGAAAATTCTCAAAGAACTTTTTCAAAAATTATTAAAAATAATTGTTTGAAAGAAAAAATTAAAAAGGTTTGAAAAAATTTTAGTTTAAAATTCTAGAAAATAATAATTGAATTGAAATGATGAAAATAATTTTGAACAAGTTACAGTAACAATATTCTTATAATATAAAATAATAATAACTCGGCCATCTTTAATTATTATAAAACATATAATATTCTTATTACATAGTAGCTGAATTTCAAAAAAGTTTGAATTTGAAATTTTTGAAATCTTAATTCCGATGAAAAAATAATAAGGATTAAATATTTATTTGAAATAAAACTATTGATGTTTTTGAATAATTTTACAAAACTAAAGAAATTTGTAAATAAATATAATAGAACATTTTTTTGAGTATCCAATAATTTTTAGAGTGAATGAGAATATTTTTCAGAATCAGGGAAAAAATCAAAATTTTGTCTGGAAATAAGAGAAAAGTAAGGGAAAAACAAAATTAAATTTTTGTGGCAACCCTGTTACTGTAGATTATTACAAAAATATTAATAGAAATTTCTGTCCTTAAAATTTTGAACGTTCAATTGAACAACAATATGTTTATTACTTCCGCTAATTTGAATTTTACTGTACAAAAACCTTAATTCTAATAAATTAAAAATTAATTAATATTACTTTCTTGATTTCCTGTTAAGCCACCTAATGGCAACATTCCCCAAAGTCGAGAACGGCCCTCAGTTTGGTCCCCAACTTGTCCCTTTCTAGCTAAGGCAATTCTTTTCTTTTTTGCAATTATCATGTCAATAGTTTGCAAAAATCGCCTCTCGATTGCTTGAACGTCGGCATATGATACTGGACGCATAAAATAGGCCATGGAAGAATACGGATAATTCACAGCACCAAATCCTGATAATAATGCCATTACAGTTACGCCAATAACTCCAATTCGACTCACTCCTTGTTCAATGGATAACACTCCTTTCTTTGGACTCAAAATGGGAAAAGGATCGCCGACTTTCCAAAATAAATAAAGATAAAATAGATAGACCATCATCGTCAACGGTCGTATGAAGTTTAATTTTACTGTAATTAAGATTCCAATATATTAGTAATAATTAAATAAAAAATTATCACTTAAGAAGAAAGTATTAAAATAAAACAAGTTTTGTGTTAAAGTAAAAGTGCAGACAAAATTTGATGATTTTATTAAATATTTCAATTTGTATTTAAACAAAATGTGTGTTTATTTGTTATACAAAATTAATTATACTCGATAAAGGGATAAGCTTCTAGAGAAATAATAATTTGTTTCTGTAGAAATGAAAAAGCCTAATACAGTTTTGTAGATGTATTTTTTTATTTAGGCCTTTTCATTTTATAAAATTTAATATTCAGCAGTTAACCAAAAGGATATAATAATTTATATTAAAAATGATACTAAATTTTAATATTTAACTCACCAAATCTTACGTTGCTGATAATAAAATAGGCAATGTAAAATGGTATTAATACGATCACCATAAAAAGAAGCATGTACAATCCAACATTCCAGTGAAAATATCTAGAACTGAGAAGAAAATTAAATCAATTAAAAAAGATGTTGTTTTTTTACTGTGAAATAATGTTAACTGCCTTTTTTTAAAAATAAAATTAGCAATTTTAAAAATAATAGAATTTAAAAATTTTCTAATTTAAATTTTTATTGAAAACCCAAAAAAATTCAATTTTGGAGAAATTACAAATAATTGCAGAAATTCAATTATTTAAAAAAGAAAATAAAATTCAACTATGTTCAAAATTAAAAAAAATCCCAATTATCTTTATAAATAACAAAATTTTTCTCTAAAGTTCAATTATTTTCATAAATGTCAAAAAAAATTTTTGTCCTAATTTCAATTATTTTCAAAAAATTTTCTAACTCCAATGATTTCCAATTATAAGATTTTAATAAAATTTCCCAAAACGAATTCAGTTATTTAAAAAAATTTTTAATAAAATTGCATGTAAACATTTAATTATTTTCTTAAATAATAAAAATTATACAGGAATTCAATTATTTTCATAAAAAAAAATTTGTTTAAGGAATGCAATTATTATTTTCAGAAAAAATAATTTAAAATTCTAGAAAATAATAATTGAATTAAAGTGATGAAAGTAATTTTGATGAAGTTACAGTAAAAATATTCTTATAATATAAAATAATGATTTTTATTACTTGATCATCTTTAATTATTAGGAAACATGAAGAAATCGATGTCTTCATGTTTTACAACAATACTTTAATAAGTTTTAAAAAAGGGTTAAATTTGAAATTTTTGAATGGCTTAATTTCTGTGGAAAATCCTGTTCCAAAAATAAGATTAAAAATAGAAATTGTGCAAATATTTTTCTTCTTTTTCTAAAACAAAATAATAATTTTGTTAAAAAATTGTGATTCATAAACAAAAATAATGCAAAATTAATAAATTTTCTATTTTTTAATCACAATTGTTTAACAATTTTCTAATTTTATTTAGAAGTAAAGAACAAAAATCTGCATAATATCAATTTGACAAAACATAATATTTAACAAAATTTCAATCTTTTAATGAAAAGAAGTGAAGAAAAATGTTTGAACATGATTGTTTTCTCTAAAATGTTAAAAATAATTCTAAAATGGTATTATTTTTGTATGTGTTTGAATTTTTGGAAATATGTAATTGAAAATACTTTAAATATTGAATTTTAAACAATTAGAAGATAATTTTCATTAATTTTCATTTTTAAAATTTATCCTTCAAGATTTTTCATTCTTCAAAAGTTGATTTTCAAAAATTGTAACAAAATACTTGAAATAAATTAATTATTTTCAATTAAATTTAACAACATTTTAACTATTTAAAAAGATTTTTATTATAGACATATTTGAAAAATTTAATTATGTTAAAAAATTATTTAAAAACAATTTTTGAAAGATTTGTTTAGTTATTTTTCGCATTATAAAAATCAAAATAACTTGCACTTTTTTACTAAAAAATGTGGTATTTTGTTGCAATGTTTGGAATAAAAATCGAAAAAGTCTCAATTTTCTTAATTTCCCTGACAAAAATTTTTTTCCTGACATTTCCTTGACTTTACTGACGAAAATTTTGTTTCCCTGACATTTTCCTGACTTTACTGACATGTGACCACCCTGCTAGTTATCTTTAATTTCTAATACTCACCTAGAATCTAATACACCAACAATTTCAAATATAATCAATTCAAACATTGTACAGGATAATGAAAAAGTAGTCGAGAAAATTAATTGCACCAATCTGTGATGGACTTCGTAATCGCGAAACAATTTTTTCACGAAAAAAACCCATCCTCCTAAAAAGAATAGAACCTGCAAGAAAGTCACTGAATAATTAAAAAATAAATTTATCGGTATAAAATATAAATATTAAAATAATATCAATTTATAAAAACTCATATAAATTTTAAAAATAATTAAATTAAATTTATTTAAAAGTTTCCTAATTAATATTACGAATTAGATATTATCTTTAATAATTCTAACGAAATACTTACATAATTCCTTAGGGTCTTTAAAATCACTTTAAAAAAATTGTACAACATATGTAATAATAACTGTACATTTTTTTTGTTCACGTAAACAATAAATTGTTAAAATTTACAATTTTCAAATAAAGAAACAAAAAGAACTAATAAAATTATTTAGATTGAGAAATAAGTATATTACAAATATTTTAATATATATTACGTGTTTAGAAAAATTTGTACGTTTAATTTGTAAATAAAATTACATAAAAATTAAACGTAAATAACAAAAAATAAACATAACCTTTGCATTAGAAAATTTTAGGTTAGGTTTGAATAAATATCGACATGGAACACTGACCTGTGTTACAAGAATAACAAACGTATCTTCAAAGAAACCCATAATTATTATTTGCTATTTTTTTCCTATGTTTAATAAAAAGAAATCCATTATTCTGTATATTTTTCGAAATGTTTCACATGACAGTTTTCAGTATTACATGGTTTGACATGGTTTGTAAAACTGATCAGCTGATTTTGCGCTGATTCACTCATTGGTTGATTTATGGCGGTTTATTTTAAAATCAAATTATTTGCGCATGCGAACTTATAAATTTTGGTAATTTTAAACTAATTTTTATAAAACAAATTATTATTACTATTATACTATTATCTTAATTATTATTATTATTATTATTATTATTTTACAGTATGTAAAAATTTGTTTTAATATAGTAATATTACTGTAATATTCCATGTAATAGTACCCAAGTAGCATGTAATATTGGGAACATTCCAGCAATATGCCACAATATTGAGGCAATATTGGTAATGTTAAGGCAATGTTCCCAATATCGCTGTAATATTACGTGCTACTGGGGTAGTAATATGAAGACATTAACACAAAGGTAATATTTCAGTAATTTTACTGGTAATATTTCAATGATATTACTGTATTTTTATCTGTAACATTACTTTCATATTATTATACAGATAAAATTACGGTAATATTACAGTAACATTATAGATAAAATTACTGTAATATTACAGATGTTACAGATAATATCACAGGAAATATTACAGTAATTTTACAGGAAATGTAACCTGTAAAATTATCATAGGTAATAATAATTATTACATGTAGTGCCTGTAGTATATTAATTTGGAGCTAAAATTGTAACATTACCGTAATGTTACTGGAAAATTGTAGTACAAAAGTAAAAATATGTACTGCTTGGGAGAATATTAAAGCAATCTTGCTGCAATATTGCTTAAAGTTCAAATGTTTTGCAAAATAAAAAAAAATTTGTCACTTTTGACAGAAAAGTTCGCACAGTTAAAAGCGAGTTCAAGGAATAAGAATATTTGTAAAAATAATAATGTAAATACCTCAAAATAGCAGGTAATATTAATAAACCTGTAGGTGAAGTCCAAAATAGATTATATAGTTTATTAATTGATGCCAATGGTCCATTATTCCCTGGATTCTTTCTTGTGTTTTGAGGTTATGTTGTCCGACTGAGGACTTATTTCAATCCTTGTTGTCATTATATCACTTGTTTCTTCACTTCGTCACTTCTATAATCATCAAGTCGCAGACAGGTTAATCGAATTTGAATAAATTATATTTAACTATTACACTGATATTAATAAACGAGATGAAACGAATGAAACTGATTTGTCTAACTAGACTTGTTTAACAACAAACTATTTTATGAAAACAATATTGTAAAACTTTCGTATAACTATACTAGATGGCGCCACTGTGAAAAGGGCGGGAAAAACAAGTTACGCATGCGCACAGAGTGTTTATAGTTACAGAAGCAAAATTGCAACAAATTTCCGCCTTTGTTTACATTCGTTTACGTAAAAAGACGTTTTGTACAAATAAAAGATTTTATTCAAATTATTCAACTTGATAGAGTGACCTCAACAGCGACATAATAAAAATTTTATAATGATCGAAATGAGTGTACAAGATAATGAAATAGGTAAATTCATTTTGACGCATTTTTTAAATTAACCGAATAGTTTAAGGTTAGTTTTGTATAAATAGACGCAGAGCAACGAGTTTTTATTTATAATTATAATAATATCAGAAAATGAATAAGTGAGTGTTAATATAATTAGAAAAAAAAGAGTAGAAACTAAATTATGCACCATTTATAATCTGTTTCAGTGATAAATAATACCTTCTCATGTGATGAGAATGTGGAAAAACATAATAATATGCGAAATAATAAGTGTCCACACGGCTACCGGCTGTCCATGCGGGTTCATCGACGTCTCTGTAACAGAATAAAATGCAACAATACACAATTTTTTCATTCTAAAAGAATGGTAAGTTTGAAAAATTTACGTTAATATTATTCTGACCTAAAATATGATCTAAACAATAGGAGAAGGTTACGCAAAAACAAATTTGTAATTCGCTCTGAAGAAAAGGACTTGGGAGACAAACAGTTTTATGTTACATTTGTAATTTTTGCATATATTTGGAAAATACAGAAAGATTAACATAAATCATTGATATTTAAGTCAATAAAAACTAATTTGGAATTTACGTATAATTATAGAGAGGAACTTTCAATAAAGACAAATCACAAACATAATCTATATAATTAGTTTGATCTTAAAGTCCATTTCTTCAGTGTGTTACATTACTTGTAAATAAAATAAAATAAAAAATAAAAATAATTCAAAACACAATAGTTAATTATAATTATAATTATATTTTCAATTTTAAAATTAATGTATTGAAAATCATCGAAATGTTACAAAGAATTTTATCAAAAAATTCGATAATAATATAGAATTCCTTCAAATAATTTTATTATTTAGGAAAATAACTGAATTCTCGCAAAGAATTTCATTAAAATTTTAAAAAATTTTAACTATTCATAAAAATAATTGAATTATTGCGAAGAATTTTACAATTTATGAAAATAATTGAAATGTTTCGAAGAATTTATTAAAATTTTAAAAAATAATTAAGTTGTTATGAAGAATTTTATAGAAATATTTGAAAATAATGAAGTTTTTTCCAGAAATTCAATAAAAGTTGTTTCGAAAATAATTGAATTTCTTTAAAGAATTTTAATAAAATTAAGTATATTCAAAATAATTGAATTCATCAAAAGAATTTTATTATTTTTTGAAAATAATTGAATTCTTTCCATTTTTTTGACGAATATATTTAAAAATTGCATTGAAAGTAATTTAATTTTTATATAAATTGAATTTTATGGAAATTTTTGAAAATTATTAAATTCTTTCGTGTAATTTTATTTAAATTTGATTAAAAATAATTTAATTCCTGCAAACAATTTTAGTATTTTTAAAAATAGTTAAATTGTTTCGAATAATTTATTAAAATTTTAGGCAATAATTGACATTTATGGAAATATTTAAAAATATTTGAATAATTGAATTTCTGCAAAGAATATTACAATTTATAAAATTAATTGAATTCTTGCGAAGAATTTTACTATTTATAAAAATAATTGAATTTTTTGGAAGGATTTTAGAAAAAAATTGAATTTTTTCGAAATGTGTTAAAATGTTTTTAAACAATTGAATTCTTCCGAGAAATTTCAGTTGCAATTTTTAAAAGTAATAAATTTTCAAAAATTTAAAAAAAAATTTAACTCCTGGAAAAATATATTTTTAAAAGTATTTAAATATGTAAGTTACTAATTTATATGAAGTTTTGAATAATTAAGTTTAGAAATTTTGAAAATATTAACTTCTTGAAAATTGTAATTGAAATTTTTTAGTGAAAATTTGAAAATTTGAAAAAATACTTTGAAAATAATTGAATTTTATACGAATATTAATGATCTACAAGTTTTATATGTTCAAAAATGAACGAAATATTTGCTATTAAAAATATTTTCATAAATTATTAATTGTAACAAAAATGAAAACTTTATAAATTTAACATTTAGAGATATGAAAAAAATAAATTTCGTTCAGTTGAAAGTTTAGAACTTTATGAGCATTACACCCAGAGAAAAATATTATTTAAACCAAATATAATTTATTTGAATTAAATAAAAGTATGTATATTTGTCTTAGACTCTACTAAATTATTTATTTGTTTTAATTAAAAATTTTATTTGAACCAAATAAATTTTTATTTGAACCAAATAAATTTTTATTTAAACCAAATAAAATGTACTTGAAACAAGAAAAATTTTATTCAAACCAAATAAAATTTATTTGAAACAAATAAAAAGTCTTGTTGGTATTGAGTCAAAATATATCTTTTTTCTGGGTATAGAATTAAAGTTATCAGAATAAGGGTAAGAGTTAACAAATTTCTGAAAATCAGGGTAAAGTCAGGTGAATAAAATATTGAAATATTTTCCAAATTTTTCCAAAATATTTTCCATTTAAATCCACAAAAATTTGATTAATTCGAAAAATTTTCAATTTGAATTTATTTTAATTAATCAAACATTTCAATAAAATTATTTAAAAAATAACTGATTTAAAATAAATTTGAATCCAAATTTGTCAAAGAACTAAGTTCTTTTCTAAATCAATTATTTTAAATAATTTTTAGAAACTTCTTTGAAAATTGAATTAATTAAAAAAAAAAAAAAATGAAAATCCATTCAAAGTACAATTTAAAATTCAAATTGGTTTCAATTCAATTTTACAAAAATTTCATTATTTGAAAATTTTTCAATATTTTTCGATCTTTTTCGCAATTTGAATCGACTGAAAAGAATTTTTTGGATCTTAAAATCGATCCGAGTCCTGATTTTCTTAAAAATACAAAATCTTCATAATTTTTTTTCCCTTCTATACACAAAATCTGTGGGAATATCTGAATTTGAAAAATTCACCCTCACATTATAGAAAATTGACCGCATAAAAGATTATTTCGTGCGTGTAACATATAAACAGTCCCAGTCCCATTTCACCCATTTTTTTCTTCTTTTTTTTTTCAAAGAAATTCCAGAAGCTTTGAGGGAACCGTTTCGTTTCTTTTCCCTCCATTCGAATCTCTAAAGCACCTGTTGTTGCTTATACCTGTTTCCACACACTTGGTGTGCTGAGTCCCTCGTTCACGCAAACCTGCGGCCGCGAATGCCACTCCAGTATTGAAGCGCACGTTGTCCCGGCATCAACATTATATATATCCACCTATAACACTACGCAGCTCTTTTTATTTACATTTAAACTTGATTCATTATTTTTCATTTTTTTTTTAAATTTTACTTTTACGCGCGTGACACTATTTTGATTTTATATCAAAAATTAAATTATGGAAAGGATAAGGGAATATTTGACAAGAATAATTTGTCATTTGGAAATATAAAGTGATGTGTGAACTGATTTGTGGCAAAAAACCGGAAATTTCTCTTTTACATATATATGTGTGAAGTGCAATGGTGATTATTTCTTGGAAAACGAGCTGAAATTTTCAGTTTAAAAAAAAAAAATAAATAAAACCTCTTTAACATGGAGGATAAAAATCAGGATACTTGCTATAGTCCGGGCAGCATTGCAGGAGCTGTTATTGGAACCTTTTTAACAACAATTCTGCTTTTTGCGGTTGCTGCTTTATTTTACAGACAGTGGCGCAGACATAAAGGTATTTTATAAAAAAAAATTTGTTTTGTTTTTTTAATTTCACAACAGAATTGACATTCGAATCTTAATAATACCTTTTCGATGCATTGAAGTTGCATAAATCTTACAAAAGTCGATTTACATTCATTCTTTTGCCCCAAAAACGATTTTGAATCCTCATTAATTTTCGATTCTTCTGCAATCAACTTAAAAAGTGCTATAAATTATATTATTTATATAATAATAATAATAAAAATTTTAATAATATTTATAACACTAATACTGTTAATAATTATAGTAATATTAATAATAATAATAATAATAATAATAATAATAATAATAATAATAATAATAATAATAATAATAATTTTTTGAAACTGCTCTGTAAATAATATAAATCTAAATTTTTATAAATTATTATATATTTTTGTAATGTTTAAAATTATTTTATTAATATAATAATTATAATTTTTTAATTGGAATAAGTAATTAATAATTATTTATTTTCTATAATTTTTATTAATTTAAAAAAAATTAAATTAAATTTGTGTATCATTATAAATAATTAATAATTATAAATTATTTTTCGTATTACTTATTTAAATTATCTTATTAATTAAAATAATAATTACTATTATGAGCATAGACCTTAGACAATAAATAAACGAGTATGATAAAAAAGAATGAAGTATTTTGTTATTGCTATAGAAGTAATTTACAATTCAAATTTACAAAGTAAATTTTTTTGTATCACTAAAAAAATGTCTATATAACTCTTGTTAAAATCAATTTAAAATTTTTAATAATATGAGGAAAAATTATTATTTAGCTAAATTTTTAAACTGTTTTTGAAAATTATTCAAATTTTATTTTAAAAAATAATGTTAAAAAATAACTATGGAAATAATAAATTAAATACATTTTTAATTTATGTATAAACAATTGAATGATTTCGGAAAAAACATATTTAAAAATAAAGCAAATATTTTTATAAAAATAAGTCGCTGTTAATGTTTACAGCAAATAATAAATATTATTTATTAATACTGTTAATATTATTATTATTATTATTACTTCCTCATAGAGGAAGTATTACTATTTATATTGTTAATAACTATTATTTATTTTGTTACTATTATTTATTTATTAATATTATTACTTTCTAAATCTGAATGAGTTAAAATTCACTGATTCATCAGTTAAAAATTCTTAAATAAATTTATAAATTTATTAATATTTTAAGTAAATATTATTAATAAATAATAAATAATATTAAGGGCTTTTGAACCATTATGACGTCACAGTTTTAGAATAAATGCTTTGCCTAATGTGTGACGTCATAATTTTTCAAATGTCCTGAAATTAAAAAATTTTTTAAATTAAAATTCTTACGCCCTCTTAAGATATCTAAGAAGCAAAAACTTTCAAGTTGTGTTTATAATTTTGAAAGTAAAAATACAAAAAGAGAATCAATTTCTACTACAAATTTTTGAGGTTCAAGCATTCTATACATCTAAAATATTCAATAAAATCTGGTTTCAAAATTATATAATTAAAAAGGGACTTTTAATCAAGATAAATCTAACCCTTCTTAGGTACCTTCCTTGAGAGAGCGTCTCAATTAATAACTTAAAAATTTTTAACTGATGAATCAATTTAATTTGAAAGCAAAAAATCAATTCAGTTTTAAATCAATTAAAATTTTAACTGATTCATGTTTATAAAGTGACATTTATTATTTATCATTACTGTAAATATTTATTAATTATTCATTACTTATTAATATTATTTACTAACATTATTCATTATTTATTGTTTATTAATATTATTTAATTTTTAATATTTATTATTTATTATTTAGGTATTATTTATTATTTATTAATTATATATTAATTAATATTTATAATATATACACAATATTTCGTTTAATTATTTCCAATAATAATTATAAAATAGTCTTCATAATTTTTCATTTTTATTTGTTGTTTTTCTTAAATCTTTTTTTCAAAGATAATAAATATAAAGACATTATGTCACGTTGAAAAATATACCCCTTTTTTTCTCTAATACGTATAAAATTAAGCAAAGATATTTAAAATTATTATTGCCTTGACGCCAATGGAAATGATTAAGATATTTTTCCATGTAAATGAGAGGCGGTTCTAATTATTCAATGCATAGCTCAGAGAAAATGTTCTTCACATTCACAGAATCACTTTATTCATATGTTATAAACTTTATAGATAATAACAATATTCCTGCTTTTTTTTACTAAGTATTCACTATTCAGATAAATTTATTAACCATAAAAATTAATAAGAATAAAAGATTTTAAAATAAGAAAAAAAAAATTAAATTGAAAAATTAAATATTAAAAATAAATTTCATAAAATTGGTGTCAACAAAATTTATAAAAATTGTGCCTTTGATTTTTTAGTTTTATTATTATTAGAATTTGATAAAACTGGAAAAAATTATTTGTTCCAGGAGCCGATCACTTAATTATTATCAAATAAATTACTTGAATTATATAATTTTTGAGTCAATTAAAATTGTAGAACAAATAATTTTAGTATTTTACATAAATATGAATTGTACCATTTAATTGATTGAAATAAAAATTATTCGATTTAAGTAAATATTTATTTGATAGACAACTAATCAGTTATTTGAATCAAATTTTTTCACTGTAGAATTTAATATGGAATATTAAAAAGTTTTACTATTTTATGTAAATGTAACTTTATGTAAATCAAAGAATTTTTGTATATATTATTATCATCATGAGAAAAAAGATTTTCCCGTTAGGATTGTTTTGAAATTTACATTTATAGGCTTTTTTCTATAATTTTCCTCATAATGTCGTGTGTGTGTACAACTCGAGTTAGATTATGAATAAATTTACAGAAAAAGATCTTTGTCAGGGAGAAAAAGATGATCATTTTTTATATATATAAATAGGAGAGATTTACAGGTGTAATGAATTTTAAAAAAAAGCGCTGGAATTTCTAAACTGTAATATAAAAATTAGTCCCGTGATCCTAAAAATATTGTCTATTACAAAATACGAAAATATTTATTCGTTTCTATATTACAACTGGTGTAAAGTATGCTTTACAGTTACCATAATTCTGGTAACCGCAGTGCCACATCAATTTTTATTGTCATAAAACCGGTATATCTTGAAAGTTATTTTCTTACATCAAACTATTCGCGAATATCCAATATAGAAAAGGATGTGTTTTTCCAATTTAATAAAATCTAAAATGACAGGTAAATTTACTACGAGATACAATCAGATAAAGAAAAGAGAGAAAGAGAGAGAGAGAACGGAAATGATAAGCTAATCCATTTGTCATCAAAATGATTTACAGAGTCAATATCAATTTGTTGTGCAATGAAATTCTTCAAAATGTGTTTGTGGAGCAAACATATCCTCTGTCGAATGTGTATAGTCAAGGACACCTGTATGTTTCATAATAATACAGGAAGACAATAAAACTCTACCTGTAAATCTTGACATTTTCCGTCAAATATTTTTTTTTCACCCTATTATCTTTTGGAAAAATTATATTCTGTTTTACATCTCAATTGGAAATTCTTTACATTATGCATTTTATAGCAATAATTCATAAGTTCTGAAACATTCATATCATTGTTCTAAACGTTCAAATGAACGAAATATTTTTTCTGTTTAAATAATTTTAATAAATACAATTCTAAAATAAAAATCTTAAATTTTCCCATATTTGTATATGTTATTGATTTTAATACAAAAGGTAGATTTTTAAACTCAATTTCTTTACGTAATCCTTGTAATCTTCAAAATAATCCGTAACAACTTCCGGAGGATAAGTCAGAATATTATCTTTAAGAAAAAAAGTATCCATTTTTCTTATTTCAGCATCATTAGTTTTGTTTCTCTAAAAATGTTATTTTTCTTCGTGATTAACTTAAAGTAGTTGAGAGAATTTTTTTTTTTTTCGACAGACACTAATGATAAAAGTGAAACGCCCAGGGATTTCCTGACCCATACATAATTTTCCATCTCCTTTCCCCTAATGTGTGATTATCGGTTTTTTGTATTGGAATTTTTATTTTTAATTTACGGATTTGTTTCTCTGTTATAAGAAAAATGCATCATCGTGCTGACTATCGAGAGCGATCTTTGAAAACCGGTGTTTCCACCAAGAGTGCATCGGCACAACACTGTCATTTATTTTCTTTTCTCTCTTTCTCTTTATACGTATATACATATAGCATACTATACAGAACTTGGACCGGTTGTTGTACCTGGCATCTTCTCAGAAATTTATCTGGCACGCAGCCGTACCAACTTGTTGGATAATTCTGATGAAAGCTTCTTGTAATTGGTCTGTCACTAGACAACCACAATCGTTTTAAAAGAAGGTGGATCGGTATCAGATTCTTCTCATTTAGAGAAAATTATATTTTTCTGTTAACTAACCGCATTTCTGCATTAATTCAGAGGTTGATTAATTTATCGAATTCCATACGGGGAGTGTAACTAGACAATTAGAGAAGGAGAATAACGGATAAAAGTATCATTTACTCTGCTATATTTTTGACTGATCTTGTATTTTAGTGTTGGATTTATTACTAGTTGTTTCAGTCATGTAGCGAAATCAGGACTCGAACTTTAGAAATAATTAAATTCTTCTCCGAAATTCAATTATTTTCAAAAATTTTGCTCAATTCAATGATTCTTAATATCTACTATTTTGAGACGCATGCTTATTCCCGAAATCTTTTTTAACCAAATAGTTAATTGATATAAAACTACTTAACTTAAAATTCACATAATGTGCACATTATTTGACATAAACTTCATTGCACACAAAAACCATTTAACATAAATATCATTTGTCATAGAATTCATTAAACAGAAATATTATGTTACATAAAACTCAGATAACTTAATTCTCATTTGACATAAAAATTATGTAACATAAATTTCTATTGACATAAAAATCATTTAACATAAATTTTTTTTGACATAAAACTCATTTAACGTAAATTTTTATTTGTTATAAAATTCATTTGACATCAATTTCATTTGGCATAAATGTCATTTAACGTAATTCTCATTTGACATAAATATCATTAGACATAAAATTAGCTTAACATAAATTTCATTTGACGTGAATATCATTTAACATAATTATTATTTAACGTAAAATTAAATTTATATAAATTTCATTTAGCATAAATTCCATTTAACATAATTCTCATTTGATATAAAATTTACTTGACATAAATATCATTTGGTATAAATCCCATTTAACATAATTTTCATTTGACATAAAGTTCACTTGATATAAATTTCATTTGACGGATAACTCATTACACATAATTCTCATTTGACATAAAATTCAGGTGTCGTAGATTTCACTTTACTTAACAATCATTTGACATATAAATATAGGCGCGAATTTCAAAATTGACGAATCACAATGTTGTTGATAATATCTAATTGGTTACTTTTAAAATTGGCGCCGATATTTTTATGTAAAATGTAATTTGTGTAAAATGATTTTTATGTCAAATGAGAATTTTGTTGAATGACTTTTATGACAAATGAGAATTGTGTTAAATGTCTTTTATGTCAACTGAACTTTATGTCAAATGAAAATTATGTTAAATGGGATTTATACCAAATGAAATTTATGTCAAGTAAATTTTATGTCAAATGAGAATTATGTTAAATGGCATTTATGCTAAATGAAATTTATATAAATTTAATTTTACGTTAAATAATAATTATGTTAAATGATATTCACGTCAAATGAAATTTATGTCAAGCTAATTTTATGTCTAATGATATTTATGTCAAATGAGAATTACGTTAAATGACATTTATGCCAAATGAAATTGATGTCAAATGAATTTTATAACAAATAAAAATTTACGTTAAATGAGTTTTATGTCAAAAGAAATTTATGTTAAATGATTTGGATGTCAATTAGAAATTTATGTTACATAATTTTTATGTCAAATGGGAATTAAGTTATCTAAGTTTTATGTAACATAATATTTCTGTTTAATGAATTCTATGACAAATGATATTTATGTTAAATGGTTTTTGTGTACAATGAAATTTATGTCAAATAATATGCATATTATGTGAATTTTAAGTTAAGTAGTTTTATATCAAATAACTATTTGGTCAAAAAAGATTTCGGGAATAAGCATGCGTCTCCTATTTTCATAAATTTTTCCAAAAGAATTCAATTACACGGAGAAAAATGGATGTTTAAGGTAAATATCTACATGTTAAAGTTTAATATTTTTATTCCTTAACATAGGGACAGCTATCTAGATATTAAAAGTAAATATCTGGATGTTAAGCGTTAATATCTAGCATGTGATTTGAATATAGATATTAAAGTTTAATATTTTTGATGTTAAGAGTTAACATATTTTTTCAATATTTACTTTTGAATATCCAGTTTTCTCCGTGTATTAAAAAAAAAATTCAATAAAATTCTACACAAACATTTAATTATTTTTTAAAAAAAAGAAACTTTCACAGGAATTTCATTACATATTTACAAATTTTTTTATAAATCTCTTCGCAATCATTCAATTTATTATTTTAATAAATAATAAAATTTTTACAGGGATTCAATTATTTTCGTAAATAATAAAATTCTTTTTAGGAATTCAATTATTTTTATAAATAATAAAACTGATTGCAGAATTTCAATTATTTTTAATACAATTTTAATTAAATTCCTCGAAAAATGTAATTGTTCTTAAAAATTTTATTAAAATTCGTCAAAAGAATTCAATTATTTAAAAATTTGTTGATAACGATTCTTTATGGGAATTGAATTTTAAGGAACATTAAATTATTTATATTTTTGTATTTAAATAATTGAATTTTAGTGGAATTTTCTAATAAAAATTGATTTAAAAATTAATTTTAGTTGAAATTTTAAATAATAATTGAATATTAAAAGCAATATAACGTGAATTTTTAAAAATAATTGAATTTTGAAATTCATTTTTTTGAAAAGTTTAATTGAATTTTTTTAATATTATTTTAAGTTTTTATTTTCTAATATTTATTTCATTGAAGAATTTACGAATAATTGAAGTTTTGTAAAATTGAATTGTAAACAAATGGATTTGAAAATTGTACAAGAAAACGTTTTTGAAAATTATTGAAAATGATCGATTTAAAGAAGAATTTTAGTTAAAAATTCTTGTAAATAATAATTCAATTCTAAATGGTTTAACTAAATGGTTTAAATTCTAAATGGTCATCTTTAATTATTATAAAACATGAAGAAACCGATGACTCCGATTCGAAGACTCGGAGTTATCGATATCTTCATGTTTTATAGTTAAAATTTAATTTATAGTTTTAAGTAAAATTTTCTCTTATTTGACTCGGACTGGTTATATTTTTGTCAATAATTGATCCGTAATTTTTCATTTTTGGTCCGTAAAGTCGGTATTTTTAAATATTTTCACAGTTTCGAGCTCTGAGATATGTTACTTGTCATGAACATAACAGTGTCCAAATCAAAAATAGATTAACTGTCGACAATGTTATTCTGAAGTAATGCCAAAATTTGTTTTACCTCTCTGAACCAAAAAAAGAAAACCATTTTTCCAAAATTTTTGAAGTCCTGAGAAAATTAAGAATTCCAAATACTTATTTGGGTGACAGTGACAAAAGTGTGACATTTTCATCCTCCAAAAATAGTTCGACACTAACTTCAAAGATCTCAATAAATGCCAATTGTCTACATTTCTTAAAAATCACCGAATAATTTGAATTATTCCATAAAACTGCATTCACAGAATCGTGATCAGCTATACCCCAAAAAATCCACGTACTATAGAATATAATTGAGTTTTCTGTTAAAAATGGTTTCTCTGTTAAAATTGTATCTGTTAAAATTGTTGCATTTTGTTAAAATTTTTTTAATGAAGTTGAATAAGGTTATCCTAACTATTATTCTCATGTACTGTAATAAGGTTAATGTAGAATGTAATTACGAGGAATTTCGAAAAGATTGTTCTCTATGCGAGTAACTTATAATTATACTATAGACAAATTGTCTCAGAAATCCATTGTACTTAATACACTGTTTCTCTGCTTCTTCTAAAGTAATTGACATTTACAATTATGATTAGAAACAGTATTCCAATAAAATTATAATTGAAAACTCGTAGAAAAAATGCTAAATACGCTTGACTAATTATAATAAAAAAAAAAATGAGGTCATTAAGATTAATCACGCGACGCTCATTAGTTAAAATGTATTTAAGTTAAAAATGATAAACCAAAATAAATTCCAAGATTTTATTTAACTTTCACTTTGACGATAACAACTTGGATATAATATTTATTTTTTGATAGTAATTCATCTGAAATGACTATTTTAGCATTTGAATTTGAAGTCCCGCGCGCATATAGTTGCATCATTGAGTCAGTAATCTACAGCATTTTAATGCAAATACTGTCCTGATTTGACATTATGTCACAGCTTTTCTTTTCAAGGAACGTATACATATATATATACCTTGTGGAGTTTGCACTGTCAGTATCAGTTTTAGAAGAGGAAAAAATCTTCACTTTTTCCAACGACTGGTTACAAAAGACACGTATAATAAATATACGTATATAAAATCCCGCACTTAAACGACGCAAGGGTAAATAAAAATGATTTACACCTTTTCCGCATTTCTAGAATAAAACTATTCGACATTATCTTCGAAAATTTTATTCTTTTATGAGTGGTTTGCAACGGCTGTTTGTGATAAGCCAAACGCAATAGACTTTTATATATATATGTAAATTTCGATGAACTTTCTCTAAAATATTAATTTGAAAATGCAAAATTTGCCCTTCTTTGCTACAGAAACAAAACATTTAATAATAGTCCTGAATCGACGATACTGTTTCAATAAAACGATATTATCAAAAACTGATAAATATGCCTGCTATGCCTTCAGTTTGCAAGTTATTTTCAAAAGTACTAGAATTATTTAATTTTCTACGCGCCATTGCATATAAAGTGTGTGTTCTTTTTGCACACAAAGTGAAATATTTCCCCCCCAAAAAAAAGTACTTGTAAAGGAGAGTGCTAGATGATAGTTTACCTAAACCTTCCTTTTTGCCAGGTTTTGAAGAAATTCCAGTCCGTAAATTGAAAAACGAATGTTTGCTCCAACATTATTTAATGCACACGTACAAGACAAAGTCGAAAAAGAAAATTTTACGCGTTTCGAAGGGGCGTTTCTGCCAGAAGGCAATGAAGCAAAGGAACGCATTGAATTCCTGCGGTACCATCGATGCAATATAGCAGCCAACCTGAAGCCCCTAGTCAGCAGACTCGTTACACATTTCAATGCCTCGAATTCCTGGAGAAAAGAGACGATTCTCGTTCGGAGATTTATAGGTCTTTTCGTTATCCATTATCTTTGGATCGTTCGAAAAAGAGGGTTCCTTCCGGCAAAAGAGATGGGAAGATTATGATTAACAGAAAGTTGATCAGCACCAATGTATCTTGCATGTATATATTATATACATGTATGATTGCATGGTACATGTATATATACCGAGTACGTAAATACTTTTAGTTATGTTTACGTATATGGAGTACTATAAGTATACACTATAAGGTTATATCTATAAGTACATGGTATAACCTGTATTGAGGTATTTTGTGGGAATGTGTGGGTACGATTGTGTGTATACACCAAGAGTGGCGAGAAAGATAGAGGCAGTATAGGTCTGCAAAACTGGTGAAGGCCTTTAGAAAGTGCGGCTTCGGGCTCCTGCCAGGTCGTTGAGTCTGATACCACCGCACTGAAGCTGGAGGTATGGCATGCCGTTTCTTGTCACTGTATAGGGTATTCTAAATGCGTGCACAATTACTGTACACTAATACTGTCATCTTGATACCGCACGAAAATACATGCATGTGGATATTATCACACATTTCTGGATTATTAATTCTTCCCGAACTCGACAAATTTAAATCCATATTTCCAAAGATAGTGCCTAACAATTTTTATGAACCTTTCTGAAATATTTTACTACTCTTAAGATTTAACTGATCTTAGAAGGTGACAATTAGTCAGCTGATTTCAGAACTTGTCCACTTAGTGATCTTGAAAATAAATGTTCTTCTTGTTTTTGATTACATTACTTATGGTTATTATCTATCGGATTATCTACTTATAGTGATTACCTCTACTTAGTATTTATATACTCCTTAGGAATATTTACGAACGTTTTTTCGAATATTTCGCTGTCTTTAGACGACTTCTGAGTTCTGAAGAAAACTAGCCGACCGGTAGAGGAAAGGTATAATTATTTTTTGTTGAGTTTTATCTAGATAGTCGGAATTAACACACAGTTAATTCTTTTGCTTATTTTTCTTTCTTCACTAATTGCGAATATGTACAAAATTTTCAAACTATGGTTGAGAATTATTAGAACACATTAAAATTGTCTAACAGTTTTTTTATTTTGTTGGTTATTATGGAGATGAAAAGTATAAATTGGGTTACGAAAACAATATCAGTATAACATACAGTATAAGAATTTAGGCTACTTATCAGAATAAGTAGTAGAGGAAAATTTCTTTCAAAAATAGTAACAATTTATGCCAATAGCAGTAGCATTCAGCTAGTACTTATCCAACAATACAAGTACTTATCCAATAAAGTCGAAATTAATTAAAATAAAGTCAAAATTATAGCAAAGTAATCAAGAAAAGTTTCCTCCAATAGAGTCAATTTTGTGTTAGCATCTTGAAGGATGACTTCATGAATTATCATCTACATGTCATCCGTTTAACTTTAAAATTAAATAATAGCTTAGATACGGAAAACAGTAATATTTTCCTATCTCCATACACCGACTGTATATAAAATATAACATTTTATAAAATATTTTTCTAAACCACATTTTTATGCTTAACATGTATATTGACATATCTCTTTCCTACCTGCATTGAATTTTAACTGTTTATATCTTAATTGCGTTCTCAAAATGCAACACTATTGAGGACAAACAAATAAGTATGATGCTGAAGTTAGCAACGTTTTTAAAAAAATAAAATTGAAAAAGAATATACATTAAAAATTGGAGATGAATTTAATTTTCTTTAAGTTAATTAACTTGAAGAAAACATTAAATTAATTTTCAAGTACACAAATTTTAAAGAATTTAACTTTTCCTTACAAGACAGCACTTTCAGGCTTCGCACTCTTCTACTAAAACCTATACTATTTATTACTTTTTTTACAATTTGCTAGTATTTTGATACTTCTTTCAGATTTCTGAAACTAAAAGCTACTTTCTTCTTTTTTTTACAAAATACTTTAGATTCACTTATGATTGAACTAAAGAATTTATTCTCAAAAATTTTAATAGAATTCTTAGAATTACAGATAAAATTCTTTAAAACGATTCAATTATTTTCAAAAATTTGAAGAAAATATATTTTGTCAAAAGACTTCAATTATTTTTCCGCAAATAACGAAATTCTTTGCTAAAATTCAATTATTTTCATTATCTGTTATTTTAATAAAATTTCACAAAAGAATTCCATTATTATTAAAAAAAAAAATTTAATAAAATTCTTCACAAAACCTTCAATTATTTTCATAAATAATAACATTTTCACAGATTTCCAATTATTTCAAATATAATTTTCATTCAATTTTTTGAAAATTTTAAATAAATTCACTCAAAAAATGCAATTATTCTTAAAAAATTTTTTCAATTATATTTAAAAATTTTGATAAAGTACTATATAATAATTCAATTTTAAGAAATCATGAATTGTTCAATCCATTATTTATTTATATATTAAAATAATTGAATTTTTTTAGAACCTTCTAACAAGAATTTACTTAAAAATGAATTTCAGTTAAACTTTTAGTATTTACACTATGTACTTTAAGTCCGCTAATAATATTGAAATAAATAAATTATTCTCAAAAATTTTAGTAAAATTCTTCGAAACGATTCAATTATTTTCAAAAATTTTAAGATCTTTTTTTTGGCAAAAATTCAATTATTTTCCCAAAAATTGAAATTCTTCCCTGAAACTCAATTACTTTCCCTAATAATGAAATTCTTCGTTGAAATTCAATTATTTTCAAAATATCTACTATTTTATTAAAATTTCACAAAAGAATTCAATTATTTGAAAAACATTTTAATAAAATTCTTTACAAAAACTTCAATTATTTTCATAAATAATAACATTTTCACAAATTTCCAATTATTTAAAATATAATTTCCATTTAATTTTTTGAAAATTTTAAATAAATTCACTCAAAAAATGCAATTATTCTTAAAAAAAATTTGTCATTTATTTTTTTAAATTTGGATAAAATACTTTTTTGTAATTCAATTATTTTAAGAAATAATTAATTATTCCATCCATTATTTATTTTTGTATTTAAATAATTGAATTTTCGTAGAACTTTCTAACAAGAATTTATTTAAAATTGAATTTCAGTTAAAGTTTTAGAACTTACACTATGTACCTACTTTAAGTCCGCTAATAATATTAAAATAAATAAATTATTCTCGAAAATGTTAATAAAATTCTTCGCAACGATTCAATTATTTTCCAAAATTTTAAGTTTTTTTTTTGACAAAAATTCAATTATTTTCCCAAATAATGAAATTCTTCGCTGAAACTCAATTATTTTCCGATACAATGAAATTTTTCGTTGAAATTCAATTATTTTCAATATAGAACTATTTTATTAAAATTTCACAAAAGAATTCAATTATTTAAAAAAAATTGTAAAAAATTCTTTGCAAAAACTCCAATTATTTTCATAAATAATAACATTTTCATAGATTTTTAATTATTTAAAATACAATTTTTATTAAATGTTTGAAAATTTTAAATAAATTCCTAATAAGAATGGAATTAAAAATGAATTTAAGAAAAAAATTTAGATAAAAATTTTTTTCTTATAATATGAATTATAATATGAATTTTTAGAAATAATTAAATTTCAAAAGATTTTAAATTGAATTGTCTTTGAAAATTTTGATTTTTGTAAAACTGTAATAATATTTAAATATTTAACATAAAAAATTAATAATTTATTATTTTCCAAAAGACAGGGAAATATACTGAAGTCAAATTTTTGTGAAACGATTGAAACGAGTTTTTTTTAATTGACCAATTAAATTTTTCGATAGCTACTTTTTACTACTTTTTTCAGTCTTTTAAAGCTACTTTTTTAAAAGTAATTATCGAGTGCGAAGCCTGTACAAAATAATATTGTATCATCAATTTTTCCTTTCGGTTTTCAAAAACGTACTTCAAGCCTATAAATAAATGAAGAACATAAAGGAACACTATACTTTAGTATAGTTAGAATTTCTGTAGGTATTTATCATTAGTTGTCATAAATTTTGTATTTAAATACATTAATGATTTTCACTATTTCTTCATTATGTAATTCTATGGCCTATAAATTTGAGAAATGAAAAATGATAATCATTACTGGTGTGTAGGATTTCTTGATTGTTTTTATCGAGATAAGTGTGTGTACAGTATAGTATGTTGTCTGCAGTATATTGTACGGATTCATAGCGATTATTGCTGGGAGTAAAGATGAGGGCGGGTGGTGTAAGATATAGTATTTACCTGTGCGCATCACCGCAAATCTCAAGTGTTTGTTCACATACACAATATACTTCCCGTGTCGTACTAACGCAGGTACTTTACACTTTTTATTCCATTGGCGGAGGCAAAATATATTCTCATTTCATCCGGAATTTACATTCTTATTTTCTTTTTCAAACTGCGATAAAAATTCGATTTTCATTTTATCGCATGAAAAACAGTTTTTTAAAACAATAAGGATATTTGTACCAACCAAAAAACTCAGTGAACTGTAAAAAGAAGAATCATTTTAAGATGGAGTATAATTTTTCAATTTCTGTAAAAGTTGTAATGTCTTAAAATTTAATCTTTTTAAAAGTGACCCCTTTTTGCTATTGTTGATATGATATAATTTGGAATTGAACGTAAAAAAATTGGTCCAATTTTTGCAATAGTGGTATGAATATAATAAAGAAGCGTATAGATAGAATAGACACTATCGTGTGGTTTTTAACAACCGCACAAGTTCCTCAGACCTGCTTTCCTCAATAACACGCGATTGTTCCAGTCGTGGAAGCAATTAAATGCCTTCTAGTGTGAAAACAAGAAAACTTACCCGAACTGCCACTAAACAATTAGTTTTTCAAGGTTTGCTTTTAAACTATATGAAAAAGAATGCAATTAACAATTGCTGATGACTTGCTTTGTTCGCTAATATTTTTGAATGACTTTGTTTCGTAATGTATACTTATCTAGATATGTATACACCTCACTTCAAACTTATTTAAATTAGAAATAGAACAATTGAGCTTTTTTTTACTGTCTTGCGTTGATCCAATATTTGGTGTACACGATCTACTTTTCAATATACGCAACTGATTTCATTCTAAATAAACGTAAATAATTTTTCTTAAGACTTGTAAATCTATTTTTTTTTCAAATTCAACATTATTCTATCTGTTGGTCTACAAATTATGAACGAGTGTTTTAAAATTTAATGCATAAATTATTATAAATTATTTTCGCAATTCTACGTCAATGTTAAAATGTTCTTCATTATAGTAGGTGCGTGCACTAATACATAAGGGCATATTCTTGTACATACTGAAAAGAGATCCCTATCTTCGATTTCCTCAGCTCCTCTTAAATGCTCCACTCTTTATTTCGCTCTTTTTTGTCTTTCTCTTCATTATTCCTTCAAGAATATCTTAGGGAGAAAAAAGCACGAACCCTTTTTTTCACCATTTCATTATTTTCTGCCATAAAAAAGCAGTACGAGGAAAAATTTCTAATAGGCGATATATCACATTACTGTTAAAATAATAATAATAATAATAATTATTATTATTATTATTAATAACAGGGTTGCCACGCAACCTGGAAAACCTGGAAATGTCAGGGAATTTTATAAATCTTAAAGAAACCTGAAAAAGTCAGGGAATTTTAATCGGAATCCTGGGAAATTGTTCTCTAAAGTTATTGTGTTTATTCTTGAAATCTATATTTTTTTAAATATTTCAAATTTAATTCAATTTTAAAAGAGTTGCGTTTACAATTTTCATATAAATAGATAAACATCAAAAGGTTTTAATTTGCAATTTTGTAAAATTTCAATTTTGAATGAATTAATAATTAAATATAATAAAAATTTCACAGGAATTCTATTATTTACAAATTCTTTATTAATTTCTTCGCAATAATTCAATTATTTTCATAAATATAATCAAATTTTTTACAGAGATTCAATTATTTTCATAAATAATAAAACTCATCGCAGAATTTCAATTATTTTTAATACAAATTTTAATGGAATTTCTCGAAAAATTTATAATTATTCTTGAAAATTTTATTAAAATTCATCAAAGAAATTCAATTATTTTAAAAAGCCTTCCTATCATCAATTTATTAGAATTTAAGTATTATTGACAATACATTTTTAATTAACTTTCTTGAAAGAATTAAATTATTTTCAAAAATTTTAATGAAATTCTTTTTAACAATTCAATTTTTTTTCAAAATAATTTTAATAAAATTCTTCCTAGAAATTTAATTAATTTCAATAATTTATAAAAATTCAATTATTTTCAATGTCTACTACTTACTATTAATTATGGTCAAAAGTTTAAAAAAATTATCGTCAAAATTTCAATTATCTTTATAAACAATAAAATTTTTCTCCAAAATTCGATTATTTTCAAAAAATTTAATAAAATTCTTGGCAAAATTTCAATTATTTTCAAAAACTTTTTCAATTCAATCAAATTTTCTTTTACAGAGATTCAATTATTTTTGATACAATTTTAATCTAATTTCTCGAAAAATGAAATATATTCTTAAAAATTTTATGAAAATTTGTCAAAAGAATTTTAATTACTTATTTTAAAATTTGTTGATAAAATTCTTTAAATGAGAGTTCAATTTTAAAAAACATTCAATTCTTCAATAAATTATTTAGTTTTGTAACATGTAACATGAAGACTCGGAGTGATAATAATTTTTTATAAGTTGTTTAATTTCAAAAAGAGGTTTGAATTTTAAATTTTTGAAAATCTTAATTCTTATAGAAAAGTTATAAGGAATTCAATTATTTAAATACAAAAATAAATAATTTATTAAATAATTCATTTTATATTAATAATATCATTTTATTTAAATTTGTACAAAAAAATAATTGAAATTCTGCGATAGGTTTTGTGATTTATGAAAATAATTCAATTCTTGCAACGAATTTTATTAAAAATTTTTTTTAAGAATTGAATTCTGTGAAGAATTTTATTTTTGAAAATAATTGAATTCCGGAGAAAAATATTATTATTTATGAAAATAATTAATTTCTTGTGAAGAATTTTATTCAAATTTTTTTAAATAATTGAATTCCCATAAAAAAATGTATTATTTGTGAAAATAATTGAATTCTTAAGAAGAATATTGTATTGAAAATAATTTAATTATATAGAAAAATTTCATTAAAATTTGCAATTTTATTAATATAACTAAATCTTGTAGAAATTTTGTCAACATTTTTTTTAAATAATAGAATTTTTAAAAGAAGTTTATTTAAATTTTTCAGAACTATTTTTTTTTTAATTTTCTGAATATATTTGAATTCCTTCGAGAAACTAAAAAAATTAAAAAAAATTGAATTGGTGCGAAGAAATTTATAAAAAATTGATAAGTAATTAAATTCCTGTGAAATTTTTATTAATATTTTGTTTAAATAATTGGATTCTTTTGGAAAATTTTATTAAAATATTAGATATTATAAATAATTGAAATGAGGAAAATTTTTGAAAATAATTAAAATTTTGCCAAGAATTTTATTAAATTTTTTTTGGAAATAATTGGATTTTTGAGAGGAATTTTATTTTATTTATAAAGATAATTGAAATTTTAATAAGAATTTTTTAAAAATTTTCAAACATAATTGAATTTATGCGAAGAAGTTTATCACTTTTGAAAATAATTAAATTTCTGTAATCAGTTGTTCTTAAAATTTCTATTTAAATTCATTAAAAATTGATTTTTCTAAAATTTCAAATTGAATTCTTTGAAGTTCATCTGTTTATGAAGATTGTAAACGCAACTCTTTTGAAATCCAATTAATTTTGTAATTTTTAAGTAAAATTATTAATTAAATAATTTATAAGTTATAATTTTATGATGTAGGTATTATGTCAAATGAATTGTATGCTTGATGAATTTTATGTCAAATGAATTTCGTATGAAATAATGATTTCTATGTGAAATGAATTTTACGTTAATTGAATTTTAAAAGTATACAAATGTATACACAATTTTACATTTTTATATTAGAAAGCAATAAAAAATTACAGATTTTTAAATCCATGAAACGTTTGACTAATTGAATCAGTTACCAAAAAATTCAGTAAATTATTAATTTTATCATTGTTAATAGCAACGTTCACGTTTAGTTTTCAACTTAGTCTATTTAATATCTCAATTATTACTTCTTCTTTGCAAATTGTTTAGGATGTAACAAGTTATTTTTCCGAGAATGATTACCGATTTCTCAATGGACGTTTACGGCTTGAGGTATTCAAAAAGAACGTCGCTAATATCTAGTGAAAGTTCACTTATTCAAATTAACAGAGTATGTCGTATACAAGAAACAGGTTTCTTTTTTTTCAAATCAATGAAGAATTTCTCCAAATATGAATCAAAACAAGAATCTTTTATTATTGAAGAATAAATGCGCTTTTTGATTTATTCTTCAAGAGAAAAGAATATTTAAGGAAAATTAAAATTTTTAATTGAGCCTTTGAAAATTACAAAGATATTCTTTCTAAAAAAACAATAAAATTTTTCGCAAAAACGAGAAAAATTTCCGCATATATATGTAAAACTTGGAAATTTAATAAAATAAAAAATTTTTAAATAGAATCAAACTGAGAGTATAAAAATAATGTGAAATTTTATGTTTTTATACCAAAAGCAATTGTGCGCATTTAAATAAAGGGAATCAGATGACGTTATTGTTCGTTAACAACATAGCTATACTTAAGTGTTATCTTCTACAATTCACACACTAACAACGTCAATTCGTCGTTGAATCAACTCGAGGTAATATGACTCGACTTTTAAGTAAAAGAAAATTTTCAACACACACCACGCTAAATATATAATAAAAAACAAAAATCTTACAACTATAAAATAATTAATTTCTTGAACCAATTACGTGAATATATTTGCAAGAAATACTATTTCAAATAAGATACGTTATAAACATTTTAAGAAATTAAAAAACTTAACGACAGTACATTTTTTTTAAGATTCTTATAATTCATTCTCACTTTTTGATATTTTAAAATATTTGTCCAAAATCCTGTTTGATATTAAAATACCTTAAAAATTCTCACATCGTACACTTATATATACGTATATACATACGTGTATTTATAAAAACGAGATTCAAAAACCGGATTTAAGAAAACAGTTTTTAAAAAAATAAAAAAAAGTAAATATAAACAGGAACTGTAAAAGGTTAAAATAAAATCAAATATCTGATAACGTGCGACAAGAAAATATAATAATGACAGGGAGTCATGTGCGATTCTGATACTTTTTTCATATGTTATATAAAAGGGAAAAAAATAATTCTTTGGTTAAATGTTTATACTTATAGACTCAGACCGGTTTTCATTTTCGTGAGAAAAAATTAATTGAAAATACTTTTGTATTATGCAATTGAATTTCATTTATAAACTACATTTTTTATTACATTTTCATGATGATCCACAAGTTTTGAACGTTCAAATGAACACCATTTTTTTTTTAATATGAAATCTTTTCAAAGATTACTTCTTTTAATGATCCGTCGACTGTAACTTCAGGGACATAACATTTTATACCTATAATTTATCAGTTAATGAAGATTTATAAAAATATTATCAAAATTTGGTAATTCAGATTCCTTAGAAAGCAGTAATATTTTCATCCCCTCAAAACGAATTGTTCGACATTGAACGTCGTCGCGAACTTCAGGAGTCCTTTGAAATTAAAAAACGAACATTCTGCAAAAAACTGCAGTTTACAAAAATTTACGTCAATACACCTATAAAAGAATGCGAAATTTTTTGGTGTATAATCCGAAAGGTGAACGAAATCCGCATAATATATACTTATAGGAATGCTGAAATGTATTTTCTCAATCGGCTTTTAAGAATTTAGAATCAGAAATGCTATATCAACATATTTAAACAGTTGAACTACTTAAACTGATAAGATAGTAAGCATAATTTTCATTAAAAGGAAAAATAAAGAATTCTTTTTTTTTTGGGGGGGAAAAGAATGAAGAGATAATTGTTTTTCGTCAAGGTGTGTACATGTGTAAAGGCGTATCAGTCACTCAAACCCTATGTAGTATATATTTATGACATTATGAGAACCTTTCTCTTTTACTAGATATTCTACTCAATGATATTACGCATACATACGTACATATACACACGAGGATTAAACGAGTTGTGAATGTACTCGCGAGTCTGCATAATACGACATTACGTTTCGCATACTTGCGAGAAGAAATCTCTAATTCTTGTTTGGTGTGTTTGTTCCTCGTGACATTTCCTCGCTTTCTAAAAATTACCGCCAAGCTATTCAATATCAGGAAATTTTTGTTAATTCTTACTGTTGTATTATTATTACTACATAATTATTTTTTTATTATTATTATTTGACATAATATCAAATCTTTTTACATCTTTTTATTATTATTATTATAAATTGTTTTAAAAAAATTATTTCACTATTTTAAACTTGATATTGTTATAGATATTTACAGTTAATGTTTATAACAAAAAAACGAAACGGTGCAGGTGATTTAAAAAAATCTATTCGACCGATTGCTAATTTTATTTTTCATCTTACTGTACATATCCATGGCTATGGCCCGAACTAGAATCATTCAATTTCAATCATAACTTTTTTTTATTTTTAACTTTTTGTCAATAAAAAACCGTCAATTTTTGATTTTTTTGTTTAAAAGTCCGCCATTTTGTAATTAATTAACAAAACTGGTTTGTTCTAGTTCAGGCCATAGCCACTGTCATACAGAACAATAATCAATTTGATTTTTTTAATAAAGACAACGCCAACGGATGTTATCACCTGCACCAGTCTATTACTTCGTTTTTTTGTTGTGTAAGCATAAAAGTAATAAAATTCTTGGCAAAAATTCAATTATGTTCAAAAATTTTTTTCAATTCTCGTCAAAATTTCAATTATTTTTAGAAATAATTAAATTCTTCTCCAAAATTCAATTATTTTCAAAAATTTTAATAAAATTCTTGGAGAAATTTCAATTATTTTCAAAAATTTTAATAAAATTCTTGGAAAAATTTCAATTATTTTCAAAAATTTTCCTCAATTCAATGATTTTTAATAGGTATTTACTATTCTAATAAAATTTTCCAAAAGAATTCAATATTATTAAAAAAAAAATTTTATAAAATTCTACACAAACCTTTAATTTATTATTTTCAAAAAATAATAAAAATTTCACAGAAATTTCATCATTTACAAATTTTTTTATAAATCTCTTCGCAATCATTCAATTATTTTCATAAATAATAAAATTTTGACAGGGATTTAATTATTTTGGTAAATAATAAAATTCTTATTAGGAATTCAATTATTTTGATAAATAATAAAACTTATTGCAGAATTTCAATTATTTTTAATACAATTTTAATTAATTAAATTCCTCGAAAAAATATAATTATTCTTAAAAATTTTATTAAAATCCATCAAAAGAATTCAATTATTTAGAAATTTATTGATATAATTCTTTATGAGAATTCAATTTTAAGAAACATGCAATTATTCAATAAATTGTTTTTTTTATTTAAATAATTGAATTCTGGTTGAATTTTCGAATAAAAATTCATTTAAAAATGGATTTCAGTTAAAATTTTAGATTATAATTGAATATTAAAAGCATTAGAGCATAAATTTTTAGAAATAATTGAATTTTGAAAAGGTTTCAGATTAAAATCTTTGAAAATTTGAATTTTTCATATTTTTAACTAACAGCCCAGGTGGAAAAGTTAACGTTAGCTAATGCTACTAACGTTAGACTATCGTTAAGTAATGTTAACTAACGTTATAATCTGATATTAGTAATCAAAAAATGTCGTTAGACTAACGTTAGCCTAACGTTAGTTAATGTTTGTCTAACGTTAGTAGCATTAGCTAACTTTAACTTTTCCACTTGGGAATTAATTTTAAAAATTTTTTTTTTTTTTTTTTTTTTTTTTTTCTGTGGAATTAATTTTTTTTTGAGAAATTTTAATTGCGAATTTGTTTATATTATTCAAAGTTTTTATTTTCTAATATATATTTAATTGAAGAATTTAGGAATAATTGAAATTTCGTAAAATTAAATATTGTAAACAAATGGATTTGAAAATTGTCAAAGAACTTTTTTGGAATTTATTAAAAATAATCGATTTTAAGAAGAATTTAATTTAAAAATTCTTGAAAATAATAATTTTATCAGTGGGTCATCTTTAATTATTATAAAGCATGAAGAAAACGATGACTCCGAGTCGAAGACTCGGAGTAATCGATATCTTCATGTTTTATAATTATGAAAAATTTAATTTATAGTTTTAAGTAAAATGTTTTCTAATTTGATTCTGACTGGTTATATTTTTGTCAGAAATTGGTCCGTAATTTTTTATTTTTGGTCCGTAAAGTCCGTATTTTTAAATACTTTTACTGGTTCGAGCCCTGCATTTGATATAAAAATCACATGACATAAATTTCATTTTCAAGACAAATTTGGTTTAAATTAAGTGACAAAAAATCACTTGACATGAATTTCATTTGACATAGAATTCATTATGGATATAAATATCAATTAATATGAAATTTATGAATTTCATTTCACATAAAATTAATTTGATATAAAATTCATTTTGACATAATGCTCATTTGACACAAAATTCATTTAGTATAATTCCCATTTGACGTAAAAATTCATTTGACATAAAATTCATTTAGTATAATTCCCATTTGACGTGAAAATCACTTTGGACGTAAATTTCATTTGACATACAGTTCATTTTGCATAGAGTTCATTTAACATAAAATTCATTTAATACAAATTTCTAGTTACAGATTTCATTTGACATAAAATTCATTTCTTATAAATATCAACTATTATGAAATTCATTAAACAAAAATTTAATTCAACATTAAGTTTATTTGGGACAAATTTTATTTGACACACACATAAGGGAACGTTCATAAACTACGTAGCACGTTCTGGGGGGAGGGGGGGTCAAGCAATTGTCTACCATAAGAGGAAAAAATGGCGCTAATACATGTAATTGCGTTCACGTGGGGGGGGGGGTTAAAATTTCCAAAAAATTGGTTTACGTAGTTTATGAACGTTCCCTAATTTGATTTAAATGTCATTTAACATGAGATTTGATTGATGTAGATTTCATAAAATTCATTTTGCATAGAGTTCATTAGACATAACATTTATTTAGTATAATTCCCATTTGACATGAATTTTATTTGACGTAAAAATCGCTTGAAGTTAAAATTATTTGTTATGTATTTTATTTGACATAAAATTCATTGGACACAAAATTTATTTACTATAATTCCCATTTTATGTAAAAACCATTTGACCTGTATTTCATTTGACATAAAATTCCTTTAGCATGATTCCCATTTCACGAAAAAATAATTTTTGACATAAATTTCATTTGACATAAAATTAATTTTGCATAGAGTTCATTTAACATAAAGAATTCATTTAGTATAATTCCCATTTGACGTACATTCCATTTGACATAAAATTCAATTGACATATATTTCATTTGACATAAATTCATTAGTCATAAATTTTATTGGACATAATATTTTTTGCATAGAGTTAATTTGACGTAAAAATCATTTTTCAAAATCTCATCTGACATAAACTTTTTATTTTTTGAAAAACAGAATACGTAATACCTATCTGTATTAGAAAAAGTAACTAACTTGCATTAATTATTTAATTGTAATTACCTAAATTTTTATAATTTTATATAAATTATACCAATATATCTTCTATGACGGAAATATTAAAAAGTTTATTTTAAAAAGTACTCTTATTGAAAATTTTTTTTAATATGAAATGATATATTTCTTAACATATAAATATTTTATAAATAAAATTTACCTTTCTGCAAAATCATACAAAGATACACACACGCGCAATTATGATCATTTCCGGTTTCCGCGTTTATATATTTTCGATTTTACATAATAATGCTTGATAAATATCAGTAAATTGCAGAATTTATAACTCTTCTTATAAACCTCGTCTTTGAATTGCATCATAAGAAACATTGACCATGACAGAATGAAAAAAGGCAAGAAATAAATGTCTACTGAAAATTTTATAGAGTTCATTTTTCATAAAAACAACAATAATCCAATAGAAAAATTTTCAAATTTACAAAGAGAGAATTGTTTTGTTTTTTTTTTTATTTTAAACAAATAAAAATTTATGTTACATTTTTATGCTTTAGTCGTTGGGTTTTACTAGGAAAAATATGCAGAATTTCTTCAACAAATAAGTAGATGTCGACACTTGTACATAACTTATTTTATAAAAATTAAATGTATATATGAATAGTAATTGAAAATTTAGCGCTTATTCATTCATTTATTATTTTATACGTTTAAGAAGAAAAAAAGATTCCTTATTTTTTTAATATTCTATTTTTTATTTTGAATTTTATTTTTTGTAGAGTTAATGATACGAAGATCGTAAAATTATAAATTTTTTATTTTTATCAATGTTTTGTGAATTCTATCTTTAAACTATAATCGTTAAACTTGATAATTACAATATAATGTTTTAAATGAAAAGAATATTACAATAATTTTAGTGTTTTTAATGTGAAAAGATTATCATCTTTAACAGCATGTGACTGTTCGGTCACGTGATCGATGCTCATCAGTATTAATTTTTAGGTGACTTTTCTCTCAATAGATACTGAATGAAGCTTTGAACTATGATTTTTGCACCTTTCAGTCTTTCTTTGGTATATTTCAGACTATTTTACAAAATTTTAGCTCAATTCATTTAGAATTATGGAATAAAAGTGATTTTTAAATTAACAGCTGCGATCATGTGACCTGAGAACTAAAATGAAAAGAGAAAATTAAACAAAATCTAATAGCTTTTGCACATGTATTTAAAAAGACTTTATAATGGCAATTTAGTATTTTTCTTTTTTTTTTGATTTGAAAATATAATTACCGCGATTTAACACTTTCAAAATGGAGAAGGTGAATTTAACACCTCTTGATTGTAAAGAATATTGTATTAACAGTATAGACGCTATTATATTGACGCTCTTTTCCCATATAGCGTATATTTATTTACATGTTAGGCAATAAGTGTTATTGCGTGCCGCTATTTTGCAAAAAATTAAGGATTCATCGACAAGTATATTGTTAATTCTTTCCGGTAGTGGAGTGGCTGTTTGTTAATTTAATTACTTAGAGGCGAATAATATAATGTGGAGGGTGAGATTTGTTTATGTATTGGAATGTGAGGGACATTCTTATCGTGAATTGATCGGAATGGTGCATCCCACGCTTTGCTTGTGCGGCTGCATTCGCAACTATATACGCTGAGATTGAATAATAAGGCCGAACCCACGATGCAACTCAAGTTCCCTTCTTATGATAAACGACTGAAGATACGGTGTGGTCCGTTGACCTTATTTCCGACTCTTCTTACTTTTAATGAATGATATCTGATTTCCTAAAACTGTATTAATGAGAATTCAAAGAAAGTCTTCTATAAATATATTATATATACGAAAATTGCAATTATTTATTTTAATAAAGATTTAACAGAACATCCTTATTGCCAATTCTGAAGAATTGGCAATAAGGATATTCTGTTAAATCTTTATTTAGAAATCTTAATAATATATTATATGGAATGTACTAGATATCATAGGGAAAAATAGGTTTTGTTTTTGTTTAGAAAAGAAATTAACCGAAGGTCTGTGTAAATTATTAAATCGAGGACCTAGTAAAAAAAAAGTACTTGTCACGATAGTCAAATAAGAATTCTACATTTTCTCGCATCGGTTATTATGAAAACAATACATAATTATTATACAATAGAGATTCATGACCGTTTTAGCGACGCAACGTCCTCTGCAAGTGACGCCATAACTATGACGTCAGTTCGCGCATACAGACCCAAATACTGAAGGAAATCCCTTTAAATTGGATAGAAGAATGTATCTTTAAACTTTGAGGACATTATCATTCATTGTAACATATGATAACTTAGAAATAAAGAAGAGACAAAAAAGCGAGCAAAAAAGTTTCTTCATAACTCACAAAACAGTTTAACCCTCTGCTGAGGCTGACTTATACTCAAATCAATCAAAATTTGAAGTTAAAATTTAAAAATGGCGACTTTAAAATGTAAGTTTCTGAAAACTATTTAAGTTTTATGTCTATTTGAAGAGAAACATTCATTTGACATAAATATCCTTTGATATGAAATTCATGAATATCATTTGACATAAAAATTCAATTGATATAAATGTCAATTAATATGAAATTCATGAATATCATTTCACATAAAATTCATTTTGACACAAAATTAATTTAATATACTTCCCATTTGACGTAAAAGTCAATTGACATAAATTTCTTTTGACATAAATTTCAGTTGACATAAATTTCATTTGACTTAAAATCCATTTAGTATAATTCCCATTTGACGTAAAAATCATTTGACCTGTATTTCATTTGACATAAAATTCCTTTATAGTATAATTCCCATTTGACGAAAAAATAATTTTTGACATAAATTTCATTTGACATAAAATTCATTTAGCATGATTCCCATTTCACGAAAAAATAATTTTTGACATAAATTTTATTTGACATAGTATTATTTGCATAGAGATCATTAGACTTAAAATTCAATTAGTATAATTCCCATTTGACTTAAAAATCATTTAACATGAATTTCATTTGATATAAAAGTTCTGTTACATAACATGCATTTTACATTAAGGCTCATTGAACTCAAAATTCATTTAGTATATTTCTTATTTAACGTAACAATCTTTTGACATAAATTTCTTTTGACATAAATTTCATTTGACATAATATTATTTGCATAGAGATCATTAGACTTAAAATTTATTTAGTATAATTCCCCTTTGACGTAATAATCATTTGACATGAATTTCATTTGATATAAAATTTATTTTACGTTGACATGTATTTTACATTAAGACTCATTGGACACAAAATTCATTTATTATAATTCCCATTTGACGTAAAAATAACTTTGGACGTAAATTTCATTTGACACAAACTTTATTTGACATAAAATTCATTTTCCATAGAGTTCATTTAACATAAAATTAAATTTAGTATAATTGCCATTTGACGTAAAAATAACTTTGGACGTAAATTTCATTTGATAGATATTTCAATTGACATAAAATTCATTTAATATAATAAAATTACTTGATACAAATTTTAATTGACATAAGTTTAATTTGACCTAATATTTATTTGACGTAACATTCGCTTAAAATAAATTTAATTTGTTATACATTTCATTTTGACCTGAAATTCGTTTGTCACAAATTTTATTGGACATAAAAATGTTGACATGAACTTCAAAATTAACTAGGTAGATATTATCAAGACAATTGTGAAATTGTTATGTCAATTATGAAATTTATGACAAGTGAATTTTATGTCAAATGAGAATAATATTAAATGATTTTTATATCAAATGATGAACTTTGTGTCAAATGACATTAATACCAAAAATTAAATTTATGTCAAATGAATTTGATATCAAATGAAATTGAAAGGAAATTAAATTTATGTCAAATTAAGTTTATTTATTAAGTTTATTTTTTTTTTTATCTCAAGTGTGTTTTCTGTAAAATGAAACTTATGCAAAAATTAATTTTACGTCAAATTATATTTATATGAATTGAATTCTATGTCAAGTGACATTTATGTCAAATGAGAATTTTGTTAAATGAATCTTATGTAACATGGAATTTATGCCAAAGGATTTGTATGTCAATTGAAATTTATGTCAAAATGAATATTATATTTAATAAAATTGAGGCCTTGGATCCAATAACTCGCCCGACGCTCGAAGGCACGCGCTAATACCAGTCGGGTAGCAGTGAGTGACCCAGAGGCGCTCACTGCTCACTGACTGGCAGTTGCGCGTTCCTCCGAGCGTCGGGCGAGTTATTGGATCCAAGGCCTCAATTTATATGCCAAATGAATTTCATGTTAAATTATATTTAAATGCGTTAAATGATTTTCTAGCATTTGGATCGAAGCAAATTCTTATTAAGCTTTTTGTATGCAATGAAAACCAAAAAAAAGTAAATTAACAAACAAAATGAGAAAGAAATCTTTAATTAAGATAAACAAATAAATCGGACTATTTTCTATAAATATTTATTTATATAAACGACACGTGAATATAGAAGTTTTTCTAGTATAAAATCTGATATAAAAGAAAACACTCATTTCTCATACAGATAATGCGAAAATTGTTTTAACAAATCACTTATCAGTTTGATCATAGAGGATAATTAAAAGCAGAGTGAAACCAACATTGGCGCAATGCTGATAAAGAATTAATTACATTAGACTGTGCCTTATCGGATATTTACGCATTTTTGACCTGATTTATATATATAAAAATAATTCTTCAATTATATATTTAAATCCGGAATTAATTACGCACAATAAATCATTTCCTAATTTCTAAACGTTATAGGAGTGGCCTGAAAAAATATTGAGGAATACCGATTGACTAATAGATCTGATAATTGGTTATTGTACCGTTTCAGTTGTTAACTTTATATAGCTATTATAAATTATTGTAAAACTTGTTAAATGAAGGCAACATTCCTGAGTACAGGAGACATGATCGTTATCGAGTTTTTTTTCCGCTAACCACTGTCAATCTTAACGACATTAGATAAGAAATTTTTATCAAATTCATTCACTTACTCTATTATTTTACTCTTTATGCAAATATCATGCCTCTGGCACTACTGAGATCTTATGCTTATTGCAACTTGTGTTAAAATAATCAAACTAGTGTTAATTAAACTAGTATTAATTGAAATAGTATTAATTAGACCAGTATTAATGAAACTAGTATTAAAATCATCAGACTAGTGTTAATTAAGCTCGTATAAATTATACTAAAATTAATTAAACTAGTATTAAAATCCTTAAACTATAGTATTAATTAAATTTTGGTATTAATTATACTGATATTAATTAAAATAGTATTAAAATCATTTGGGACCTGTGATTTAAAAATTTAATTCAATTTTTATTCGAATCGAAAATAAATAACATTTGTGATTTTACTATAATGAAAATATAAAAAATAGCATCTATTTTATGTCAATTGTCACGTAATCTGACATAAGAAGGTTAAAATGAAAAATTGACTTACTTAGTCAGAATCTCAATGTTAAATGGCACGATCCACATTTTATGGTGCGAATTTTTCAAGGATGTGTGTACTTTTAAGTTTATACATCGTTTGTCAGTTGTGAGGAGAGTTTTGTAAGACTTCGCGTGTGTGAACATTAACCCCATTATTGTGCCAATGAGGCCGAATAATATGGTATATAATAATATAACACTCGATGATAATGAATCTGATTATTGCGCTCGTTTATACCTATAGAGTCCATGCAGAACAAATTTAATCCACAACTATAGACATATTTTAATTAAACACTTTTACTGTTAGGTATATAAACATTTAACTATAAATTATCCTTATAAATTATTTTATACATACATATAGATATAAAATTTGTATATATATCCTTTTATCGGTTCTGTGTATCAATATTACAAAATTTATTAAATTTTACATCGTGAATTTTAACAAAAAACTGGAATTGTTACTGATAATTATTACAGGATTCGTATTTATCTATTAAAACCTACTATTTACTACTTTTTTACGATTTGTTACTATTTGGAAACCTTTTTTTTATTTATGCCAGTAAACGATACTTTTTTCTATGTGTTTGAGAATTTGCACAAAACTTTAAATTCTCCAATAGTTGGAATGAAAAAATTATTCTCAAAAATTTTAATAAAATTCCTTCACACGATTCAATTATTTTCAAAAATTTATAGAAATTCAATTATTCTCAATATTTATACAATTTTAATAAAGAATTTTCCAAAAGAATTCAATTATTTAAAAAAATTTTTTTTTAATTCTTTGCAAACATTCAATTATTTTCATAAATAACAATACAATTTTTACAGGAATTCAATTGTTTAAAACACAAGTATTGTAAAATTTTTCGAAAAAATCAATTATTTAAAAAGATTGTTATAAAATTCTTCGCAGGAATTAAATTATTTTTATAAATAATACAATTCTTTTCAGAAATTCAATTCTTTTTAAAAATTTTAATAAAATTCGTTGCAAAAATTCAATTATTTTCATAACTAATAAAACTCGTCAATACGCATTTCTAATTAAATTTCTTGAAAGAATTTAATTGACATTCTTCGAGACAATTAAATTATTTTCAAAAAATTTTAATAAAATTCTTTCTAGAGATTTGATTGACTAGAAAATTTATCGAAATTCAATTATTTTGAATTTTATCTCTATTATTTCAATAAAGTTCACCAAAAAATTCAATTAGGTAGAAAATAATTTTTTTTTTAATTTTGCAAATTTTTTAAATAGAATTTACATATTTTTAATAATTGTGATAAACTCATTAGAGAAATTTATTTATTTTTAGAACAATTTTAATTAAATTCCTTGTATATGAACTTAAATTTTCTTCTAAACAGTTATTAAATTTTGTATTTTTATAAATTTAATTTTTTTAATTATTTTTATCAATGATTTTTATAAGTATAAAAATTTTCACATTGATTTAATTATGTAATTAATTTTATTTCATTTTATTTGATTTATTTTTAATACAATTTTTAATTAATTCTTCGAAAAACGTAATTATTTTCTAAAATTTCACTAAAATTCTTAAAAAAAAATTTAATTATTTTAAGAAATTTTGATGTAATTTGTACATTAGAATTTAATAATTATTTTCAACACATTTTTAATTAAATTTTTTTGAAAGAATTTAATTATTTAAAAAATGTTAATGAACATCTTAATAAGAATTCAATTATTTTCAAAAAATTTTAATAAAATTCTTTGTAGAAATTCAATTTCTACAATTATTAAATTATTAAAACGTTTAACAAAATTAAAAAAATTTGCTTATTTTTTAAAAATATTGTGATAAACACTTTAGAAGAATTCAATAATTATTTTCAGAACAATTTTTTATTAAATTTCTCGTATGAACTTAATTTTTCTTCGAAATAATTGAATTTATACTTTTACACATTTTATTTTTTCCATTATTTTCATAAATATAAGAAAATTTTCACAGAAATTAAATTATTTCATTTCATTTAAATTATTTTTTATCACAATTTTCAATGAATTTTTCGAAAAATGCAATTATTTTTGAAGATATTATTAAAATTCTTCGAAATTATTCAATTGTTCAATAAATTATTTATTTTTGTATTTAAATAGCTGAATTTTCGTATAGAACCTTTTAATAAGAATCCATTTAAAGTTGAATTACAGTTAAAATTTAAAATATTAATTGAATATTAGAAGTGTTATAGTGTGAATTTTAAGAAATAGTTTAATTTCAAAAAGGCTTTACAATTCAAGTCATTTAAAAAATTTGAATGCCTGTGAAAAATTAAAGAATAGGTAATTAAATATTTTTTAAAAGAATTATTCTATTTTTTAATGTAATTTAATTTAAAAATTATGAAAAAGTAAGTAGTCAAATTTAATTTTTCGATAGCTACTTTTTTACTACTTTTTTTCTGTCTTAAAGCTTAAAAATTAATTATTGAGTACGAAGTATAATTGTCATCTGTAAACTATGGTAGAATGGATTAATTCGATTTTTCAGAATTTCGCAAGAATTAAAATTTGTAGACATTTGAACATATTAGCAAGAAGCTAATACGGATTGTGTATCATATGTACAGCATATTATATTTAACTAACGAGATAATTGAGACTGAACCAATTATGTTTTTCATTGATCTACAACCTTGAAAGAATAAGTTGTTTGGAAATCTTTGAGTATACGCCTTTGGCTAATTAGCTGAAGCGTAAGATGAGTCGTTAGGGGGGAAAAAAAAGAGAGGAGGATCTTTTTAAGGAAGGAAAAGTATCAACGTCTTAGTTTGTACGTAACCACATATATGCGCCACAACCTCCGCATAAATAGACTTCACTAAAGGTTCATTTTTACAGATGCCACACCTCGCATTTTTGCATAATCACCGCTGTTGTCATTCTCCCTCTCTTAATAATGAAATCCCACTCTACTGTAATTTCAACACCCCACCACATCATTAATCTTTAATAGCAGCAGGTACATTCTTTTTTATCTCTAGTTTCTCTACATGCGGATACTTTTAATTTTACCACACACATAATCCTCCATTACGCAATAAAATAATAAGCGCTCCATCTACATATTGGTAAAAGTAACAATTTCATCAAAATTTAAAGGCAGATATATAGGGGCTTGTAGAATTTTTAGTCCGAGTCTGCTATATTTTGCACAAATTTAAACTTCCATTTTAAAGAACTTCGATTTTTTTAAAATTTTAATAAATTCTTCTAAAATCAGTTAAAAATTTCAATATATGTGACGCGCTCCCAAGAAAGGTACTTAAGAAGCAAAAAATTTGAGGTTATGTTTATAATTTTTGGAATAAAAATACAGAAAGAGAATCAATTATTATTAAAAATTATTGAACTTCCAGTCTTCATTAGATCCAAAATATTTAATAAAGTCTGGCTTAAAATTTATATAATTAAAAAGAAACTGGTAATCAAGATAAATCTGGTAGAAATATAACCTCTATAATTCGTTTACATCTTAGGTACCTTTTTTAGGACCGAGTCACATATATGTCATTAATATTATTAAAAATAATGGATTCATAGAAGAATTTTAGTTAAAAACACTAAAATGAATTAAATTTTGGAGAAGTTACAAATTATTGAAGAAATTCAATTGTTTTGAAAGGTACTAAAATTCAATTTTTTTCAAAAATTTTTAAAATTGTTCTTCAAAATTTCAATTATCTTTCCAAAAAATAAAATTCTTCTCAGAAATTCAATTATTTTCAAAAATTATAATAAAATTCGTGGCAAAAATTTCAATTATTTTCAACAATTTTCCTCAATTTGCAATTATTTCCAATATCTATTATTTTATTAAAATTTTACAAAAAAATTAAATTGTTTAAAAATTTTTTTATAAGATTCCACGCAAACATTTAATTACTACCATAAAAATAACAAAAATTTTACAAGAATTTAATTATTTTTAAAAATAATAAAACACAACGCAGAATTTCAATTATTTTTAATGCAATTTTAATTGAATTCCTCGAAAAATGTAATAATTTTTTAAAATGTTATTAAAATTCGTCAAAAGAATTCAGTTATTTAAAAATTTTTTGATAAAATTCTTTATGAGAATGTAATTTGAAGAAACATTCAATTATTCAAAAAATTATTTATTTTTGCATTTAAATAACTGAATTCTCGTAGAATTTTCCAATAAAAATTGATTTAAAAATGAATTTCAATTAAAAAATTTTTTAATTTGTTGATAAAATTCTTTTTGAGAATTCAATATTAAGATACATTGAATTATTCAATAAATTATTTATTTTTGTATTTAAATAATTGAATTCTCGTAGAATTTTCTAATAAAAATTGATTTAAAAATGTGTTTTCGTTAAAATTTTAGATAATTGAAAATTCTAAAAGCATTATAGAGTAAATTTTAAAAAAAATTGAATTTTAAAAAGGTTTCAAATTTAGAATCTTCGAAAATTTGAAGTTTTCATACTTTTATCTAACAACTGTTAACAAATGGTATTGAAAATTTTTAAAGAACTTTTTCAAATAATTATTAAAAATAGTGAATTATTTATAGAAGAATTTTAGTTAAAAATAATTTTAAAAAATTGAATTTTGGAAAAGTTACAAATAATTGCAGAAATTCAATTATTATTTTCAAAAGTAATAAAATTCTTTGTAGAAATTCAATTATACTCAAAAATTTTAATAAATTCTTATCAAAATTTCAATTATCTTTATAAATAACATAATTTTGCTCCGAAATTCAGTTATTTTAAAAAATTTTAATAAAATTCATGTCAAAATTTCAATTATTTTCAAAAATTTTCTTCAATTCAATGATTTTCAATATCTACTCTTTTAATAAAATTCTCCAAAACAGTTAAATAATTTAAGAAAAATTTTAATAAAATTCTACGCAAACATTGAATTATTATAAATTATAAATAATTAAATTTTTTACAGGGATTCAATTATTTTCATAAATAATAAAATTCTTTTTAGGAATTCAATTATTTTTATAAATAATAAAGCTTATCGCGGAACTTCAATTATATTTAATACAATTTTAATTTTGAATTCCTCGAAAAATGAATTATTCTTAAATTTTTATTAAAATTCGACGAAAAATTTAATCATTTGAAAATTTGTTGATAAAATTCTTTATTATAATTCAATTTTAAGAAACATTCAATTATTATATATATTACTTATGTTTATAATTAAATAATTGAATTTTCGTAGAATATTCTAATAAAAATTGATTTAAAAATGAATTTCAGTTAAAATTTTAGATAATAATTGAATATTAAAACCATTATAGCGTGAATTTTCAGAAATAATTGAATTTTAGTCAGGTTTCTAATTAAAATCTTTGAAAATTTGAATTTTTCATACTTTTAACTAAAAATTCTGTAGGATTAATTTTTTTTTTTGAAAAAGTTAATAATTGAATTTTTTTTTTTGAAATTATTTGAAGTTTTTATTTTCGAATATATTGAAGAATTTTCGAATAAACGAAATTTCGTAAAATTGAATTTTAAACAAATGGTTTTAAAAATTCTCAAAGAACTTTTTCAAAAATTATTAAGAATAATTTAGTTAAAGAAGAAGTTTAGTTAAAAATTGTAGAAAATATAATAATTGATTTGAAATGGTGAAAATAATTTTGAAGAAGTTATAGTAATAATATAAATTCATGTTTTAAATTTTTAATAATATTCTTATAAGTTGTTAAATTTCAAAAAGAGGTTTAGATTTAAAATTTTTTTAAATCTTAATTCCTATGGAAAAATAATAATGATTAAATATTAATTTAAAAAGAAATTTTTTGATGTTTTTGGATAATTGTACAATTAAAGAAATTTGTAAATAAATGTAATGGAACATTTTTTGAGTATCTAATTTTTTTAAAGTGAATCAGAATATTCTTTAAGGTCAGGGAAAAAGTTACATTTTTTATTAATTATTTTAAGAACATTCTTTCAAAATTTAAAATTTTAGTTTAAAAATTGAGTTTTTAAAATAATGTTATTGAAATTCAAAAAAAATTATAATCGAGGAAAGTTCGAGACATTAATTTTTAAAAATGTTTCTGTTTCAATTCTATTTTGCAAAGATAATTGAAATTTTTATAAACAAGTAATAGAAATTTCAAGTTTCTGAAGTTAGCGAAAAAGACAATTTTTTTTCCGAAAGATATACGATAGAAGCAAACAATTGTTTCAAACATCTCTATTTATTATAATGATTCATCAACGTCGTTACGATGGGTTTATGATTAACTTTTTGAAAAGTATCTATTTTTGGAGCAAAACATATAAAAGTGTTGATGTTATAAAATAATACATGAGAATCACTTCCTCTGTAGATGTATGTAGTCGACCTTGATGCACCGCATCGGTTGCGTTTTAAAAACAGCGCACGAGTTTCTTATCCGCACTAATCGGTGAGACTACGCTATTTCGAGTATTCAACATTTTTTTTTCTTATTAACGAACATTATTTCTCATCCACTAACGCATCCTATTCTTGTTTGCTATTAATTTATATTTTATAATAATACTCTTCTTGTTTTTATTTACATCAGTGTAAATAAAAAATTCCTCGTTCTCTTAAACAATATTAATACATTTTCGTCGAACATGTTTCTTCAGTTACACAATAATTGCTAATAGACTTTCATAAATATATTATTGTCAATTTCACAGTTTTTGTAGTTGATGAATGAAAATTTATAAGCCTGAATAATTCTGAAGGTCGAAATTTCATGATTCTTTATTATAAAAAAAAAAAAAGTTTGAAACACTTTTTTCTTTTGTAAAAAAACAACAACGGAGAGAAGTTGATTATGAACATTATTTCATAGTGTTTCGGTGATAAATATCCCTTTGCAATTTTGTTAAAATAATATGCATTGTGTATGTAGAAAAATACTTTCTTTGTCGGTAAAGAACTAAAAATAATACTTTCTCATGTGACGAGAATATAAAAAGTATGAGAAATGCGTATACCTTCTTGAGAAGTGCGTTAAAAATTACGACACATGACGTTTACAAGCACTTCAGTTTGCAAAGTGCCAAATTCATTTTTATTGTACACTATAATTGGTAATAACAAAAAGAACATAAGTACTTGCTGTTTCATGTTAAACTTGACCCACTTATGTTCTATTATTTAAAATTCAGAATTATTTCCGAAAGACGCACCAATTTATACGACAATACGCTCTTCGTTATCATTTTTTGAAACATTTTTTATTAACATGCCAGAATTGTTTTCTTATCAATTCTAAAAAAATAATTAGACAACTGCTGACATTTTTTTTTATCAAGAAAGATACATTTCTCAGATTTCTACATCAGTATAGATAAACTTCTCAAATGACTTTATCAGGAGCTTAAACTCTCTTTTTCTTACACTCGTGTATCCTTAAAGTAACTTTACTTTTTAAAATTTCTTTCTATTATTTATTTTTTATCTTTTGTTGTTTAATATTATTTTTCATCAAATTCAAAACATAATTCGCTTCTGTTCGTTTGTATTCGCTACTGTATAATATTAAAAGGTGAATGACATCCTATGGACAGTTGCCAACAAATATAACCGCGTGACAAATTTTTAAGAATGAATCATTCTGTTCTTGTTGTTGACATTTATAGTAATACAGAATAATAGAAGAATTTCAAAAGTTTTCTGAAAGTCAGGGAAAAGTCAGATAAACTATAAAAAATCTAATTTTTGTGACAACTGCAACTGTCAATAAAAAATTTGATTTTTTACAATTTTTTTGTACTAATAAGCATTGACTAAAACGACATTTTTATTACTTCTTAAAGTCGATCCGAGGCCCAGGGCTCGAACTAGGTCCGTAAATCCCGTGAAAGTCCGTAACTTTGCTTAAAGTCCGTAAAAGTCCGTTTTTTTTTTAGAAAAGTCCGTAAATTCTACTATATAATTTGGATAATTTTAGAGAAATTACAAATGATTGTAGGAATTCAATTATTTTCAAAAGTAATAAAATTCTTAGCAAAAATTCAATTATGCTTAAAATTTTTTAAAAATTCTCGGCAAAATTTCAATTATCTTTAGAAATAATTAAATTCTTCTCCAAAATTCAATTATTTTCAAAAATTTTAATAAAATTCTTGGAAAAATTTCATTTTTTTTCAAAAGTTTTCCTCAATTCAATGATTTTTAATAGATATTTACTATTCTAATAAAATTTTTCAAAAGAATTCAATTATTATTTAAAAAAAAAAATTTAATAAAATTCTACACAAACCTTTAATTATTTTCAAAAAAATAATAAAAATTTCACAGAAATTTCATTATTTACAAATTTTTTGATAAATTTCTTCGCAATAATTCAATTATTTTCATAATTATAATAAAATTTTTACAGGTATTCAATTATTTTGGTAAATAATAAAATTCTTATTAGGAATTAATTCAATTATTTTGATAAATAATAAAACTCATTGCAGAATTTCAATTATTTTTAATACAATTTTAATTGAATTCCTCGAAAAATGATAATTATTCTTAAAAATTTTATTAAAATTCGTCTAAAGAATTCAATTATTTAAAAATTTATTGATACAATTCTTTATGAGAATTCAATTTTAAGAAACATGCAATTATTCAATAAATTGTCTTATTTTGTATTTAAATAATTGAATTCTGGTTGAATTTTCGAATAAAAATTAATTTAGAAATGGATTTCAGTTAAAATTTTAGATTATAATTGAATATTAAAAGCATTAGGGCATACATTTTTAAAAATAATTGAATTTTAAAAAGGTTTCAGATTAAAATCTTTGAAAATTTGAATTTTTCATATTTTTAACTAACAGAATTAATTTTTTTGAGAAAGTTTAATTGAGGATTTTTTTATATTATTTTAAGTTTTAATTTTCTAATATATATATTTAATTGAAGAATTTACGAATAATTGAAATTTCGTAAAATTGAATATTGTAAACAAGTGGATTTAAAAACTGTCAAAGAACTTTTTCGAAAGTTATTAAAAATAATCGATTATAAGAAGAATTTTAGTTAAAAATTCTTGAAAATAATAATTTTATCACTGGGTCATCTTTAATTATTGTAAAACATGAAGAAATCGATCACTCCGAGTCGAAGACTGTTTGATTTTTTTTTCAAAAATTACAATAATAATTTTTTGCTTCTTAGGTACCTTCTTCGAAGCGCGTCACATTAATTTATTTAATTATAATTTATAAATGTTTACTTTTGTAAATTATTATTTAATATTGATTAATAGAAGTAATTTAATAGAAATTATTATTTATTTTCCCTCTAAATCTGAATTATAGGCGAATTCTACTAACAAATAGTAAAATTTCACTAATTTTTAGTAATTTTTATGGATGACTTTTCCTCATTTTGATTATTAAAATATGACTAATTGTTAGTAAAATTTTACTAAATTTTTTGTACAATTGCACTAATTGATAGTAAAATTATTATTAAATCATTTGGTGTAAGACTTTTTATCATTTTATTAATGACTTTTTGCTAATTCAAATTTAGAGAGTTCATTTTTTTTATAATAATATTTTCTTTTCTTTTTGTTTCAGGTGAGTTAAACAACACACATGTTTTCTATCGAGTTTATTTCGTAAGTAATTATATATTTAAATATAGTAATTAGTTTTTAAATAATTGAATTCTTTTGATTAAAATAGTAGAATATATTGAAAATCATTGAATTAAGAAAAATTTTTGAAAATAATTGAAATTTTGCAAGGAATTTTATTAAAATTTTTGAAAATAAGTGAATTGTTGTGACGAATATTGTTATTTATGAGAATAATTGACTTCCTCCGAATGATTTTATTATTTTTAAAAATAATTCAATCGTTGAAAGGAATTTTAAAATTTATGAAAATAATTGAATTATTGCGAAGAAATTTATAAAACATTTGTAAATAATTGAATTCCTATGTGAAATTTTTATTATTTATTAAAATAATTAAATGTCTGAAAGGAATTTTAAAAGTTATGAAAATAATTGAATCCCTGTAAAAAATGTTATTACTTATGAAAATAATTGAATTATTGCGAAGAAATTTTATAAAAATTTGTAAATAATTGAATTCCTATGTGAAATTTTTATTATTTATTAAAATAATTAAATTTTCGCGTAGAATTTTATAAAAAAAATTTTTAAATAATTGAATTCTTTTGGGAAATTTTATTTAAATATAGTAGAATATTTGAAAATTATTGAAGTAAGAAAATTTTTTCAAAATAATTGAAATTTTGCCATGAGTTTTATTAAAATTTTTTTAAATAATTGAATTTCTATGAAGAATTTTATTAATTTTGAAAATAATTGAATTCTTGTTATGAATATTGTTATTTATAAAAATAATTGAATTTCGCAATGAATTTTTTTTTTAATTTTTGAAAATAATTGTATTTCTGTAAAGAATTTTTATATTTATTAAGATAGTTGAGTTCTTGTAAAGAATTGCGTTAAAAATTGGTACTACATTAGTACTTTTATTTTTACAGTATGACTATGTATAGTACAAATATTTTGTACTTAATTTAAGAAATACCCTTTTTAAAAATTAAAATCCCCGTTTTTACCTAATATATATATATATATATATATATATATATATATATATATTACACGAAATCCCTAATATCTATATAGAAATTTACAGTATAAAAAATCTAATAGAAAATTGAATCGCAGAAATTGATGGAAATTAATTTTCACATTTATCGTCCAGATCATCAGGTATTTTTAAAAATATCCAGACTATACTTTTCCTATATATTTTTTTTCCTCTTTAAAAACGTGATTTTTCCGCTAACCTAATACTGAAACTATCCACGATGCGAATCGAATGAAAATTTATGGTTATAGTAATTCTCGGAAATTGTAAATTGCCGTTTAATTCGATTGATCAAAACAAAATATACTATTAGAGAATGACGCCAGGGATTCCTCGACTCACGTCCACCTGCATTCGGACTACCTTTCGCAAAAGGCAATTATAAGACCTCGTCGCATTAACTTGCGTATAGCCATATAAACAGTTGTCGCGCAGCATTTTATGTAACAACTATTTACACTCGGAGATAAAAAAAACAATTTTTTTTCTCGAAAAAATTATTTAAAAAAAAACTTTTTAACTCCTTCGAAATTGAGTCATATTTTCAAAAAATATGAGCACTTTTAAATATAAAAATTCACCTGCAGTATTGTTATTCACCTTGAGTGAGGTGAAACCATTTCCGTACCTGTTTTATTTAACCTCCTACTGATTTTACCAAGGCGTTAAAATAACAGGTGATTCAGCATATTTTATAATATGTCCTTTCCGCTTTGTTGATTGTAATTTTACTTTTCTTCATAAAGAATTTTTTTTTAAACTTTATATCTATTCTCATTTCTCGTTTTCATTGTACCGAATTTTTTCTTTATTTTTAACGCTATTATGTATTTATACTATTTATAAATCATTTTCCATTATAGTGCTTATTCAGTTTTCTTTTTTTTTAACGAAAAAGAATACTTTGTATGTGTCATTTATGAAAATTATATATCTAACAGAAGTAGTAAAAGAGTAATGAAATGGAAAATGAATTTGTACTGCGGTAATTGCTCATCTTTTTGCGCCAAGTTTCGAATAACAAACCATATTGTTGTGTCTGTTTTCTTTATATATGTAGATACGTTTATTTCTATTGTGATGATCATCGGGTATTGATTCCACTATACTTTATTTATGAAACAATTCACTAAATATCATATTTCTTTTGAAATATCGATTTTATCAAAGTTATTTATGAATTTTTCTAGTTACATAGATAACGGTTTCATTTATTCTCAATATTATTAAGAATTGTATGTCCTTTAAATATTTTCTTTTCTATTTTTAAATATTAAACTTGTGACATGGTCGAGTGGTTAGTGCGTTGGATTTGTAGTTCCATTTCTAAGGTTCGATTCCCGCTATATTTAAATATTAGTTTCGTTTAACAGAAATTTTTTTGGGTAAAAATAACATTTTGGGTAGTTTTATTCCTAAGGTTCGATTCCTGCTATCTTTAAATATTAGTTTCGTTTAACAAAAATTTTTTTGGGTAAAAATAACACAAACATAATGTTTAAATGACTTGCATCATGAGTACCTTTCTTCAGAGCTTATCACAAATGCCTTTCCGTTTCAAGTTGTTGCTAAACAGTAAAATTATTGTTGATTCCGCATTGTTTAGGAAATATTTCAAGTACAAAGCATTTTGTAGATTTTACGGTTTATAGTAAAAACAAATTTTTGTATTTATACATTGTAACCAAAAATTTATCAAAAACAACCTTTTTGTAAAACCAAATTTACGAAAATTTTCTTCTTAAATTTATCCTCTATATAATACAGGGCTCGCGAAACAGTGAAAGTAAAAAAATAACTTCTTCAAAATTATTTTCATCATTTCAAGTTATTATTTTCTAGAATAACTAAAACTCTTCTTTAATATTTTTAATAATTTTCGGAAAAAGTTCTTTGAGAATTTTCAAATTCATTTGTTTACAATTCAATTTTACGAAATTTCAATTATTCGTAAATATTTCAATTAAATATATATTAGAAAATAACTTCAAAAAATTTTTTAAAAAATTTCAATTAAACCTATTGAAAAAAATTAATTCTACAGAATTTTTAGTTAAAAGTATGAAAATTGAATTCTCATAAAGAAATTTTTATCAACAAATTTTTAAATAATTGAATTCTTTTGACGAATTGTAATAAAATTTTTAAGAATAATTACATATTTCAAGGAATTCGATTAAAATTATAGTAAAAATAATTCAAATTCTGCAATGAATTTTATTATTTATAAAAATAATTGAGTCTTTTTAAAAAAAAATGTATTATTTATGAAAATTATTGGGAAGAAATTTATAGAAAATTTGAAAGTAATGAAATTCATGTGAATTCTTGCAAAGAATTTTATCAAAATATTTGATAATAATTAAATTTCTTCAAAGAATTATATTATTTATGAAAATAATTGAATTTTTTTTTTTTTTAATTGAATTTTTGAAAAGAATTTTATTAAAATGTTTGATAATCCTAATTAAATTCTTTTGAAGAATTTCTTTGAATTTTTTTTAAAAATGAAGTTTCTAATTTTAGTCGAAAATTTTTAAAGTAATTACGAATGTTATATGAACAATTTCTTTCAAGTTTTTTTACAATAATCGTATTTCTTAATAATCGAAATTAAACATTTAATTCTTGAATTTCATTAAAATTTTTAGAAAATAATTGAATTTTTTCGAAAAATTTCTTTAATTTATTGAATACAATCAAATTTGTTAATAAATGTGTTGAAAATAATATAATTCCTGAGAAGAATTTTATTATTTCTGAAAAATAATTTTATTTTTACGATGAATTTTATTACTTATAAAAATAATTGAATTGTTTCGAAGGATTTATTCAAATTTTAGAAAATAATCTGGATTATTTCGAAAAATGTTATTAGAAATTTTTTTAAAAATTGAATTCTTTCATGAAATTTTATTGTCAAATACTGTTTGTTAATTGTCGCCTTTGGACCTAAGGCCAAAAATTAAAGTCCTTGAAAAAATACCGAAATGAAATTTTATTAAAATTCTATTAAAAATAATTGAATTTTTGCAAAGAATTTTATTATTTACAAAAATAATTGAATATCTTTGAAGAGTTTCTGTTATTTCTCTAAATAATTGAATTTGTTCAAGAATTTTATTAAAACTTTTTTTGTACCTATATTTTTTTATTTATTAAAATTTTAATTGAATTTTGGAGAAGAAGTTTATAATTTATAAAGATAATTGAATTGAATTGCGCAATTGTAATTAGGTACTTTAGAAAATAATTGAATTTTTGCAATCATTTGTAACTTACTAAAAATTCTCTAAATTATATCGTTAAATTTACGAACTTTTCTTGCTTTTTCAATGAAATTACGAACTTTGCAGATCTTTTTTTTTAAAAATGATACTTATCTAATAAACTAAACGTATCTAATAAACAAAAACAAATACGCAATACAGCATAAAAATTTCCGTCCTATCTTTTAGTACCCGACACTTGTGATTTTTAGCAACTAATTAGTGTCTTCTTCATCAATTATTCAATGCATTATGTAATAGAAACGTCAAAGCTTGTAATAATTTAACGAATTTATTGCCTAAATTTCATAAGATTTTTATTAGAAAAAACAAATTGACAATATTTCTGTACGAAATGAAATCTCTTTATATTATGATTATGAATCAGTGAAGTTTTCACTAATATTTGAATCAGTGAAATTGACCAGTCTCAATTTTTTTGTTATCTCGTTGACTATATTTAAAATTCGCACTCCGATATTTTTACGTCAAATAAAATTTATGTCAAATAAACTTTATGCCAAATGAATTGAAAATTCGCGCTTTAATTTTCATGTCCAATGAATCATGAATTAATTAATAAGTGTTGAAAAACATTTCTTCATGTTTTATAGTTATGAAAAATTTAATTTATAATTTTAAGTAAAATGTTCTTTTATTTGACTCGGACTGGTTATATTTTCGTTCGTAAATGGTCCGTAATTTTTCATTTTTGGTCCATGAAGTACGTATTTTTAAATACCGTGTCACTGGTTCGAGCCCTGATAATTTTTTTAAGAATGTTCATTTTATATTCATAATTTATAACGTTGGTGACCTTTACAATGATTTAGAAGAAAAAATAATTTTCTATTCAAACTTTTGTCTTAATATAACTTTTACAACGTTTCTTGAACAAAAAATTAAAGAAGGAAAATTTTGTAAACGTAAAATATTGTTTTCTCAATGAAAATCAGTTTTTTTCTTCAATTCGTTGATGACAAATGTTGTGAATACTTCTCCCACCTCATTCATAAGTGTTATCAAATAAAATTTAAGCAATATATTTTTTGTAATCCCTTATAACCTGGAAAAAAAATTTTAGAAGGCCTGGAAAACCTGGAAATGTCAGGGAAATTTTTTTCAAATTAGTTGTAGTCACCCTATTCGTGTTAGCATGTAAATTAGTGAAACGCTAATAATGTGAACAGCTACGCATAACATTTTTTTTCAGTGACGCGCATTCATGTCACAAAACCAGCGTGAAACACAATTCAAGCGTCTCAGCTGAAGATATGTAAGCGTCTCAAAATGAGACACTTATCTGACACATATCTGTTTCAAATATAATTAAAAGACTTCTTAAGTGTTTCAAATATGGGGACAAAATGTCTCAAAATGAAACACTTATGCTTTTACGCAGAAATGATAATTTTTTTTTTAATGAATGCAGAATTAATTTTCATTCGTCATAATTTGAATAATATATGAAGAAATAAAAAGAGATTTGGGAATAAGGTGCCTCCTATAAGATTCCAAGGTAGGGAGGAATCACGGGGCTTGTAACTTATATAGTAGTGAAGAAGGTGCAGTGAAGGGGGGCAGAAAAGTGAGCCAGCTAACCTTGGCGTCCATGGTATGCGCCCATTGGCGTCTTCTTCAAAGGCGTAGCATATATCCTTGCTATTCATCCAGCATCTTGTTTTTGATTACAACATTAAAAAAAAAAGAAAATAAAAAAAATTATTCTTTGCCAACTCGTCACTTTTCTTCTATATTCATAAATATATCATCACAACGAAAAAGACAAATATTATCCAAGGTTGCGGTCACTATATTCGTCTCTTGCACTTGTAAACTTTGAATACCTCATATATCTTTTGGTCTCACGATTTTCATGTGCTTGGAATATTCGAGTGAAGCTCGTCTACCTTCCGCCAACAACGCAACCTTGACTCGAAACTCACCAAGGTGAAATGGAGGCAACAAACTTGTGCATGAATTATCTTGTGTAAAGAGGCGTTCATCCGATATATGTATATATATATACTTTTCTTTGAGGTACTTTGAAGTTTAGTTTAGAAAATTACTGAATAATATGTGAATCGAATTTTTTCCCCTTTTTATTTTGTGTTTCGTTATATGAGTTTGATACTAGTTGTTATGGATTTATTGCTTGCCTTTTAGTAACTGTAAGCATCCGTTACCCGAGGGCAGAAATGTGAATGTGAAAGCAATTTATCGCGTAAAATTGAAATTTACTGAAACACGTTATACGTAATGTTGTGATAATTGCTATCAAAGTATAGATATTATGACTGAATTCATTTTTTTTTTTTCAATACCGAGGCCTTAATATGTAGGAGAAATTACTGCGGCTTTAGAAAGTGTATATTTTCAATGATTGGGGTAGGTGGGAACGGGTTAATATGAATAATATTTGATAAAGGTATTCGTAAATTATTATTTACGCTTCATTTTGAAATGGTCCCATCGAATTCTTATACTTGGCTAAATCATTTTAAATCAGGGATTCTTTAAAAATTTAATTTTGCTTCTCCCTCATTTCCACTCTCTAAATTTGAATTAGTTAAAAATAACTGATTTAGAAGCAAAAAGTCAGTCACTGATTGTCAGTTGAACCTACGATTTTTAACTGATACAAATTAAGAGAGCAGGCAAAATTTGAACTTTTTTCCTGTCACTAGAGAATATTCTGATTCACTCTAAAAATTATTAGGTACCGTTTTGGTACAGTCAATTTACCCCGAGTTAACTCGGGAAAAACCGAAGGGAGGATAAGCTATTAGATAAAATAAATAAAAATAATAAAGCTATTATAAAATAAATAAATAAAGCTATTAGATAAAATTAGATAATAAGAGATGCAATCTTTGTATGAAGCCGTATGAAGCCGAAAAAATTGTTTCAATTTAATTTTTGTTATATTCTTGTTTGAGTGAAGAGTTATTTTTCATTTTTGATATTGTATTAGGGTCACCACCCTGCTAAATTGTTAAAAATTTATACATTGCATGGGAAAGATACAAGATAATTGAATTTTCCGGCAATTACACTTTGGAAGTGTTTGATGATTATAAAACAAACTCTTCGAATAGCATAGTAAAATAGCAAAAAAAAATGTTATATGTGAATTGGAACGTTTAGATATTTACATAACATCAACGCAACATGGCAGCTTTCTTCATTCTTGATGATTATAAATACCGGTACTAGAAAATTAGCAGAGCGTCGCGAGATCTTGTCCCCAAATGCAATTTTTCAGTTTTTCCGTCTGAATCCAATGTCGATTCTCAACATAAATCCAGTAGAGAATCGATGTCAATTTAATAGCATGTGACTATTAGAACTTCAATGTTAATTTTTCGACCACTTTTCTCTTAAAATTTTGAATAAATTAAGCTAGTTTTCTTTGAATAACTCTAAAACAATAAGGAAAGACACTGTGGTGCTAAAGTTTTGATAATTAAAAAATTTATTATTATGTATAAAACACTTTTTAATTTTTTAAAAAATTAGAATAACCGGTACAACCTGATAATTTTAAAGTGATTTATAATAATTAATCTTTGAATTTTCAAAAATTATGTTAAAAAATAATAGTTCAGTTGACTGAAATAAATATAGTTAAATTATAAAAACAATCATAAGATCTAATTGCACTTTTACTACATTGTTAATACTTTCAACTACTTTTTGGTAGCCAGTTTTTTTTAAATTTACTTAAGAGCAATTAAAAATTTGTCAAATCTACTAGAAACTTTTTTGAGGATAGAATATGGTATGTGAGTTATAAAAGAAGAACTGTGCCATGTTAGGTATTTGATTTCAAAAGAGGAGTATAGTTTTCAAATTAAATTATTTGTAGGAAAGAAATATGTAGACTGTTTTCCATTAAATTGTAATATAGTAATTTTATTTCTAATTACAATTTAGTTTACTTACTATTAATTCTTACGTAAATATAAAAATACATAATTTAAATAAAGAAAAAATAAATTTCCTATTATTTAGGAATAAAGAATTTCCATTAACTTTATTTAATTTTTCTTCTCTTTTTTTATATATCTTAAAATTAGTTAACTAACATTAATTTCACAAAAGAAAGAAAATATGGCACAATTTTGACCAACGAAAAACATTTTAATGATAGAGAAAATATAACTTCAAAGAAGCATCTACGTACGTACTACTTTTCAATTTTACGAAAAAAGCAAATCCGTCTGACAGTCATACAACTAAATTAAAATCTGTCAAAAAATTATTATTTGAAAATTAATTTCTGTTTACAAACTAGGTTTACCGATGTTAAGAGACTAACAAGCCTTAAATAAATTACTTAAGTCCTTGTCATTTAAGTAACTAAGTATGATTTCAGTATAACATTGTGGTGACTTGGTAAAGTTGTTACATAACAGAGGAAAAATTTTATAACATTGGTCTAGTAACTCTCTTCTTTTCATACCCTTTAGAAAATTACACATTATCATGTTGCCGTAAATTGGAAACTTCTTTTTATAATCCAGTGATTTTAGAACCTGCACTATATTCTCATTTTTCATGTACATTGCTAATAAGCAATCTTTACTCAATATGTCAAAGAACGAAATGTATGTGTTATTAATTTTTTCATTCTTCAACCGTAATACTTCTTTCTCACATTTTTTCTGATAATCACACCCCATGCGCTTGTCACTGGAAAATAATAGATATTTTTCGCTTACAATTAAATTTGCTGTTTTTCTTTTAATTAAGTGACAATTAATAACATTGCGCAATTCACTAGGTACATCATAATTACAATCAATTTCGGCACCAAATTCTAGGAACAATTTAACAGTCTCTTTATAATTATTATTATTAGCTTCAATGTGCAAGGCGGTTTCTTGACGCTGACTTACTGCATTTACATCAGCTCCTTTAAATAATAGAATTTCACAAATTGCTTTATATCCTTTTTTAAATGAAAGATAAAGTGGTGTATCGCCATCACTATTTTCACAATCAATTTCAGCACCAAATTCTAGCAACAATTTAACATTCTCTTTACGATTACTTTTAGCTGCAATGTGCAAAGCGGTTTCTTGATTTTGATTTACTGCATTTACATCAGCTCCTTTAATTAAAAGCATTCTACAGATTTCTTCTCTTCCATTTCTGGCAGAATAATAAAGTGGTGTTTCACCATTACTATTTTTACAATTAACTTCAGCACCAAATTTTAGCAACAATTTAATAATCTCTTTATAATGATTTTTAGTTGCAAAGTGTAAGGCGGTTTCTTGACGCCAAGCTACTGCATTTACATCAGCTCCTTTAAATAATAGAATTTCACATATTTCTTTATATCCTCTTCTAACAGAAATATAAAGTGGTCTGTCACCATCATTTTTTTTACAATCGATTTGAGCACCAAATTCTGTCAATAATTTAACAGTCTCTTTAAAACCATTTTTAGCTGCAACGTACAAAGCGGTTTCTTGACATATATCTACTGCATTTACATCAGCTCCTTTAATTAAAAGCATTTTACAGATTTCTTTTTCTCCATTTTTTGCAGAAAAATAAAGTGGTGTTCTACGATTAATATTTTTAGAATGAATTTCGGCACCAAATTCTAACAATAATTTAACAGTCTCTTCATGACCATTCTCAACTGCAAGGTGCAAGGCGGTTCCTACATATTTGTCTACTGCATTTACATAAGCCCCTTTAGTTAACAGCATTTTACAAATTTTTGTATTTCCATTCTCAGCAGCAAGATGAAGTGGTGTGCTGTTATTATTATTTTTGCAATTAACTTCGGCACCAAATTCTAACAATAATTCAACCAAATCTACTGATTCTTTTTCAACTGCAATGTACAAGGCAGTGCTCTGATAATCATTTACTGTATTTACATCTGATCCTTTAATCAAAAGCATTTTACAGATTTCATTATTTCCTTTTCTAGCAGAAAGATGAAGTGGTGTGTTGCCTCTTTTATTTTTACAGTGAATATCGGCAACAAATTCTAGCAATAATTTAACAGTCTCTTCATGACCATTGTCAGCTGCAAAGTGCAAGGCGGTTTCTTGATCCATATCTACTGTATTTACATCAGCTTCTTGAATTAAAAGCATTTTACAAATGATTGTATTTCCTTTTCCAGCAGAAAAATGAAGAGGTGTTTTACCATTATTATTTTTACAATAAATTTCGGCACCGAATTTTAGCAACAATTTAACAGTCTCTTCATGACCATGTTCAGCTGCAATGTGCAAGGCGGTATTTTCATACCTACCGACTGCATTTATGTCAGCTCCTTGAATTAAAAGCATTTTACAGATTTCTTCTTTTCCTTGAATGGTAGAAACATGGAGTGGTGTGTCGCCATAATTATTTTGACAATCAATGTCGGCACCAAATTCTAGCAATAATTTAACAATCTCTTCATGACCATTGTCAGCTGCAATGTGCAAGGCGGTTTCTTTATACTTGTCTTCTACATTTACATCAGCTCCTTGAATTAAAAGCATTTTACAGATTTCTTTATTTCCTTTTCTAGCAGAAAAATGAAGTGGTGAATAGCCATAACTATTTTGACAATCAATGTCGGCATCAAATTCTAGCAATAATTTAACAATCTCTCCATGACAATAGTTAGCTGCAATGTGCAAGGCGGTTTCTTTATACTTGTTTTCTGCATCTACATCAGCTCCTTTATTCAAAAGCATTTTACATATTTCTTTATTTCCTTTTCTAGCAGAATAATGAAGTGGTGTGTAGCCATAATTATTTTGACAATAAATGTTGGCACCAAATTCTAGCAATAATTTAACAATCTCTTCGTGACCATTTTCAGCTGCAAAGTGCAAGACGGTTTCTTGACTTTCACTTTCTGCATCTTCATCAGCTCCATTAAATAATAGAATTCTACAGATTTCTTTATATCCTCCTCTAACAGAAAGATAAAGTGGTGTGTAACCATCACTATTTTCACAATCAATTACGGCACCATATTCTAGTAATAATTGAACCAACTCTTCATGACCATTTTCAGCTGCAATGTGCAAGGCGGTCGTTTGAAGATAATTTTCTACATTTGCATTAGCTCCTTTAATTAATAGAATTTTACATATTTCTTTATGCCCGTTTGCAGCAGAAACATGAAGTAGTGTGTCGCCATCATCATAATAACCTTGACAATCAACGTCGGCACCAAATTCTATCAATAATTTAACAGTCTCTTCATGACCATTCTCAACTGCAAGGTGCAATGCAGTTTCTTGATCCATATCCACATCAGCTCCTTTAATTAATAAAATTTTACAGATTTCTGTATACCCTTTTGCAGCAGAAACATGAAGTGGCGTGTCACCATTCTTTGTTTTACAATCAATTTCGGCACCATATTCTAGCAATAATTTAACTAACTCTTCATGACCATTGTCAGCTGCAATGTGCAAGGCGGTTTGTTGATTGAGACTGACTGCATTCACATCAGCTCCTTTAATAAAAAGCATTTTACAAATTTCTTTATTTCCTTTTCCAGCAGAAACATGAAGTGGTGTGTAGCCATTATTATTTTTACATTCAATTTTCGCACCATATTCAAGCAATATTTCAACCAACTCTTCTGATCCATTTTCAACTGCAATGTGCAATGCGTGTTTTTCTTCATTAACATCAGGATGATACTTTAAAATTTCTTTAACAATCATTAAATTTCCTGCTTTAACTGCATGGTACAAAATGGTTTCCCCATTCTCATTTTGATCATTGATGTTAATTTCTTTTTGTAAAAGCTCCTTTACAATTTCTAGATGTCCTCCATAGATGGCTGAATGAAGTTGAATCATATTGTTTCGAATTATCTGCAACAATATAAGTACAAAAGAATTTTATAGTAAAAAATCAGTCACTGATTTAAATATATAGTATGTAAATAAATTTTTTTTTAAATTATCGAATGAATAGAAATTTTGTGAAATTCAACTGAAAATAATTAAATTTGTTAAAGAATTTCATTAAAAACGTTTCAACAAATCGAATTTTCAAAGTATTTTAATTTAATAATTGGTAAATAATTGAATTTTTTAAAGAGTCACATTCTAATGTACATATTCATGTTTCTTAGTGCGAAGATTAATAATTAAAATTTGTATTACTTAATTTAAAAAAAGATACAAACTTAAATTGTTTTATTAAAATTGAATTTTCGCATAGTTTTTTTCAAAATTCTGAAAAATTTTTTTTTTTTTGAAAAATTTAAGATTTTTGAAATTTTTCAATTCTATTGTTTCAAGATAATTGAATTTTTATAAACAAATAATTTAAAAAAAATTAAATAATTGAAATTTCTTTACATTCTATCAAAATTAATTAAATTCTTTTAAAGAATTTTATTTAAATTTTTCGAAAATAATCAAGGGAAGTTAGTCACCGTAATTATAATTTTATTTTTAAAAATTTCTTCGCAATATATTCAATTATTTTCATAAATACAAATAGTAAAACTCATTGCAGAATTTCAATTATATTTAATACAATTTTAATCAAATTCCTCGAAAAATACTTAATAATTCTTAAAAATGTTTTATTAAAATTCGTCGAAAGAATTCAATTATTTCTAGATACTGTAAAAAAAAATTCTTCTCAAGAATTCAATTATTTTCATAAATAGCAAAATTCTTCAGATTTACTAAATTCTTTTGAATATTATTTTTAAAAAAAATTCTTCACGAGAATTCAATTACTTTCATAAATTTCCATAAAATTCTAAAAAAAAAACCATTCAATTATTTTTTATTCAATTTATTTTTATTCTCAAAAATTTTAATAAAATTCTACGAAAACATTTAATTATTTTCATAAATAATAACATTCTTTGGAAGGATTCAATTACTTTTATAAATATAAAAATTCTTTTCAGAAATTCAATTTGTATCAATACATTTTAATAAAATTGAATTAATTAAATTTTTCAATTATAATTATAAACAGACAAGATTAGTTTAAAAAATTGAAAAAATTTTTTGTTTAATTAAATTATTTTCCTAATTTTTAATTAAAATATTACTTAAAAATTTGAAAATTAATTAAATTTCAAAAGAGTTGCATTTACAATCTTCATAAATAGGTGAACTTCAAAGGTTTCAATTTGAAATTTTAAGAACAACTGATTCTATAAATTTAATTATTTTCAAAAGTGATAAACTTCTTCGTATAAATTCAATTATGTTCAAAAATTTTTAAAAATTCTTGTCAAAATTTCAACTATCTTTATAAATAATAAAATTCTTCTCCGAAATTCAATTATTTTCAACAAAATTTAATAAAATTCTTGGCAAAATTTCAATTATTTTCAAAAATTTTCCTTATTTCAATTATTCTTAATATCTACCTACTATTTTAATATAATTTTCCAAAAGAATTTAATTATTCAATTTTTTCAATACAATTATTCTTAAGAATTCAATTATTTAAAGAAATTGGAATAAAAGAAATCAATTACTTTCATAAATAATATTAAATTTTTCTCGAGAATTCAATTATTTAAAAAAATTTTAATAAAATGCTTTATAAAAATTTGAAAAATTATAATAAAATTGATCATAGAATACAATTATTTTCGTAAAATATAACATTCTTCTTAGGAATAAAATTATTTTCAAAAATCTTTGTAAAAATCTTCAAAACAATTCAATTATTTTCGTAAAAGATAAAATTCTTCGAAGCAAATCAATTATTTAAGAAATTTTAATAAAATTCTTCCCAAGAATTCAATTCTTTTTAAAAATAAACATTTTCAAAGGAATTCAATTAGGTAATAAAAATTTTTTTTTAAAATTGTTCGTTAGATTTCAATTATTTTCAATTTTTTTAATGAAATTTCTCGATAGAATTTAATTATTTTCAAAAAGTTTAAAAAATTATGAGAAATTCAATTATTTTCAAAAATTTGAATAAAATTCTTCACAAGAAATTAATTATTTTCATAAATAATAATATTTTTCTCCAGAATTCAATTGTTTTCACTAATAAAATTTTTTCATAGGAATTCAATTCTTTAAAAAAAATTTTAATAAAATTTGTTGCAAGAATTCAATTATTTTCTCATCTTAAATTTATTATAAAACATGAAGAAATCGATTGCTCCGAGTCGAAGACTCAGAGTGATCGCTTTCTTTATGTTTTATAACAATTTTTTTAAAATTGTTTAATTTCAAAATGGTTTGAATTTGAAATTTTTGAAAATCTTAATTCCTATAGAAAAATAATAATGATTAAATATTTATTTAAAAAAGAAGTTATTAATGTTTTCGAATAATTTTACAATTAAAGAAATTCGTAAATAAACGTAATAGAATATTTTTTTGAGTACAAATCTAATCATTTTTGGAGTGAATCAGAATCTTCTTCAGGGTCAGGGAAAAAGTCAAAATTTTGTCTAGAAATCAGGGAAAACCAAAATTAAATTTTTGTGGCAACCCTGTTTATATTCGAAATCAAATAAATTTAAATTTGATAAGAAAAAAAACTGGGAATGGGTCAGAATTCGTGAAATTTTCACAGAAAATAAAAAGTATTTTTTTTAAATCGAAATGTTGAAAAAACATTTCTATTTGGCCTTAAAAATGTGTCCACCAAAAAACAGAAAAAAAATTATTTTTCATAAAAGTTATTGCAAAATTAATTTTTTTGCAACTTTTTAAACAAAATTTTATTTCTCCTAAATAAATGAACCGATTTAAATGAACCAAGCGGGAATATAAAGGGGATAAAATACACTTTCGTTTAGAATTAGAAAATTTTTAAAAAGTTTATTTTTTAAAAATTATTTAATAAATTTTTTGTAAACAATTAATTTTTTTTAATGTTCTGCGCCTTTTAAAAATTTGAAAAAAATATTAATATACACTTAAAACTATAAGAAATCAAAATCCGTTGAGAAAATTTTGGAGCGACAATTATTTTAAAAGTTATAATGAAAATTATATTGGCGCGGTGTAGTGCATCAAATAATAAACATCATTGATAAATCATGTAGAGTTGGACTCAAGTAAATTAAAAATTTTCCCCTGGGTGCAAGTAGAATTCTACGAGAAATCTCTAAAGGAAGGTTTCCTTAAACTTATCGTGTCATTAGTGTGAATGCATAGCTATATACCAGCAATAGTTATAAATATTTATACAAGTGTATATGTGTACGTATATATGTAAAAATTTATTTGAACACATGATAATAAATAATAGAAGAATTTATTTACGTGTGATTGTACATGATAGGCATGGTCAAGCACATTGGACATATAGCGGAACATGCCTTTCGAAGAATGCGTTTCCTTCCTGTCGGTGCGAAGGCCATACATGGCCTTGCAACCAACAGGTACTTTTGGACGTTGCTAATAAATATCTAAACACTATAACAAATTCGTATGGATACACTTCCGCTGAGCAACCAGCGTTCATTTTATTCTCTCGCTCTCATTCGAAACTTTCAAATAAGTAGCTGGTCTCGGATCGACTTTAAGGCAGAAAAAAAGTCGTTTTATTCGAATTCAAATACGAAAAATGTAGAAAACCTCGTTAATCTTATTAAGGATTGTCACGAAAATTTGATTTTATATTTTTCTGATTTCCAGAAAAAATTGTAACTTTCATCAACTGCAGCTCTAAATTTTTGTAAAATAGAAAAAATTTTAAGTATAGAATTTTTTTAAATCTATACTTCTTACAGAATTTTTAAACTAAATTATCTGTGGTATTTAAAACTAATAATTTTGTTTAGTGCGAATATTTAAATAATTATAATTGTTCTTTTTTCCACAAGAATTAAAAATTTCAATTTTAAACCTAAAATCCATTTTTCTGATAATAAATTCAATTCTATAGGTTTTTTTTAATATAACATTAAATTATTTTCAAAACATTTTATTTCTTCAAGAACCGCAAGATTATTTTTAAAAAATTGTGATAAAATTTGACGAAACTTACAATTGCTTAGCAATTTTTTAATTAATTACTTTTGAGAATTCAATTATCTCCAAAAAATTTTACAAAGAGATAATTTTTTCAAAGTTTCTGAATTTAATTAATCAAAAATTTCAATTACTGAAAAGTTTAGTAATTTATCAAATGCATCTTCAAATATAGAATTTTTAATTAATATAATTCCAAATTTATATCTTTAAAACCTCCAATTTGAAACCTTTTGAAATTTTATTACTACTAACAATTTTTTACTAGAACTGTTTCAATATTCAATTATTTTCTAGAATTTTTAATCCAAATTCTTTTCTAAGTCAATTATTTTTCATAATTTTTAAAAAGTTCTTTGAGACTTTTTGAATTATTCAAAAAAAAAAATAATAAATAAACTTTACTTGCAATAAAATTTAAAATTAAATTGTTTTCAATTCAATTTTACAAAATATCGATTATTTAAAAAATTTTCAATTAATTTTATTTTCAAAAATTGAACTAATTTCAAAAAGATATCAGTTTTTGAAATAAACTGACTTGTACAGAATTTTGAAATTTAATTTTTTTCAATAATTATTACTACTCCAATTCTTCCAAAATTTAATTTTTTGAATTATTAATCAAAATTTTTCTCCATGTCAATTAGGAATTTATAGGAAATTGTCGAAATAGAAAAATTCAATTTTTATATAAAATTGTCAAATGGTTTTCTTTAAGGTGAAAAAATTAATTCAATTTATTACAATTTTTAAAATAATTTTATTAATTCAAGGAATTTTCAAAAAATATAGAAAATAATTAAATTCTTTCAAAAAATTTCTTTAATTTATTGAATATAATCGATTTGTTAATAATATTGTAGCAGATTTTAATTATAATAATTTTACTATTAAAATTTTATTTAAATTATTGACAGAAAATTAAATTCTTTTAAACGATTTCATTAGAGTTTTTGTAAATAATAAAATTCTTTGAAAAGAATTTCTTTGTTTTTTTCAAAATAATGTAGTTTTTTGAATAATTTTAATTGAAGACTTTGAGAATAATTGAATCAAACAAACAACTTTCAACGTTTAAAAATAATTCTGTCTTAATTATTATAATGAAATATTTCATTATTAAAGTTTATTAAAATTGTATTAAAAATAATTTATTTCTTGAGAAGAATTTTATTATTTATAAAAAACAATTTAATACTTGCGATGAATTTTACTTCGAAAGGATATATTCGAAGAATAATGGAAGGATTTATTAAAAATTTTAGAAAACAATTGGATTCTTTCGAAAAATTTTATTAAAAATTTAAAAAAAAAAAATCGTTTCGAAGAATTAATTTAAAATTTTAGAAAGTAATTGAAGTTTTTCGAAAAATATTATTAAACATTTTTTTAAAAATTTAATTCTTTTATGAAATTTTATTAAAATTGTATTAAAAATAATTAAATTTCAGCAAAGTATTTTAATATTTATAAAAATAATTGAATTGCTTCGAAGGATTTATTAAAATTTTAGAAAATAATTGAATTCTTTCGTGAAATTTTATTGTTTGCAAAGATTTTACTATTTTAAAAGATAATTGAATTTTTTCGAAGAATTTATTAAAATTTTGTTAAAAATAATTGAATTTTTACAAAAAAATTTTTTTTATAAAAATAATTGAATTCTTGCGAAGAATATTATATTAAAATATTTGAAAATATAAATAATACCTAATAATTAAATATGTACTTAATAAGATAATTAAAAAAATTTTTAAACTGAATTTATTCAAAAATTCAAGTTTATATTTGAAAATAAAATTTTTTGTAATTTCCATTAAGTTTATTAAAATTGTATTGAAAATATAAACAATAATCATTGTAATTGTACTTGATAAGTGAATTCTTTAAATTTTGATTATAAAGTTATTCAAAAATTTATATTTGAAAATAAAAAGTTTTGTAATTTGCATAATAGGTAATAATAAATTGAATATTACGTTTAGAATTTTTGTAAAACAATGCAAGACATTTTGAATGAAAAAATGAGTTATTTTTCATACTTTAAAATCAAAACAAATAGCATTTTATAAAAAAAGTCGTATTTTGTTACAATTTATGCGGAAGAAAATGTTATTAAAATTAGTCGAAAAAAGTCCCATTTTTTGAAAATAGTCGAAAAATCCTATTTTCCGTGGTCTGATATTTATAGTTAGTGAAATTTACTGGTTTATATATGAAACTTTTTGATCTCTCGTCACACAAGGTTAAGCTCAGCCTGAATTCCTTCTGAGCATTGGAACGGTTTTCTCTTTTTAGCCTGTTGCATTGTGCATTTCATTTCCAGCATTCCAACTGACATTTTTCTTCTCCGATTTATATAAAATTATTTTATTCCTTTCTCTACACGTTGTAAAATTTTAATTTCCTCTTCTTTAAACTAATTATATTATGAATAACTGAATTTATTTTTTCTTCTTTCTTGTTTTAGGAAAACATTTGGTCTTGGTGACAGATCCTGAAATTGTTGATGATGCCTATGCATTCGATAATCCATGTTTCAAAGATGCAACACCTGCAGTTGCTCGAAGTCTCGAGAGACCGATTTCTGCCACTCCTATGGACACGCCAGCGAAGGATTCAACTCGTTGGTCAACACCTTGGTCATCCTTGGGTCTTGGAAATGGAAATCGAAATGATAAAAGGCGCACCTTGGATGACTCTTGCCTTGGAGTAATTTACACTTTTTTTCACACAATTATCTATTTCCTGGTTTCATTTATTTTCATTTAGTTGCGTCTGAAAAATAAATTCTAACATATGGAATATTTTTTCAAAGCGCTTGATTATTTCATAATTAGTTAAAATATTCATTTTGATAGAGAATTTCTTAAAAGAGAATGTTCATTTCACTGAATTTTTATTTCTCAAATTTATCTGGTCACCAAATTAATATTTCACCGAATTTTTAGTCTATTACGAAATTCAAATTCACGTATAGAAATTTTTATGACAGTAGGTTTTTTCGCGGTCAAATGAAAAATTGCTGCAAATTAAAGTTCCAAATTGAACTGAAGTTTATAACTGATCGATTTTAAGGCCAAAAAAGTCGCTTTACTCGATTAAATATATAAAAAAAATCGAAAAATTTATTTCTTTTATTCATAGTATTGTCATAAATATTATAATTTTTTATTTCCCTGACCTTTCACGGATTTCGAAAATCATTTATTCCAAATTTTTATAATTTTGTTAAACAAATATTTAAATATTTGTTATTTATTTTTTAACATAGAAATAAAAATTTATTACATTTCAATTTCCATTCTTCTGAAATTTAATTATTTTTCACAATTTTTAACTAAACTTCTTCTCCAAATCAATTATTTTTAATAATTTTCCGAAAGTTCTCTGAGAATTAAATTATTTAAATTCAAAAATTAAAATTTTTTGCCATAATTATTATTTAACTCTTTATGCTTTTTTATAGTTATTAAAGTAAATTATTAAAAATATATAATTTAAAAATTTGAAAATAATTTATTTTTAAAGAAATTGTAATCAAAACGTTATTAAAAATAATTTTTTTTTAATTTAAAAATAATTCTTGAGGAGATAAATAGATTTTTCAATTTTAAATAATTGAAAAATTTTCCAAATAATTGAAATTTAGTAAAGTTCTTAAAATATAATTAAACTTCATAAAAGAAATTTTGAAAAATATTAAAAATGAATCAACCTTTTTAAGAATTTTAATAACAAATATAAAAAAATACATGATTTCTCTAAAATTTTAATAAGTAAAAAAGTAGATTTTTGAAAAATTTTAATTAACTTATTTTTTAAAAAATTGAATTTTGTAAAATTATGATCAGAAATTGCTGAGAATTAATTAAAAAAAATTGTATTTTCATTTTTTGAAAATAATTTAATTTTTAATCAATTTAAGAAAGTAAACAATTTTTTTGACGAAATAAATATTTTCTTCAAAAATTTAATAAAAATAACTAAAAAAATTTTATTTCACTTCATTTGAAGATAATTTTTAAAAACTTATAAAATAAGACAATTCTTGAAAAGTTTTAATTTTCTTTTTTTGAAGATAATTGAATTTTGAAAAATTAGGATAAAAGAATTCTAGAAATTATTTTTTTTCAAAATACTGTAATTTAATTTTTCGAAAATAATTGAATTTTTTACAAGAATTTTTGGACAACTGAAGAAATTAATCAATTTTTTTTCAAGAATTTTAATTGAAATGTTTAAAATGTTTGTTTTCTTTAAAATTTTATTAACAATTCTACAAAAATTAGATGTTTTATAAAAATTTTAACGGGAGAATTAGTTTTTGTAGATATTTGAATTTTTGAAAATATTGAAAATAATTCAAATTTATAAAATTATAATGAAAAAAAATTCTATAAATTACTTTTTAAAAAAATATTTTAATATATTTTTCTGAAGCTTTATATTTTCAAATTTTTTAATTGATGATTTTTAATTAAAATTTTTGAGAATTGAATTATTTTAGGTAAATATTTACAATTAAAATTCATTAAAATTTGATTTAAAAAAATGTTAATGAAATATGTAAAATAAATATAGTGTATGTAATAAAATTTTTACCAAATATTATTTGAAAACTTTTTAATTATATAATCCGAAAGTTTAATTATCTTAAAAAAATTATTCGAAAATATTATTTGGTAGATTTGACTATAAAGTGTTGAGAAAATCATGTTATTCGAGGCCTTTGATAATTTAAAAATTACGTTAATACGAAAATTCCGTTAGTATATTTTTGTTAATACAAAAATTACATTAAATAATAATTTAGTGTTCTAATATCTTGTTAAATAAAAATTTCGGTCAATTTAAATTCGAAAGTGAAACAATTTTTACAATTAAATTCTGATAAACTAATATTCTAAATAATAAACATTATGTAATAATCAAGCGCTACTATTTTTCTGTACAAAATTTATAAACTTCTCTTACTTGGAAATATACTTGTTTCAAATTTTTTCCAAAATAATTTACATTTTCCATAATCCGTAGGAAATTTTACTTATAATGCTTTATTATTCAAAATAATTTTTAAAATGCCAAATCCCAAAATGAAAAAGTCATTTAAAAAGTATATACAATTTACAGAATTATTTGTGGTATTTTTTTTCTTCATAATTAAGGTGAAAGTTTCGTTTGCAATGTTCAAAGAATTTTTATAAATGTGATTATTGTTATTTTACATTTTTCTCGATTTTTAAAAGAACTTTGAGTACAATTGAAATTATATACAGAAGAAAAAGAAAAAATAGTTGAACGATAATAAAAGTAACGTGAAGGTTAAATTATTCTAATCTTGAAAAAAGAATGTAATACTTTTTCAGGCAAATGTAAAAAAATAATATATGTAAGAATTTGAGGCATAATTTTTTCATTATGAAATCATGCAAGATAATTTAAAATTAATTATATACCAAAAACATAACTTTCACAAAAAAAAGAAAATCACTAAATAATGTATAAAACTGAGAAAATTGCTGATAAAAAGAAGAACTTTAATTTCTTTTTTGTGAAAACTTTTTTTCTTAATTAATTAACAAATTTTGGATTAAATATTTTTTTTAAAAATAAGGTATATTTTTTTAGGTATATTTTTTTCAAGTAAATATTAATATAACTGAGAAGAAAATAAATATAAAACATTTATGGGCATTTGAAAAATATATTTTGAATAAAAGTCACAGATGTAAATTTTTATTGTTGATGAATCGATGATTCAGATGCTATTTGGTACAATTTTATATGCGAATTAGACGTTTCGCAATACAACCTCTAAAGTTGATAAAAGAACGAGCCCACGCGTTATTTGCTATTTATGCCTGCGCGACATAATGGAAAATGTAAGTAATACTTTTTGACGTCTCACTAATAAATAACATTTTGTTCCATTAGCCAAAGGCCACCAAGGTCAGTTGCGTGAGTCTCAGGAGTCGCGACTTTACTGGACTTGGATTTAATGTCTGTGGAAATATGAGAGAAGGTATATTTGTCAAAGATCTTCTTCATCGTGGTCCTGCCTCAGAATCTGGTCGCATTCATCCTGGTACGATTAATTATTTATATTCTTTCATTATCATTTACATTTCTTCTTTTTCCTTTCTTTTTTTTTTATCTAAAATTGCTGTACTGTATACAATAATTTTTCTTCATTCCGAATAATTTCTTATCTCTTCAAGATATTATTTTTCCTGTTAGAGATCAGTATGTGAGGAATGCTTTAGTTCAATATGATGGCTATGATAAAGTCCACAAAGAAGATTAGAAATGATTTTAATTGAGGCGTTCAATCATAATTGAATGTTCCTTATTTCGTGAATCACTCCAATGCAATTAGATGCGAGAATCACCTATTTATTTAACATCCCGAAACGAATTTCTATATGGAGAAATTTACACGCTCATTGCTCTGTTTTATTTTATTTTCAAGTACAATGTTGTTTTCATTAAATTTCCATTTTTATAATCAAAGTTGTAATTTTCAAATATGCTGAAACAATTTTTTTGTTATCTGAGAAAAATGTAAAAATTTAATTAGGAATTTATTTTTCATTACAGGTGACAGAATAACGAGCGTTAAGATCAGCTTCAGAAGTATGGTCTACGAAGATGCATTGACAATTTTGAGTTATGCCTCGCCTTACGACGTAGAATTAGAAGTGGAAAGTGGGGGAACCGGTTCGAAACCAACGACATTATTAAAAAAGAGCGTGGGCCCGAGTCCAACGAGAATTTGTCATCCACTCTATAGAAGTCAATCAATTCCTGAACTCTCACGAGCTCATATAACAGTAGCGAAAAGACTCTTTATCGCCGATCCAAACGAGTCATTAGGCTCAAATTATTCCACAATGAATTCAACACTAAAATCATCAAAGTCGACACCAGGAAGTCAAACGCTCGAGCGTCGTCATGAAGAGACAAAACAAAATCACCATAAATTTGGTATTAAAGTACTTCCCGCTCTCGATGGCACGGTTCACCGAATCGAGAATCAAAACGAGCACAATACAAATCTTGAAAGGAGACATTCACGAAAAATGGACGCCGAAAAAATTCTCGGCAAAACTTCTTCGTCCCTAGTTAAAGAATCTTCATCACCTTGCGATGAAATTAAAATTGTCTCCGAAACACTTCAACAAAAGGAAAATCCTCTACAAAAGGATATTTCTATTAAAAACGATAATTCACAACCGAAGGATAAAAATTCTCTTCAAATGGATTTGATAAATCACAAGGAAACAGTAGAAATTACAAAAAGAATTTTACGAGTCGATGGAACAGAATTAAATGGAATTGACATTCCCGATCTTGGTAAAGAAATAAATATGTCAACTCAAGTTCCTGCGGAAGTTCACAATGCCGCAATGGCCGCTCGAAGGAATCGAAAGAATAGCGCGGAACTTTCTAAAATTCCAAAATCACCGACAATTTCCATTGAAATTGAAACAGACGCAAAAAGTCCACAAAAAAATAAAAGAAAAGCTCCAGCCCCACCGAAAATCAATCTCGAAGAACTTGATGTTACATCAATAAAAAAGGAGCGCGAGTCAGAAGATAAAATTGACTCGATTGCTGATTACACTGAATCATTGAATGATTACGTCAGCAAAGTGCGCGAGAATAAAGATGACGAGGCTCGTAGACAGAGGCTTGAAGCGAGAGCGAACAGAAGGAATTCAGAGTCCGACACGGACAGTGAGGTTCAAAACAGTTTCACGACAATTGAATTAAATCCGGCCGACATTACAATACATCATACACCAGTGCCTGAGGTCGACGATGACGAAGTCGATGACATCTACAGAAAAGCAGCGAGTCTAGGTGATCTTTCAAAATATGAAAATAAAACATCGACAAATTTAGAAAGGGCTCAGAGTCTTGATATGACAGATACTGGCTCAAAGAAACGAAAAGCACCATTACCGCCCGAAGATATCAACGAATCAACCGAGGATCTTACGAAATTAGATCAAATCGATACGTTCGATAAACGAAAATTAAAAAAATCCAGTGAGTGGGGAACATTAGAAGACGCAATTTGGTCGAAGGGCGAAATTGAGGATAAATCAAAGAAAACAAGAGTGAGGAAAAAGAGTAACGGCACACTGGAGCGATCAAAGTCAGCCGTCGAGATGAAAATCAAGGACGAAGTCCAGGACACCGACGATCCTGTGAATGTGTCCGACGGTGCTATTGCAACCACAATTGATTTATACAATTTACCACTCAGCAAACGAATGAGTCAGGACTTCATTCATTCCGAAAGGATGTTCAATCCCGATGCAGATAATTCCCTGGCGAGAATTGTCAACAACGGACGTGTCGTCAAGAGTCCAACTCCCGAGGAAGTCGAATTAGACTTCAGGCAAGCGAAACCCATGCCTGACGATATCGACGACGCGAATCCATTCAACGATCTCGAGGACAGGGACATTGACAAGGACAACAAATTCGTGAACGAAGGATTTGAAAAGGCTTTGCATTATTTTGATCTTCACACCAAGAATTCAAATCCATCGAAAGAGTTTGTCAGTTTTGAAGAATCGAAAGAAAAGGATTTATTCAACAGTGATCCAAAGTTATTGTACAAAAATGAAGAACCAGTTGAGGAGATATTCACCAAGGTCAAAATTGACTACTTTTGTCCCGGTTGTGAAAAGAGATTTGGACATCATACCGACAATTGCAAGCGAAACACTTTTACCACAAATGGCAAAAGAACAGACGATCATTTAGAACTCCAAAAGGCCGAAATAGAATCCGATCAAGTGAATCATGTATTAGAGGATTTAAAAAACAGTAAAAACGAATCCGAAACTTATCCAGACAGTCACGTTCAAAAACCGGAAAAGTTTCAAGCTACAAGAGATGAAGAAGAAGAAACTCCAGTTGTTTCAATTTTCCAAACTCATCTCACAAAATTCGAACAAAATTCCTCACCCGACAAATCCGATTCATATGAAACGCATTTTGCCAAACGAATAGTGAATCTCCCCGAGGAGAAGGACGTGGAAATGATTCTCGACGATCAAGACGAAGACGGTTATGATTTCGGTTCAAGTATAACAGTGAACAATAAGAATATCTCGCCGAATGAGGATCGTCACAACATAAGCAATGTCAGTGTGTCAAGTGGCGAAAATAGTGAAGACAGTGGTTTAGTTCGAGAATCCATCGACTTCCGGCTAGATTCAGAGACACGTCCACCATTACCAACAACTCCAATGCCAGTTTCGGCTACACAGAAAATGACCTACATCACCGAGATAAAAGTATCGCCCACGAGGGAAAACATTCACGAGCCCGACAGCGAAAGTGAAGAAATTGTCGCAATTATGGAGGGAAATGGCGAAGCAAGAAAGTCACAAGTCGACATTATTGTGACGGCAAATGGAAAACCAACGCCGGGAAAAAAACCGCCAGTACCGCCGAGACGCAGTGATGTTTCAAAACTCATCAAGGATGAAATATCAGACAAGCAAGTTGTCTATGTGTCAGAATATAAATCACCATCAACGAAGGATGTTCAAATATCATCGAGTGCCTCGGACGATAAAACTGCAGGTGTTAATAAAAAATTTGAACAGTGGATATTTCTAGGCGACAATAAAGAACAGAATCCATGGGGCAATGGATCAAGTCCACCCCAACCGGTTACAAATATTGTCCTCTCATCCGGAGATGAGAAAATTTTACATCAATAATAAATTGAGTAATTCGATTCAGAAATTATTCTTCTTCGATTTAAATAAAATCGAAATCAAATTTTGTTTTAAAAAAATTCAAATCACCGTCTATCAGGATTGCCAGAAAAATTTAATTCTCTTTTTCCCTGAATTTCAAAAAAAAAATGTCTTTTTTCTGACACTAACAAATATTCTAATTTACTCTAAAAATTATTACACAAAAAAATGTTTCTAATACATTTATTTGGGGACGCATAAATATCCCATAAAATTTTTTTGTTAGAATCTTTATTCAAGAAAATTTTCATATATTTGAATATTTAATTTTGTTTTTAAATCAACGTTAATTTTTACTTAACGAAAATTTCACTTAACAGAATTAATATTCTGTTAACATCAAAATGTTAATTATAGCCGACATTTTATTTGACCAAATTTCTAATTACATAATCCACTTTTTATTTTTAAAAAATCATTTTTAATTATTATTTAATAATTAACTATCAAATGTTACCCGAGCGAAACGCGGTATTCAATTTATTATTATGCAAATTACCACATTTTTTTATTTTCTAATATCAACTTCAATTTTTGAATAAATTCATACTCAAAATTTTAAAAACTTAAGTAATTATGTACTTGTACATAATTAATTATTATTATATATTCTTTTTAAAATTATAGTAAAATTCTTCACAAGAATTCCATTATTTTCTAAAATTGTAATAAAAATCATTAAGGAACAATTCTATTATTTTATTATTAGTAAAATTCTTCTCAGGAGTTCAATTATTTTAAAAATGTTAAATTAAACTTATTAAAAAAACTCCATTATTTTTAAAAGATTCAAAGAAATTCTGCAAAACAATTTTTCAAAATTTTCAATTAAAATTATTAAAAAAAAACTCCATTTTTTTCATAAAATTCAAAGAAATTCTTCCAAACAAAATCCAATTAATTTTAAAAGATTTTAACAAAATTTTCCTAAAGAATTCAATTATTCCCATAAATAATGAAATTTTTCTCTAGAATTAAATTATTTAGACGGAATTTTGTATTATTATTTATATTAATTAATAATCAATTCAATTGTATGTTCAAGTAATGAATAATATTAATTATGATAAATTGATTAAAGTTATTTGTCAATTTTAACATTTGCGCTCAAATCTTTTTGTCAAACAATTGTTTGGAAAATAAAAATTCTGTCAATTGATATTTCGACATTTGGAGAATTCTGTCAAATTATAATTCGTGAAAATAAAAATTCCAACATATGAAGTTTCGATGGAATGGAAATTTGAATATTTAAAAATTTAATTCTTAAAAATTGTGTTAAATAAGATTTCTGACAAATTAAAATTCATTTAAATTATATTTCTTTGGAATAAATTGATTGTTTATTAATAATTTAGTCAAAATGAAAATTCTGTGAAATAAAAAGTCGATGATCTTAAATTCTGTTAAGTAAAATTTTCACTATGTAAAAATTCCTGTTAATTTACAATCGAAATTAATATATTCAACTAAATGAAAATTTTTTCTAACAAAATTATGTTCATTAAATATTCTGAATAACAATTTTTATAGAATATTCATGCGCTTAATTTATTTGAGAATATTCTCTATATTGTAAAGTTATGCGAAACTTGAACATTTTTTGTTTTAAATAAATATTTAATCATTATTATTAGGTATTATTTTTCCACAAGAATTGAGATTTGCAACAATTTCAAATTTAGTTTGTCAAGAATTAAATTATTTAAAATAAATTCCTTTCCATATTTTGTGAAATTTTAATTTATCAAAATATGAAAAAGAATCTATTTTAAATAATTATTGTCAGAAATAGAAATAAATTTGAAGGTTTTGTATTAAAATTCATGGTGATTGTAAAGACTTATTTTTTAAAGTTCTTATTTTTCCAGTTTTTTGTACAATTCTTAATTAAATTGATCGTTTGACCAAAGCAATTAATAATAATTTTTTATTATTTTCTCTTAATGATTTAAAAGTTTTTGAATTGAACAAGAAAGAATTCAAGAAAAATAAATGCGTTTAATATTTTTAAATGAAGCAAATTTTCTGAATAACAAAAACAAGAATATTTCTTATCAATTTTATAAATTTAATACTTTTCTCAGTATTTTCGATAAAATTCCCTGATCTATGGCAATCCTGGTATTGTTTAATTTGTGATAAATTGTATTTAATTTAATTTCAAATTAATTTCTAACCTAGATTATTTAATCTACTGACTATCGAATCAATAGAAGATTTTAAATTTCTGATTCTTTGTGATTTTAAAACAAAAATCAAAATTTTTCAACTTGAATAATTAAAACGTTAGAAAATTATTACGAACGAGTGGTGAAGATATCTTGTTTCTTAAGTTCTGAAACATTCATGTCAAAGATATTTTCATTTTTTGTATGTGTAAATTAAGAAAAAGTTATTATTTTACATGAACGTTAAAACTTTCGAAAATATTCTTTCATTAAGAGAAGGGAGCAGTGAAATTTTAACCATTTATAAGTTATATAATTTACGATACAGGTGTCAATTTTTCTTTGATATTATTTACATAGAATCAAAAATTATTCTGTATCAATAAAATTTAAAAAATATATTTTTGACAAACTTGGAATATTTATTTTTTGAAAAAATAAACATTTTTTAACAAATTATACGATTGATTATTTGGAACCATGAGGAAAGTATGTACAAAAATTAACTTGATAGAAAATAATAGAAATTGTAAAAGAAGTTAAAATTGTGATTTTACAAAAATTTTTTGTTTTTTCAAAAAATAAATTTTTACTTCTAAATCATAATTTTATAAAATTTTTAAAAATAAATTGACATCCTAAAAAAAGTAAATTTCGTTGGACTGAAATTTCATTCATTCTCTACTCAAACTTTGAACTAAAAAAATTTTAATTTCTCGTAAAATATTATAAAAAGAAACAAGTATCTACTTATTTCAAAAATTTTAATTGTATCGATGTATTTTACAATGTCGAAAAATATTTACAATTTCGTTTACAGGGATCACATTTGTTAGTTTATTTAATATCAGATACTAACGAGGGATTTAAATAAAAAAAAACTGTCCGAATTTTTCAAATTTTGTAAAATAGGTATAAAAAACAAAAAGAACAAAAAGTTTTTAAAGTTTTCAGAAATTAAAAATTTTTCAAAAGTTTGAAAAAAGTGTTAAATATTTAATTTTTTTTATATATAAAAAAGAAGTAAGGACTTTCGGTGTTTTAGGGGATTTTGTTAAATTTAAGGAAAGGAGAAAAGGAAACAAACAGATCCCTGTTGTTAAAATTTTATTTTTTACGATTGTTTATTTGCTTCTATATTAAAGAACATAATAAGCAATAATGTATTACTTTATCAAAATGTTAAAAATGAATGAATGAAAATTATTTTGAGTTAAAAAAAAGTATGTGCCATAATAACTTATGAGAGTCTGGCCAACACTGTTTTCTATATTAAGAAATAAATTCAAAATTTTGTTGAAAAGAGGGAGAATGATTTTTTTGTTTGTCTATCAGTAAAATAGAATAATCTAAATTTTATATATTATAATTGTACATATTTAATTATGTTGATTCAAATTTCTCGACATTAACTAATTACTTTACAAAAAAAAGTTTTCAGTTATAAATAGTTATTTGATTTGTTTGTTTTATTTTTAAGTTCTTAAACGTAATATATATTTACTAATAGGGTAAAAAAAAGAAAATTTAACGTTTCTATGACAATGATGAAAGAAATCAAAAATTATTATTACAATTATCACACATCATATTTTATTTATTTTTACTATTATCACTACACTATCATTAAAAGTCAATTGAAGCTTGAAAATAGAAAGAAAAAAATACTAAATCATATATTTTAAAAAAAGAATTCAAAAAATTGTATTTTTACCTGAACATCAAAGAAATTTTTACGTCAATAAACGTTTCCATTGTATTTAATGTATATTAATTAATATTAAGACAATTAAAATTAATATTGTCGACAATAATAAATTTCAAGATTAAGATGTATATTATTAGTTTTAAGAATGGTGCCACAGAAATATATTTTTATATTTGGCAAGTTGTTAGTCTTGGAACTGGAAACTTTATCTTGATTAATAGAATAACAAATATTTTATAAAACTATTTTGTAATTGTTCATTATATTTGTAAAGAGATCATTATAGCTTTTCTGACTGTAAGGCCAATGTTATTGAAATAATGCCTGATACACGAAGTTTTAATAAAATTGTTTTAAGATTACAATTTTCAAAATAATTGTCATTGCTTTTAAAATAAAGAATTAAATCTTCAGTGTTTGTATGTGAAAGAAAAATGTTGTGCATTGTAATTAACGAAATAGTAAAAATTTGTGTCCATTCAATATTTTGTACTTATTTTTACTTGATTTAATCAGAGAACAAGATTCAACTGATCATAATAAAGAGAAATGTGAATGATGGTAAGAAATTTATCATTGTTTTGAGGTGAATTCTATAAAGACGGAAGAATGTAATCTGATTAAGGAATTGTTAAATGATATTATTTGGTATTGTATATTTTGATTTTGTATGAATAATTCTATCATTAAAACACGTATGACGAAAAATATTAAATCAGATCATTTTTAAAATCCTCTTATTCTATACTTCTCAGGGCTCGAACCAGTGAAAGTATTTAAAAATACGGACTTTACGGAGCAAAAATGAAAAATTAAATTATTTTTAACTAAAATTCTTCTTTAAATCGATTATTTTTAATAATTTTAGAAAAAGTTATTTGACAATTTTCAAATCCATTTGTTTACAATATTCAATTTTACGAAATTTCAATTATTTCTAAAAATTCACGCTATATTGCTTTTAATATTCAATTATTATGTATCTACAATTTTTACTGAAATTGATTTTTAAATCAATTTTTATTAGAAAATTCTACTGGAATTCAATTTAATTGAATGTTTCTTAAAATTCAATTCCCAGAAAGAATTTTATTAACAAAATTTTATATAATTGAATTCTTTCGACAAATTTTAATACAGTTTTTAAGAATAATTAATAATAATTATATTTTTGGAGAAATTCGACTGAAATTGTATTAAAAATAATTGAAATTCTGCGATGAGTTTTAATATTTGGGAAAATAATTGAATCCCTAAGAAGAATTGTATTATTTTCAAAGAATATTTAATTTTTGTGATTCAATTATTTTGAAGAGTATTAACACTTGAAAATAATTGAATTTCTGCAATAATTTGTAACTTTTCCAAAATTAAATTTTTTCTCGTGTTTTTAACTAAAATAATTCTTCTATAAATGCATTATTTTTAATAGTTTTTGAAAAATTTCTTTGAGTATTTTCAAATTCATTTGCTTACAATTCAATTTTAGAAAAATTTAAATTAAAAATCAGCAATTAAACTTTTTCAAAAAAATTAATTCCATAGAATTGTTAGTTAAAAATATGAAAAATTCAGATTTTCAATGATTTTAATTTGAGACCTTTTCAAAATTCAAGCTCTAATGCTTTTAATATTCAATTATAATTTAAAATTTTAACTGAAATCCATTTTTAAATTTTATTTTTTATTTGATGAAAATTGTATTAAAAATAATTGAAATTCTGCCAAGAATTTTATTAAAATTTTTGAAAATAATTTAATTTCGGAGAACAATTTTATTATTTATAAATATATAATTGAAATTTTGACGAGAATTTTTGTAAATTTTTTAACATAATTGGATTTCTGCGAAGAAAATAATTGAAATCTTGAGACGAATTTGATTAAAATTTCTTTTTAAATAATTGAATTTTGGAGACAAATTTTATTATTTATAATTGAAATTTTAAAGAGAATTCTTGTAAATTTTTGAATATAATTGGATTTCTGCGAAGAAATTAATTGAATTCTTGAGACGAATTTTACTAAAATTTTTTTTTAAATAATTGAATTCTTTTGTGATATGTTATTGAAATAAATTGAATTTTGACAAATTATTGAAATTAATTAAATTTCTACGAAGAATTTTATTAAAATTATTTTGAAAAACATTGAATTTTTATTAAAATTTTTGAAAATAATTTAATTCTTTGAGGAAATTTAATTAAAAATGTATTGAAAATAATACTTAAATATTGTAATAAATAAATAAATTGTAGCAAAGGTTTTTAAAATAATTGAATTCTTTGGATGAATTTTAATAAAATTTTTAAGAATAATTACATTTTTCGAGGAATTCGATTAAAATTGTATTAAAAATAATTGAAATTCTGCAATGAGTTTTAGTAGGTATGTATGAAAATAATTGAATGATGCTGAAGAAATTAATAAAAAATTCGTTAATAATTGAATTCCTGTGGAATTTTTATTATTTTATGAAAATAATTAAAAGTTTGCGTAGAATTTTATTCAATTTTTTTAAATTTAATTCTTTTGGGTAATTTTATTAAAATAGATATTGAAAATCATTGAAATGAGGAAAATTTTTGAAAATAATTGAAATTTTCCCAAGAATTTTATTAAAATTTTTTTACGGACTTTTTTAAAAAAAAACTGGCTTGTACGGACTTAAAGCAAATTTACGGACCTAGTTCGAGCCCTGTACTTCTTCATAATAAATGATAATTTACAGAAAAAATAGATTTTCTCTTTAATAATATTATCAGATTTTACATTTAGTGTATAAACGAAAATATTCTTTTATAATTACATCCATGTTTTATTTCATTTTTTTTCTCGAAAATATTAGTCTATTTTTATAAAAATTTCTTTTTACCTCTGAATTCATTTTGAATTGTAGTTATTCTTGAAAATTTCACGTAGAAGACTGTCTGTAACATTTAGTGTCAATCATTTTTTTGCCGCACATCGCACAGATTCCCTTTTTATAAGCACAAGATTGGCAATAATGAGAACCAATTTGATGAACCTTCTGTCTGCAGATCCTACAAATTTCGAATTTCGATGTATAGGGATTGAAACGTCCTTTTTTTGAGGTGAGTGCCTTGTTTTCGCCAATTTTTCGTCCACCGTTTTCAGTTGTATTCCGAGCTCCTGCTTTCCATGGATCTGGTGTTATTACTTTGCCTAATTTCTTTTCACATTTGTCGCAAACCATTATTTAATTAATCTAGAACAAATGTTTCCAATATGTAAATTAGTTACAATTCAAATTTCATAATTTACATATGAATAAACGTGTAAATGTAAATGAAAATAAATGAAATGAATAAACCAGAGTAAACATAAAAAGTGAGGTTATGTTTGTACTTTCATGACTTTCATATGGGAAAATTAATTGAAAATTACTTACACAATTAGTAAAACTGGAATTAACTAATTCCGCAAAGATATTTTTTCTTTAAATAATTATGAAATTCACTTTGATAGTAGAAATTCGCTTACAATTTTCGAATTTCAATTGTAACGCAGATTCACACAAAAATTGATAGCAAAATAATTTCAAGTTTATCTTACAATATATTTTATAACTTAAAACAGAAAAACTAATAAACAGTTGTTTTAAACACTATAGTGATTAATAATTCCTGATATTTACATCTACTGTTCGTCAATCTTGACAATTGATAGAATTGTTATTGTTAAAAATTGATGATTTTTGTTTGAGAGACCTCAAGGCGGTTTTACAAATTGCGTTCATGACCGACTGCCTTAGGGCGGACTTCCCACAATGCATCAAATTATTCAAATTTTTTTCTTTTACTTCAAAAACAAAATCAGAAAAAAGTTTTAAATATATTAGAAAAAGTTCTTTCCTTATATAAAAAAAGTTTTAATTTTTATTAAGAAAACATATTCAGCAAATTTTTTTTTCATTGATTTTTAAAAATTAAGAAGGTGTTTGCAATTAATTGTGATTGAAAACTAAACAATTATTATTATTATTATTATTATTATTATTATTATTATTATTATTATTATTATTATTATTATTATTATTATTATTATTATTATTATTCGATTTTTCAATTAGAAAATTTAATTCAAAATGAAACTGAAAATTGTTGAATTTTTAGAAAATAATGAAAAAAATTTTATTGAAAAAAATGTTCTGTTTTTTATTATCTAAAATTTAAACTAAAATTCATTTTTAAATTAATTTTTATTAGTAAATTCTATACTAGAATTCAATTATTTAAATACAAAAAAACAATTTATTGAATAATTGCATGTTTCTTAAAATTAAATTCTCATAAAGAATTTTATCAATAAATTTTTAAAGAATTAAATTCTTTGGACGAATTTTAATAAAATTTTTAAGAATAATTACATTCTTCGAGGAATTCAATTAAAATTGTATGAAAAATAATAAAATTGAAATTCTTCGATCAGTTCTATTATTTATAAAAATAATTAAATGATGGCGAAGAAAATAAAAAATTCGTAAATAATTGAATTCCTGTGAAATTTTTATTATTTTATGAAAATAATTAAAGGTTTGCGTCAAACTTTATTAAAATTTCTTTTAAATAATTTAATTCTTTTGTGTAATTTTATTAAAATAGTAGATATATTGAAAATCATTGAAATGAGGAAAATAATTGAAATTTTGACAAAAATTTTATTAAAATTTATGAAAATAATTGAATTTTGAAGAATTTTTTTATTTATAATGATAATAATTGGGATTTTGTCGAAATTTTTTTGTAAATTTTGAACATAATTGAATTTTGTGATAAGAATTTTAATACTTTTGAAAATAATTTAATTTCTGCAATCATTTGCAACTTTTTCAAAATTCCATTTTTTTAGTGTTTTTAACTAAAATTCTTCTATATAAATCCATTATTTTTAATAATTAATTAAATATATAAATATTGACAAATTTCATTAATTTCAGAAGATTTTGAATTATTAAAATTTTTCAAAAATCTAAGTTCATTAAAATTTCTAATTAAATTTATTCAACATTGAAATTTTATAAAATTTATTTATGAAAATTGTAAACTCAACTATTTTAAAATTGAATTAATTTTAAAATATTTAAATAAAATTATTCATTGAATAATTTATTTATTTTATGATAGTTGTTCAAGATTTAAGTTATTTAAAAAGAAATTTTTGTCAGAAATTGGAAAAATTTAAGGTTGTGTATTAGAATTCGTGGTAATTTTATAGTTTATGAGTCAAACAAAAAAGACACAGAAGATCAGAATTTTCTTATGAATTTTAAAAATTTAATTTTTTTCAGTACTTTCAATAAAAATTCCCGACTTTTCCCTGAATTCCCTATGTCAGAATATATGATTATTATAATTTTAATAATAAATTAATATTAAAACTATATATTCCAATGCATATTTTATTTAAAAAAAAAATTTGAATTACAAATTTTTACGTTCTATTATTTTTAAAATTGCTAATTTTATTTAAAAAAAGTGAGCGAGAAGTAAGCCGCCTGGGAATTGTTGCTAGTTTTATAATTATTATTAAGAAATCAATATATATCAAATTATTATTTATCTTACTTTTAAAAAAGAAATTAAAATATGAAAGTTTATGCCGTATGTCCCTTTTTTCTTTAATTCGCCAGAAAATTATCTTAAAATATAGAATAATTTCTAACTGAAAAAGAGGAGAGCAGTTAACTAAGGATTAGAATTATTTATAGGAAAACAATTTGTAACGAGTCTTTCCCAATAAATTTTGAACAAAATAATTTTTTATTACAAATACAATACTTACTTAATATTAATTCTGATTATGTATATATAAGTATAAAAATACCAAACTTAAATATATTATTTCCTATTCTCCAGGAATAAAGAACTTCTATTAACTTTATGATGAATTTTTTGATTTAGTTTCTCATTTATTTTACCTTATATTTTTAAATATGTTAATTAATATTAACTTTACAAAAAAAGTGTAACAATTTTTAAAGAACAAAAAAATTCATATAAATAGAGAAAAAAATAATTTCGAAGGAGCATTTGCGTAGTAATTTTCTATATTACAAAAAAACAGATCTGCCTATCTAAAATTCCTTCAAACTAATTGTAAGTTTACTTGTCAACAGGGAGACATGTTTTAATTAAAATACTTAAGTCCTTGTTATTTAGGTAACTAAGTATTTTTTCAGTATAGCATTGTGGTGACTCGGTAAAGTTGTTACATAAAAGAGGAAAAATTTTATAACATTTGTCTAGTAACTCTCTTCTTCTCATACCCTTTAGAAAATTACATTCTATCATGTTGCCGTAAATTGGAAACTTTCTTTTATAATTCAATGATTTTAGAGTCTGCACAATATTCTCATTTTTCATGTACATTGCTAATAAGCAATCTTTACTTAATATGTCAAAAAAAGAAATGTATGTGTTATTAATTTTTTCATGCTTCAAGGATAATACTTCTTTCTCGCATTCTTGCTGAAAATCACTTCCTATAAGACTGTCGCTAAAAAATAATAGACTGTTTTCGCTTACAAATAAATTTGCCGTTTTTCTTTTAATTAAGTTACAATCAATAACTTTACGCAATTCACTAGGTACATTATAATTACGATATTTACAATCAATTTCGGCACCAAATTCAAGCAATAATTTTACTAACTCTTCATGACGACGTTGAATTGCATAGAGCAAGGCAGTGCCTTCATAATCATTTATTGCATTTACGTCAGCTCCTTTATTCAAAAGCATTTTACAGATTTCTGTATTTTTAGTTTGAGCAGAAAAATGAAGTGGTGTGTCGCCATTATTATTTGTACATTCAACTTCTGCGCCAAATTCAAGCAATATTTCTACAAAACTTTTATAACTATGTTGAGTTGCAATGTGTAATGCTGTTAATGAATTCTCTAGCTTAGCATTTACATCAGCTCCTTTTTTCAAAAGCAATTTACATGTTTCTTCCTCTCCAATACCAGCAAAATGATAAAATAGTGTGGTGCAATCATTGGATTTAGAATCAATTTCGGCACCGTATTCTAATAATGTTTGTATGACTTTATCATTACGTTCTTTAATTGCAATGTTCAATGCTGTTTCTGAATTCTTTTTCTTAGCATTCACATCAGCTCCTTTATTTAAAAGTATTTTACAAATTTCATGGTTAGGTGAATCAAAACCCCTTGTAGCAGAAATATGAAGAGGTGTTACGCCATCTTCAGTTTCTGAATTAACTTTAGCGTTAAAATCTAGCAATGTTTTTACAATTTCTTCTTGACCATGTAAAGTTGCAATATGCAATGCGGTGTATGAATTCTTATACTTAGCATTTATATCAGCGCCTCTATTCAAAAGCATTTGACAGATTTCTTTTCTACTTAATTCAGCAGAAAGATGAAGTGGTGTCCTGCCATCAACAGTTTTAGTATTAACTTTGGCGCCAAAATCTAGCAATATTTTTACAACCTCTTGATGACCATAATCAGTTGCAGAATGCAATGCGGTTTCTGAATTCTTTTTTTTAGCATTTATATTTGCTCCTTTATTCAAAAGTATTTCACATATTTTCTTATTTCCTCTTGCAGCAGAATGATGAAATGGTGTGCTGCCATCATTTGTTTTAGAATCAACTTCGGCACCAAATTCTAACAATAATTTGACAATCTCTTCATGGCCATTTACAGCTGCAAAGTGCAAAGCAGTGTATGAATTCAAATCCTTAGCATTTACATTTATATTACGTTCCAATAGAACCTCAACAATTTTTACAAGTCCATTTTGAGAAGCGTTATGAAGTGCTGTTCTATTATATGAATCTATTGAATTCACATTGGCGCCCTTACTTATAAGAATTGAAGCAATTTCTTTTTTAATATTATTATCATCATCAGAATAGTTTTTCATAGTTGTATAATGCAATGCGGTTCTTCCATCCCGGCCAGAATAGTTAATATCAACATCATATTTTAGTAATTCTTGGACAATCTTAAAACATCCTTTTTCAGCTGCAGAAATTAAATGCTGAGGATTTTCTGCATCTATGGATTTGACATTAAATCCATATTCTACAAGAACTTGAAAAATCTTTTTATTCTCATCTCCATCTCCATTCAATGCAGTTATAAGAGAACTACTATTGCCTACATTATTAATATCAGGATTATATTTTAATGCCTCCTTAACAATTATTAAGTTTTTCGATTCAACTGCATAGTGTAGTATGGTCTTACCAGTCACATCGTGATCATCAATTTTAATATTTTCTTGTAAAAGCTCTTTTACAATTTCTTTATCTCCACAAGACATAGCATAATGAAGAGGAAGATTTTTATGTTGAAACATCTGGAACAAAACAAAGAGTATTTGGATTCCATGTTAAAATTCTTTTACATGTGGGTCAAACCATTATATTTCGAATAGAGTCGTTGCGGCCTAATTTTTAAAAAAATTGATACTTTTAGAAATGAATCTGTATGATCTCTGAAGAACGAAATGAAAAGAATTATATTAAAATATTTATTACTTTTCTTAAAATATGAGTGTAAAGTGGAGAAGGTGCAGAGAAATGGCACCTTTTTAGCAATTAGAAAATATTTTAAAAAGTATTGAAAAATTCTTAAAAGTGCAAAAAGATTTATTGATTCATGTTTAAAATTAGTTGATTAATTATTCTTTAATAATAAAACTAGTAAAAATATAAAAATAATAGATAAAATATGTTTTTAAATTCGATCCGCCAAATAACCTAATTTTGACGTTTTTATCAATTAATTACTAGAAGGTTTTTTTTTTATTTTTCTTTAACGGAGTTTTTAAGTTGTAAAGTACGCAAAAATTTAGAAATCGCGTACTTTCAACTCAATATTTCTTGTATATTTAAAGGAAAAATTAAAAAAGTGATAAGAAATTCTGAAAGTTCATAAAAAATACTCTATATTCGGTGAGTTTTTATTTAATTCAATAATTCCACCTTCTCGTAATTAATTGATAAAAACTTCAAAATTAGGTTATTTGGCGGATCGAATTTAAAAAAATATTTTATCTATTATTTTTATATTTTTACTAGTTTTATTATTAAAGAATAATTAATCAACTAATTTTAAACATGAATCAATAAATCTTTTTGCACTTTTAAGAATTTTTCGATACTTTTTAAAATATTTTCTAATTGATAAAAAAGTGCCATTTTTTCGCACCTTCTCCACTTTACACTCATATTTTAATAAAAGTAATAAATATTTAATATAATTCTTTTCATTTCGTTCTTCAGAGAATTCAATTGAATTGAATTGAAAATCTGTTTAGTATGTAACGAAAATAATAATTAAGTTCTCTTTATTAAAAATTATTTTCTACAAAAATACAAAAAAAAAAAAAAAAAAGTCAGGGAAAAACAAAATTAAATTTTTGTAGATTTGTATCTACAAAAATTTAATTTTGTTTTTCCCTGACTTTTCCCTGATTTTCAGACAAAATTTTGTCTTTTTCCCTGACTTTAAATAATATTCTGATTCACTCTAAAAATAATTATAATACTCAAAAAGATGTTCTGCTTGTTACATTTATTAAAGAATTTCTTTAATTGTAAAATTATTCGAAAACATCAATAACTTCTTTTTTAAATAAATATTTAATTATTATTATTTTTTATTCTCTTAAAATTAAGATTTTTAAAATCACTCCGAGTCTTCGGAGCAATCGATATCTTCGTTTTATAATAAGTAAAATAAGTAATTTTTTAAAAATTATTTTCATCATTTCAATTCAATTATTATGTTCTAAAATTTTAAAATAAAATTCTTTAAATAAATTATTTTTAATAATTTTCAAATTCATTTTTGTTTACAATTCAATTTTACGAAATTTCGATTATACGGAAATTCTCCAATTAAATATACATTAGAAAATAAAAACATGAAATAATTTTAAAAAATTGCAATTACTTTTTGAAAAAAATTAGTTCCATAGAATTTTCAATTAAAAGTAAGAAAAATTCAAACTTTCAAAGATTTTAATTTAAAAACTTTTACAAAATCCAATTATTTCTAAAAATTGCAATTATTAGTAATTTATTAGTCTTAAAAATTGAATTCTTATACATAATTCTATCAACAAATTTTTAAATAATTGAATTCTTTCGACGAATTTTAATAACATTTTTAAGAATAATTACATTTTTCGAGGAATTCGATTGAAATTTTATTAAAAATAATTAAAATTCTGCAATGAGCTTTATTATTTATGAAAATAATTAAATTATCGCGAAGAATTTTATAAAAAAAAAGTTTCAAACAAATGGTTTTTTTCAAAAAAATTTATGCAAATTCTATTTTTAATAATTCAATTCCTGTGAAATTTTTATTTGCTTGAAAAATAATTGAATGTTCGTGTAAAATATTGTCAAAATTTTTGTTTGATAATTGAATTCTTCTGGGAAATCTTATTAAAACAGTAGAATATTGAAAAATCATTGAATTAATAAAATTTTTTTAAAATAATTGAATTTAATTACTTTTAAAAATAATTGAATTCTTATGACAAATACTATTATTTATGAAAGTAATTAAATTTTTGCAATTAGTTTTATCAAAATTCCTTAAAAGTAATTGAAAAGTTGACCATTTTTTTTTTTGGATTCTTTAAAAATAATTGAATTTCTGAGAAGAATTTTATTAATTTTGAAAATATTTGAATTCTTGTGATGAATATTGTTATTTATGAAAATAATTGAACTTTACAATGAATTTTACTATTTATAAAGATAATTAAAATGTTGACGAGAATTTTCTAAACATTTTTGAAAATAATTAAATTTCTGGAAAAGTTTAATATTTATTAAGATACCTAGTTGAATTCTTTCAAATAATTGCGTTAAAATATTTAAAATTGAAACTAATTTGAATAGAATTGAAATTAAGGTTTTTCAAAAAAAGACACAAAAAATCAGAAATTTGTTATAAATTCTAAAAATTTAATAAAAATCCCTGACTTTTTCCTAATTTTCCTGACCTGTGGCAACCCTGTAGAATATTTATTTTATAAACTAAAATATTCTTTCCTTTTTAATATCTCATCGTTTTATTTCTATTCAAAAATATAATTTAAAAAAATTTTCTATTTACCCGAGTATTCATTTTGAATTGTAGTTTTTTCTCAAATTTTCACGCGGAAGACTGTCTTTAACATTTAGTGTCAATCAATTTTTTGCCACACATCGTACAGATTTTCCTTTTCATAATTAAAATATTGGCAATAATGCAAATTGCCATGTATGTTTTCGCCGATTTTACGTCCAACGCTTTTAGTTCTGTTTGAAACTTCTGCTTTCCATGCGAATCTGGTGTTATTACTTTGGCTAATTTTTTTCACATTTGTCGCACACCACTACATAATCAATCTAGAATAAATATTTGGCATATGTAAATTAGCTGCAATTCAAATTTCATAACTTATTTTGTAAAGAAATGACACAATTATTTCGGAAATGAATAAACATAAAAAGTGAGGTTAAGTTTGCAATTCCATGTAAAATAATTGAAAATTACTTACACCATTAGCAAAAATAGAATTTATTAATTCCACAAAAATGATATTTTTTCTTTATATAATTATCAAATTTACTTCGACAGTAGAAATTCGCTCATAAACTTTAAATTTTATATCATATATACCAGGTGGCGTATCGCTGTATTTTCATTTTTCAGGCATGACCGGCTTTTACATATCCCAGTAGTAATCTCAAATTTATCTTACAAACATTTTTTATAACTTAAAATGGTAAAACTAACAAACAATTGTTTTAAACACTATAATTATTATGCTGAGATAGGTACACTTTCCAATGTTGACAATCTTGTCAATTGACAGAAATTAAAATTTTAGAACTGACAAGCAGGGTTGGGTTGTGTTGTGTCTAATATTTTAATCTCTCGACGTAGTGACGTTCTATACGTATAATTTAAAGGGGTGCTACTCTCTGTACCAAAAACATAAGTTCGAATGCTCATTATGCCGAATTTACAATTTAGAAATGACCAGATACGCGAATCCTCAATAACCTAAATTGTATATTGAATGAAATTCAAAAGTAGGGAATAATCATTTGATATATTCTGCATATGGAGAATATTATTTTAAACTAATTCTTTTTTTCCACAATTTGAAATTATTGCAATTTTTATTTTTGGAATTTCCACTTTACCTACATTTTAATAGATCGAAACGTAAAATATCAGAATTGACATTTAATTGAAATATGATGGAGAATAAATATATATTCACTGAATAAAAAGATTAAATAATTATTAAATGTTTGAATTTAATAAAAACATATTGTTCAAAAGTTACAGTGCGAATTGTACAGAATATATATTAATAAGAAATATAATTTGGCAGAATGTCGATTCGATCGATTTTATATTTGCAAGAAATTCAATTTGACAGAATATCAATTTATAAGAAACACGTTTTCGTAGAACTTTAACTTGTCAGAATTGTAATTTTGTAGAATATTAATATTGGCAAATCTAATTTTGGTAGAAATCTGCTTTATCAGAATGATCACATGTTCGAATCCTCAAAAGTTAGAATTCCATTTTTACCGAAAATGGATTCCACATAAATATTTGGCGCAAATTTTAAAATCGACCAATCAGAAATCAGAATTTTAAAATTTGCGCCAAATATTTATGTGGAATCCATTTTCGGTAAAAATGGAATTCTAACTTTTGAGGATTCGAACATGTGATCATTCTGATAAAGCAGATTTCTACCAAAATTAGATTTGCCAATATTAATATTCTACAAAATTACAATTCTGACAAGTTAAAGTTCTACGAAAACGTGTTTCTTATAAATTGATATTCTGTCAAATTGAATTTCTTGCAAATATAAAATCGATCGAATCGACATTCTGCCAAATTATATTTCTTATTAATATATATTCTGTACAATTCGCACTGTAACTTTTGAACAATATGTTTTTATTAAATTCAAACATTTAATAATTATTTAATCTTTTTATTCAGTGAATATATATTTATTCTCCATCATATTTCAATTAAATGTCAATTCTGATATTTTACGTTTCGATCTATTAAAATGTAGGTAAAGTGGAAATTCCAAAAATAAAAATTGCAATAATTTCAAATTGTGGAAAAAAAGAATTAGTTTAAAATAATATTCTCCATATGCAGAATATATCAAATGATTATTCCCTACTTTTGAATTTCATTCAATATACAATTTAGGTTATTGAGGATTCGCGTATCTGGTCATTTCTAAATTGTAAATTCGGCATAATGAGCATTCGAACTTATGTTTTTGGTACAGAGGGTAGCACCCCAATTTAAAAATGAAAAATTCATATTTGTTTTTGAAATTTTAAAATTATATTTTGAATCCTAATAAAAGATATAAATGAGAAGCAATACAATTGATTTTAATTTCAAATGTTTAACATTCAGGAACAAATTAATAAAATTGTCTCAATTAAAATACGTATAAATACGTTAAGTTCCCAGTCGTACATTTTAAAAAGTTCTTTCCTGCTACTAATTTTCCAGATAAAAACAAAAGTGAATCAATTATAAATTTTGTATCAAGAAATTAAAAAAAACGGATTATTTTTTCGAAATGGTATTAAAATTGATTTTCTAAAATTTGAAGTTTATAAGGTGCATTGTTGTCATGAAAAGCGCAATATGACGACAACTAAAATTAGTCTTGTATGCACTTGTGTCGCATAGAATAATTTACATTTATATACATATATGAATACACGTGCAAAGTAAAGATTCCTTAGTGAAACGTGGTCCAAAAAGCAAAAATCATTCGTTAATAAAAATAGATCTTAATTTTACTGAAATAATCGAGTCGCATTAGTACTTTAAGTTACGGTGCATCTAGTGCTTATGTCACAGGTAAATTATAATTCTCATTTCTCTAATTAATTCTTATAGTAATTTGCTTTAAAAATAAATTTAACTCTTCCTTGTCATTCTATTTTCCCCGTTTCCAACACTTCAATAAATTCTGTTTTTATTCCATTTCTGCGATTTGTCAATATTATTCCTAACCTAAAATTCATTGTTTATAAAATGAAAACTCTTGAATTTTCCCAGAAAAAAACTTTTGTTTTCTTTTATTTTTAACAAACATATTTCTAGAATTTTATTATTCAACAATTAAAGATTTTATTCATTTGTTGCCGCGAGGAAAAATGATAAAATAAACGAAATAAACAAATGACAAAGAATAGGAAGAAACATATATATTTTTATTAATTTAAAACGTTTATTTGATTAGAACGCATCTAAGTATATGTTAATTGTTGTAACTTAAAATATGAATAGAATTGTACTCGAAACCCTACATTTACTTAAACCAATTGTCATTCTCGGCCTTGTTTTTGTTTTCTTAAGGTATTTATCCATTTTATCATGTTCCAGATTTATTTAAAAAATGTTTATTAATAAAAAGGTAAAAAAGATGGGAAATTTAAAAAATTGTTATTTTACAAAATTAAAAATTGTTTATATTTTACTATATCATAAACATAACCAACAATTTTTTGCCGCGATACCTTTAATATTTAATATTTTTTTAAAGTATATATATTTCAATTTCATTATTTATCTATCATTACTTGTATATTATTGATTGTAAAATTTTATACTATTTGCTATAATAAACGATTCGATTTTTAAAGTTTGAATTAAATGGATAAAATTTTCAGCTACTATCACAATGCCGGGGAAAATAAAAGTGAGGATATTGTCGGGAAGAAATCTTCCTGTCATGGACCGTTCGAGTGACACAACTGATGCATATGTTGAGATAAAATTTGGAAATACAACATACAAAACGGATGTTTGTCGAAAATCATTGAATCCACAGTGGAATTCAGAGTGGTACAGATTTGAAGTTGACGATTCAGAATTGCAAGATGAACCTTTACAAATTAAATTAATGGATCATGATACTTATTCTGCAAACGATGCAATTGGCAAAGTATACGTTAACTTGAATCCTTTACTTTTACCTGGAGTTCCGCCACCAGTAAAAAATATTTGGACTCTGGAGGCAACAATGAATTCCAGTATTGGAGCTCAAGGAGGTATCATTCTGTCTCTTCGTTAATATTACTTATTTGCCCTTTTATATCTAATTTTGTAATTTTCAAAAGTTTGCACATTGTGACTACTAACTGGGAAATTCGAAAAAAAGGCAAACATTCAATTGAATTGGACAATGTCCTGAAAAAATCAGAAATTGTTTGAATAACTAAACTTTTACTTTGGTTTGGTTTTGGTTAATTGAATATTTTCTTGATAAATAATAATGTTCTTAAAAACATCTGTTATGTTTTACTATTCATAATTTTTTATTTTATATTTTAATTATTTATTATTTTCGATTCCCGTCTTTTTTCATATAATTGTTTATATTTCACTACCAATCAGTAAATTATATTTTAATTATTATTAACGTGTAAACGCGATTTTATTATTTTCAAAAAAGATTTCATAAGTTCTAAACTGTATTTAAAATTTAAATGTTTCAAAAATTAGTACCTATTTGATGATTGTAATTTGTTCATTACTTTTAAAATTCACTTATTATTATAAATTATTTTTCATAATTTTAATCAAATTCTTCAAACCAATTAAATTATTTTTCAAAAAATTTAGTAAAATTCTTCGCAGAAATTCAATTACTTTTATGAATTGTCAAATTCTCCACAAGATGTTTTTTTTTAAATAATAAACTTCTTCTCAAGAATTCAATTATTTTTAATACAATTTTAATAAATAAATTAATAAATGAATGAAATTCTTCAAAACAATTTAATTACTTTTATGAAAAATAAAATTTTTCGGAAGAATTCAATTATTTTCAATAAAATTTTAATAAATATAAATTATTTTCAATTAAGTTTTAATAAAATTTCTCTATAGAATTCAATTTTTCTTAGATTTTTATAAAATTTGTTTATAATTATTTTCAAAATAATTTTAATTGAAATCCTTCGAAAGAATTGAATTATTTTCAAAAATATTAATAAAATTCTTCGAAACAATTCAATTATTTTCATAAATTTTAATAAAATTCTTTGCAAGAATTAGATTATTTCAGATTCAAAATTATAAATGTTACAAAAATTTATAACATTTTTTTAGCAAAAATATTATTTTTAAAAATTGAAAAAATATTCTCTTAATAACGCAAAATTTGGGAAATAAAATAGTTTCAAAATTATTATCATAAATCTTGTTTTATAAATCTGAATTATTAAAAATATTTGAACTAATTAGAACATAAGTAATAATTGCTCAATTTTATTTTTTTCTAGAAATTTATTTTTCATTTCTACTTAGAAGAAGACATTAAAATGAATAAAATCCAATTTGTCTTATGAAAATAATAATATAAACGTATTTTGCATTAACAAAAATTAGTTTTTCTATAATAATTTATAAATAACTATTTTTATTTAGACTGGTGAATTACATATACAAATTAAATTATACTTAATTTCATTAATTTTGAAATTCAAACCATTTGAAAAGAAAAATTATCAAAAATTATTTTTCCATCATTATAATTACTTATTGTTAATTTTTAAATATTCCTGATTATATTTCAAATCTGAAAATTTTTGTATTACTTGCTTAGTTTATAATTTCTTGAAAACAAACATCTTTTTTAAAGCTAACACTTTTCTATTCGATTCTTCCATTCAATAATAAAATAATAATTTCTCAGTTTTTCTTTAAATTGTATGTTTTTTTAACTATTATTGTTAAAAGAGAATATGCGCATTATACGCAACATAATTAAATAGTTTAATTTTTTCGATTTTTCTTAGGATCTGTAATGACTGGTTGGGTTCCAGTATTTGACACAATGCATGGCATTCGTGGAGAAGTAAATATTATCGTTAAGGTTGAATTATTTCTAGATTTTAATAAATTTAGACAATCTTCTTGCGGTGTACAATTTTTTTATTGTGAGTATCTTTTAAAGTTTTTCAAATTTTTTAAACTTTCTATAAATTAAAATGATAGGTAATTTTCAATTTATATTTGTTTTTTTTTAGTTTTTAAACAACTTTTTATCATTTATTTTTAAATAAATTTTATTCCTAATTACTGATTTTAATGAACTTTAATTCTCTCTCTTGTAATTTAAAGTTTTTTCTATTTTAGTTTAAATTAATTGCTTTATATTATTTATGTGTGTCCAGTTTTTTTTATATTTAGAATAGTAATAATGGAATAAGAACAATATTGTAATAGAAATGAAGTGGATTTAATGTGAAAATGTTTTTCAGCTCCTAATATTCCGTTCGGTTATCATGCCCAAGTGGTACATGGATTTGTTGAAGAATTAATAGTTAGTGATGATCCGGAATATAAATGGATTGACAAAATACGAACACCGAGAGCGTCAAATGAGGCCCGACAAACATTATTCTTTAAACTCAGTGGAGAAGTTCAGCGAAAAATTGGACTGAAAGCCTTGGATCTCGGTGGAAATGCTGTCATAGGGTAAATTTTGTGAAATATTTATATTTATATTTTTTTTATTTTGTAATTGAAAATTATATTCATGGGAAAATTTTTAATACAGTTATCTACAAAATTTTGATTTGGAAGGAGAATCCGGAATTGTTGCTCGTGGTATTGGAACGGCCGTTACTTTAGTAAAAGTGCAAGAAACACCAAATGTTTTACCCGAAGGCACAACTGTTGAAGAGTGAGTATTTTTTAGAAAGTTATTTAATATTTATTTTTAAACGTTTATTATTTAATGAATAGTCGACAATTTAAAGAAATCAGTTTCATTGAACATTTTTGTTTTTAATTATTTTAGTAAATAACTTTTGAAACTATAAATATTTTTAAAATACGGACAATTATTAATTAGTTTCTTTTTGTCTTTCCCACCTGCATGTGTTTGAATAGGCTTGCCACATTTGGTTCTAAATTCAAAAAACATGCAGATAATCCTGATTCTGACGATAATTCACCTCTCCTTTCTCATTCGCCTCTAGTCACACCTAATAATTCACCGACAAACATTTACATGACACTTATAAATCCAAAATTTCCCTGTTATGGACGAACGACTGTGAAAAATCCCAAACCACTTATGAAAGTGATCGATTGTCGAAATCAATTCAAAGACTCTTCGTTTCGTCCATTCCCATCGCCATCCAATGTGAATGGGAAGAAAATTATAGAATCAAATTTATCATTTTCGGATGATATTATTGATGAATCATCAATAAGAAATTTGTTAGCATTGGAAGATTTGAGAGGTGAATCTGGTGGTAATCGATTTTCAAGAAGTTTAAAGAACTTGAAGTATTTACAGCAAAATGTTCTTTCCAAGAGAGTTAATCAATTTCGTTCGAGAATGTCGGAATCATTTGACGAAGAGAGCGATGGTGATAGTATTTCTTCGAGTACGTGGTCCATTGGTGGAACAGATTCCACTCGATCGTCAGCACTGGATTTACGAAAGAATACACGAAATAAATCATTTTCACGTTCGAAGAGTGCTAATGATGGTATGGTTGCTCTTCTAATTAAATCAGTTCACGTTGGATTTCCAGCATCCTTGGATATTGTTAAAGAAGATCGAGAAACACCTGCACCATCACCGGTGAAATTTTTATCCGATGGAACGGATACTACGATGAAAACTGATTTGGAAAATGTGGAGAAATTATCTGACTCAGTGGATAAAATTTTCCCTTCTCTTGATTTAAGTCCTGTGGATAGCAAATTCAATCGTGAATTTTCCATTCCAATGATTTCGTCCTCCGAAACTGATACTTCGTCAGATGATGAACCTTCAGAATCGAGTACAAATTACAATATTCTCGATGATACATCCTCACTGAATGAATTAGTTTTACCATCACTGGGACGTCGAATAGGTAAGAAAATGAAACAAAAAATGGAAAATCCCCTTCAAGTTGATGATAAAAATGAATTGAGAATTTCTCGGAAAGGATCATTGCAAACTGAAAGAAGTACTTCCACAGAGCCGACATCCTCCGATGTTGATTCAGATTTTCACGATAAATTCGAAAAACAGTCGACAAATCAAAAGGAGAATCGAAAATCTTCTAAAGACATAACATTCGATAAAATTGATCCAGCGAATTCGAAATTCGATTTGGAAATTCCCTTCAAAAAACTTGAAGAAGACAATTACGATGAAGAGTTTCAAAAAACTCTCCAGGAAAATAATTTCCAAGACAATGACAATTTGAAGGATAATAATCAATCGCATCTACTTTTCATTCATTTGGCAAATTCTCAAGAAATTGAAACTTCGACAATCCCTCCCTTAGAAGACGATGATACAGAATCAATTTCACTGATTGATCCAGAAGAAATTGAAACCTACAATTCTTCACTTTTAAATGACAAGAATTTAGAATTACTTCCAATTATCAATACCGAAGAATTTGAAGACTATAATTTTCCTCTTTTGGAAATGAAAAATTCCACATCGATTTCAGAAGAAATTGAAATTTACAATGAACAGAATTCTCCATCAATTCCAATTATTCGATCCGAAGAAATTGAGGATTATAATTTACCTCTTTTGGAAGGAAATAATATTTCACTGGCAATTATTGATCGAGAAGAAAGTTTTCAAAAAGATGACGAAAGTATTGATTCAAATAGTGACGAAGAAGAAGAAAATGAATATCTAAATCACTTTTGTCAAGAAAATAGAAGCACAGAGTCAATAATTATTCAACCGGAAAAAATTGAAACAAAGAATGAAAGAATTAATGACAGAGAGTCTAATATTAAACTTCAAGATAGTCCAGATTTTGACAAATCTTTATTCAATGATGCAAATGTCGGAGAAAATTCAAAAAGTGATATATTTAATGAACCATTTTTTTGCGATAACAAAAGTACCGATTCAATTATTAATAAATCGAGAGAAGTCAGTGTTAGTTTTCTAGAAGAAGATAAAACTGAACAAAAATCAATAATCCAGAAAGATTATAAAATATTCAATGAACCGTTTTTTCAGGACAAAAACCAATTTTCTCCATATTCGGAATTAAATCCAAAAGAGAAACTAAATGACGACATTTTTAACGAACCTTTTTTCATAGACAGTGAAAATTCTTCATTTCTTCAAGAAGATATTACAATTAATACAGAGAATATTAAATCGAACGAAAATGCAGAAAATGTTTTCAATCCTTTCAAAATTAAAGAAAATATTCCCAAAGATTCTATCGAAACAGATATTGAAGATGATTCGAATAAATTTTTTCACAATACTTTTAAAAGTGATGAAAATTTTCCCCTCGACGTTAAAAGCATTTCCAATTCAAAAACCAATGTTCAAGAACAGAATTTCATTTCATTTGATATAACAAATGAAAATATAATTAATAATCCGACTAATGTTGAATTTAAAGAAACTGATTCAAACTCATTTTCAATTGAATTTTTTTCGTCAGTTAATTCAAATTTATCTCTTGAAACTCAAACCGAAAACTTAAAAATTCCAACGAATTTTATAGAAGAAATTTTTGATGATCCAGAAGCAAAATCAAAAAATCAAATAACAGAAAAGAGAAAATCTCTAATACGTCAAAATTCCCAATATCAAGAAACTAATATTCTAGAAAATCAACAAACAAAATTGGATCAAATTGAAAATACGGAATCAAATTCCAAAAATATGGAAATAAATTCAAATTCCCCGAAAAAATTAATTGCAAAAAAAGATCCGGATGAAAAAATTGCCCGTGGAGTTGAACGAAGTGACACTGTCATTTATAAAGGACCTCTCGATGAAAAAGGTCGACCATTAACGCCAAAAATAGAAAAACGACAATCAAAAGAAACTGTCACAAATACATCGCCAATTATTTTTGTCGAGCACTATTCGGAGAAAATAAATTTTCTCAAAGTTCCCATTGCTCATACACTTGATGTAAATGTAAAAAGTACATATACAAAAAAAGAAACCGAATTAGCCGAGAATATAAATCAAAAATCTCATAATCATAATCATTATCATCAAGATGACGAATTGAAATATGCAGAAATTTTACAACATAAATTTCGCAAAAGTTGCATGTTAGATTTAATGAAAATAATTGACACAAAAATGATGATTCATTCGTCACATCATTCGTCATCGCACAGAAAGGATTCATTTCGATGTACAAAAAAACGACGCGATAAAGTATTTAAAAATCTCACACCATCACCTGATTCAATACAAAAAATTCGCATCCACCAACGACGAAGATCAAAATCAAAATCACCAGAAATTTATCCAAATGTCAAATTTCCATCCACCTCGACATTAAATTCAATTCATTTGTCACATCATTCGAGTCATCATAGTCATCATCATCATTCCGTTAAAAAGCATGTCACTCACAATTTACCAATTGAAAATACACTTAAACATTCTCCTGACAATTCACATGTTCCTACTGTAATTAATGAGAATACAAAAAATCCCATTCTCGACGACATTCATAAAATTTTTGTCGATAAATTAGCTATTGACATGCAAAATAATATTCTTAATAATATAAATTCTAATTCTAATTCTAATAATAATAATAGTAATAATTTTCAACTTCATGAATTAAAATCCGTTCATTTGAATTCAATAGTCTCGTCTCCAAAAATTGTTGAAACTTGTTTGGAGAATAGCTCTAGCTTAGATAAGCCAATAAATGAATTAGTTGAATTGACTAAAAACACTAACGCTGCTGTTACTGACAATATGTGTGTGTCCTACTCACCTCCTCCCCTCAGGCAACAGGATGAGAATTCGACGAGTCCAGTGCACGCGAATATCAACAATTCATTGATGGGAAAATCATCGCAATCAAATAATGCAAAAGCAAATACTACCATTCCTCTGCACAGGCGATCAAGTGATTCCGATCTTAGTATTACTCCAAAAGGTGAGTTTTTTCTCTCAATTTATAAAAAATTCTCATTTCTCTAAATTATGGAACGTATAAATAAGTAAAATTGATAATTTTTATTCAATATACCTAATTAGAATTTCATTTTATGAAACTTTTTTTCATTAAATTTTTTCTTTCCTTCTTTTCTAAATTTTGCAATAATTAATTTTCTACAGAGATTTCTATTCAAACGGATTGAAGAAGAAAATAATGCGAAATTAAATGAATTTTTACTTAACAAAATTATGCAATTGAATTTTTTATTTCAGAGGAGGGAGTAGTAAAATTTTAACAAAATTTACGTTGCCGGCAGAAGTCAATCGCATTTTTTCGAATCTAAATTCTATGATAATTGTCAATTTTGTTGACAAAATGGAAATTTTTTAAAAGTTGGGAAACTAAGTTTTCTGAATTCTAAATGAGGAATAGAAAATACTAGCAACAATTCTGATATTCTGATATAGGGAATTCAGGGAAAAGTCAGGGATTTAGATTAAAAGTACTGAAAAAAATTAAATTTTTAGAATTCATAAGAAAATTCTGAATTTCTGTGTTTATTTTGTTTGACTAATAAATTATAACATTACCACGAATTCTAATACAAAACCTTCAATTTTTTCTATTTCTGACAAAAATTTCTTTTTAAATAACTTAATTCTTCAAGAACTAATCATAAAATAAATAAATTATTTAATGAATAATTTTACTTAAATATCTCAAAATTAATTCAATTTTAAAAGAGTTGCGTTTACATTTTTCATAAATAGGGTAAGTGTGCCAATTATGGCGCGGTTCTGGTTTAGCCGTCTTTGAAATAGAAAATTCAAAAATTATAATGAAAGAAGTAAATTTATGGCTTATTAAACTAAAAGCCCGTGTCATATAGATAATAAAACTTTTATAAAAACTTTATAAAAATTAATTATTTAAACAAAATTGAAGCAATAAGAATTAGGATTAAAAACGTCAATTATGGCGCGGTTGAGTCAATTTCGGCGCGCCAATTACGGCGGGGAAAATAACGTGTATTTAGAGGTTGTGTTGCGCGCCATAACTGGAGCACGCACATTCAATGAAAATGTGCCAATTATGGCGGGGCACAATTTTTGTACTTAAATAATTAAACCAATAATAGTTCAAATGTGTTTATTTTCGTACAATTATATCGAGTAAGGTCGAAAATAACTTTTTCTATCATTTTCAAATAACTATATTATTCTAAAATAGTAAATAATTCTATTTTTTACAAAGTCGCCATAATTGGAGCACCTGCCACAATTGACACACTTACCCTATATGAACTTCAAACGGTTTCAATTTTAAATTTTAGAAAATTTCAATGTTGAATGAATTTAATTAGAAATTTTAATAAACTTAGATTTTTGAAAAATTTTAATAATTCAAAATCTTCTAAAATTAGTTAAATTTGTCAATATATATTTAATTAATTATTTTAAAAAATGGATTTATAGAAGAATTTTAGTTATAAACACGAAAAAAATTGAATTTTGAAAAAGTTACAAATGATTGTAGAAATTAAATTATTTTCAAAAGTAATAAACTTCTTATCATAAAATTCAATTATGTTCAACATTTACAAAAAAAATCTCGACAAAATTTTTTATTTTTAAATATATCAACTACAACTTTGAATAAAATTTTAGATTCCAAATTATTTTCAAAAATAATAAAATTTTTCGGAAGAATTCAATTATTTTTAACTAATTTAATAAATTATTATTCAAAGAAATTCCACTCCTTTTAAATAGTTTAATAAAATTCTTCGCTAAAATTTGTAATAAATTCTCTTATTTTTAATTAAATTGTTTAAAAATAATTGAATTACTCCGAAGAATTTTATTATTTACGAAAGTAGTTAAACTCTTGCCAAGAATTTTAATTAAAATTCTTCGAAAGAATTATTCCTCTAATGAATTTAATTATTTTTAAAAAATTTATTTAAATTCTGTGAAACAATTAAATTATTTTCAAAAATTTTAATAAACTTCTTTACAAGAATTCCATTATTTGAATTTTAAAGATTATAAACTTTACAAAAATTATAAAATTTCCATAACAAAAATTTATCTTTTAAAAAAATAATTCTAAACATGAGAAATTAGCAACAAAATTAGGAAATAAGAAATCAAAGAACATTTAATTTCATACTACAAACAGATATCTAAAAAACGATTATTAGTAAGATTTATTTATTTAATAAATGAGTTAACTCATTAAATATGAGTTAACTAATATAGAATTTAGATTCCAAATAATTGCTGATAAGAAAGAAAATTCTGTTAAATGAAATTGCGTTAAAATGAGTTTTTTTCAACTAAAACTTGATTAACAGAAATACTGTTAAGTAAAAATTCTGTAGAAAAAATTCGATTACATCAAAATTTTGTTAATATAAAATTTAAATTAACTTAAAGTCGATGACACAAAAATTCAAAAATTAAATATCGACTAAAAAGAAAATTTTAAATAGAAATAACAATTGACAATTATTCAAATATCAAAATTTTACTAAAAAAAATTATTAAATATTCATTCATTCATTTAGAAAATAAAATAAATAATAAAACTAATTAAAGTGAAATTTTAAAATAAAATAAATAGTAAAGAAAATTAAAATAAATTCGGAAAATAAAATTAATAATCAAAATTTTTTTTATTTTATTTTTCATAAAATTCAAATTATTTTCCTTGAATATATATTTTTTATATTTTTATTTTTAAAACTGACAAAGTATTTGCTTGAAAACTTCTGAATTTGTTTTCGATAATTCTAGAGAAGATTAAATAATGACTTTCAAGTCATATTTTTGATTAAAATAAAATTAGTTGCAATGTATTTAATTGCTTAGGATTTTAAATAATTTATTTAAATTATTCACAAATTTTAGAAAAATACACTTTTATACTAAAAGAACTATTTCGGAATTTCATAAAAAAAATTTAATTGATAAAAAAATATTAATTTGACAGAATAAATGAGAAATGAAAGTCAAGAAATTCTATTTTTCTGTTTCATTTGCTTTGATATCCCCGCCAGGATATTATAAATTTTTACGAGGACGTGAGTACCACGAAGAAAAAAAAAATTTTTTTTTGTGTTTCCTTTATTAGTTGTATAGTGGTACAAAATACAACAATTCAAAATGTTTCAACAACAAAATTGTATATATTTTTATTTTCAACAAATAATAACAAAACAAATTGTATTATCAATATTAATGACACTGTATATAATACAAATATACATTTTACATTTCTAAATATGTTTATAACACCAAATTTTCTCTATGTTTCCATTATCTTTCTTTGAATATTATTACAAGCATGCATTCGTCAAATCTAATTAACTATCTTTCCTTTGTATAAAAAAATCTATGTCCCTATTTTATATTATCAAACATTATTTTACCAAAAATATTTTTAATTTGTTTGTAATTATTTTTTTTTTGCAATTGTATTTTATTCTCTATTTTCTTCTCTTAAACTGATGAAAGAGTTTTTCAATATAAAGAATAAATATAATGTCAATAGAAAAGTACATTATAAATGAGAAATAATAATGAAAATTATATTTTCTATTCTTCTAGGTAATTCATTAGCCAGTAGTGATAAATCTATGGGAGGATATTTAAAACCAACGACAGCAATTCGAACAATGAATCAAGATGCTTCCGATATGTTGGAATATCCATTTCTAACAATGCAACAATATCCACCTGGATTTATTTTACACATTGGTATTAAATGACAAATTACTCGTAATATTTAAACAAGTAATTAATTGCGAAATTAAGTGAAAAATTTTTTATAGTTGTTTATTTATTTATTTTCTCAATTTTTAACGGGACAAAAGTTCTTTTGTAAAATGCACTTGACAAAAATTATCAACTAAAACAATATCAAAAAATCAGCAAGAATATAACAAATGTAGATTATTACGTATTATTCAACATTTTTTTAAAATTAATTATATTTTAAATTTGATAGAAAATTAAGTAGTGGCGTTAATAATTAAATATTGTTATTAATATTAATTGAATTTATCACTCGGTGGTATTTTAATCAAATTTTGAACTAATAATCTGCATTAATAATCGTTGTGTTTAAGATGTCTATTCACAGTTTAAAATTAGTTGATATTTGCATTCTTTGTCATAACTTTTCTTTTCAAATGTTTTGAATTTTAAAATTAATGTATTGCTAACAATTGAATTCTTACAAACCAATTTCTATCAAAATATTGAAAATAATTGAATTCGTATGAAGAATATTTATTTATGAAAATAATTAAATTCTTGCGAACAATTTTATTACAATTTTCAAAAATATTTAAATTGTTTTGCAGAATTTCCTTAATTTTTTTGAAATTAACGGAGATTTTTAAATAATTTTGATAGAACATTTTTAAAGTATTTTAATTTCATGAAGAATTTATTTTAAATATTTTAAAATAATCATGTTTCCTATAATTATAATTAAAAATTTGTTTATTGACTAATTTCACTAAAATTTTTTAGGCAATAATTGAATTCTTCCCAAAATTTTATAACAACGTTTGAAAATGATTGAATTGTAGCAAAGAATTTTATTGTTTATGCAAATAACTGAATTCTTCACAAGAATTTTATACAATATTTTTGAAAATAATTGATGTTTTTTTGAATAATTTCTTTGAAATTTATGAAAATAATGAAGTTTTTTAAAAAATTGAAATTGGAAATTTTGAAAGTAGTAGAATTTTAAGAATTTCTTTCAACTATTTAATAAAGTAATCATATTTGTTAATAATTTTAATTAAAAATTTTGATTACTGAATTTTATTAAAATTTTGAGGAAATAATTAAATTATTTTCAGAATTTTATAACAATTTAATAAAATAATTGAATTAATTCGAGGAATTTTATTAAAATATTAAAATAGGTTGAATTCATTTCAAGGATTTCTTTAAGTATCTGAAAACCATCGATTTTGTTAATAATTGTAATTAATAATTTTATTATTAAAATTATTGATAAAAAATTGAATTCTTTTGAATAATTTTATCAGTTTTCGAAAATTTGTAATATTTAATGCTTTAGAAGAATTGAAATTGAAAACTTGATTACTGAATTTCATTAAAATCCTGAGGAAAGGAATCTTGCTAAATTTTTACAACAATTTTTTTAAATAATTGAATTTCTGTTAAAAATTTTATTATTTTTTTTAAAATACAAATTGAATTCTTATAAAGAATTTTATTGAAATTTTTGAAAGTAATTGAATTGTTTTGATGAATGTTATTAAAATTTTGTAAAACAATTAACTTCTTTTGAGCAAATTAATTGAAATTGAATGAAAAATAATTGATTTCTTTTATATAATTTGATCAAAACTTTTGCAAATAGTTGAATTCAGTCAAAAAGTTTTATAAAAATTATTAAAAATAATTTATTTTTTCGTGAAATTTTGTTAAAATTCTATTGAAGACAATTGAATTCTTATAATATAGAATTTTATTAAAATTTTCAAAAATATTTGAATTCTTTCAAAGATTTTTATTAAAATTGTTAAATATTCAATTATTTCGAAATCTTTAAAAATAATTTTTTAAAATAACGTGATTTTTTTGTGACATTTTGTTAAAGTATTGAAAATAATTTAATTCCTGTCAAGAATTTTATTCTTTATGAAAAGAATTGAATTATTTCTAAGTGTTTTATTAACATTTTTGTAAAATAATAAATAATTCTTTACTCAATAATAAATAATAATTATTATGTAGGTAATATGTGTTTTTTTTAATAGTAATAATATTGTTAGTATAATGTAATTGTGTTTCATTATAAAAAATATATAGAGAAAATTAATTTATTTTTCAGGTGGATTAGTGAGTGCAAGATCAGTTAAATTATTGGAAAGAATATCCAATTTAGAAGAACCGGAAGGTCGAGATGCTTGGTGGACAGAAATTAGAATGGAGGTTCGTTCCCACGCAAGAGCCTTAGCTTGTAATGTTGTTATTGGTTATCGGGAAGAAACAAGCATCAGGTAAGACAATTTTCCGAATTATAACTAAACTATCAAAATTACGTTCACGTCAATTTTATTTTGCAATCTTTTTTCTAGACAATTTAGAGAAATGTTTTTAAAATAATTTTCAAAAAAATAAATACAGTTGACTCTCGATAAATTGAATGTCAAGGGACATAAAAAATGTTAATTATCGACATTTTTATTTATCGAATGCATATTGAAATTCTAAATTGAAATTATTAATGTTGGGTAAACCAGAGGTAATCAGACACAGTAATTAGAGTAAAATATAAGTATTTTATTAAAGAACAAGAAACGATCACGAGGCGATACTTTAAGCAAGGACGCTACCAGCGAACTGAAACGCTATCGCGTTTCAATAAGTCATGTGACTTTTCTATAAATTTCCTGATTGGTCGAATATACAAATGGCCAAAAAACGCGGGTCTTTATATTTGAATTTAAAGTTCTTTTGAGACTAAAACTCGAATAATTAAATAATAATTAACTTTATAGTCTGACACTTCCCCTCGAGTAAGAGTCTCTAAACAAACAGAATATCACTTAAGCTGTTTCAAACCAGCTGACGTCGCACAAAACACTAATTTGGATTTACAAAGTCCCTTGGTAAGGAAATCAGCTACCTGCTTTTCACTAGGGATATGTTTCACTGAGAAAAGTTTCTTTCCGAGCACTTCACGTATGAAATGATGGCGAATGTCTATATGCTTGGTTCTTGCGTGAAATGTGGGGTTTTCCGCCAAGGAGAGACAACTCCTGTTGTCGCACCAAATCGTGAGATTTCCAAGTTCACCGAATCCGAGTTCCTGGACGATTCGCTGAAGGTGAATGGCTTCCTTCACGCACTCTGCCATCGCCATATATTCGGCCTCTGTTGTCGAAAGGGCCACGGTTTTTTGTTTACGTGAATCCCAGGAGATGGGTCCGCCTCCTAACATAAACAAGTATCCGGTTTGAGACTTCCGGTCTTCAAGGCAACCACCCCAATCCGCATCCACAAATCCCTCGATAGGTCCCAGTTGTTTTTTGAATACGATTCCTGAGTCAGCTGTTCCCTTTAGATACCGAAGCACCCGTTTTGCGGCCTTCCAGTGTTCTATGCCGTAACAGTTATTGAACTGTCCCAATTTGCTGATTGAATACGATATATCGGGACGAGTTGTCACTGACAAGTAAGTAAGAGCACCCACTAATTCGCGATATGGGAGCTTTTGCTCTTCGTCACTCACTTCTTCGTTTTTCTTGAGTTTGGTTCCGAGGTCCATTGGCGTGCTGACTGGATTGCAATTAGTCATCTCGAATCTCTCGAGTAATTCATGGACGTAACCCTGTTGACACATTTTCACTTCATTTTTCGTTTGAGTGAATTCTACGCCCAAGCAATATTTTGCATCGCCGAGGTCCTTTATATCAAATTCAGAAGATAACATTTTTCGAAAATCATTAATTCGTTTTTCCTTTTTAGCGGCTACCAAAATGTCATCGACGTAGACGACAATCAGCAAGATTTCTTCCCCTGCTCCGGATTGAAAAAGGCAAGGATCTCCCGTTGTTGGATTGGCACCGAATTTCCGCAGGATTCCGTCGAGTTTTTGATACCATGTTCTTCCGGCCTGTTTCAGTCCGTATATCGACTTTTTTAAAAGACACACTTTGTCACTGCCTTTAAAATCACTTAACATTTTCTTCGCGTGTTTTCCTGTTTCACTGTCACTTTCGATGTCGATCACATGTTGTAGATAGTCCTTGAAGTGTTTCGGGGGTTCCATCAGGATTTTCTCGTCTAATTCTCCGTTGAGGTATGCCGATTCAATGTCGAATTGCTTTATTTTCAGATCGAGTTTTGCAGAGAGAGAAGCCAAGAGTCGAATGGTGCTGAAACGAGCTACTGGTGCGAATGTTTGACCAAAGTGTATCCCAGGTTGTTGACTAAATCCTTGTGCAATTAGCCGTGCTTTTCTTCTTTCTATTGAGCCATCTGGATTCACCTTGTTTCGCAAGATCATTCGACTTCCTATGACCTTTGAACCATCTTTTGGACGTTCTGTTAAAATCCAAGTCTTTTTCTTGATGAGTGATTTCATTTCTATGGCAATTGCTTTTTGCCATTCATCAGCATCTCTTCCCCTCAAAGCTTCCCTTATTGAAATTTCAGAAAGGTAGGTTTGATCCTCAGTTTCCATCTCGCCAACTTCTTTGGTACTCGCAGATTGATTGTTCTCCAATTTGGTATTGCTTCTTAATCCGCTTCTCGTACTGATTCGTGGCAAGTCACTTTGAGATTTGACGTTGGATTTGCTTCCCTTGGGTCGTCCTGGTTTTCTTTTTTCTTCCTCTGCTGGTGCTTCTCTTGTCTCGTTCTCGATTTCGATGTTGACGTCTCTTGAAGGTTGTTCTATTTTTTGTTGTGTGGGTTCTGTCACTGTGTCGTTGTTAAATCCCTGAAAATCTTCCTGTTCTCCGGTTGAGTACCAGTCGTCATCGTTTTCGATTTCACTTGTTTCGTTATTTTCAGATACTGTTTCACGATTTTTCGGTTCTGCTTCGTGCTCCAAGATGGTAAAACGATGTTCCGTATCTCTTTCGATGTTTTTTGACGTAATTGCTTTGTTGTTTTCACAGGATTTTCGATGAATATTCGCGTCTTCGAGAAACTTTACATCTCGGCTCATGATCACTTTCCGTTTTTCCGTCGACCAAATTCGGTAGGCTTTTGATTCGTCCGAGTATCCAAGAAACTTTCCCTCGTGACCACGCTGATCAAGTTTACTTCTTCCAGGGTCTCTATCCAAATAGTAAACTTTGCTTCCGAAAATTCGCAAATTTGACACATCAGGCGCGTTTCCCGTCCATTCTTCGTATGGAGTTTTTCCATTGAGACTTTTTGCAGGCATCCGATTCCTTAGATAATTTCCAGTGTTTACTGCTTCTGCCCAATATTGGTCCGGTAAATTGGCATCCATCAATAAGCACCTTGCTGTGTCCAAAAGTGTTCTATTCTTTCTTTCGGCAGTCCCGTTCTGCTCGGGGTTATGTGGTACCGTAAGTCTTCTCGAGATTCCTTTTTGTTTTAAAAAGTTGTCGAATTCTGTGTTTATATACTCGCGTCCATTGTCTGACTGAATCATTTTGACCTTTTTGCCCTTTTGTCTTTCCACCAAGGCCACATATTCTTTGATTTTTTCGAACACTTCCGCTTTGGATTTCATAAACCTGATATCACAATACTTGGAGTGATCGTCGATGAATTCGACGTAGTACTTTGCTCCACCGAGTGAGGCTGTTTTTATCGGGCCCCACACATCCGTGTGAATTATATCCAAAATGTCAGATTTTCGGTTGGACACTTTTGGGAAGGGGGTTCTTGTCATCTTCCCCTTAAGACAAGTTTCACAGTCAAACACATTTTCGGATTTTTCGAGTTCTACACCTGTCACTGCACCTTTGTTAACCGCGTCGCGAATGTCTCTGAAATTTGCGTGACCGAAACGTCGATGTAAAATCTCGAGCGTCGTTTTGCACACTTTCGAATTTGATACTATGTTTGCACTATCACAAGCTTCCTTCACATAATACAGATTACCCATCCTTTCTGCGTAAAGTTGCATTTCACCTTTCGAATTTAGAATTTTCGCGCATTTATTGTCGAACAAAACACTGAAACCTTGATCGGTAATTTTCGAGACTGACATTAAATTTGTCCTCAGATCAGGGGCAAGGGACGTATTCTCGAGCGAAATACACTTTAAATCACCATTGACACAAGTTTTAAATTTCACTGTTCCTTTTCCTAGAGTCTCCGATGTCGAGTTGTTCGCTAAATTTAACACTCCGTGATTAGGATCAGTAATTTCCTGGAAAATTCTCTCGTCGTTGCACAAATGGGTTGAAGCACCGCTGTCCAAACACCAATTTTTGCCGAAACCGATTCTCGAGTGATTAGTCGCGTTTAAACACAGTTCTTCCGCGGTTTTAGCCGAGTGATTATTATCTTTGTTATAACGACATTCGGATTTCTTATGTCCGAATTTTTTGCATGTATGACACTGAAATTTAAATCGAGGTTTTTGTTCCGTTTTGTCGTTATGTTTAACTTTTGCACTCACTTGTTCACGTTTCTGACCACTGTATTTGTTTGCCAACATGGCGTCTGAATTTTCAGCTTCTCGACTGCTTTTTCGCGCATCACTCTCTTCTAATATTTTTGTTCGCATTATTTCTGGTGTTGGCAGGTTATCTCGCGACTCGATGGCGCACCTGAAGTTCTCGTAACTTCCCGGGAGACTGTACAGCAACATTATCGTCAGTAGATCAGGATTTATATCTATTTCCATATCCGCTAACTTATCGACTGTGTCGAAAAACTGGTTGAGGTGATCCCTGACGTCATGTCCTTCCGCCATTTTTTGCACTGTGAGTCTTTTTAGAAGCGTGGCCTTCCTGGCCGGACCTTTCGATTGGTAAATCTCTTCCAACTTGAGCCACATTTCTCGAGAAGTCAAGCAGTTTTTTACTTGTTTCAAGTTGTTCATTTCATGATCATTAAGCTTCCTCAATATAATATATACCAATTGTTTAATTTTTTATTTTAGAATAATTATTTTAAAGTGTTAAGATAAAATGTCAAAAAATACAAAATTTCAATTTTTTGTGAAAATTTAAAATATTTATTAATTCTATAAATTTTGATAAAATATATACTTTATATACATGAATCGATTCGTTTTTATGTCAGGAATGCAATTTTGACAAGAATTAATAAAAATTTTAATATAGAAAAAAGTTACTTCAAACAATCCAAAAATTATTTTTTCAAAAATTAAAAAATTGTTGAAAAAAAATTTTTTTTTTAGATATTTTTGAAAATCCTTTTGTCTGATTTTTGGTATTCGTGACCGTAATACACCTACAAAATTTTATCAAAATCCGTCAAGACGTGTAAGAGAAAATTTGTCCACAAGAATCGGTGACATACACACACACACACACATACATCCGGACATTTGTTCCTCTCGACGAATTATATATACTACACTTGAAAATTTGTAAAAATAATTGATGGTTCTTAAAAATTCGGAAATCGACATCACTATAAGGCTTCCTTTATGAGGAAGCAAAAAGAATTCGACTTCAGGGTTGCCACAAGTCAGGGAAGTAAAGGAATTCAGGGAAAAGTCGGGGAAATTAGAATTGGTCAGGGAAATCAGAGAAAAGCCAGGGATTTTTTTAAAAGTAGATACTGTTAAAATTTTTTAGAATTTATAAGAACATTCTGAATTTTGATGTTTTTTGTTTAATAAAATTCTTGGTAAAATTTCAAAAATTTTCCTCATTTCAATTATTTTTAATATCTACTATTTCAATAAAATTTTACAAAAGAATTCTATTATTTAAACAAAATTTTAATAAAAATTTCACAGGAATTCAAATACATACCAATTTTTTATATATTTCTTCGCACCAATTCAATCATTTTTAATTTTTTAATGAAGTTTCTCCAAATAATTCAAATACATTGAGAGAATTGAAAAAAATAGTTTTTAGAAACTCAATTATTTCGAAAAATTTAAATAAAATTCTTTTAAAAATTCTATTATTTAAAAAAATTTTGACAAACTTCTTTACAAGATTTAGTTAATAAACTTGCAATTTTAATAAAATTTTTCTATACAATTCAATTATTTTCAATACAATTCTTCTTGAGAATTTAATGATTTTCACAAATTTTATGGGAATTCAATTATTTAAAAAACATTTTACTAAAATTCTTCGCTAGAAATCAATTATTTTTATAAATAATAAAATTTTTCTTGAGAATTCAATTATTTAAAACATTTTTGATAAAATGCTTTATAAATTTGAAAAATTATAATAAAATTGATCGTAGAATAAAATTATTTTCGTAAAATATAACATTCTTCCTAGAAATACAATTATTGTCAAAAATATTTGTAAGAATCTTCAAAAGAATTCAATTACTTTCGCAAAAAAAAAAATTCTTCAAAGCAATTCAATTATTTAAGAAATTTTAATATAATTCGTCCCAAGAATTCAATTCTTTTCAAAAATAAACAGTTTCACAGGAATTCAATTATTTAAAAAAGAATTTTTTTTATTTCTTTGCCAGATTTCAATTATTTTTAATTTTTTAATAAGATTTCTCGATGGAATTTAATTATTTTTAAAAAGTTTTTAAAAATTCTGAGAAATTCAATTATTTAAAAAATTTGAATAAAATTCTTCACAAGAAATTAATTATTTTCATGAATAATAATATTTTTCTCCGGAATTCAATTATTTTTACAAATAAAATTTTTTTCGGGAATTTAATTGTTTAAAAAAATTTTTAATAAAATTCATTGCAAGAATTCAATTATTTTCATAAATAACAAAACTTATCGCAGAATTTCAATTATTTTTTATACAATTTTAAATATGATGATAGAAAATTACATATTTTATTCTTAAAATTTTTTTAAAAATATTTTTAAAATTTTGAAAATGAATTTCAGCTAAAATTTATATCATAAGAATATTGTTTATAATTTTGAAATTTTATAACTTTTAAAATTATAAAATAATTTTTTTTAAATAATTTATTTAAATAATAAAATTCAATGAAATATTCAATTATTAAATAAATTATTTATTTTTGTATGTAAATAAATGAATTCTCGAAAAATTCACCGAAAGAATTCAATTATTTTTAAAAATGTTGATAAAATTCTTCATAAAAATTGAATTTTAAGAAATATTCAATTATTAAATAAATTATTTATTTTTGTATTTAAATAATTGAATTCTCGAAAAATTTTCTAATAAAAATTTATTAAAAAATGAATTTCAGGTAAAATTTTAGATAATAATTGAATATTAGAAGAATTATTGTGTGAATTTTTAGAAATAATTGAATTTTGAAAAGGGTTCAAATTAAAATCTTAGAAAATTTGAATTTCTAGCTACAATATTCTTATGATAAAAAATAATGATTTTATCACTTTGTCATCTTAAATTTATTATAAAATATGAGGAAGTCGATCACTTCGAGTCGAAGACTCGGAGTGATCGATTTCCTTATATTTTGTAATATTTATTCTCATAAGTTATTGAATTTGAGAATCTTAATTCCTATAGAAAAATAATAATGATTGAATATTTATTTAAAAAAAAAGTTACTGATGTTCTTCAGGGTCAGGGAAAAAGTGAAAATTTTCTCTGGAAATCAGGGAAAAACAAATTTAACATTTTGTGGCAACCCTGGACTTGCAAAATTTTGTTTTTAATAAAGTTTTTAAAAATCTTCTTTACAATAAATTGAAGACATAATTTTTGTTCTTAATTTAATGTGTGAAATATTCTTAAATAATAATTTGAAATAAATTTTCAGTGACGATGTATGTGTACTAAATGCATCGGGAACAGCCGCAGTAATTAATCTTCACAATATAAATCAGGATTTGGATAATTCTCTTGTGAATCGACCACAACAGGGAATGGCAGCCTCAATTGATTCGGATCGTGAAAAAATCCAGCAAAAAGGAAACACAAAGAGCGATAAAAATGACAATGAAACACCAATGACGAATCAGACACAATTGGGAAAAATAAAGAGAACATCTGAAAGTAACGATCACGAGATTCCCTATAGTCTTCCCCTGAGTAATTGCAGTCTCTGTCATTTGCCCTACAGCGAATCAAGTGTACCATTTAAAGTGAATGCAACAAAATGTGCCGTTTGTCGACGGGCAAAAGTTCCCGATGTTCTTTTCACAACAATCGAATTGCCGGATAATGTTCCCGTGACTGGTCGTGGTTGTTTCATACAGGCGATAGTTTGCAAATGTAAAAAAGACCTACGCGGTGAATTGAATGCAAAGGAAATTTCTGATTGTCTCCCATTTCTCGAATACGAATTACACAGTTTATTGTTGAATAAACTAAAAGTGAAAGGAATGAATTCAATTTTTGGACTTAAGGTACAAGTTTCGGTTGGTGAGCGTTTAATTATTGGTATGGCTATTGGTACCGGTGTTTTTTTAACATCACTGCCCACACCGTCACTGCCGCGAATTGCTTCTGGTAATTCTTGGAACAATGAAGAACAACTTAACGAAATTCAAAAGAATCTTGTGGAAACTGTAAAAAAGAATAGAGAATTTTATAAACTCAAAAGTACAGTAAGTAGAGTCGATTTTATTTTATTTTTTACATTTTTTAAAAATATTTTTATTTTATTCATAAATAATGCAAATTACAAAATTTTTTATTTTCCAATATCAACTTAAATTTTTAAATAATTTCAAATTCAAAGATTTTAAAAATTCACTTATTAAATAACTAATTAATTATTATTTACTATTTTCAAAGTTTTTAAATAAAATTCTTTTCAATACAATTTTAATAAAATTCATTACAAGAATAAAATTATTTCACATTAAAAATTGAAAAAATTCACTTTTTAGCTAAAAAATGGTTTTTTTCTTAAAGTTTTAATAGAATAATTCGAAAGAATTGAATTTAATTATTTTCGTAAACAATAAAAAAATTCTTCCGAAGTATTCAATTATTTTCAATACAATTTTAATAAAATTTCGTTAAAAGAGAATTTAATTATTTTTAATTACAAAAATTTTAATAAAATTCTTTGAAACAATTCAAGTTTTATTAAATTCTAATAAAATTCTTTAAAACAATTTCAATTTTTATTAAATTGTAATACAATTCTTTGAAACATTTCAATTTTTATTAAATTGTAGATAATAAAATTCCTTGTAAGAATTTAATGATTTTTTGAAATTTTGACAAAAATATTTGTAGGAATTCAATTATTTTCAATAGAATTTTAATTCAATTTCTCGAAAGAATTAAATTATTTTTAAAAATTGTAATAAATTTCATTGAAACAAATCAATTATTTTCAAAATTTTTTCGTTGCAATTAAATTATTTTTATAAATAATAAAAATCTTAGCAGGAATTTAATTATTTTTAAAAAATTTAAGAAAATTCTTCGCTGAAATTCAGTTATATTCCAAAAGTTTTAATAAAATTCTTTGAAAGAATTCAATTTTATTCGTAAATGGATAATAATAAAATTCTTCCCAAGTATTCAATTATTTCCAATATAATTTTAATAAAATTTCTCGAAAAAAAATTGAATTATTTTTTATTTTTAAAATATTTAATAGAATTCTTCGAAACAATTCAATTTTTTTTTAATTTTAATAAAATTCTTCCAAAAAATTTAATAATTTTGAAACATTTTGATAGAACTCTTTATAAAAAGTGAATACAATTTAAAAATTTAACAATTTAAATTGTATTTATTCAACAAAAATTTAATGTTTTAAAATTAAAAAGCAATTTGTAAACGCAAATTTATAGAAATTAAAATTGTTTTTAAATTTTTCTTGCAAAAATAGTGTCACAAAACTTTTTCTCTAAATATAAATTAGTAAAAATTTGAACTATACTTAGAACAAAAATTATGTAAAATTTGTAAAAATTAATTTTTTAAATTCTACATAGAACATGACATTAAAATAAATAGAATTTAGGTTTCTTTATAAAATAAATAACATTAACCGAATTTTACGTTAATAAACATTAGTTTTTCTACAATTTATAAGTAACTATTTTTATGTTTTAGGAATGTTAAATTAAATTGTGATCTGTAATTAAAAACAATCTTGTTAAATTATTTTTTGTTTTTATTTAATCTTCTAAGCAATTAGAATTTCATTTATTTTAAAATTGTTAACATTTAGAAAGAAAAATTAGCAAAAAAAAAATTGAAAAACGAAAAATTAATCAAATTTAATTAACTTAGTGCAAAGAAATATTCGGAATAAAAAGATTATTAATATAGATTTTATATATTTTTAAAAAATGTTTTTATTCTATTTTTATTATATTATTTATTTAATTTTGTTTTAATAAATTTAGAGATCGAATAAGGCTTTTCGAAATTATTGACGAGAGTATTTTAATTTCAGGATACTGATAATGGAAGATCGAGATCTGACACTGACGAGTCGGACGATGATCTTCCGGATATGGATTTAAGTTTAGGAACAAAAGACGCTTGCGTTTTGGAAGTGGACGACGTTGAGGATATGGATAGAATTTGTTTATTGATGGATGATACTCCGCCAGACGATTTTCACGTTGTTAATACGCAATCAATTCCTGGACTAGAGGATCTTGAAATTGTTAGAAATTTACAGATGTTCACTCAAGTGTCAAGAGCAAAAATACCATCTGGTCAATTTGGTTCTATGCCTTCAAAATATTTCGCCCGATTACTTCAGGTGTGAGATAAAGAAAAGAATTTTATAAACTAATATTAATTATTAGAAAATTACAAAATCGACTTTAATAAATTTTTTTTTACACGTTTCCGATTAATATTTTTTTACACATTTCTGATTAATATTTTTTCTATATTTCCGACTAATGAATATTTTTGTTTTTAGACTGTGTATTTCAAATTGCGACGAATGGTTCCTTGTGCCCTTTGCGATATGAAATTTAGAGTTGCTCTTCCTGAACAAGATGAAATACAATTGTCGGTTGTTGGAATGGCTCTAGGCCTTGGAGAATCTTCGAAATATTCGAAGCACAAAAGAAAGCATATGACCTATTCATCAAGTAAAGATCAATTGAAAAAATCGGGTAAGTTGAGATAGAATTTCTCTTAAAATTTTTTTATTATTATTATCATACTCGACGTTTAACTTTAATCATGTTTTTCATCATCGATCGTTTAAATTCAGAAAGAATTGAATTAATATTAAGTTTAAAAAAAAAGATAACGAATATTACGCATAAAAAATACTTTTTAAATAAGTAAAATATTATGAATCTAATCGCATTGGAAATTTCAACTATGAATCGAATTTAATTTATAATTTATAAATGAGAATAAAATAAATCTATTTTTCTCTTTTTCTATTTAGACGATTATGATATGATTTTCACGCTTGATGAAGACGTGGCGGAAAATGTAACAACCACCACTACAGAAACTGCAATAAATCCACCAAATTCGCTTGTTTCGACTCAAAAATCGAGGCCACGCTCACCATTGAGAACAAAATCACACACATCCCACAAACATAAACACGTAAGTTTTTGCTCGAAATATAATTTACATACATATTTCATTTCATTTTAAGAGAAAATAGGAAAAATGTTTCAGTAAATTAATTTCACTGAAATAATCAGGCCAATCAAAAAATGATAAATTATTCCAAATAATATACAAATTGAGAGGAGAAAACATTTAATTCGAAAAACCAATTAATATTAAATTTCCAATATTATTCATCTTTTTTTCGAAATCAACATTTTAAAAATAAAACATAAACGAATAAGAATGAATTTAATGTCAATTTAAATTCAGCTAAATTTTTCTTTTATTAAATTAGGTTTATTTTTAGTTTTCAATGTCAACTTCAATTTTTAAATAATTTTAAATTCAAAATTTTAAAAAATTCACTTATTAATTTCGTAATCAATTATTATTATTATTTTCTAAAATGTTAATAAAAATTTTCCAAAGAATTTAATTACTTTCTAAAATTAAGTATAAGACTATTCTTTGAAACAATTCAATTATTTTCAAAAATTTTAATAACATTTTTCAAAAGAATTCAATTATTTTCAGAAATTTTAAAAAAATTTTTCAAAAGAATTCAATTATTTTCTAAAATTTTAATAAAATTCTTCTGAGGATTTCAATTATTTTTAATACAATGTTTATAAAATTTGTTGAAAAAATTTAATTATTTTTTAAATTTTTAATAAAATTTTTTGAAAGTATTCAATTATTTTCAGAAATTTTAATAAAATATTTCGAAAGAATTCAATTATTTTCTAAAATTTTAAGAAAATTTTTTAAAAGAATTCAATTATTTTCTAAAATTTTAATAAAATTCTTTTGAGGATTTCAATTATTTTTAATACAATGTTTATAAAATTTGTTGAAACAATTTAATTATTTTTTGAATTTTTAATAAAATTTTTTTCAATTATTTTTAATACAATGTTTATAAAATTTGTTGAAACGATTTAATTATTTTTTGAATTTTTAATAAAATTTTTTTCAATTATTTTCTTAAATTTTAAGAAAATTCTTTGAAACAATTAAATTATTTTCAAAAATTTTTCGAAAGAATTCAATTATTTTCAATACAATGTTAATAAATTTTTTTTTCGAAATTATCCAATTAATTTTTAAAATGTTAATAAAATTTTTTGAAAAAATTCAATTATTCTCAAAAGTTTTGATTAATTGTTTTATAAGAATTCAATTATTAATCTTCGCATACATTCAATTATTTTCAGTATAATTTTCCTGAAAATTCTTAAAAGAATATAATTTGTTTTCAACAATTATAATAAAATTCTAGAAAGACTACAATTATTTCTAAAAACTGTTAATAAAGTTCAATAAAGAAACTTTAAAAATTACGTAAAACTTGAAAGAAATTCTTTTGAAATTTAATGTCTATAAAAATTTTCAACTAAAGCCATTAAGAAAACTAAATTATTTAAAAAAAAACTTAAAGAAATTCATGTAAATAATTTAATTATGAGTTAATAAAACTCTGAGAAGAATTTAAATATTTGCTAAAAATTTTAATAAAATTCTTCGCATGATTTTAATTATTTTCAGTACAATTTTTATAAACTCGAAAGAATTCAATATTATTTTCAAAAATTGTTATAAAATTTTTGGGAAGAATTCTATTATTTCCTAAAAATATTAATAAAGTAATCAAAATTTCAATTACAGTATTAGAAAATATGATTATTTTAAAAACTTGAAAAAACTTCTTTTTAAAATTCAATTACTTGTAAAAATTTTTAATTAAAATTATTAAAAAAACTAAATTTTGAAAAAATTTGGAGTTTTTCGAAAGTCTAGTTAGTTTCTATAATTTTCCATTTTCGAGAATTTTCATTATTCTAAAAAATATTTTGAAAATATTATTTATTTGCGTTTTTGCAATTGTTGTTAACATTTTTTGTTTAAAATCGGTTTTTAGAAATTAATACATATTTATGGTTATTTTATAGAAATAGTTTTAATAATTAACGATCATTGTTATTGTTGTTAATTGGAAATTGTTATTGCATTGTTATTAATTTAAGAAGAAACAATTTTTGTATCTTAAAAATTGTGTTAATGAAAAGAGAATTATTTTCTCTTTTCAAAAATCTTAAAATTATTTTTTAATTTCTTTAATTAAAAATTTTAAAAAATAGAATTAAATTTAAATTTATTAATTATTAAACAATTTTTAAGACTAAAATATTATTTAGTAATTAATAATTAAATACACTTTTTTTTGATAAGTGATTAGATTTTGTTTTTGATTTACTTAATTTTCTTACATTTTTAATTAAGGTTTCTCTTCATTTTCCTTGTCAAAAATATAAATATAAAATTGTATAGATAAGAAAGGTTCATTGAATTAGAAGGATAAAGTATCGATTGCAATAAATTATCTTTTTTTTTCTTCTAGGTACCTTTAAAAGAACGATACGGAGTTGATATAACGCCACTTTCTTATTTACCCGGAGGGAGAATCGAGAGATATCTGGGGAATCTAAATTTCTTTTTTATTAGAGAAAGCACGTCCATTCGAGAAGTAAGCGAACATTTTTTTTCTTTCTCTATTGCATTAAATAACTACTATATATTGAATTCGAGCTTGCGCTAATTTATTAAACTCTGTTGTTTTTTTTCTTTTTTTCTTTTAAAGAATGGCGGAATTAGTGGATTTACCCACAGCTTTGTTAATGAAGTTTTGGCTATTGTTCGAGCCCACGTAACAACATTGGGTGGAAATGCAATGGTCGCATTTTTTATGACGCAATGCGTACTCCTTCACACCCCACACAAAAATCACGTAAGTCTTTCGATATTTCTTTTTTTAATTCTACAATCTTCTTTCCCCTTCTTTTCAACAAATTTTAATTCTGTAGAGAATTTCTATTTCTTTTAAAATCTCTAAAGAATTTTCCCTTTTTTTCAATTCTTTAAAGAATTAAATTTCTTAACTTGATAAAATATTCAATAATTTCGTACAAAAATTCAGGCCTCGGATATTATAAAATTTACGACTTTTTTCGACAAATTTTCGAAAATTACGAAACAATTCAACTATTTTTATAAATTACTAAATAAATTTTCAAAAATTTACAAAAAAAAGAGTTTCAATAATTGAAATTTTGTAAAATTTAATTGAAAATAATTGATTTTTTTCCAAGTGTTTGATAAACATTTTTTAAAATAAACTTTAAAAGAATTTTAATTGCAAATTTTGAAAATAAAATTGATTTCTCAAAAATTTTAATAAAAAATCTTCAAGTGTAAATTTAAAAATGGTAATTAATGAAAATTAGCTACAAAAAAATTATATTAAAATATTTTTGATAAAAATAATTCTTAGAATTTTTGCATTCTAATTTTTTAAAATTCAATTATTTTCAATATTTTTAAATACAAATTTCCAAAAATTCAAATACATACAAAAAAATAATAACATTAAAATTTTTGACAATTATTTTTAACATTTTAACAACATATGACTTTTTTAGATTTTTAAAAATTTTAGAGAAATCGCGTTTATATATTAATAATTAAAATTCTTTAAAAATTCAATTATTTTTTTAATAGAATTTACAAAATTTCAATTGTTTGGAAATTTTTCAATTATACATAATGGAAAAAAAAATCTTTCATAAATTATTTTAAAAATATTTTTGAAAAATTTCTTTATTATAATTTTTTGAAAATTAATTAATAACTTAAAAAACATGAGACAGTTAGAATCATTATAAAGAACTGAATTTTTGTATTTAAATAATAAATCTGTTTATATTGTGGCCTTAAGGTCACAATATAAACAGATTTATTTGACAAAAATTAAGGTCCTGAAAACATTCTAAGTTGTATTTAAATAATTGAATTCTCTAAGAACTTTCGGAAAATTATTAAAAATAATTGATTCCAAAAAGAAGTTTGATTAAAAATTGTCGAAAATAATTGAATTTTAAGAGAATTAAAGTTGTAATTTTTACAAGTTATTAAATTTCAGAAGGTTTTAAAAAGAACTTTTTTTAATTTTATTCCCGTATAAAAACAAACAAGAAGTATTTAAATATTTATTTAACAAAATTATTCAAGTATTAAATAATTAAATTTATAAATCAGTGAAAGATCAAAAGAATAAAAAATAAAATTTTTGTGATGACACTGAATTAAATAAACGACTTTTTCGACTTTTTTTCTATTTTAAAACGACTAAAGCGATTTTTTTTGCACCTTAAAGTCGATCCGAGGCCTAAAAATTTGTTGTCTTTTTTGAAAATCTAATTTACGCTAAGAAAGAAAAAATAATTAAAAATATATTTGAAATAAAAAACAATAATAATTTAAAATACCGAAAAGAAAAATGGAAATTCCGATTTAAAAAAAGATAACAGCCAATTATAATTATTAATGTTCTTTTATCAATGTCTGGCTTATTAAAAGTTAGAGAAGCAATTTTTCATGAAATTAAAAAACAAAAACTTCCGATTACAAAATTTATGAGTACAATTTAAATTTGCAAATGCAGCAATTGAACATTATGCGGAATTCAAATTATATGCAAATTAAAATTTAATATCGTAGTTATAAATAATATGGAGACTGAAAACTTGAAATTTGAAATCATAACGAGAAACCAAGTGTAAACTTGAAATTAGATTTTGTCTTAAGAATTCTCAACAAAGTTTTAGCTAAAGATCGACTGTTTCCTTGTGATTACGCAAGTTTTTTTTTTTTTTTTGAAAAATTGGAATAGAAATTAAAGAAAAGAAGAAAAAAAAATGCCCTTGAACAATCTTCCTAAAGCATACACTCTAAAGAAACTCATCTTATAGTGGGTTATAAAAGGAATGCAATATCCTGCCATGAAAGAGAAGCTAAATTTTGTTAGAATTTTGTTCCAACTTCCCGTCTATAAATGGAAATGATAAAACCATTATGTGCAAAGGAAAAAGGGGAAATTGATTCGTGACTAGTTGGTTGCTTTTCCTCAATCTTTCGCAAAAGAAAAATTGTTATGTACCTCAAACACGACTTTGACCTCTTGTCTGGATTCAATAATTTATGCAAATAGACAAAATTATAATTGTTAAGTGACAACGTTTTTTTTTTTTTTTTTTAAATCAAGGTTCACATTTTATTTAGTTTTTTTTTCTTTAATACTTAGAAATAAATTGCGGAAAGAAAAAAAGGTTGTAAATGACTCGGTATTTTGATTTACAGGGACTTTTTTGTACTATTTTTTCGTTTTATAAAGAACTTTTATTTTTTTCTTTTTAGAAATAATTTTTATTTTACTTTTTTTTGCTTAGAAAGAATTTTTGTTTTATTGTTTTCTCTTGGAGGAAGTATTTGTTTTATTAGGAGAAAGTATTTTTTTTATTAGGAGAAAGTATTTTTTTTTTGGATTAGGAAGAAAATTTGTTTGTCGAGTAGAAAGATTTTTTTTGCGCAATTTGCGATATGTAATTAAAATAATAATAAGGATTATTTGACTATAAAAGACATTGAAATGAATAAATAGAGGACAATCCTAATGAGTTTTCAGCTCTCTACGAATTAGAATGTAGAATTGTATTATTGTCGACACTTTCATTGTCTATGTAATAGAGACTAATGTGATTTGAGTTAGTGAAGCACTGGTTCATTGAAAACAGATATATGAACGCTTTATTGCGTACTCTGCCACTGGAAGGTCATGGAAGATCATTGAATTACATCGTATATATAGAAAATTCAAAACTGTGAATTGTGCATACGCTTATATTTATTTGGCTTACGTGGGTATATTCGTCAAAATTCCTCGATAATATTGCTTTGGAGTGACGTAATAGGTAAAAATCTCACGCTATGTCACACACAAAGACATTATTGTTTTAATTCGATTTGAAAAATAAGAGAGGGCACGTTTATTAATTTGATTTTAATTTAATTCTTTGATTTAAATATGCTAGTACACGATTTTCTCTCTTGTTTTTCTCGCAATAGGAGAAAATTTCAACTTAATATTGAAAGTGATTTTTTTAGTAGGTAGATTGATAATTATTTTCATCTTTGATTTTTTTCAAGTAAATTCCAATGAAAAAATTAAAAATAAATTTGTAAATGCAAATTCCTTTATTATTTTATTTTATTCATCTTTATCATTTATTCTTTTTCTTCAGTTTTTTGTCAATTATTTAATTTCTTTTAGTCAGTTTGTTTGTCAGTTCAGAAAATTTTAACTTAATATTGAAAACGATTTTTTTGTCAATTCTTTTTGTTTCCTTTTATTGATTTCTTTATGTAAAGTAAAGTCCTCTGAAAAAATTAAATATTTTGTAAATATAAATTTATTGTACAATACACAATTTGTAAATACAAATTTATTTCTAACTTTCAGGCCTCGGATAGTATAATTTTTTCGACTCTTTTTCAAAAAATGCGACTTTTCGTTCAAATATTGTAATAAAATATATTTTTTTGTTATAAAATGCTTATTTTGATTTTCATAGTATGAAAAATAACTATAGTAAAATATTTTCCGGTAAAGTGTAGTTTTTTGGAGAATTTTTTTAGTTCACAAATTAATCTTTTGTCCTAAAAAGTGAAATTGTCATTATTTTTGAATTAGACAATTTTTTTTGGAATTTTGTTTGTAGATTTCGACAATAACAGAGTTTTTATAGGTCGTTTTTATATTTCAAGAAAATCAAAGCACGTTACAAAAATTCTGGTTTTTTTTGGTTCTTTGAAAATACTGAAAACTTTTAAATTGTCCTGTAAATTTTCTTTTTCACCTTAAAAACTTTTAAAAAAATCATAAAGAGTGAAAATTTTAATTTTCTATTAAAAAATTATATAATAAAAAATAATTTAAAAACTAAAGAAAAATTTTAATAATTGAATTCTTGAAGAACTTTCTAACAATTAAATTTTAAATTTCGTTTTCAAAAAGTTTCAAATTGAAATCTTTGATAATTAAAATTTCAAATAACTACAAACAACTATTACGAAGAACTTTGTTTTTTTTGGAATATTTTAATTCATTGAATATTTAAATTATATATTAATTGAAGAAACTTCGAATAATCAAAATTTCGTAAAATTGAATTAAAAAAATGTTAAATTTGATATGAACTTGATTTTTTCTTTTAATAATAGAATTCTCAAAGAACATTTACAAAATTGTTAAAAATAATTAATTTCCAGAAGAATTTTAGTTAAAAATTCTAGATATTTGAATTTTAATTAAAAATTCTAGATAATTGAATTTTAAAATAGGTTTTAAGGTAAAAATATTTGAAAATTTCAATTCAAAACATTAAAACCCTTAAATTGTTCTTGAATATTCTTTTTCACCTTAAAAACTTCAAAGAAAACCATAAAGAATTACAGTTTGTAATTTTTATATAAAGAAATCAATTTTTTTTAACATTAAATTGTAGAAAAAATTTCTGAAAATTATGAAAAATAACTGATTAAGTGAAGAATTCTGATTAAAAACTCTACGAAATAATTAAATATTGGAAGATTTAATAGAAGAAATTTTTAGAAGTAATTAAATTTCAAATAGTTTCTATTTCAAATTTTTCAGATTTTAGTAACTTTAATTAAAATTTCTAAAGAACTTTGTTTTCTGAAAAATTTTAAATTAAATAGTTTTTCAAAATTATTAAAAATATTTTATTTAGAGAAGAATTTTAGTTAAAAATTCTAGAAAATAATTGAATTTTGGAGAAGTCTCAGTAGTAATTTTTAGAAATAATAATTAAATGTCAGGAAGTTTTAAATTAAAATGTTTTGAAAAATTCAATTGGCAATATACTTATTTTAAAAAAATTATTAAACTTTTGAATAAATTAAGTTGAAAATTCTATAAAATACAATTGAATTTTAAAAGAATATTACTGTTGTAATTTTTAGAAGTTATTCAGTTTTTGTTATTGAAATAAATTTTATGTTTTGAAAAATTTTACCACAATTTTGAAAAGTAATCGTAATTTTAGAAGAAGAATGTTAAAAAGTATAAAAACAATAATTGGAATTGAATTTATTATTTGAATAAAGAAAAATAGTTAAAAATTTTCTGGAAATTAGGGAAAGCCATCAAATTTTGAATAATAAAATAAATGACTTTTTCGACTTTTTTTGTACATACTTCGAAATTTGAATTAACTGAAAAAACTTTTTTTTGCGCCTCAAAGTCTATCCGAGGTTTGAATTTTGTCCTCTTTTTCTTCAGTTTCTGTCAATTTTTTTATAACTTGGAATTGTTGATGATGAATTTGAATGAAGAAGAAAATTTTCTCTTATGAATGGAAAACATTTTTTTCTATTAGAATAGATTTTTTTTTATCTTGCGCGGGGTAAATTTTCATCGGAAATGGAAATTTAAATTCGCGTAGGTGATGTAATCACCTCCCCTCAGAAATGAATAATAATGACGTATTTCGATTTTGTCTTGTATTGATGAGTGGGACCACTTGTGAAATAGCATAAAAGCGTTAATTACTCGGAGAACCTGATGTTATTCATTAAAAGGTGCTTGACGCTTCTCATGTTTCAGGGACAGTGTCTAATTAACGTTGGCGGTGACGTTGTTTCCGTTTCATATTTCGGAGATGAAAGACAAATTGGAAATACGATTTGCTGACCTCAACCACCTCATTCAGCACCACCATAGCCAATAAATTTATTGAATCGTGGAATTTTTCATTTTTCAACAAAACTCATTTCTATGGTGAACTGAAATTCAAATGGAGGAACAAAATTTCCGTCATCAGTTGTATATCTTCGATTTTTTTTTTTGGAAAGATTTTCCCAAAAGGAGTTGAAAATTTTCCAAATCAAATAGAATTTGTTCTTTTAGTGAATTTTTTTTTTATTTTTTACTACAAAACTAGAATTAGTGATGCATGTAGAAATTTTTTTATTGAGAAAAAAAAATGAAAATATTTTCGTTTATTTTCATTTTTATTTTTCATGTGATTCTTTGTTTTGTATTATTTTTTTATTAAGGCTCTCTTAAAGTGCACCACTAATTATTCTCTCTGTGTTTCATTGTTGTTATTAATAGAGAAACTGCGTAGGAGCCTATCATGACCTTTTATATTAATTTGAAAATTCGTCTGACTTTTGATTTTATAATTTTCTTTTAATAATACAAACAATAATAGAGTCGTAAATTATTAATAGTTTATTAATAATGTAATTATTATTCAATTCTCTATTAATTATTAATAGTTACAACGTTAATATGAATAATAATTATTGATTATAAATTAATTGACCCAAATTCGAAGAACACATTAATTAGGTTAGACTTTTATTAATTAGTCAATTAGTTAATTAGTTTTAGTTAATTAATTCAAAAATATATTAGTTTATTAATTAGTTTTAAAAAAGTTAGTTTGCTATAAATCTTTACCTTTTTTTAAATTTAAAAAAAAATTTATTTTTAAAAAAACCATAAAATGTATCAAATTTCTATAGTTTACTTTGTCAGATAATCAATGAAATTTTCAAAGTGCCAATTTGGATATTACATAAAAGGCTGAATTTGTGAGAAACTTTTGCAATGCAAAAATTATTTCTGCCAGGAAAAAAATATTTCTTCACAAATAAGTTATACAAAAAAATAATATTCAGAGTGAGAGGAAAATAATCTTTTTCCTATTTTGCAAAATTTTCTGTTTTAGATATTTTAAAATATATTTACAAATAATATTTCTGTATATAAATATTAACCCTCGGATATTATGATTTTTTTGAATTTTTTCAGACTATTTAAAAAAAATCGACTTTTTTTATCTTGTTTTCAAAAAATTCTACTTATCTTCCAAACAATACAACAAAATACCACTTTTTTTTGGTACAAAATGCAACTTATTTTGATTTTTATAGTGTGAAAAATAATTAGTCAAGTCTTTCAAAAATTATTATTAAATAATTTTTTTAGATAATTAAATTTTTCAAAAAAAAAATAATATTTTTAATAATAAAAAAGTTTTTATAACATTTTATTGCGAACAAATATTTAAAAATCAGATTTTAAAGAATTTTAATTATAAATTTTGAAATGAATTCAATTCTAAAAAATTTAAATGAAAAATATTGAATTGAAAATTTGAAAATGAAAATTAATAAAAATTATAATGAAATATAATGTTTTAAAATAGTAATTGATTAGATAGAATTTTTATAATTTTTTCATTTTGATTATTTAATTCAATTATTTTCCATATTTTCAATTATAACTACTTTTAAAAATTTAAGTATACAAGTATCAACAAAAAATAACATACAAATTTTCTAAAACATCTAATTTTTTAAAATTCTTATTAAAATTTGAAAGAAATTAATTTTGTAACATTTTATTGAAAATAGTTGATTTTTTCTCAGTACTTCGTTAAAATTTTTAAAAACCATATTTTGTGAATTTTTGATTAAAATTCTTCAAAAATTTGATTAGTTTTTGAAAATGATCTAAAAACTTCTTTTGAGAAATGCAAAATTATTTTCTAAAAATAATATTACAATTCTATTAAAAAACTAATGCTTGGAATTTTTTTATTATAATTTTTTTAAATGCAATTATTTTCTCAAACTTAATTAAAGTTTTTAAAAATTATACTCTTTTTAATCTTATAATTAAAATTTTGAAAAAATTATGGTTTTTTATATTCGTAATTTAAATTATTTAAAAATTTGATTATTTTTAAATATTTGCCACAAACGGTTTTAAAAAATTAAATTATTTTTCGGAAAATGTAAATAAATTTCAATTATTTACAATTGGAAAATCTATTACATAATATACTTTAAAAAATTATTTTACAATACCTAGTTACAAAAATAATTCTCGGTTTTTTTTATAATAAATTATTAAAATTGAACTATCTTCAAAAAATGTAAATTAAAATTTTCAAAAAATCTGCTTTTTTGACTTATCATAAAAATTTTGGAAAAATCCTGCATTCTCATATTTATAATTCAAATTCTTCAAAACCTTGATTATTTTTTAATATTTTCAAAATTTTGTTATAAAAAATTCAATTATTTGAAAATTTATATATTTTTTCTTATTAACAATTTATAATATTGAATTTATATTATAAACATATAAATATTATAATATTAAATTATTAAATATTACCATAATATTTAAATATTATGTTATATAATACATATTTTGTGAATATATTTATAAATATTTAACTTTTATAGTTTATTATAGTTAAAAAAAGAAGAAAAATGTATTAGACTCTTTTTAATAGATTAAGTAGAATATGAAATTTTTACAATAGTTTTTTAAAAAAAACCATACTAGTCCAATGCAGGGTTCGTTATTATAAATATATTTGTCAATGCAACGGTTACTTAATATGGTTACTTAAACTTCGAATTATTCTCTAATTATACAATTTATATAAAACTGCGTACTATTTTTTAATGCCGTCGTCTTTACAGACTTTATTTTTATTTTTAAACAAATTTACAATTTTTATTTATATTTTCCTCAATTTATAGTCGTATATACATTGTCTTTTTCTTATTTTTTTTATTATAAGCTAAATCGATTTAAAAAAATCATCAAAAATCATCTTTCATTTTGCTGAAAGTGTGAAACTTTTTGCAAAATTTGACAGTTTTTTGTTTTACTCAAAAAATACAAGAAAAAAATATTACAAATCAAAATAAATTTCGCTTTTTTCTCAATTTTACTCTTCAAAGTTCAAATGAGTTTTTATCAAAAATGCAAATAATAATAAAGTAAATAAATAATTAATAGAAAATTTCCGTTTTTTTATAAAGAATAAAATATTTGTGCAAAAAATTTGAAATTAGTCTGGTCTGCATGATTAGAAATGGATTCAGCCTATTTTCAATTTTAACTATATTTTGTTATTGTGCTCAGAAATAGAGACTGATAATTTTTTTTTCAAATTAGATTTTTTTTTAATGTTATTTAACAATTTTATTACTATTTTTTGTTTGTATCGTGCCATTGCTTTTATTAATCGATTTACGTGAAAAAAAATGTTTGCTTACGTTATTATGTAAATATTTTTAGATGCGAAAAATTCAACAAATTTTTTCAATTGCAAACAAATAAAAAATTGTTTGCCGAAGAAAGAAGAAGCAAAAAATAATTAAAATGTAAATTTGAAATTGCAATACAATCGAAAATGATATGCTCACTAATATAGACTTTACAAGTTCTTTGCATTTATAAAGAACTTTGCGATTTTTTGTCAAAATACCCGCTGTATTCGCTACATTAATATTATTATTATTATCTATAAACTCCGCTTCATGGTTTATAGACCATGTAATTAAATTACATTAACTAATGAATTTCAATTTTGTGGAATTGAAAAAAAAAATTGTTAAAAAGAATTCTGTAAATATAGTATCGGCTACGAATTAACTATACATTGAGAAAAAGAAATCTTTTTGTAAATAACTTCGACATGTAGAATTTTTATATAGTGTTTTTTCTTAAATTATTATAATTTATTTAATATATTTTATGCTAGATAGTTTTAAAAAGCCAAAAATTCATGATTGATTTGAGCTTTTTATTATTAGATTTATAACTACTACAGTTTGATAATAGTATTCGATTTATTATTATAACAATGATAATCAGAATTATATTTATAAAATTTTCCATTCATTGAAAATTATAACTATACAAATTTTCAATCTATAAAAATTATAATATCTGAAATTTCTATTCTTTTTTAATTTTTTTTAATTAAAATTATTATTTAAAGTCTTCGATTTATAATTATTTAATAATAACTATTGTAACAATTATTATTATAATTATATATAAAAATTTCCATTCAATGAAAATTATAATTATACAAATTTTCAATCCATAAACTAAAATTTTTTTCTTTCTTTATTTTTTTTTTATATTAACCTTATTGTTTCAATTTGCATACGATTTATAATTATTTAATAAGAGTAATTAAAATTACTATTATAACAACTATTATAAAAATTATAATTACAATTTTTCATTCCATGAAAATTATAATTACTGAATTTTTTATACATTAAACATGTTTTTTAAAATTATTTTTTTGTTGGAATTGTAATAATTTTTATTGAATGTTTTTATTAGAATTATTGTTTAAATTTTTAAAGTGTGCAAACACAATTATAATTGATATTAAAATATGAAACAATTGAATCTCGATAAATAAATTTTTGACAAACTTTAAATTTTTTGCGAATCTTCTATTATAAATTCTCTACTTTAAGAATAAAAAATAAAAATTTTTATTTTATTTTTCATACTAATTGGTTTCATTTAAAAAAAAAATTTTTTTTAATTAACTTTTTAGAACTTTTTAACTTGGAATTATATAAATTGTTTTAATTTCATATGAATTAAACTTGACGTTTAATTAAGTCTGGTAAATAATATTATTATTTTTTGTTAATTAAAAAAAATAAAGAAAAAATTGTTCTAAAGAAAAAATTCTTAGCCTGTAACAAAATAAGTATACTAGAAATGAAGTAAAAAGGCAAAATATAACAAACAAATTATGGAGAAAAGTGTTTAATATATTGTTAAAATTGTTAAACATGTGAAAAGTGATATTTGTATATAAGTCGTAAAAAAGGGGAAAATTAATTAGCATCTCAAGTGTGAGCGAATAAATGAAATTCATTACGTAAATGGGATGAAAGTTTATACAAGAATTATTCAATACTTTTCTCAATTAAATAACCTTGTTCATTAATATGAACAAAGGTGAAACACAGGTTTCAATATTCATAGCGATAAACCCTAAAATGTGTTACTCGCTGAAATGGCTCTAAAATTTTAGAAAATCAAAGTTTAAATCTTAATTCAAAGAAAGAAAATTGGAAAAAATTGTCGATCTTTAAATTGTTTCTTGAATAAAATAAATTTAATTTAATTAATTAATTTATTTTAATTGATTAATTATAATTGAAACTATAATTAATCAATAAATTTAATTGTCTTAATTTAATTTAATTAATTAGTAAATTAATTTTAATTAATTAATAAATTCAATTTTTTGTATTTTTATAATTCCGAATATGATTTTATAAAAATCCCACAAATTTCAAATTTGAGAAAAAAGAAATTAAAATTCGAGAGTTGAAAATTAACACCATATTTTATACTCCATGCGAGAAATTAATTTAAAAAATACATTTTTAATTCTCGAAAATTAAAATTTACTTTATAATTATTTTAATAGAATTTTTTACGCATATGTAAATATAGGGGAATTGTCCCTATATCGTCGTATAAATAATATTATAAATAATTATAATTTGAGAAAATTAAAATTAAAAGAGATTCGACGAAAATTTTGCATCGTTACAGAAATGCAAATGAATGCAATTTATGTGTAGTGAAAATTTAGATGCATGACATTTTTTTTTTAAATTATAATTTCGATGGATATTTATTTTATTTTCTCAATTGAAAATTGAGAATGTGGTATAATATATATGCGACCCTGGGTAATTTGATTTTTTTTCTTTTAATATAAAAATACTGAGAACAGAATATTTATTATGCACAAATTATGCTCAAATTTTCCAATTTCACGAGAACAAATTTTCAGGAGATAATCTTTGATATATGAGTTTAAACTTAAAGCAAATATTACTCGTTATATATACTGAATACATAATATATACTCGTGAGTAAAATTTGAAAATTTTGAGCTTTAAAGAAATATAAATTAATATTTTGTTTGTTAAGGTAATTTATATATATAGTCAAGAGGAAAAAAATAATTACCTTCATTACTTTTTTAGATAATTTTTTCTTAGTACTTGTAATGAATATATTATTTATAATTAATGTAAATAGTTGTTTGTAAATATATAGAGTTGTTTTTTGGAATTGTAATTAAAGTTTATTTAATCGTCATCAGCTCAAAAAATAGTACTTTTCCGACAAATAAAAAAAAGGGGAGGGGATCAGTACAAAAAAATACGTTGTTAAACATTTATAATTATAATATATTGTTTCACAAATGTATAGACGAAATAAATTGCTGGTTTCAATAAATCATTTTCTTGAGTACAAAATTTATTTGTATAGACTTAATTAAGTTTATTAATTTCCAATTCTCGCGTACATAATTATCCTCGCTTTGCTTTTAATTGAATAAAAATAAATTGTTTCTTTTATTCGTTTTATCCTGAATTCTTTTGATGAATTTTTATATAACAGTATTATACTTGGAGTACAATAATTTATTGCAAATGGTAAAAATTGACAAAAATTAAAAATAAATCATAAATAAACAAATCGTCTTTCCAATAATATCAATAAATTTGATTAGTTAATAATTTTTTTATTATTATTAACTATTGAATTTCACAAAATTTCCATTAATTTGATAATTCTTTAATAACATTTTTCAAGGGGACTTTCTGGTGCAAAATTGGTTAAAAAAAACACATTTTTATTTATTGTAAAAAATGTATTTTAGTTATTGCAAAAATTCCTTTTGGATATTCATATATATATTACAAGAGAAATAAAAAATTCTTTTTAGTATAAAATTATTTCAAACTTAAGGGCATTTGAATCATTATGACGTCACAATTTGTGCAAAGCATTTGTTCTAAAATTGTGACGTCATAATAGTTCAAATGCCCTTAAATAATTTTTGAAATAAATATTTAATTAATATTCATTTCTTCACAGGAATTGAAATTTTCAAAAATAATAGGTAATTGCAAAATTATTTGATTCAAATCTATACATATATACAATTATCTGCAAATAATTTTTTTTGTTGAAAAAAAATTCACTGGGTAAAATGTAGTGGAAAAAGGGTCTCACTTGCAGAATTTACTAAATACAAAAGCAAAAAGTTGGTCACTTATTCTTATTATTAAACATTTTAGACACTTCACAAAATTGATAAAACTTACATTCTTTATTTTATTTTCCTGACTTTTTCCTAATTTTCATCAAAAAATATTTACTTTTTTCTTATTCTGATAATAAATTGAATTCCTGCAACGAATTTTATTATTCATGAAAGAATTTAAATATTTATAAAAATAATTTAATTGTTGCGAAGAATTTTACAAAAAATTTTAAATAATTGATTTCTTTCGACTGATTTTATGCAAATTATAATTTAAATAATTCAATTCATTGAATTGCGAAAAGTTTTTAAAAATAATTAAATTTTTACAAAGAATTTTATTAAAATTTTTAAGAATAATTAAATGTTTGTGTGGCATTTTATTACATTTTTTTGAAAATAGTTAATTTCCTAAAAAGCATTTTATTACTCTCTAAATTTGAATCAGCGAATAGTCACTGATTTTTTAGCTTATATACGCTGATTGAATCAGCTGCATACTTATAGCTACCTAATCAGCGATTTTCCGCTGATTCATATTTAGAGAGTATGTATGAAAATAATTGAATTCTTTTGAACGATTTTATTAGAATTTTTTAAAATAATTGAATTTCCAAGAAAAAATTTATTACTTTTAAAAATAATTGAATTCTTGTGATGAATATTGTTATTTATGAAAATAATTGAATTTTGCAAAGAATTTTATTAAAACGCCTCAAAATAATTGAATTTTAGGGAATAATTTTGTTATTTATCTTTAATAATTGAATTCTCTCGAAGAATTATTTATGTAAATAATTGAATTCTTAGGAAGGATTTAATTAAAATCTAAAAGAATAATTGAATTAGTTCAAAAAAATTTAATTAAAATTGTATTGAAAATAATTCATTTCTTTCGAACAATTTTATTAAAATTTTCAAAAATAATTAAATTCCTTCGAAGAATTTTATTATTTTTGAAAATAATTGAATTATTGCGATGGATATTGTTAAAATGTTTAAAAAGAATTGAATTTCTGTAAAAAATTTTCTTATTTTTGAAAATAATTGAATTCTTCATAAGAATTGTAGGTATAAACATTGTTTTAAATAATTAATTTTTTCAATAATATAAATATACCTAATATAATAAATATTATGAAAATTTTATTTTAAATAATTCATTTCTTGTAGAAAACTTTATTTGTGAAAATAATTGAATTTTTCGATTAATTAATTTAAAATAGTATTAAAAATAATTGAAATTCTTCGATTAGTTTTATTATTTATGAAAATAATTGAATTCTTGCTTAGAATTTTATCAAAAATTTTGTTTAAAAATTGAATTTTCATGATAAATGTTATTATTAGTGAAAGTAATTGAATTATTGTGAAGAACATTGTATAAAAATGTTGTTAAATAATTAATTTTTTCGAAATTTTTTTTTTTTTGAAAATGCTATTCTAAATTAATTGAATTCCTGTGGAAATGTTATTATTCGTGAAAATAATTGAATTTTGGACGAATTTTGTCAATTTTCTTTTTTAAGTAATTGAATTCTTTTGCGAAATTTTATATGAAAATACTATAGGGGAGTGTTGTTAGAGTTGAGCATAGTTTTGACTTTTTCTTCATAACTTCCCCTGTAGAACGAATTTCGCGATTTCGCGCATATTTTTGGAAAGATCAACTCAAATGCAATGTTTTTGCTGAACATTGTAAAAAAATTATAAGCAATTCAAAAAAAAAATTTTTAGAGTTGATCATGGTCGCCAGAGTTGGGCCACTGTAGAAAATCAATGAAATATTTAGGTAAATGATTAAAAATGATCTTCAAATGATAGAATGACACTTGGTAATGAGGAAAGGAACCATGAAATTAAAATAAAATCCCATATTATGCATTTTCATATAACTTTAGATAATTTATTCCTCATGAACGAAATCCAAAATTGAAAAATTGAAAAAATGAAAAAAGGTTATCAAAAAATTTTTTTTTCTCTTTTTTCAATTGAAATGAAGTTTTTAACACCTCTTTAAGTGGAAAAATAAATTTCTGTTGCAAGTACGCTTTGTAATTGCAAAATTTCCCTCATGGCCCAACTCTGACACACGCGTCGTTTGCGTCGTTTTGCGTTTGCACAGAACACAAACGCGTGACACAAAATCCAAAATACTTTACACATTTTCACATATCATCCTAATGAACAATTTCTGTAAACTTATTTTGTCTTTGGCACATTTCTTCTACATTTTAGATTTCTTTTTTTGACACCACAAAAAAGTTTTTGTTGAGCCTATATCACAAATTGGTACGGTGGTCAAGTATAGGTTCGTATACTTAACTGCGACTCATGTGAAAAGATGGCTGACACTTAGTAGCAAGAATTTACGTAAACAGATAGATGGCGCTAGTGCAATAAAACGAAATAAACGCGGTGGCCCAACCCTGAACCCTGTCCAACTCTGACAACTCTCCCCTAGATATTGCAAATAATTGAATTTCGGATATTTTTTGAAAATAATTGAATCGTTTTAAATAATTTAATTCTTGTGGGAAACTTTATTTGTGAAAATAATTGAATTTTGGATGAATTTTATCAATTTTCTTTTTTAAATAATTGAGTTCTTCTGCGAAATTTTATATGAAAATACTAGATATTGAAAATGAATATCGAATATTTTTTGAAAATAATTTAATCGTTTTAAAGAATTTGATTATAATTTTTGAGAATAGTTTTTTGATTTCTAGTATTAGCGAAATTAAAGTAGTGGAAATTTGTAAAAAAAAAAAAATAGTAGCTTTTAGTGGCTGAATTTAAAAAAAAAGTATTGTAATAAAAAATTGTGTCTAATCCTTGAAATGGGAAGATAAAAATAATTTTTTTATACAATCAAATGAAAATGTTTTAACATAAACGAATGTGAGGCAGAACAAAGAGATATTGCATTGACAATACGTGCGGAAGATCCACAGGTTGTACATCCTCCAACCAATACTAATTCTCCGCACAGCATCCTGTTCCCATCTCTTGTATCTCGATTTAGTGAATTAGCTGATGAAATAAATAGGGTTTTTTCAACCCAAGGGGTGAATAACGAGCTAATTCCTCTGTGGAGGAAGGAGGAAAAGGGAAAAGATGGAGTTTATAGAAGTAAAAGGCTAAAAAGCGTGGCCCACCCCAAAAAGTAGAAGATGTACCTTTTCTTCTTTTACTACTTGATATGCGCAAAGGGTTACAGCTGTTGGAGCAAATAATTACCATCGGGGAATGGAATATCAATCTTGAGAGACTTGATCTCTCTTCCAGCAGTGACGACATTGGCGAGACGCGCACGTGAAAGCACGTGTCCCGAGGGGAATACGCGATTTTCACCTCCTCCACATTTGTTACGTCGTTCTCTTCCTACAACATATATTTATAGAGAGAGAGAGGAACAGGGAGAGAAAATACTTTGGCGAAAAAAGCTCTCTCAAAGAGAGACAATAAAACCACTTTTCGAAAGACGTAGAGTAATAGTTGACATTCCAATATTTTCTCATAAAAGAATAAACGTTTCACTTTATATTATACTAGCTGTCGTTGCTTTTTCCTGAACCAGCAAATAAATTAAAAATATCATCTCTACATTACTTATGAAACTGCTTTTTCTTAATTTAATTAATTTAATTTTAATTAAATTTTGCCATTTTGAATTAGATAAATTGGATTTAAATCATTTTTTCAATCAAATTAAATAATCATTTTTTGAATTTTGTCGTAGGAAGTAAAATAATTACATAATATTAAAATTATAATAATCCTCGTATTCATTACGTCATGCATTCTCAAGTAGACAGAAGGTTTGCAATTTAAATTTTTAAAACTTTCAATTTCCGTGGAAAAATAAATAACATGTGAATATTTATTTAACAAAATTAAATTTTTGTGACAATAACATTGTTCAAATTTAATTTTCTGTTTTAAATTATGTTTTAAGGGGAGGGACCGTGTGAAAATTCAACTCATCTACATGTTTGTTGTTTATGGATGGTCAATGTTTTTTCTGATAAATTTTAATATATTTAAAATTATAAAATGCTTCGAAAGATTAAAAAAATTTAATTAGTTAATAATTTTTTAAATAAACATCAAAAATTTGAACCACTCTCGTAATTTTCATTATTTTTCATTGCTAATTTTTTTATACATACTTATTTCATGATTCCAGGGCTCGAAACAGTGAAAATATTTAAAAATACGGACTTTACGGACCAATTTATTGCTATGACAAAAATATACCAGTCAGAGTCAAATAAGAGAATATTTTACTTAAAACTATAAATTAAATTTTTTATAATAATTGAAGATGACCCAGTGATAAAATTATTATTTTCAACAATTTTTAACTAAACTTCTTCTTAAAATCGATTATTTGAAATCATTTTCAAAAAAGTTTTTTGACAATTTTCAAATCCATTTGCTTACAATATTCAATTTTATGAAATTTCAATTATTCGTGAATTCTTCAATTAAATATATATTAGAAAATAAAAACTTCAAATAATAAAAAAAAATCGGCAATTAAACTTTCTCAAAAAAAAAATTAATTCCACAGAATTGTTAGTTAAAAATATGAAAAATTCAAATTTTCAAAGATTTTAATATGAAACCTTTTCAAAATTCAATTATTTCTAAAAATTTATTCTCTAATGCTTTTAATATTCAATTATAATCTAAAATTTTAACTGAAATCCATTTTTAAATTAAATTTTATTAGAAAATTCAATCAGAATTCAATTATTTAAATACAAAAAAAACTATATTTATTGATTAATTGCATTTTTCCTAAAATTGAATTCTCAAAGAATTGTATTAATAAATTTTGAAGTAATTGAACTCTTTTGACGAATTTTAAAAAAATTTTTATAAGAATAATTACATTTTTTCGAGGAATTCAATTAAAATTGTATTAAATATAATTGAAATTCTGCAATGAATTTTATTATTTATCAAAATAATTGAATTCCTAATAAGAATTTTATTATTTACCAAAATAATTGAATCCCTGTAAAAATTTTATTATTTATGAAAATAATTGATTGATTGCGAAGAGATTTATAAAAAAATTTGTAAATAATGAAATTTCTGTGAAATTTTAATTGTTTTTTGAAAATAATTAAAGGTTTGTGTAGAATTTTATTAATTTTTTTTTTAAATAATTGAATTCTTTTGGAAAATTTTATTAGAATAGTAAATAACTATTAAAAATCATTGAATTGAGGAAAATTTTTGAAAATAATTGAATTTTGGAGAAGAATTTAATTATTTCTAAAGATAATTTAAATTTTGACAAGAATTTTTAAAAATTTTTGAACATAATTGAATTTTTGACAAGAATTTTATTACTTTTGAAAATAATTGAATTCCTACAATCATTTGTAATTTCTCTAAAATTATCCAAATTATATCGTTACGGACTTTTACGGAATTTACGGCCTAGTTCGAGCCCTGTGATTCTAAACAATTAATCGTATAGATTTTAAAAAAATTTTAATTTAAAAAAAAAAATCGAATTTTTTGAAAAATAAAAAAAAATGGTAAATCAGTTAAAAATTACTTTTATTAATTTTTTATAGTGTAATATGATTTCAGGTACTGAAAAAGTGTAAAAAAAAAATTTGATACCCCTAAAAATAGTCATTTTTGATTGGTTCAAATTTTACTACTAGTATACTTAAAAAATTCAACTACTTCCACATTTTTTATTATTCTTCGTTGCCAAATTTTTTGTAGGCTCTATTTGTGATTCTGAATAATCAATCGTATGAATTTTAAAAAATTGTAATTTTTTTAAAAAATAAAATTTTTAAAATGGTGAAATTTTTTTTTTTTTTAATTTTAACAATAGAATAAATGTAGATCCTTAATAATGACAGAAAAAAATGGTACCTCTCAACAAAAATATCGAAGGGTTGAAATTTCACCGGTCCCTCCCCTTAACAATAATTTTAAAATATCTAAATATTAATTTTAAAACGAAAAAATTAAATTATAGTTTTTTTTTATTTTCTTCGGTTGGGGTAAAGTTTTTCTAAAACGTATTTTCTAATTTCTAATTTTCTTTTTTATAAAATTATTAATTGCTATTAGTACATTTGTATGAAAGGGCATTTATTTTTTGTAAGCCCGTTTACTACTTAGATAAATAAATAAATAAATAAATAAATAATAAAGGTCATTTTCTAAAAATTACTTTTTCTTATTAAAGGTAGTTTAAAAAAAATGTTTTCTAACAATATTCAATTTTTGATCATGACGATCAAATAGGTATAAGATTAAAAAATAAAATTTATGAACATTTCTTAATTCTTAAAAAAAAATAATTGAAATTTCATTAAAAAAGTGTAATAAAAAATAAAAATTATGCAAATTTTTGAACAAAATTATTAAATAATTTCGTTAAAAATCGTATAATTAACAAATACAAAATATAGGGATTTTTTTCCTACAGATATTTAAAATTTATTTTAAAAAAATGTTATTAAATTTAATTATTCACAACTTAAATACTTTTTGACAAACAAAAATTTTAAAACTTATTCTTATTGATTTTTCTACAGGAATTAAAATTTTTAATAATTTCAATAAAAATCCTTTGAAATGTAATTATTTAAAAAAATTGCAACTGTAATTCTTCCAAAATTAAATTATTTTTTTATAGAATTTTTTGAATAAAATTATTCAAAACTTTGAGAATTTTTAAAGAAAAATAATGTATCTAATTAATAATAAATAAATATCTAATTAATCAATAACAACAAATATATATATTTAAATTTTTTAAACTTCCATAATTTTGTTGATTAAATTATAATATTTAAATGAGGCAACTTCGAAATCGTTTTAACTCTATAATAATAATAATTATTATAAAGAAAATGTAATTTTGTGAAGAAAAATTTCTTATTAAATTTAAATTAGAAATTCAAACGGAAATTAAAAAAGGATTTCAATTATAAAACTGTAAACTTTCGTTTTATTAGAAAAAGAACATTTTTTTTTGTAAACTAATTAGAACTCTGGAAGAAAAATTTTGATAAAAGTTTAAATTTAAAAAGTTGGAAATACTTAAAATGTGGGTCACAGTATTAATAAGTTTCAAATATAAAATGCATTTATATATATATATATATATATATATATATGAAATGTTGCAAACTGCGATCGTTTTCAATTATATTTTGATGACCGGAAATTTTCAATGTTACTTATTTAAATATAACGTGAATACTTAATATAAATGATCCGCCCATATATAAAGAATTTATACGTATGTAAATATTTTTACGCGATGTGGCAAAACCTTTTTTTAATATTTTATTCAATATTATTTATTACACATAAAAAAATGTAATTGATTCAAATAACCGATTAATTATGTATTATCAAATAAATATTTACTTGAATTAAGTAAATTTTATTTATAAGTGATATGTATTGTATTTGAATCAATGATTTCAGTATTTGAATTAATAATTTTGATTAAAAATTCCAAAAGTAATTTAATTTTACTGCGTTTACAATTTTTATAAATAATTGAATTTTAAAAAGTTTCAAACTAAACTAATTGAAGTTCTAGAAAACTATAATTAAAAAATCCGAAAAAGTTAGCTTTTTTGAAAAATTTTTATTTAAATTTTTTTTAAATATTAGTACTTGAATTATTGAATACATATTTAATTGGAAAATTTTTCATTAATTGAAATTTCATAAAATTCACTTGTAAGCAAATAGATTTTAAAAAAATATTTTAGGAGAACTTTTTCCTTGACTAATTTAATTTTTAAAAAACTTTTTCAAAAATTATTTAAAATAATAATTGATTTAGAGAAGAATTTTAGTTAAAAATTCTAGAAAATAATTGAATCGAAGTTTTGAAAATAATTTTAGAGAATTTACAGTAGCAATGTTCAATATGAATTATCGAATTTCAAAGGGTTATTATTAAGGTTATTATTAAGTTTATGAAAATTTTAATTTCTATGGAAAAATAAAAATAATAATAATAATAAAAAAATATTTATCTAAAATCAATTTTTTATATGTCGAATAAGATATTGAGAAATAAATGTATTGCAAAATATTTTTTTGTATTGCACATAATTTTTAGAGTGAATTATAGAATATTCTTTGACAAGGAAAAAGTTAAGATTCTCTTTGGAAATCAAGAAAATGTCAGAGAAAAACAAAATCAAATTTTCGTGGCAACCATGATAATAAAAAATTAATTATTTTTAATTATAATTAAATAATTAAAAATTAGATTTAAAAATAGTTTGTAAGAATTTTGAAAGCTAAAATATTATCGAAATTTAATAAAGTCAGAAAGGCAACAATTGTAATCAATTATATTAAAAATTATAATTTTCTTTTATTACATCCTCGCAAGTAAAGGATTAACTTCTGCTTTTGATGTGTTAGGCAAATACGCTTAGAATTCACGTCTGAAACGCTTCTATCGTTAAAGGATTTAATTACAACGCACGAAATAATTAATCCACATATATAGATGAATATTTGTCCTTTTGATGTTAATAATTGCTCTCAATTACAAACCATAATATTAACATTAATTCCCTTTCCCCCTCCAAAAAAGGAAAAATTTTGATTTTAATATTAATACCTATCAATCCACTGGACTCTTATTTGAAAAATGAAAACATTTTAAAAATGATTCTCAAATAGTTGTTATTTTATCAGATAATTAAATTAAATAATATATTATTTTTATTATTGTAATTATCATAATTATTATAATTATAACCACTATTATTATTATTATTATTATTATTATTATTATTATTATTATTATTATTATTATTATTATTATTATTATTATTATTATTATTATTATTATTATTATTTTTATTATTTTTATTACTTTTATTATTTTTATTATTTTTATTATTATTATTATTATTATATTATTATTTTTTTTCTTTATCTATCTTTTATTTTCTATTATTTATTTTTAAATTCGTTTTATCAGCGAAGAAAATCGCGAACAGAGGATTTTTCAATTGAATTTTTTTTATTCTTACTTTGATAAAGAGGAAATGAAATTGAAAATTTTATATAAAAATTTCGAAAAAGAATATAAAGAAATTTAGATTGACAAAAAAAAATTTGTTCGTTACTTTTAATAATATATTGTTTATTATTGTTATTATTATTTATTTTCAGAATTTTTGATCGAAGAATTGTCAATTTTATAAATAATTTTATTATTTATTAGTGTAAATGTAAATTTTCAGAATTTACGACAGAGATTTTATAAATTTTATATTTTAAATAATAGTGTAATTGATTTTGTGGCTTTTGAACGAAAGGCCACAAAATTAATTACACTATTATTTTGAAATTGAGGTTCTTGAAAATTAATAATAATTATTATTTTGTTAATTAAAACCTTCGGGTTGTAAAATTGTGAAATTACTTTCTTATAAATTCTGTCTCTAATATTTCAAATCGATATATTATTTTCAATTACATAAAAATAAAAAATTTTCGCATTTCCAATTTGAAAAGCGAAAAAATTAAATTTCTCTAAAGTTATTTATAATTATAATAATTGGGAATTTCAATAAAATAAATTACAATTTACAAAAATAAATTTTTGTATTTAGAAGAACTATTTATAAATAATAATGAAAAAAGTTTTTTTTCAATTTAATAAAGAAAAAAAATCTTGATCTTAAAAATTTTTCCGTATTCTTTATTGTGGGTTTTAGTGCAAAAATGAACTTTGAAAATCATTCACTTGGAGAATTTAAAAAAAAAGATGTAGAAGAATAGAAAAACGTAATCTGCGATAAATTTTATTGTTTAGCTTCTCGTCTTTTCAATAACTGTGTGTAAAAGAAAATTGAATTATCCGTTATGCCATAGTGTGTCACACTAAGGACGATAAAATTCTTCATATAGGGTTTTGGCTCATAAAAAAATTCAAAACACGTATCTTCAAAAAGCAATTTCTTTCGCCTACAAGTTTTTTTTTCTCAAAAATATTTATTTTTCATTATATATTTATTTCAGCAAAAAAAAAAAATGGAAAGAAATTTTGTTAGTATAAAAAAATTGCTAATTTCAGTAGGAAAAAAATTACACACGTAAAATTATTTTTACACTATATACGGAATAAATTAAAAAATTTTTCCCAAAGAGAGTAAATAAACTGTAATTATTATCTTTTCTTTTTCATAAAATTATTGAATTTAGAGTTTCATTAATTTTCGAATAATTTCAATTTTTCGAAAGAAATTATTTAAATAAAAATTTTTCAATAAGTCAAATATAATTTATTTTTATTAAATAAGAACAAATATCGAAATTTGATTGGCTAAATAATCGTCTATAGTATTTTATTAATTTTTTTTTCTATTTTTTTTTATTTTCCATTTTTTCTATTAATTTTTTGTTTTGTTTTGTTTTGATATTTCTATTTGTTCCAATTTCTTTCAGATTTATTTACAGCTCTCCCGTTTTACGAAACTTGATTATTTTTTTTTATCTTCACTTTATCTTCGCGTTCAGTATATTTATTTCATTGTTTGATTTCTATTTTTTTCTTTTAGGAGAAGGAGAAAATGAGAGGGTTTTATATACGTATTAGAGAACAAACGATAACTTGCGAAAACATTTCCAGAGAGAAACTTTATGTACAACATATATACTTTATATATATATATAATAAATATATAATCATTTTTAAGTAGATGATGATAATTCCGCATGCATACATAATATTCATCAGATCGCTTATGATTTTTGAAGCGATAAAAATGAAGAACAAATTTTTTTTTCCAGTATAACAATATTTATGTAATAACATCGAAAAGCGCAGAATGCTATAATGATAGATTTTAAATATGACTCGACCATTTTGCATTTAAAAGCGTCGAAAGATCCCCTTACCAAAATTCTCTTTTTTCTTATAATACTTTTTGTTGAATTTTTTTTTCCCTATTTACTAGATAATATTTAGCCGGATTTAGGAAATTTTCTTTTTTTTTATTATCCGGTATGATTTTTTTTTTTGAATTATTATTTTATGACGAAGCATTTACATAATGATTTCTTTTTTGTAAATTTATTTTTTGTTTATAATTCGTAACATGTTTGTAATTTTTTTTCAATTATTCTTTTGCAAGATTTCTTTCGAGGGCAATTTTTTTTTTAAGGAAACAGACAATACTTCGTCTTTTTGAAACAATAAATTAATCATCAGTTGGGATACATTATTCAGGTTTTTTTTTATTATTTTTACATTTTTTTACTTCTTTTGGAAATATTTAAAATGTGAATTTTTTTGTACTCGATTTTGTTTTTTAATGCATTTTGTAAATGTGATTTAATTTTTATCTTTTACAATATTTTAATCGAAATAATTATTAATTATTATTAGTTTCCTTTCTAGAAATTTTCATTTAATTTAATGGGCTTGTCCCGTTTATAAATAAATAATTTAAATAAATTTTGAATAGAATTTTTTTTTATTAATTTATTTATATTATATGATAGTTATTATTATAATTACTATAATAATTATAATTTTTTTTATTTTCAAGAAATATTATAATTATAATCGTAATTATAATTATTGACTATAATAAAAAATTTATTTAAATTAATCAAATTCTTTATAATTGAAATTGAAATAATTAAAATTTCCAATTTTTCATTTAAATTAAAAAAATGATTTCAAAATAAGATTTGTTTTAGTAGAAATAAAATTTCTGAATAAAAAATTTTCTTTGTATTATCACAGAATAAAATGTTCCAAACTGTGAATTTTAATTGAATTTGAATATTATATCAGTTTGATCGAGAATTCGTTGAAAATTTTTTCCGTGCATGGCTAGTGCACAAATTTTGTCAAAATTACTTTTCTTTTTTGTCTCATTAATTTTCTATTCATAGTTCAGTTGAAATATTTCCATTTCGTAACATGAAAGAATTCTCAATTGTTCGCATATTTTTTTTTACATTATTTGTATTTAAGTTCATAATTTAAGCAAAAAATGTGCTTAACATTTTTCTACTTGATGCAAAAATATTTTATTTTCATAAAATAGCAAAGTATATTTAACAATATTCTTATTCTTGTATATGTAAAAAGAATCTATTACTTTCTTGCAATTAATTTTTCTTCTTCTTTTATTTATTTATTTAGTTATTTTTATACAATTTTTTTTATTGACTGACAGAAATATTTTAACTACGGAAATAATTTTTTTTTATTTTTTTAATTTTTAAAAGTCAAATTCAATTTATAAAATAAAAATTAAGTTTCAAAATTTATATATTTTATATAAAATAAAAATTAAGATATAATTAGAATTCAATTTTTAAAATGCAAAATTTATTTTTAGAAATTATTGGCTGAAAAATACTTTGTGGTAATTAAAATTACATTAACTTTATTACATTTTTTTGTAAATTCCTTTATATCATCAATTTTCAGGGATTATTATATGAACGTTTGATTGAAAAATACTTTGCCTTAATTTAAAAACGATTAATTAATTTCGAATTTTAATTTAGTTTATTTTTAGGTTTAATAATGAATCATTGACGGAAATGAAAGTGTGACATGCACATTTTTTTTCTTTCTACTTTTTTGAAGACTCCAAATTACTTGACCTGTTTTAACATTTTTTTTCACTTTGTCAACATTGTCATTAAAAAAAATTCTTTTTATAAAATTTTGTGAAAAGAATAAATTTTAATCTTCACAAGTCACAATGATAGATGCAAAAATTTTTATTGATTTCAATTCAAGAAAATAGGAAATTTTCGATATATAAATATTTTTTTTTTATATTAATTTCAGTCAATTTTTTCCTCGAGTGAAAATTTCAAAAGTGCGCTGGAACTTTTTTTTGTCAAAAAAGATTATTTATTATTATTATTTATAATTTAAAAAATGCGTATTTTCTAAATTTTTTTTTTTGGTGCAATTATTTTCATCGTTTTTATTATTTTATTTTCAAATATGTGGTATGTTAATTATTTTATATATGAAGAATATATATATTTTTTATATAATATATATTACATCAATATGACACTCGGAAAAGATTTTTTTTCTTCTTTTTTGTTAAATATTCCGTGTGACATGTTGAAAAATGGAATTATTAAAAAAATTCACCCACATTTTTTATTTTTATTCACTCCTTTTTTTGTAATGAAAAGCGTTATCTTCTGATTTTTTTTAAAGTTTAAGATAACTCCTTTATTTGTTTATATGTTTTTCAATGATGCGTTTAAATTTGTTTTTTATTTTTGCAAAAAATTTCTTAAAATAATTTTTATCAATTATTTTAAACAGATTTGAATTTCGGAAGAAAATTTTAAATAACAAAAAGATATTTAAATTTATTAATTTTTTGAAAGTAGATGACATATTGGTAACTTTTTGAAACTCACACTTTTTTTCATATCAATATTAAAATTTTTTTAAAATTTAATTTGGATTATTTATATTTTTTGCGATTTCCAATTTTTCGATTAAATTTTGATTCACTTTATGTTTTTTTTATTTTTTGTTTCAATTTTTTTAATTCAATTTAAATTATTATTAATATTTTTCAATTTTTTCATATTCAATTTGAATTATTTATGCAGTTGAATTCGAATCTAATATTTTAAATTTGCATTTTTTTAGTTCAATTTTAATTGTACTTCTTTTTAATCATTTTTAGTGTTGAGAATAAAAATAGTTGCTTTTATTTGATTGAAGAAATGTATTTGTTCGAAAAACATTTTTTTTTATAAAATGCATTTGTTTCAGTTAATCGATTACTTGACTTTTATCAATCATTTACTTAAATCAAAAAATATTTCTTGGAATGAAAAAATAAATTGTAGATTTAAATCAATTTTAATTTTTCTATTTAAAACAAATATGTTGTTTTAATTATTTTTTTGATACAAATTAAATTTTTTGACACAAGTAAATATTGATTTTGATACAAGTTAATATTTATTTTGATACAAGTAAATATTTATTTTGACACAAGTAAATATTTTTTTGATACAAGTACCTAAAAATTTTTTTATACAAATAAATATTTTTTTGTTACAATTTGTAAATATTTTTTATGCAAATAAATACTTCTCTGTTACAAGTAAATATTTTTTTTACAAGTAAACCTTTTGTTTTGCTACTAGTAAATATTTTTTCGTTGCCAATAAACATTAATATTATAATAGCCAAAATTAAAAAAAAAAATTATTTAAATGAACAAAATTTTTTTTCTCGGTACATAAACTTGGTTAAGGGGATTTTTAGCATTCTCAATTAATAAATATCCGACTTCTTAGTATTTTGATTGAACCATATAATTAATTTCATGTAAAACTCAAATATCAAGGAAGCTATATTATAAATATTATTCTATTTCTCCTTTATCTTCATTAATCTTTATGATAATAATTGAATGTCTCAAGTTTATATATCCTAAGGTCATAATCAATAATTTACCTTGTTCATAAGTTACATTTTTTCTTATTATTTAACATAATAAGCTAAATTAAAACGCAAAAAGTATTTTCGCAAAAATTAATTATTTTCCATAAAAATCACAGAGTAAATTTCTTTTTTGATTTAAATAAAGAAATAAATAAACAAAAATTAAAATTAATTAAATGGTTTTTAATTCGAAAATTGTTTCCGTCACTTTTTTATTTGGCGAATTCTTCTTTCATTCTGAATATTTTTTGTTTTTAATTTTCTCTGTTAAAAATAAATTTTGTCTCTTTTGGTAAATTTAATAAAACATCGATCAATTGAAACAGAATTTTTATTTTCATTTCATCATTAGGCGTAACATTTTTCAATTTTAATCAAATTAATTTTTTTTATTCCGATCTTATTTTAATTTTATCATCAGACGCAACATTTTTCAATTTTAATGTAATTATTTTTTTTTTGAATTCGATTTTATCATTAGGCGCAGCATTTTTGAATTTTTAATGTAATTAATTTTTTTTCCCATTTTGACTTTTTAATTAGACGTAACAATTTCGAATTTTAATTTAATTCATTATTTTTATTCTAATTGTATAAATAGACATTTTCGAATTTTAGTTTAGTTAATTAAATGTTGTGTTTACTTGATTTATATGTAAATAAATAAATAAATTAATTAAACAATTTTTTTAAATGTAAAAGAAAAATTTGTTTGAAGAGAAACTTCTAAATATTACACAGAGATGATTAAAAGTGCACTGGAAAAATAGTAAAATGAAAAAAATTAAACATATTAGAAAATAAAATTAAAATTTTTTTTTTTTGTGAAGAAAATGAAGATAAAGGATTTGGACAAAAATATATATTATTAAAAATTGATTCAAGGGTCAAGAAAATTGTGAACACTTAATTAAGATTTGCAAAAAATTGTCGAGGATGCCAAATCCTGAATTTACTCTAATCAGACTTTTATTGGCGGCTTCGAGTGGGTGAATCTCATAGGCGCCGCGTCATTATCAATATCGCACGCTAAGGAAATTGCTCCTTCTATATATCTCAGTTCATCTCAATAATCAGTGAATCTACAATCAGACTCGAATTTCTTTTTTTTAAATTTATTCTCTTTTTTTTCTCATCTAAATACTTGTGTTTGTATATATATATATATTTTTTTTATTGTATTAATAATAATAAATTATGGATGGAGACCATTCGTCGGTTCTCGAAAAAAAAAAATTTTTTTTGCCTCTTTGTTGAAAAATAACAAAGAGTGACCGAACGAAAGATGAAAAACAGGAAAAATTAAAAAGATTATTATGCACTAAAGAGACTTTTTTTTTGGTGATAAAATTGAATGTGATTTTTGTATTTTATTTATTTATTTTATTTTTTTTTTGGTTTTCTTTGTTATGATGAAATGATGGATAAAAGAGCTTATTGCATTATAAACTGGACTTTAAATGATGGTTCCTGCGTCAAAGATTTATTTTTTTTCCCTCGTCTCGCACAGGAATCATCCACAGAATTTTAGAATGATGCCAAAGTTGTCTAACGTCGTTTGCCAAAACGTAGAAATACGTGATCAACGTCCTGACGTTTAACACCACTGTCGGGCAAAGGAACAGTCTCGTGAAGAACTGAAACTGAAAAAATTAATCAAAAATAGTTGTACGACTTACCGTGATTGATAATCCTGTAGATATTGTGATTTTGCTGAAATTTTACAAAAAGAAAAAAATTTCTCTATTATTTCAATTCGTATTTTGTTTCATATATTTTTTTTTCATGCAATTTCGTTTATTTTTTTTTTCATTTATAATTTTTATTTCAAATTTCTTAAATTTTATAATTTTTAATCCTTTATCAAAAAACTTAATAGAAATAATGTCAAATGGAATATTTTAATATTTTCCAATTATTCGTCTTTTTAATAATTGCCCCTAAAATTTCGAACGTTCAAATGAAAAACAATATCTATATTCATTATTTTTAGTTTTATTTTTTAATTTTATTTTTTATTTATTTTAGATTTTTATTAATTTTACTTTTTTAATCATATCTTAGTTTTTTTGATTATTTTTTATTCTTTTAATTTTTTATTTTACTTACAAAATATTATTTTTTATATATTGAAAAAAACAGTTTTTAATAAAATAAATATTTAATTACAATAATCATCATTTTTTAGTCTAGTAATTTTTAAAAAAACATTAGAGCACGAAAAAAATTTGGGTTCATTTGAACGTTGAAAAATTGAGGAAAAAAATAATTAACGAAACTCGAAATAAAATTATATTTTTTATTGCTTTCAGTAAAAATAAAGGAGAGAAAACTTGAAGATTTTCTCAGATAAATTTGCATAATTTTGTTTTGTTATTTTAAAAAAATACTCAAAGTGCCCATTTTCTTTTGACTTTTTATTTCTTGCATTAATTAAACGATTATCTAATTAACAGTTATATTTTTTTTTCTCCAACAAATGATGCGTATTAAGAAAATTGTTTCACGTCTCTTTTTTCTAATCTGATTTTTGTTTCAGACAAAAAAAAGTTTTTTATTCTCAAAAAATTATGGAAAACTATTTTAAAAAAATATTTTATTCTCTTTAATTTTATTTTAACTCCATAATTTCAGAATTAAAAAAAATTTTGTATATTTTTAGAATTTTACCTAAATTATTTCTCAAGATGGGACATTTTTTAAATAATAAATTCTTTAAAAGTTGCGATTTCAAAATTTTAATTAAAATGTATAAGACATTTTTTTTAATAAAGTGTTGCAAAAGAAAATAAATAAAATACAATTATTTTATAATAATTTAATATTAAATAAGAAATTGAGTAAAATACCTATTTTTGGGAATAATTATAAATAAATTATTTTCACAAAAACAAATTTGTAACTTTTTTTGAAATAATTCACTAAAAAAATGTATGTTCCAAAATTTAGGTGAAAAATTTCTTCCAATGAAATGTATATATAAAAATGAAATAAATATAGTAATAATTTAATAATAAACATAAAAATGAACAATAAAATAAATAAAATATCAATTTTTATAAATGATTAGATTTATAAACAAATTGTTGAAAAAAAATACAGAATTGCAGTTTTTTTGAAATATTTTATCAAAAAAAAACTGTTCTAAAATTGAAGTAAAAAACTCTCTTTTCAGTAAAATGCGCAAGAAGAAATGAATAAAATAAAGAGTAGAAATAAATAGGTAAATTAATTTAAATTAAATTAATATAATTGAAATATAGTTAAAATATAATTAATAAGAACATTATAATTATAAATATAATTACTTAATTAAAATTTAAAATTCCTCTTTTTTGAATATTTATAAACAAATTGTCTTCAAAAGAAAAAGAAAAAAATTAACGACAGTTTCAGTTTACTTTTATTGTTACAAGCAAAATTTCCGTATACAATAAGTAAGCCAGGACACGCGGAACTTTTGACTGTAATAAAAAAAGTTATATGAAAGATTTCTCTTTTACTTTTCTTCGTATAATAAATTTCAAGGTCCAAATAATAAGAGAAAAAAAAGAAAATTGTCGAAAATAAATTCCTCAGCTCTCTTCCGTCAATAAGATTCGAAATTAGACGCATCGAAAAAGTTAATTACATTTTTTTTTGATATTTTTTTCTTCTCTCTTTCTCTCTAATATATATAGGCATTTTCTTGTCATTCAATCGTCAAAGTACGTAGAGTACGCAAGTAACCAATTTCTTCTGTAAACTCATACCTGGCAGTTACAATAACCTATTCAATAAATTTTCAATGTGATTGAATTTCAATCGGAGGAAAAAGTAATTTTAAATTCTCAAAAGACGGTATTGAGAGAAAAACTTATTTTCTTTACCTAATTATTTTATTAAACTTTGAAACATTTCGAAAATTTTTCATTTCAAATAATTTTTGAAATTTGAAATTCGAATTTTTCTAATGTTTTGAAAATCAATTGGCTTATGATAATTCTCAATTAATAATTTTTAATTTATAATTATAATTTATTAGTTTTAGAATTATTATATATATATATACTATAAATTATTAATAATTATATTTGTTACCCTGTAATTTATATTGTTTGTCTATTTATTTATTAACAGTACCCGCAGTATGTCAAAATATAATCTAATTATTTAACAATAATTTTCTTCATTTCTTTTACAAGTTCAATTATTTTTGATACAATTTTTAAAAAAATTTTTTTTCTTCGAAAAATTTCAATTATTTTCAAAAGTTTAAAAAAAAATTCTAGTCAAGATTTCAATTATATTTATAAATAGCAAAATTCTTCGCCGAAGTTCAATTATTTTTTGAAAAATTTTAATAAAATTCATGACAAAATTTTAATTATTTTCAAAAATTTTTCTTAATTCAATGATTTTCAATATCTACAAGCTATTTTAATAAAATTTTCCAAAAAAATTCAATTATTAAACAAAAATTTTGATAAAATTCTACACGAACATTGAATTATTTTCTAAAATAATAAAAATTTCACAGGAATTAAATTATTGAAAATTGAATTTGTATAAATTTTTTCGAAAAAAAACTATTGTTTACAATTTTTTTATATAAAATTCTTCAGAATAATTCAATTATTTTCATAAAGAATAAAACTCATAACAGAATTTAAATTATTTTCAGTACAATTTTAATTGAATTCCTCAAAAGAATTCAATTAATTAAAAATTTGTTGATAAAATTCTTTATAAGAATTCAATTTTATGAAACATTCAATTATTCATTAAATTATTTGTTTTTGTATTAAGTATCTATGTAATTTAATTCTCGTAGAATTTACTAACAAAAATTGATTAAAACATTAATTTAGCTGCTAAAGTTTTCGATAATTTATTGATTTTTGCAGATATTTACTTTTTTCTTATCCTGCTAGTAAATTAAATTCCTGCTACGAATTTTATTATTCATGAAAGAATTTAAAATATATTTGTAAAAAATAATTTAATTTTTGCGAAGAATTTTATAAAATTTTTTAAATAATTCATTTCTTTCAAATAATTTTATGTAAATTCTAATTTTTATTATTCATGAAAAGAATTGAATTCTTACGAAAATTTTTACAAACCATTTTTAAATAATTAAATTCTGTTTGGAAATTTTATGAAAATAGTAGATATTGAAAATCATTGAATTGCGAAAAGTTTTTAAAGATAATTAAATTTTATAAAGAATTCTATTAAAAAATTTGTCAATAATTGAATGTCTGTGGGAAATTTTATTTAATTTTTTTGAAAATAATTGAATTCCTAATAATAATTTTATTATTTATGAAAATAATTTAATTCTTTCGAACGATTTATTAGAATTTTTTAAAATAATGGAATTTCCAAGAAGAAATTTATCACTTTTAAAAATAATTGAATTATTGTGATGAATATTGTTATTTATGAAAATAATTGAATTTTGAAAAGAATTTGATTAAAATACCTCAAAATAATTGAATTTTCGGGAGTAATTTTCTTATTTATCGAATAAATTATTTGAATTATTTCAAAAAAATTAAATTAAATTAAATTAAAATTTTATTTAAAACAATTAATTTCTTTAGAATAATTTTATTAAATTTTTAAAAATAATTATTCAATCTTTCCAAAAAATATTTACAAAACATTTTTTTAAATAATTGATTTTTTCGAGGAATTGAAATTAAGTTTTGAAGAATAATTACATTTTTTTGAGCAATTCCTGTAAAATTGTATTAAAAGTAATTGAAATCCTGCTATGAATTACATTATTTATGAAAATAATTGAATAGTTGCTAGGAATTTTATTATAATTCTCAAAAATAATTGAATTACAGAGAAGAATTTTATTAATTTTGAAAATAATTGAATTATTGCGGAAAAGTTTATTAAATTGTTTAAAAAGAATGGAATTTCTGTGGAAAATTTTATTATTTTTGAAAGTAATTGAATTCTTCTTAAGAGTTTTATGAACATTGTTTTAAATAATTAATTTCTTCGAAATATAATAAATATTATAAAAATTTTATTAGTTTAAATAATTGAATTCTTGTGGAAAACTTTATTTGTGAAAATAACTGAATTTTTCGATTATTAATTTAAAATAGTAATAATTGAAATTCTTCGATAAGTTTTATTATTTATAAAAATAATTCAATTAATGCTTAGAATTTAAGCAAAAATTTTTGTAAAAAAATTTAATTTCCATGAAAAATTTTATTATTAGTGAAAGTAATTGAATTATTGAGAAAAATAAATTACATAAAATTTTGTTAAATAATTGATTTTTTTCGAGATTTTTTTGAAAATTAGCGAATTAAAAATAGTGGAAATTCTCTAAATAAAATATTATTTATATTCTTTGTTCAGAAAGTTGAATATATAATAATTTTTTTACCTCCTCAATTCTTCAGAATAATTAAAATTTTCGTAATGAAGATTATTTTCAATTTAGATATATCAAATAACAATTTTTGCGAAATTCAATTTTCCTCGTACAAGAAAGTTTAATTATTTTCAATTTTGAAAATTTGATGTCAAATTTGAAATTAGAACCAAAATTTGTTAAAGTTTTTTTTTATATACTTTAAAGTTTTAAAATAATATAAATTGAAAATTCAATTCTAATTAGTTATGTTAATATTTCATTAAAATAATTCCAAGTAAACCAAAGAGAAAGAAAATTAAAATATCTAAAAGAAAATAATGAAGAATATAGAAGAAATAAAAATAAAGGATTAGAAATTATTATAATGAATAGATAATTATTTTTCCAAAGTAAATTTCAATATTTCTAAAAGCATCTTCGAGTCTCTTTAATCATACATGAAAATATACTCTACGCATGTTATAAGAAGATATATATGTATATTAATGGGAAGTTTATTTGAAAAATTTGAAACTTGTTTATAAGAAATGTATGAAGTTGATGCATAAATTTACCTTTATCCTCGATGTAGTTTTCCATCGCAGTTCCTAGTTCATATAATGTGGATAGAGCTGCGCAAACTTTACGAATCCTTGGTGGAATTTCATCTAAAAATCCAGGACTGCATTGTGCCGGAGGCATGCCGAATACTTCACCTGAGAAAACTATGACAATTGTTGCCGAAGCCAAGAGTAGAACTGCATTATTATATTTCATGTCTGAAACAAAAAGGAAAAAAGTACAAAAAAAAATTTTTTTTATTTTCCAGAAAAAATGTTTACGCAATTATTTTATCATTTATTATTTACTAGCTGTCACTTCGATGGGAATAATATTGAGATTTTTAAAATTTTGAAATTTACAATTACACCCAGTATTTATTAAATTATACCTACACAAATTTTTATATTAATTTATTTAATGAAAAAAATGAAACATTTGCATTTTTTCGAATTTGTTTTGTCATTTTCCAGTTTAAAAAATTTTTTTTTCTTTTATATTAAGAATCATAAAGATAAATGTTCCTTTGTGAATTAGTAATAAAATATTTTTGTCTCATTTCCATTCAAAGAGAAAATGTGCTTCTCAGAGCGAAATAATTTTTTTTGATAAAAGGAAAATATTTTTATTTGTTAAAAAAAATTTTATTTGTCAAGAATTTTATTTGTTTAAGAAAAAATTTGTTCGCTATAAATTTCACTTGTTCTTGACATTTTATTTGTTAAAAAATAATTTTATTTGTTATAACAAATTCACAAATAACAAAAAAGTTTTTGCTTTCATTTAAGAATAATAATTAAAAGTTTTCCTTTGTTTTCCTTTGGATATAAAGTTTGTCTCAGTGATGTAAAAAATATTTTTTCAAGTTAATTGCATTGGTTAAAAAATTCTATTTGATTCAAATAAATTTTATTTTCTAAAGAGAATTTTAATTAAACAAAACTTTATTTGTTAAAAATATTTATTTACTTATTTTCAACGGTATACATTTTTATACAATTTTATACAGTATACATTTTTTATACAATTTAGAAAATTAAAATTTGAATAAAAAAAATATTTGTTTATTTTTCTTCTGCAAGCAAAAAGAAATAAAATTTAATATTTCGTTGTTTAATAAAAAAAAAAAAAAAAAACAGTTGAAAAATGAAGAAATAAATGTATATTAAGAAAACTTGGAGAAGAGAGGTTGAGTTAATATGTGTCCCTTTGGACTAAACGATTTACTATCCACAATACACTTCAGTGGTAAAAAAAATGACTTGAGAAAAAAAGGTGTCACGTAAAACCATCTTAATGAATTAATATTATAAGGTTCTTATATCCTCCACTTTTTTTGTCTGTTAATTAGTCTATTTATTTTCACAGAAAAATTGAAGAGACATAAGAAAAACATACTGTGCACCCTTCTGAATGAGTTTAAAAAGTCCCCATACTTTAAACAAAAATGGAATAACACAAAAGGCTCTTATCGATAATCATCAAAGAAAAATTCTCTTCTCCTGTTTTCTTTTACATTATGAACATTCGCATAACATATAAGTGTAAACATGAAAAATAAACTTCTTCATATAGATACAGAAATTTAATACAAATAAAAATTCTACACACCACCCTCTGTGAAGTGTTGGCAACTATTAATTTTCCATAAAGAGTACAAATATTACCCTTCGAAAATATATTTATGGCGAATGTGAAAAAAATTTATTTCTTTCCAAATAATAATCTTTTGCTTGCGATTATTATCAAGTGAATATTAATTTCAAACAATTCATTTTTATTTTGAACAAATAATTCTTATTTTAAACAAAAGACATTTACTTAAAGACTTAAACAAATAAACATATTTTATAATATGAAATAAAATACGAAATAAATTTTCGTTTTCAACAAAATTATTTTTAATTTAAATACAAAATTTTATTTTAAACAAAAACATTTAAATTAAAAAAATACATAATTTTTTATTTTCAACAAATAAGTTTTATTTAAACTTTAAACAAATAATTTTCGTTTTCAACAAATTATTCTTAATTTAAACAAATAGTTTTTGTTTTCAACAAATTATTCTTAATTTAAACAAATAATTTTTATTTCAAATAAATTCTTAATTTAAACAAATAATTTTTATTTCAAATAAATTCTTAATTTAAACAAACAATCTTCATTTTCGACAAATAATTTTCGTTTTCGACAAACTATTCTTTACTTAATTTAATTAAATATTTATTTTCAACAAAAAAATTTAATTTTTAAACAAATAATTTTCATTTTTAACAAATAATTTTTTATTAAAAGAAACAATAATTATTTTAAACAAAAAACTTTAAATTTAAACAAAGTTTTTGTTTTTAACAAATTATTCTTAATTTAAACAAATAATTTTTATTTTTTACAAATAATTTTTAATTAAAAGAAACAATAATTATTTTAAATAAAAAACTTTAAATTTAAACAAATAGTTTTTGTTTCAGCAAATTATTCATAATTTAAACTAATAATTTTCATTTTCATATAAGTAATTTTTAATTTAAACAAATCCTACTATTCGTTTTCATCAAATTATTCTTAATGTAAACAATAAAATTTTTATTTTCAACAAATAAGTTTTATTTAAACTTTAAACAAATAATTTTCGTTTTCAACAAATTATTCTTAATTTAAACAAATAGTTTTTTTTTTCAACAAATTATTCTTAATTTAAACAAATAATTTTTATTTCAAATAAATTCTTAATTTAAACAAACAATCTTCATTTTCGACAAATAATTTTCGTTTTCAACAAACTATTCTTTACTTAATTTAATTAAATATTTATTTTCAACAAAAAATTTTATTTTTCAACAAATAATTTTCATTTTTAACAAATAATTTTTTATTAAAAGAAACAATAATTATTTTAAACAAAAAACTTTAAATTTAAACAAAGTTTTTGTTTTTAACAAATTATTCTTAATTTAAACAAATAATCTTCATTTTCAACAAATTATTCTTAATTTAAACAAATAGTTTTTGTTTTCAACAAATTATTCTTAATTTAAACAAATAATTTTTATTTCTAATAAACAATTCTTAATTTAAACAAAGAATCTTCATTTTCGAAAATTAAGTTTTGTTTTTAACAAACTATTCCTTACTTAATTTAAATAAATATTTATTTTCAACCAAAAAATTTTATTTTCCAACAGATAATTTTCATTTTTAACAAATAATTTTTAATTAAAAGAAACAATAATTATTTTAAACAAAAAACTTTAAATTTAAACAAATAGTTTTTGTTTTCAACAAATTATTCTTAATTAGACAAATAATTTTCGTTTTCAACAAATTATTCCTAATTAAAACAACACTAATTTTCATTTTAAATAAATAATTTTTATGTTAATCAAAAAAATTTTAATTTTAACAAATAATTTTTATGTTAATCAAAAAAATTTAAATTTTAACAAATAATTTTTTTGTTAATCAAAAAAATTTAAATTTTAACAAATAATTTTTATGTTAATCAAAAAAATTTTAATTTTAACAAATAATTTTTATTCATTATAAATTTCTTTTTAATCAAATAATTCTTACTAATCAGATTTTAATGAATATATATTACTTGATATACAAAAAAAATTATTTATTAGGTAAAAAACAAAGTAATTAATTACATCTTCTATACTTAAAACAATTTTTTTTTATAAAACTCGAATAAAAATTGCTTGATATAAATAAAAAGTTATTTGGTAACAATAATCAGGTAATCTATTATTCTTTCATCAAACCATTATTTTTGAATTAAACTCAAATGAATATTCTTTGCGTTACAAAAAAATATGTAGTTATATAGGCGAGCAATTAATTATTTTTGACGTAAAATAAATTTCCTATTAAAATAAAATAGATGAAAAATTACTTGACACAAACAAATATATTTATTTACTACAGATAATAATCAATGCATTATTTTTGAATCAGAAAAATTTTTTTTAATAAAACTTTGTGAATAAATAAATGATTTCGGTTTTTCAGTTGGAAAAAAGTTGGAAAATTAATTTAGCATAAAAATTATGTTCACTTTCGACTAATTTATTATTAATTTAATTAAATTAAATTAAAGTAAAATAAATTAATCAATTTAATGAGAATTCAAAAACATTTTGAATTGATAAAAATACGATTAAATTTACTCGTCAAGAAGAGAATAATTTGATTAAATTTATTTTTTTACGATATTTTTATATACAGTGTTAATATAGTTTTTTAATCTCGAAGAATATTGCTGCGAACGAGAAAACCTTCCGCTCTCTGATGAGTAAAATTATTAATTTAATTAAAAAGAAAATAGAATTCAATTATGTAGAAAATTTACACATCTCGTTAGTTATTTTTTCTTGTTTTTTTTTTAATATTTCTATTAATATCTAAAAATACCAATTTTATATTTTCTGTACAAAAAATTAATTTTTCCCGTATTATTAATTAGTGGATTTTGAAAGCGTTGAGTATTTTCTTTTTAAGCCGGAAGAACGACACAAAACTATAGTTTTCCACTTTGACTTTACATTCTCGCTAAGGTTTTATTATAAACTTGTTCATTCTCTTCTCTAACGACACTAAGTCTCGCGAAGAACATAATAAGAGAAGTTTACTGTCAGACTTACTCACTTTTCTTTATCTTTTCATTCTTTATTACAAAGCCGCCGGTAAAGATCCGATAAGTTTATTACTCCTTATTGTAATATTTTCTTGAAAAAAATTTTTTTTCTTTTAAAAAAAAAGAAGAAAAAAGTTCTATACATATTGTTTAATTAAAAGATCTGCAATTTTTTTCGTTGCGAGAGAAAAACGATTATGTACATAAGAGCTTTTTAGAAGCTTTAGAGAGAAATAAAGAGAGAGGAAGAGAGAGAGAGAGATTCTAACAAATTTTCTTCGTTAAAATCTTTTGTTTTAAATTTTCAAAGCTTTTTAGACATAGGATAAGTGCGGAACTTAATTAAAAAATGTTAAATAATTTAAAAATTAGTTCTTGATGTTTTTTTTAACACCAACTATGTTTTGTCATCAATTTGACTAGTAAAATTAATTAAACGTTGCTTTTTTTATTTCTATTTTTTAAATTAATATTTAATAAATATGTGATTCTCCTGAGAGTGCGGCAACTTCAAGTGTCTCCAACTTGTGTTTTATTAATTACATTAATTTTTTTATTATGACATTCTCTTGAGCTTATATTTCTTGAAAAATTAATTCTTAAAATACGAAGATTCATTCATCTTTACAAATTTTTTTCTAAAGTTTATAGTCAAATTTTTTTTTAAATAAAAAATGTCCAATTTTGTCATTTAGTTTTAATTAAAAAAATTTTTTTATTTTCAAATGTCAAATTCAATTCTTGCATAATTCAATATTCAAAATTTTAAAAATCCACTTATTAACTAAATTCAGCTTATTTTTATTGTTTATTATTTTCAAAAATTTAAATAAAATTATTCTAACCAATTTAATTATTTAAATTTTTTTTTAAAGAATTCTTGTAGTAATTGAATTATTTTATTAAAATTTTTCCAAAAAAATCAATTATTTTTAACTATTTTAATAAAATATTTTCAAAAAATTTCAAATATTTGAAAAATTATAATGAAATTTATTAAAAGGATTCAATTATTTTCGTAATGTTATTGAAATCGATTAATTAATTAAAAATCTATTATTAAATTATTTAATACAATTTTAATTAAATTTCTCGAAAGAATTTAATTTTTTTTTAAATTTTAATTTAATAAAATTAAGGACAAATTTAAATATTAAGAATAAATTGCGCATTAAATTATTTCATATTCAAAATTATAAAAGTTACAAAAATTACATTTATTTAACAAAAATTTGATGCTTTAAAATTAAAAAACATTTATAGAAGTTAAAATAATTTTTTAATTTTTCTTGCAAATATAGAATGACAAAATTTATTCTCTAAATCTGTATTATTAAAAATTTGAACTGATTAAAAAAAAAGTGATATGAAATTTTTAAAAATTAATTTTTTTATTCTACGTGGAACAAGACATTAGAATAAATAAAATCCAGTTGTTCTTATAAAATAAATAACATTTAACCGTATTTTGCATTAATAAAAATTATTTTTTTAGTTTAAATAAAATAATAAAATTTATTAAAATTTTACTAGGTATCAGTGTGAGTAAAAATTCTGAAAAAAGATTCAGAAAATTAAAAAATTTTATTTTTAGTTTATTGTAAACAATGACGAGTCTCTTTCAGGAGAACCACCCATATAAATATATTATATAAATAACTAAATAAAATAAAACAAAACATGGAGGTGTATAAATATATAATAGTAAATTGTTTTTGAGATAAATTTATAATTTCCTTCCATTAATTAAAAAAGAATTTTAATTAAAAATTCCTAATTGATGCAAACATATTCTGTTTATTCAAAAAACAATGAAAATTTCATTGAATTTAATTTTAAACTTCAATATATAAAAATAGAAACATAAAATAAAATATAAAAATATTGTTACTCATGTAAAAGAAAAATCCTGATCTGAATATGATTTTAATGATATGTTAAATTAAATCAATTACTTGAAATCAAATTATGCCGAATATATAAGCAAAACATAAATTTCAATCTCTTGGGAAAAATTAATTTTACAAAAAATATTTATAATAATATAATTATAAATATTTATTAATAATAAAATGTGGATAAAATATGTGTTAAAAAAATCTTTTGATGTAAAAATTTATTTCTATTTTCATTAATTCCTCTAACTGATATGTGAATTTAAATCCTAATTATGAATTACTTAATTTATATTTTCGTTAATTATGTTAGTGTATAATAATAAATCCAGTTTTTTACAAATATATTTAATTGTTTTCTTTTTAAATAATAAAAGTTTTGAAATCCATAATAAAATTAACTTTTAAAATAGGAATAAATAAAAATTTCTCATCCGTAAACAGTTCCTTATTTAGATTCAAAGAGACAAAATTACGCAATCAAATACATTTCAAGCTGACTTCCTGTATCCTTTCTAACACATACATAAATATATTTTACATTTTCCTGGAATTTACGTCTTCATTACAAAAATTCTATTTTTATAGATGTATCATTTATATTATTCTATTTTTATATTATTGTTTCATTTATTGTTTTATATATAACAAATTCTAATTTTAAAAATTAGGTTGAAAAAATTAAATTCATTTTATTATTTTAATTAAATTATTATCAAATTAAATAATAAATAATAAAAAGTAATAATAACAAAAATATTATTAAAATAATTAATTTTAATTAAATTATAATAAAAGTGTATAATGAAAAAAATGTGCAAATTGAACAAAATTTTTTGTTGATAAATCATTTTTAGAAAATAAATTCCCTTCATTAGGTAGTTTAGAACCTCTGCATAATTTTTACTCATATATTATTTGCCTTTCGAATGTTTTGATTTTTTGAATAATTTGAATAAAATATTGAAAATAGTCGCAAATTGTAATTAAATTATTTAAAAATTTTTTTTTTCAATATCTGCGCACAAAATTCAATTATGAATTAAATTGAATATTATTCTTGTGGAGGAAATACAAATGTTATAGCAACGAAGCTGATATATCAATACATCTGAAGAGTAATTAATTTCGAAATTCTATTGGTTTTTCTGTGTAAAGCATTGTATTATATATATGCGTAATAAATAGGGGAGATGAAATGCTCTCGGAACAGAATTTGAAATTATATTTGTATTTTATTTTTGATTAAATTTATTTTGAAAAATTTGTATTTATAAATATAAATTATATATTTTCAAGTGAAAATTTATTGTCAAACAATTTTGGTAAATAAATGTATTGGTATCTATACTTATATAATATTAATATATAAAATACTATATAAAATACCTAAAATACTATGTAAAATATATATTTAAAAATTCTAATATAAGAAAAAAGAATTTTAATTTTTAAATTCGACCTAAAAAATTTTTCTTGAATTACTTAAAATTATAAATGAAATGCAAATGTTTGATGAAATTTTTGATTCAATTTTACATTTACTTGTTTATTCATTCAGAGAATTTTAAATTTACATAGGCGATATTACATGTATTTTATTTTTTAATATTCAATATATTTAAATATCAAAATTGAAAATATAAATTCTCAAATATTTTCTATTTCCAAAAAGTTGTTATTAATATACCTACGCTTTTGTAATAAAAGAGAAAAAAAATAAATGAATAAACAAAAATAAAAAATAAAGTTGATTGTACACTAATTAAAAAAAACATTACCAAGCAAAGTAATAAAAGTACTCAGAATTAAAATGTGCATAATTCCGATAAAAATAGTTTTTATCAAAAATAAAAAATATGTCTGCTTTATTTTTCATAAAAAATAAAAATAATATATTATTTCAACGGCAGTTAAGTCTATGACTCTTGAAGTAAGTCTGCATAATTCTGTTTACTGTTTTCTATGTTCTTATTTTTATTTATTTTTCTGTTTAAAAAGGGATATTAATGATTACAGTTTGAAATGTTTAATGTTTAATTTATTTTTTTAAATGTTAAGTTAACATTGTTAATTATTTATTTATTTATTTAAGAAAATATAATTATTGATCAATAGGTAAAATTATTTAATTAGATGTTAAAAAATTATTAGTAATATTCCGTGAATTATAAATAAATTTTTAATAAATTATAAATAAATAAATAAATTTGCATTTCTCTGAATTATGAGAATAACTTGTCACGCTCACGTGTCTGATCATAAACGATCTTTACTACTTACGCATGCTTTACGCTTTGAAATATGGACCACATCACGTAAAAGATTGACGTTTAAAAAGTTTTAACACAATTTTCTGCTGGAAACAGTTTTTAAAATAAATAGTATGAAAAAAAATTTATTTGAATTTAATTACGATTTTTAATATTAACTATAATTCTACTAAATATAGAAATTATTTATTTAAGTTATTATTATTAATTATTATTTTATTAATAATGTTATTTTAATCTTAAATATTTACACATTGATAATGACGTGTTAAGAATATTTAAATATACATGCACGGAAAATGTTAAAAGCCGAAAGGTCATATAAATAGAAAACCAATATTAAATGAAAGATTATATCAAATAATTACAATTATTGTTATAATTGTAATTATTTGATTAATTATCTATTTCTATATCGAGTAACTATTATTTTATTTACATACTTATTGCGACAATAAAAAAAGTTCAATAACGAATTAAATAAATTTTTTCAGGTGCATAAAAGTAGAGTGTAAAATATAAAAATCAGAAATGTAGAAAAGAAAAAAAATGAAGTGTATAGAAAATGAAATAGTGTAGTGTGAAAATAAAAATATGTAGAGAAAAAAAAGTGTGAAATAGAAAATTGAAGTGTTATAAGTGTAGAAAATAAAACTATGACGGAAAGAAACTAAATGTGTAAAGTGTGAAGAAAAAAAATTAAAAGTAGAAAGTAGAAAATAAAAGTGTGAAATATATAAAATAAAAATGTGAAGAAAAAATTAAAAGTAGAAAGTAGAAAATAAAAGAATGAAGTGCATAAATTAAAATTCTAAAGTGTAGAAAGTAAAAGTGTTAAAACTGTAAAAAAGGGGGGAATAAGTGTGAAATGTAGAAAATAAAAGTGTGGAGAAATAAAATTATAAAAGTAGAAAGTAGAAAAGAAAAGTGTAAAAAATAAAAATGTGAAGATTTAAAGTAAAATTATAAAGTGTATAGAAAATAAAAAGATAAAGGTAAAAAATGAAAAGTGTGAAGTGTAGAAAATAAAAGTATCAAGTGTAAAAGTTGAAAGTGTGTGGAAATGAAGTTTTTCAAGTAGTAAGATTTTTTCTAAAGTCAGACGTATATGTATAGAAACTGTCTGACGGTAACTCATCCTTATCTACTTTGATTTCGAGGAGTTGAATTTCTCTCTCACTAAAAGTAAAGATGTGAATAGTTTTGTCACCTGGAAATTTTAAATCGGATATTTCGCACGACTTTATAAGAAAATAAATGACGAAAATAAGAAGAAAATAAATCATAATTTTTGCAAATAGTCCACATTGTATAGTTTTGTAGAGTTTTCGATAATTTTTAAAAAATAATTAATATTTAATATAAGTTATTAATTATAAATTAAATATTATTAAATACTAGCAACAATTTGAGCGTTAAAGCGCGCGGCTAAATTCTTACTTAGGTACTTTTTTAAAAATAAAATTAGCAACTTTAAAAATAATAGAATTAAAAAATTTTTTAATTCAAATTTCTGTTAAAATCACTAAAAAAAATTGAATTTTGCAGAAATTATAAATAATTGCAGAAATTCAATTATTTTCAAAAGTAATAAAATTCAATTGTGTTCAAACGCAGAAACATTTAAATATTTTCATAAATTGTAGTAAAAATATCACAGGAATTCAATTATTTTCAAAATTTTTTTTAACAATTTTTCGTAAAAATTTCAATTATTTTCATAAATAATAAAATTCTTCTGCAAAAATTCAATTATTTTCAAAAATTCCAAAAGAATTCGTTGCAAGAATTTAAATATTTTTATAAATAACAAAATTCGTTGTAAGAATTCAATTATTTTCATAAATAATAAAATTTTCTCAGGAATTCAATTATTATTTTTACAAATAATAAAATTCTTCTCAGGAATTCAATTATTTTTAAAAATTCGTTGCAATAATTCAATTACTTTCATAAATTATAACATTCTCGAAAGAATTCAATTATTTTTATAAATAATATAAAATGATTCTCAGGAATTCAATTTTTTAAAAAAAATTTAATAAAATTCTTTGCAGGAATTCAATTATTTTCATAAATAAATTAAAATACGGAAACTAATAAGGTATATTAGATTTAATGAATTATTATTATTAATATTAGAAACTAATATAATAATTTTTCAAATTATTTAAAAATTCTGTCACTGATTCAAATATAGTAAGATTTCTACGGAATCCATTTTACGGAAATTCCGTGTGGAATTCCGTAAAAAATTTATATAAAAATTTATATAAGAATATTAGAAACTATAATTATTGGTAACATTTATTTTTATTTTACTGTCAAAATAACTGAAATTTGTAGTAACTACTAATTCAATTAGTGAATTTTGTCTATTTTCAAAGTTATTTATTTACTAATATACTTAGTAATTTTCCACTAATAATTAGTTTTTTTATTAATTGTTTAAGCCAAACGATGAGACACGATTTTACTAATAATTAGTTATTTTTAACTATAATTTAGATTTAGAGAGTATGAAATCAGTTTTTTAACACATTTAAATTCAAAGAGAACCAAAATTTAATCAATTCCATCAAATTTCCTTTTTTATTCCTCTTTTGATTTTTTTATTATTAGGAAATTTTTCTCAAAAAATATTCTCCTGTTCTCTATAAATTTAAATTATAAGAAAAAACTTTTTCTTTCAATTGATTAAACTATGAAATGTGTCGCTTATAAATTTAAAAGGGTAAAGTTTCGTACACATTATTATCATTATTATTATTATCATTATTATTATTATTATTATTATTATTATTATTATTATTATTATTATTATTATTATTATTATTATTATTATTATTATTATTATTATTATTATTATTATTATTATTATTATTATTATTATTATTATTATTATTATTATTATTATTATTATTATTATTATTATTATTATTATTATTATTATTATTATTATTATTATTATTATTATTATTATTGTTCTTTATTTTTCTTTACTATTATTTTTATGATTAATTATTTTTTTTATAAAAACTCACGATTTTTATTCTCATTATTATATTAGCAAATTTTGTTTCATAAAAATGTCACAGAATTATAATGGAATTTAAATATTCTCGATATAATTAATTAATTAGTTAGAATTTAACATTTTCAGAATGAGTAGGTAATAATGAATGTGGCGTTGTTTGCGTTTGTTTGAAATAAATCTCATTTCCTCTTTTTGCGTTATTTGTGATGTGCGAACTTTTAAGACTTTTGTCGACACGTCCAATTACAATGGAATTATCATCACTTTATCATTAATTTAAAATATTGCTCAAAAATTATATTTGAAATTTGCGTTAAAATGTAAATTTTTGATGAAAGAAAAAAAAACTGTTTTCACATAATGTTAAAACAAAATATTTTTTTTCTCCATACGAATAAGTTAATTCGTAAATTTATAAAATTCATATTATTATTTTTGTTAATAAAATATTTTAAGTGTTGTTTTTATTAAATTATTTATTTAATTAATTAACGGATTAATATTTATTTAATTATTTGTTTACGAGCATAAGAGTTCCATTCGTATACTTGAATCTATTTGTTAATTCACTTTGTTATTTAGAATTTTTATTCACGAACAGAATTTTTTTCCTGTGCTAATTACAATTTTTATTTTTAATATGTATAAGAAGTTATCAATCCTCCAAGTCAATCAATCTCCAAGTCAATTGATTGACTTGGAGGATTGATAACTTCTTATACATATTAATATAATTTCACCAAGTGATAAATTCAATAATATTAAATTTTTATTTTTGTATTTATTTTTGGTTTTCTTTTTTTATAATTTCAATTAAAGCAAATATTTGAAAAAATGTCTCACTATTCTTTGGGTTTAAAAAGCAATTTAAGATTAATGTTAATTTCAATTCTAAATTTTGAAAAAATTAGAATAATTTCTAAATTTAAATTTTATTTGTACAAAAATAAAATATAAAACTTTTATTTATCTAAAGAATAAAGGTAAGGGAAACAAAATAATAAATAATAGAAAAATAAAAGAGCGTAAAACGGTATAAAATATGAAAAGAGAGAAAAATAAAAAATGGAAAAATAAATGAAAAAATAATAAAATAAATAAATAAATAAATTTTCTAAATATATTTCTCTTTTCTCTCTCGCATCGACTAAACTATTCTTCTTAAACTTAAAAGATCAAAATTATACGTTAATCTTTAGTGAATAATTATTACTATGTGCTAATTGCTTAAAACTTTAATTAAACTTTTCAATGAATGACAATGTTTTATGTCAAATTAATAGAGTAAAATTGGACACCTTAATCCCTTTTACGCCTCCACTCGTTAATAATTCTTCCAGGTTCGGAAAAAAAAATTTCAATTTTCTTTACTCACAAATTACCACTTTGTCTTTCTATCGAGTACTTAATTTATTCTTGTCAGGATGAGGATTCTAATTTATTCCTTACATAAGAAAAAAAACTTGATTTATAAGAAAGCAAGAACATTTTTATTTGATTATTTTTAATAAAAGAAAAATAAAAAAAAATATAGGATCCCGTGGTCTTTACGAAAGGATTTTAAATTATTTATACACGTTTTAATAAATAATTAAAAATTGCACTGGTTTATGATGGTCTTTTTTTTAGTAGAAAAAAAAATGCAGTTTCAGTCATGCTTACTTAATAAAGTGATATGTCCAGGTGAATAAACGTCACGATAGTCGTAGATATGACGACAACGCACCTGGTCTCAACAAGAATTTTTCATTTTTGCAGTATTTTTTTTATATTTATTTTTATATTTATTTCAAAAATTAATTTCATTTTGAATTGACAGTCAGAGATAAAATTTAATATTATTTCTATTTTTATTAGTATTTATTTTATATTATTATATTATTTTGAAATAAATAAATAATTTATAGATTTATTAATATTTTATTATATATAATATTATAGTATTATTTATTTTATTTATTTATACATTATATATATTTATTTTTTAAATAAAATTATAAATTACAATTTGTGCACATCGTGTGACATAATAATTCAAATGGTCTTATAATTTTATACATTTTAATTATAATTGAAAAATTTCTTTTCAAATTAGAAAAAAAGTAATTAAATTTTTTATTTTAGTATAATATTATGAAATCCTACCGTGAATTTTTTATATTTTAATTTGTGTAGCGCATTAAAGTAAGAGAATTGTATAGTTCTTTTTAAAAAATTACGAATATAAAAAATTGTAAATAAAGAATTTTAATATTTTTTTTATTAATAATTAAAAACGGTCATTATTCCACTAAAACTTCTAATTTAATTAATAAACTTAGAAAACTTGAAAAGAACTTAAAAACAAATTTTAAATATTATGAATAAATATTATTATAATATACTCTCTAAATTTGAATCAGTCAAAATTCATAGTTTTCACTGACAATCAGTGACTGATTTTTTGCTTATGAATCAGTTGAAAATAACTGATTTTCAGTAAAAAAATAACTGAAAAATTAATGCAACTTGACTAATTAAATTAGTTAAAAAATCTACTAAAACATCAGTAAATTTTAACTAAATGTCAGTAGAAATATTACTACTTGAATTAATGACTGACTTTTTGCTTCTAAATCAGTTTTTTCAACCGATTCAAATTTAGAGAGTAAATAATACGATAGTAATTTTATTTTAAATTATTAAATTACATTTTTCAAATTAAAATTTTTTACAATAAATGATAAGTAAATTATATAAATCATAAAATTATAATTTACCACTGAGATGCATTTAAAAATTGTTGATAAATTTTTCAATTAATTTTCGAATAATTCAGTTGATTAGAACAAAGAAAAAACTATATAACTTCAGTTTTATGTGATGTAATGAAAATTATCTATTATTTAATATTCACTAATTTTTTTTTTTATTCATTTTATTCACTAAATTTTTTAATTTTCTTCACTAATTTTTCCATTTTTTTTAATCACTAAATTTTTATTTACCGTATTCACTAAAATTTTACATGTATTTTATTCACGAAATTTTATTAAATTATTACAATTTAAAAAAAAGTCCTATAAAATATATTCTAAAATATTATTACAATTATTTAATTGAAATCATTAAATAAAATAATAATAAAAATAATCATTAAATTCAATAATAATAATAAAAATAAAAATTAAAACAATTTTTTCAACCTTTTTTCAGTCTATATCAGAAAGTATAATAAACTTACAAAAAACTTTTTAAAAATTCTACTATATATATATATATATATATAAATGATTAAATATGACTTAAAATTTGATTTAAAATTAATCTAAAAGTAAAATTTGTTCTACTCTTGGATAAGAAAATTAAACTTTTCTTTCGATTTTATCATTTATAGATAAAAAAAATGTTTGTAAATTTTTCTCAATAAAATTAATAAAAAAATTTTTCAGAAGAAATTTTATTCTATTTATTTTCATGTACTGTTAAAATTGTTTAGTTTATAAAAATATATAATTAAATATTTAGTAATCGAAAAATAATAATACATTTTTGTTTTTTAATTTATAGATATATAAATTTTTAAAAACTTTTGTAAGTAAAATTACTATCATATATTCGTTTTATGTTTTTTTTCAAAAGAAAAACTTTATTTTTTGTGTGAAAACTTTTTAACTAATAAAATAAATAAGAAAAAAAAATTAGTAATAAAAAATAATTACAATAGCCACAGCAGTAATAGTAATAAAAATAATTATTTTTATTATAATTTCATTCATTCAAATTTATTCATAAATATTTTATTTATTTTATCCAATTATTTTAAAAGTATTCACGATAAAATTTATTTGCATTTTTTTTCCAAAAACAAAAAAGTTACAATAAAGAATTAATTTTCTATAAAAATACTGTAAGAAATAAAAGTTTTGAAAAATATTGACACTTAAATTTTTTGATTATTAAATAATTTTAATTAAATTTTTAAATGATATAAACTCACACAATTTAACGTTTTTTTATTTAAATAGAGAAAAGAAAACGAGGAGAATGCCAACCTGTTGTTTCTTGATGAAGAATTGAGTAACAGGAGAAAAGTGGTGTTTTCTTCTTAAAAAGTCTCTTTTTTTTTTAAAAAACAGAGACGAAATCACTGATATTTTTTCTCGTGGTAATTATAAGAAACGCGAATAATTATTTTTTTTAGATCGATATACGAATTTTGATTAAAATTTGTTCTATATATTACTTTTTTTTGGTATGTTCCCACAACGTGCTTCAAGTCTGCCGGTGGCGATACAGTGATGAGATACAAGCACCTATCAGCCCTTAAATACGTACCGTTCATGGGGCTGCCATGCGCGAACCACGGGGCGCCATAGGTTCTTTCTAGTAATGCATAATTGTCTGCTATTAACGTCACTCATTTTTGTTTTTTTCCCTTTTTTTTCTATTATTTTTTTCTTTCTTATTTTCAAATTTTCTTAATAAAGTTTAGCATATTTGGAAATTTCTGCGTGTCAAAACTTTTGCATGCTTCCCTGCGAAACGCCCTAGCGCATTTTAAGTAGCTGCCCCCCTCCCCCCACCCACTCTTAATCTATACAGAATAACACTTTCAATTCCTCTATATATAATATAAAGTAACAAAATTTTATGTAACATATTTGCTTTTTTCTTTTTTTTTGGGGGGAAAATATTTTATTTTCATAGTATAATATAATATTGTCCTAGTGACATGGAAACAAAATATTTCACAGTTTTGGGGTACATTGTTTCTAAAATGCAATTTCTAATTTTTTATTTTTTAAAACTTTCTTTTCTATAATAAAGGTTGAATAATTGAATTCTTATAAAGAATTTTAACAAAAAATTTTTAAATAACTGAATTCTTTCGATGAATTTTAATAAAATTTTAAAGAATAATTACATTTTTCGAGGAATTTCAGGTTTGCCAGAAGTCAGGGAAAAGTTTGGGAAAGTAGAATTGGTCAGGGAAGTCAGGGAAAAGTCAGGAATTTTTATTAAAAGTACTGGAAAAAATTAAATTTTTCGAATTCATAAGAAAATTCTGAATATTTGTGTTTTTTTTTGTTTGTCTTATAAACTATAAAATTACCAAGAAACCTTTAATTCTTTCTATTTCTGACAATAATTTCTAATTAAATAACTTAATTCATAAACAGATGAACTTCAAAAGGTATTAATTTGAAATTTTATAAAACTTCAATTTTGAATGAATTTAATTAGAAATTTTAAAGAACTAAGATTTTTGAAAAATTGGAATATTTCAAATTCTTCTGAAATTAGTTTAATTTTTTAAAATATCACGGTAAATCCTTAGGTGTTAAAATAACACCAAAATGGATTAAAATAACACTAAATTGGATTATTTTAATCCTTTTTGGTGTTATTTTAATACCTAACGATTTACCGTGATGTATCTAATTATAATTATTAAAAATAATGGATTTATATAGAAGAATTTTAGTTAAAAACATTTAAAAAATTTGCATTTTTAAGAAGTTACAAATGATTGTAAAAATTCAATTTATTATGTTCAAAAGTTTAAAAAAAATTCTCGTAAAAATTTCAATTATCTTCATAAATAATAAAATTCTTCTCCAAAAATTCAATTAGTTTCAAAAATCACAAAAGAATTCGTTGCAAGAATTCAAATATTTTTATAAATAACAAAAGTCGTTGTAAGAATTCAATTATTTTCATAAATAATAAAATTTTCCATAGGAATTCAATTATTTTTACAAATAATAAAATTCTTCTCAGAAATTCAATTATTTTTAAAAATTCGTTGCAATAATTCAATTACTTTTATAAATAATAAAATTTTTGTCCTACCTGCACGGAAAGTATGTCATTTCGGGCACTTAGAGCGGGCGCAAAGTGACTCATTCCAACGCAGGGGTAGGGGAAGCGGGCGGAAAATATTTTGCGCCCGCTTACCATCCTCCAAGCGGGCGCAAAATATTTTGCGCCCGCTTCTTCTACCTCCGAGCGGGCGCAAATTATTTTCCGCCCGCTTCTTTCGTTTTAACGGTCATAAAGTAAAGAAAATTTTGCGTTACTTTATTTTTTTCACGTAAAATAGCTAGTTTCGTATACATAATATGTAAAGTACGTATTTTACCCCCCTCTACTCAAAGATACATTGTGTATTAAACATTTTAAGTAAAAAATGCGAGATATTTTACTGTAAAAGGCCACGTAATTTAACTAAAGTATTTTATGTGTCCAACCCTGCTCAACAAACGATGATTCCGATTCCCTGTCTCATAAAGGTCTTTCTCCAATAGGATTCAAAAAGCGGCGTTGCGTTGATTTGCAGACGCAGTAACGTCGGGTTGCTATGGTTACCCATGCTAAAACCATACGTTAGTTACGCATCGCAGCGTATGAGTTTAGGATTCTATTGGAGAACGACCTTAATATCTGGTTCTATTCCCTCCGAAAAACAACGCCGTAGCGTAGCAGACGACTTAGTGTTAACGATATCAAGCACGTTTCTTTTTGTCATTGCTGAAAATTGTCAAAATTCGAAAAAGATGATGGATAATTCAAATGATTCGGATGAAAATGAAGATACTAATTTCCACACACCACCGGAAATTCGCGAACTTGTGAAAGAGGCTCAAAAAGATTTCCTGCCGTCAACTTCAAAGAATAAATATAACAGTGTCTACACAACATTCAAGACCTGGGCCAAATCAAAAAAGGTGACGACTATTACAGAAAATGTTATGTTAGCATATTTGATAGAATTATCTGAAAAGTATAAACCACCAACGGTATGGTCAACATACTCCATGTTAAAATCTACTCTAAAAAACAATGACAATGTTAACATTGCAAGCTTTATGAAAGTTACAAGTTTTCTGAAAAGAAACTCAGATGGTTACAAATCAAAAAAATCGAAGACGTTATCTCCCGAAAATGTTAACATGTTTCTGTCCGAAGCTCCGGATGACATATTTTTGGCTACAAAAGTAAGTAAAAATATATATATCTATAAAAAAGAAAATAAGATAGAAACAAAATAAAACAAAAATTTATATAATCAATAATTATATATAAAAAAAAGTTTAATAAAAATATGTATAATAATTAATAATGCGTGCAAAAATAATTTCATAACTGCACAACAAATCAACAAATTTATTAATTTAATAAATAAAGTTACACGTTAAATAAATAATTGATAAATATAATAATATAAAAATAAATACTTAAAAATAATCATTTCAAAAAAATCATGCATATCATTGTTAAAATCTATAAAATAAAATGCAAATATTTATTTATAAATAAGTACAATATATATTAAAAAGTATAACAATAACAAAAAAATTATAAATTAATTAATTAAATTTTATAAAGTTAAAAATCAATAATACATTAAAAAAATATTAATTAAAAATAATGATTGCTAAAAATGCATGCATATGATTGTAAAATATATAAAATAAAATAAATAACCTTCTATAAATAAATAAAATATATTAAGAAATGCTTTAATAATAAACAAATAAAACAAAAACTACCAATTATATAATAAAAGCTAATTAAAAATTGAAATATTTTTTAGGTTGCTTTAATTTTCGGCATAAGTGGTGCTTGCAGAAGGGAAGAATTATCAAAAATAAAAATGGAAGATGTTCTTCATGAAGGCAATCTGCTTTTAATAAAAATACCAAATACAAAAACCAAAACACCACGATCATTTACTGTGGAAGGAGAATTTCGAGAAATTGTGTCAAAGTACGAATCTCTAAGACCAAAAAATGCTAATTCGAATAAATTTTTCCTTAACTTTCAAAAAGGAAAGTGCACCACCCAAGTTATTGGGAAAAATAAATTCGGTAAAATGCCGAGTGAAATTGCCAAATATTTAGATCTCGAAAATCCTGAATTATATACCGGACATAGCTTTCGAAGGACATCTGCTACATTACTAGCCGATTCTGGTGCGGACATAATCGCTCTTAAACGTCTCGGAGGTTGGAAAACTTCAGCCGTAGCGGAAGGTAAAATTTCATTTTTATTTAAATTAAAATTTGTTTTTCTAGTATTTGACATTTTATTAAAATCCTCCCTATAACTTTTAACGAAACTTTGTTTTCCTATATTTAAAAATTGTTTAAAAATAACTAATTTATATAATAATAAATAAATAAAAATGAACTAATATTCTAAAAAATAAATATATTTCTAGGTTACATTGAAGAATCAACAACATACAAGAGAAAAATTGGAAATCAAATTGAAGCCTCAGTGAATTTAGCCTCATCAAGTGGTTCAAAGCAGATCAAGGAAATTCCATCGAATGAGTCAAATAATAAAAAATCAAATAAACGAAAAATTATCCACGAAATTGCATCAGATATTGACTCTATTTCAACTGCAGCTAGCTCATCAGGGCAAAACACATCAAACAAAGTTCGGAAAACCAATGACATTCATTATTCATCACAAATTAATAATTCTCAAGAATCAAACAATCAATCAATTACATATAACATATCGCACTGCACATTCAACATCTACAAATAAATAATTTGACATTCACACATCTGTATCTTTTGCTCATATTTTCATTATTTTTTATCTCGCCTCGTTAAGTTTTTGTTTCAAAAAACAACAAATATGTATAAAATTTAATTTTTTCTTAACGAAAGTTTATGAATTTTGTTAAACTACAAAACATACCATTCAATGTGTGACATTTAAGTATTGTTTAAAATATTTTCAAAATAAAAATTTTGGTTCAATTTAAGATGTATTTAAAATATTCTTAAAAAACATATAGCCCCATGCTTGTTTCCTTTAAATCTCTTTTTTAACTTTTTATATACAGTTTGTGTCTAAAATGAAATGCTTTTTGTCCAGGTAGGACAAGAAAGTTTGTTCACACCTCGGACGCAAAAAATAATTGAAGCGAGGGCAAGATTAGGTAAATCGAAAAAATCATTAAAAAGAATTCACTGCTCGTGCCCTCAATGACATACTTTCCATGCAGTTAGGACAAAAAATTATGTTAGCATCATGGGCGCAAAGGTGATTACGACTCTGGCGAAATTTCGGGACCTCGGGACACAATTTCGCTCCCTCGGCTTCGCCTCGGGCGCGAAATTGTGTCCCCTCGGTCCCTTCATTTCGCCATCGTCGCAATCACCTGTTTTGCGCCCTTGATACGAAAATAACTATTTCGCAGGAATTCAATTATTTTTATAAATAATAAAATTTTTTTCAAAACATTCAATTATTTTCAAAAATTACAAAAAAATTTGTTACAAGAATTCAAATATTTTTAAAAATAACAAAATTTGTTGTAAGAATTCAATTATGTTCATAAATAATAAAATTCTTCTCCAAAATTCAATTATTTTCAAAAATCACAAAAAAATTCGTTGCAAGAATTCAAATATTTTTTATAAATAACAAAATTCGTTGTAAGACATCAATTATTTTCATAAATAATAAAATTTTTGCAGGAATTCAATTATTTTTACAAATAATAAAATTCTTCTCAGGAATTCAATTTTTTTCAAAAATTTTAATAAAATTTTTTGCAAGAATTCAATTATTTTCATAAATAATAAAACTCATCGCAGAATTTCAATTATTTTTAATTCAATTTCAATCGAATTCCTCGAAAAAATGTAATTATTCTTAAAAATTGTATTAAAATTCGTCAACAGAATTTAATGATTTAAAAATTTATTGATAAAATTCTTTATGAGAATTCAATTTTGAGAAATATTCAATTATTCAATAAATTATATACTTTTGTATTTAATTGATTGTAAAATATAGAAATAAATTAATAAATAAATAATTGAATTCTCGTTGAATTTTTTAATAAATATTGATTAAAAAATGGATTTCAGTTAAAATTTTAGATAATAACTGAACATTAAAAGCATTACAGCGTAAATTTTTAGAAGAAAAATTTAATTTTGAAGAGGTTTTAAATAAAAATCTTTGAAAATCTGAATTTTTTATACTTTTAACTAACAATTCTGCAGAATTAATTTTTTGAAAAAGTTTAACTGTTTTTTTTAAAATTATTTTATGCTTTTATTTTCTAATTTTTTTAATTTATAGTATTAAGTAGTAAAAATCAGTTTTGTCAGACAGAATATTTTTTATTTTTTAAATTTATGGATTTAAGTAATAAGAATCAATTTATTCGCATTAAATTTTTCCTATTCTTTAAATTAATAGTTTTTAGTAGCAAGAATCAATTTAGTCAGACTAAAATATTGCTCTTTTTTAAACTTATGGTTCTAAGTAGTAAAAATCAGTTTAGTCAGACAGAATATTTTTTAATCTTTAAATTTAAAGTTTTAAGTAGTAATAATCAATTAAGTCAGACGTAAAGTTTTCTCTTTTTTAAATTTATGGTTTGAAGTAATAAGAATCAATAATGTTTGGGTAGAATTTTATCAAAATTAGTTTTAAATAATTGAAATCTTTTGGAAAATTTTATTAAAATATTAGATATTGAAAATCATTAAATTGAGGAAAAATTTTGAAAATAATTGAATTTCTCAAAAATTAAATTTTGTTTAGTGCTTTTAACTAACATTCTTCTATAAATCCATTGTTTTTAATAATTGAATAAATATACCTATCATTATATTAAAAAAATTTAACTAATTTCAAAAAAATTTGAATTATTCAAATTTTTCAAAAATCAAAGTTCTTCAAAATTTCTAATTAACCTCATTCAAAATAAAAATTTCCTAAAATTTAAAAATTATTGTTCATTATTCACTCAAATTTGTTAAATCATTACAAATATTTAAAGGTACTAATGAATAAAAGAAAAATTATAATAATAATAATAATAATAATATAAAAAATATATATAAAGAATCAAGAATAATAATAAAAAAATAATAATAATATTATTAATAATAATAGTAATAGTAAGAATAATAATGATGATTGTTTTAAAAAAATTTATAATTTTGTTTATACATTTGCTAATAATAATTTATTAATTTTCTTTATTTTTTATTTGTCTTCGAAATTTTTTGAAAAAAATGTTGTATTAAATTTAAAACCCCACTCGGGACCAAATTGAATATTTCGCAGACAATTTGCCGCATAAATATTTCTTTCTATTTATTTAAAGTATTCTCGGATCCCAAGAAAAAAACTGATAGACTCTAATTATTTATTTATACACCTATATAATTTGGAAGGGGAAAATAGAACAATAAAAAAAATGAGAAAAGCACAAAACAGAGTTTTTATGAATTTAAATTTCCTCCTACGAACATTTTTCTGACTCTTGTTTACCGTGACGTGCCGACAGTTTGTATAAACTTCAACCCCAAATAAGATTCCTCTAGAGAAAAATTTTAATTAGCATATTTTTAATACATTTTTATAAAAGTTATCTTTATATTTATACATAATATGTATATACACAAAATATACAAACACGCATTGTATGTACTTATATGTATACAAATAACAAACAAAGTTTTTTTTTTTAAATTTACCCAGTAATAGAAAAATATATAATACAAATTTTGTAAGAAATCTTCTCAAATAAATAAGATTTATAAAACTTTGAAGGGAACAGAAAACTAATGTGTGAGCAAAGAAAAATTATATTTTGATTATAATATTTTTTCCGAATTAAATATTTCTAGGGAGAAGAAAAATAATTTAAATTTTTGATTAAATGCATTGAAAAAAAAGGAATGGAAAAAAATTGTATTTCAAAAAAATTTAGAACGTATATTAAGTATATGGACATGGTAAAAGAGCTCCTGTTTCGTATAAACGTGTGCTGTCAGTTTAAGTACAAGCGCAACTGAAACCCGATAGAACGAATAAAAATTCCAGTTCCTAAGACATCACGAGAAGGCGAAGAAGCAAATACCACTGCGTCCTTTTATATACGTTTCAACCTTCTAAGTGCTGTTAAAACATTCTTTTCTGTTTTCTACGTAAATATAACAAGAATTTAATAATAATTCTCAAATTTATATACAAAATTGATAGAAAACAAAGTTATTAAAATGTACTTTATTATATTTTTTTTACACTCTATAGAGATTAATGTGAAAACGAAATAAATGTACTATCGATCGAGGGGCAATTTTTTTCTCTCTACCTGTAGGAAAATTAGAAATATCAATCAAAATCTATAAACCTGAATTCTCGTGAAAAGTCGCTCATCAATTTAAATATGCAAATAAAATAATAAATAATGAAATAATATTACATTTTTTATTACCTATAATTTAAAGAATATATATTTTGCCAAAAAAAAAAAATTGATTTTTACTGCTCAAATCTAAACTCAGAAAGATTATTTAAAATTTGATGAGGGAACATAAATTAATTTTTACTACTCAAAACAATAAATTTAAAATAGAGCAATAATTCAATCTGAATAAATTCATTCCTTATACTGAGAGACATAAATTTAAAAAAGGACAAACTTTCAGTCTGACTGAATTAATTCTTACACTATACTTGAAACCACAAATTCAAAATGTAGACAAAATATTCTGTCTGACTAAATTGATTTTTACTACTTAGAACCATAAATTTAAAGAATAACAAGTTATTGGTCTGACTAAATTGATTTTTACTACTTAAAACCATAAATTTAAAGAATAACAAATATTTGTCTGACTAAATTAATTTTTACTACTTATAACCATTAATTTAAAGAATGAAAAATATTCTGTCTGACAAAACAAATTTTTACTGCTTAATACTATAAATTTAAAAAATTAGAAAATAAAAGCATAAAATAATTTAAAAGAAAAACAATTAAACTTTTTCAAAAAATTAATTCTACAGAATTGTTAGTTAAAAGTATAAAAAAATCAGATTTTCAAAGATTTTAATTTAAAACCTCTTCAAATATTAAATTTTTCTTCTAAAAATTTACGCTCTAATGCTTTTAATGTTCAGTTATTATCTAAAATTTTAACTGAAATTCATTTTTTCATCAATATTTATTAGAAAATTGTTCGAGAATTCAATTATTTATTTATTAATTTATTTCTATATTTTACAATCAATTAAATACAAAAGTATATAATTTATTGAATAATTGAATATTTCTCAAAATTGAATTCTCATAAAGAATTTTATCAATAAATTTTTAAATCATTAAATTCTGTTGACGAATTTTAATAAAATTTTTAAGAATAATTACATTTTTTCGAGGAATTCGATTAAAATTGAATTAAAAATAATTGAAATTCTGCGATAAGTTTTATTATTTATCAAAATAGTTGAATTCCTGCAAAGAATTTTATTAAAATTTTTGAAAAAAATTGAATTCCTGAGAAGAATTTTATTGTTTGTAAAAATAATTGAATTCCTGCAAAAATGTTATCATTTATGAAAATTATTGAATTCTTAAAACGAATTTTGCTATTTATAAAAAATATTTGAATTCTTACAACGAATTTTTTTGTAATTTCTGAAAATAATTGAAATTTTGTAGAAGAATTTTATTATATATATGAACATAATTAAATTCTTACAACGAATTTTGTTATTTATAAAAATATTTGAATTCTTGCAACGAATATTTTTGTAATTTTTGAAAATAATTGAATTTTTTGAGAAGAATTTTATTATTTATAAAAATAATTGAATTCCTGCGAAAATTTTATTATTTGTGAAAGTAATTGAATTATTGCAACAAATTTTTAAAAATAATTGAATTCCTCAGAGGAATTTTATTATTTGTAAAAATAATTGAATTCCTGCGAAAATTTTATTGTTTATGAAAATAATTGAATTCTTGCATCGAATTCTTTTGGGATTTTTGAAAATAATTGAATTTTGGAGAAGAATTTTATTATTTATGAAGATAATTGAAATTTTTACGAGAATTTGTTAAAAAATTTGGGAAATATTTGAATTCCTGTGATATTTTTATTATTTATATGAAAATATTTCAATGTTTTCGTAGAAGTTTATAAAAATTTGTTTTAAATAATTGAATTTTTTGGAAAATTTTATTAAAATAGTAGATATCGAAAATCATTGATGTGAGGAAAATTTTTGAAAATAATTGAAATTTTGACAAAAAATGTATTAAATTTTTTGATAATAATTGAAGTTTGGAGAAGAATTTTATTATTTATGAAGATAATTGAAATTTTGACGAGAATTTTTTTAAACTTTTGAACATAATTGAATTTTTACAATAATTTGTAACTTCTCAAAAATGCAAATTTTTTTAATGTTTTTAACTAAAATTCTTCTATAAATCCATTATTTTTAATAATTAATTAGACACATATATTAAAATTAAACTATTATTTTAGAAGAATTTGAAATATTACAATTTTTCAAAAATCTAATTTCTAATTAAATTCATTCAAAATTGAAGTTTTATAAAATTTCAAATTAATACCTTTTGAAGTTCATCTATTTATAAATGAAGTTATTTAATTAGAAATTATTTTTAGAAATAGAAAAAATTAAAGGTTTCTTGGTAATTTTATAGTTTATGAGACCAACAAAAAAACACAAATATTCCGAATTTTCTTACGAATTCGAAAAATTTAAAGACTAAAAAATATTTGGTCTGACTAAACTGATTTTTACTACTTAAAACCATAAATTTAAAAAAGAAAAAACTTTCAGTCTGACTAAATTGATCCTTACTACTTAAAACCATGAATATAAAGAATAACAAATATTTGTCTGACTAAACTAATTTGTACTACTTAAAACTAAATTTATTTTTACTACTGAAAACCATAAATTGCAAAAGAACAAACTTTCAGTCTAACTACATTCATTTTTACTATTTAAAACCATAAATTTAATGAAGGAAAACATTCAGGCTGACTAAATTTATTCTCAACACTTAAAACCATAAATTTAAAGAATAACAAATTCTTGGTCTGACTAAATTGATCCTTACTACTTAAAACCACGAATTTAAAAAAGGACAAACTTCCAGTCTGACTAAATTAATTCTTACCACTGAAAACCATAAATTTAATGAATGACAAATTTTTTTTTTTACCAAATTGATCCTTAATATTTAAAAACTTAAATTTAAAGAAGGTCTGAATAAATTGATTATTACTAGTTAGAGCCAGAAATTAACTTTGAAGTTAGTTTTCGTGTATGCTTTTATTTTTTTGTTTTTTTTTTTCTTTAAAAAATATTGTTTGACAGATCGAAGAAATGCAGGAATTTTTTCATGATTTATAATAAAACAATATTTGAAATTAGAAAATATAAAAGAATTTTAAATTCAAATCTTTTTAAATTTAATAACTTATAAGAAAATTTTTATAAAACATGAAGATAGCGATTGCTCCGAGTCGAAGACTCGAAGTGATCGATTTTTTTTATGTTTTATAATAATTAAAAATGACCAAGTGATAAAATCATTGTTTTATATTACAAGAATATTATTACAGTAACTTTTTCAAAATTATTTTCATCATTTCAAATCAATTATTATTTTCTACAATTTTTAATTATTTTTTATGAAAATAATTGAATTATTGCTAGGGAAGTTATAAAAAATTTGTAATTAATTGAATACCTCTGGGAAATTTTTATTATTTATGAAAATATTAAAATATTTGCGTACTATTTTTGGGAATTTGAAATTGATTTGAAAATATAATTGAACTTTGGGCAAGAATTTTGTTATTTATAAAGTTATTTGGGATTTTGACGAGAATTATTTTTAAATTTGAAAGATAATTGAATTTTATGAGAAGAATTTTATTACTCTTGAAAATAATTGAATTTCTGCAATTATTTGTAATTATTCTCTAAAATTGAATCTTTTTAGTGTTTTCAACAAAAATTTAAATTAGAAAATTTTTAAATTCTATTATTTTTAAAATTGCTACTTTTTTTAAAAAAAGTAAGCAATAATTTTTGTATATTTCTTTTTGTTTTTTGTTATGATTGCCAAAGAAACATTTTGTAAAATATTTATTGCCTATCATTAAATAAATATTTATTTGTATTAACGTCGCAAATAATTTTTTTTAAGTCAATTAAATTGTTTACACTAAAAAAAAAGTTTTACTTTCAGCCTATTTTTGAGGCTGAATTTAAGGTGTAAACGGAGTCAGCCCCGTTAAACAAGGACAGACTTATGTGAAATACATGGGCTGAATTTAAGGTGTAAACGGAGTCAGACTTTTTTTTTCCTGTGTTATTTGCTTCAAATACGGAAATTATTAATTCCAATATGATTTATTTGATCTAAATGAAAATTGTTTAATTGAAAATTTATTATAAAAAATATAGAGGAAGAGAAAGAAACAAGTGGAAAATTTTCAAATATAGAGTAATAATTTCTAGTAAAATTAAAGCAGTAGCTCATTTTCTATTAAACAATTGTTATTATTTTTTTCTTTCTTCTTTCTTTTTGACATTTATTTTTAATTATTACGTGACGCTTCGTATAAATCGAAGCAATAAATTCTTAATATTTCTCATATGTCATACGTGATATATAAGCGTTGTTTTTTGCACAATATTCTCATCTCAATTCCTGACATGAATTCGTCCCTTTCTTTCCTTTATTCGCGAAGAAAAAGAAAAAAAAACTTCTTCAGTAGTCATTTCGTTACAACTGATGGAAAAAAATGAACATTGGTCAAGAAACAAAAGGAAATTAAACAAAATATAGAAAATTTTTCTTCAACATCAAATAATTACATTAACAATATTAATAATAATAATTATTATTATTATTATTATTATTATTATTTTTATTTTTATTTTTGTTTTTATATCAGGTATTATGACTATTACTAGCATATTTTAAAATAATAATACCTACATTAATAATATTTAATATTAAATAATAATTTGTAATAATTATCTTGACATTAGTTATTATAATAACTATAATCACTATTTCTTATAATAATAATTATTTATTATAAGAAATAATTATTATTTCTTATAATAAACCAACCAATTATTATTGGTCATTTAGTAATTAATTAAATATTACTAATAAATTATTAGTTATTAGTTTTTGCAGTAAATACCCTCCTAAATTATTATTTTTAACTGAAAACAATTTTGTTTAAATAATGTCGCTTCCTCATGAAAGGAATTGTTTGTTATTATTTTAACTAATTTAAATTAAATTAGAATTTTCAATAATTTTGTAATTTAAGACATTTAAAAAGAAAAATTGCAAAAAAATTAGGAAACAAAAAGAATAAAGATAAACAACTGACTTCAAACTGAAAACCAACATCCTGAATACAACGATTATTAATAATAGATTTAAATTATTAATACTATTATTTCTAAGTTTCATCACTCTTATTATTATTACTATTATTACTTATTTTTATATCTACTATATTAATATTACTATCGTAATTAATAATATTGAAAATTACTTAAACTTACTATAATAATACAGTCAATATTTGAACAAGCGCTCCCATATCCTTTTTCTCAAAAATAATAGGCAAAAGTAAATGAAAATAGTTTTGATGACGATATAAAAAATTAATTATTTTAATTGATAAACCATACCCTTGCTTTGTCGTCATAAAAAAAATTTTGTTGCTTCTTTTTTAGAATACAAACTAACATTATGTTTACATATTATTTTTACTTGAATGACAATTATTGACGAATGCGAGAACAAATGCATTGTTGTTTTTGCGTAAAATTAATTTTCTCCGTGAGATTGAAATTTATGTTTGTTTATTTTCTGAACAAATTGATTTCATGTAAATGATTTAACATTTCATTAAATTATATTCAAATAAAGATGATTTCTTTTGCAAAAATAATATTATTTTTAATTTTAATTTTCTATTTTTATGTTTGTATATATATTTAAATTTTAATTTAATGTAATTTTAATTATTTGTTTTGAATAAAGAGAATATTTCACCATATATATTTCATATTGAGAATTCAAAATTAAAAATTATATTTAATTAATTGAAAAAAATAATAAATTTATTTCAAAAACAGAATTTCGTTGAAGAATTTTATTATATTTATGAAAATAAATAAATAATTCAATTTTTGCAAAGGATTTTTGTAAAAATAAAAATAAGATAATAATAAATAATAATAATAATAAATAATAATAATAATAATAATAATAATAATAATAATAATAATAATAATAATAATAATAATAATAAATAATAAAAATAAGAATTGAATTCTTTCCAGGAATTTTATTTAATTTGTATTAAAAATAATTTAACTCTTGCAAAAAATTTTATTTATTTATAAAAATATTTAAATTCTTGTAAAGAATTTTCGTAATTATGAAAATAATTGAATTTCTTGCAATTAAAATTTTATTAAATTATGTATGAAGATAATTGAATTCTTTCGAGAAATTATATTACACTGAGAAAACAATATATTTAAATCAAACATAATTATCTTTACTATACAGATAAACAAAAATTAATTCAAACATATTTTTTGGTTGGATACTTATTTTTGAAATATGAATTTGGATTAAAAATTTTTAGAATTCATATAAGAAAATTCTGAATTTTTGTGTTGTTTTTTTTGCCTCATAAACTATGAAATTACTACGAATTCAAATACACTTCCTTCAATTTTTTTCTATTTCTGACAATAATTTATTTTTTAATAACATAATTCTTGAAGAACTATAATAAAATTATTACTTATAAACTATTTAATGAATAATTTTATTTAATTATTCAAAAAATTATTGAATTTTAAGAGTTGCGTTCACAATGTTCATAAATAGACAATAGAAAAAATAGATAAATTTTATTCAAAAACACTAAAAAAATTGAATTTTGGAGAAGATACAAATAATTACAGAAACTCAGTTATTTTTTAAAGTAACAAAATTCTTCGCAGAAATTCAAATATGTTCAAAAATCTTTAAAAAATATTTGGCAAAATTTCAATTATTTTCCTCAATTCAATGATTTTCAATATCTACTACATATTTTAATGAACTTTTCCAAAAGAATTCAATCATTTAAAAAAATTTTTGATAAAATTCTTTGCAAAAATTCAATTATATTTTCAAAATGTAACAAAATTCTTCGCAGAAATTCAATTATGTTCGAAAATTTAAAAAATGCTTGTTAAAATTTCAATTGTCTTTATAAATAATAAAGCTCCGAAATAATTTATAAATAATTTCTGCTCCGAAAATCAATTATTTTCAAAAATTTTAATAAAACTCTTGGCAAAACTTCAATTAATTTAAAAATTTTCCCTCAACCCAACCATTTTAAATGTCTACTATTTTAATAAAATTTTCCAAAAAATTTAATAATTTAAGAAAAAATTTTATAAAATTCTACGAAATTCCTCGGAAAATGAAATTATTTTTAAAAATTTGATTAAAATTCTTCAAAAGAATTGAATTAATTTTTAAAATTTTGATAACATTTTTTATGAGAATTCAACTTTAAAAAACATTCAATTTTATTATTCAATAAATAATTTATTTTTGTATTTAAATAATTAAATTCTCGTAGAATTTTCTAGTAAAAATTGATTTAAAAATGAATTTCAGTTAAAATTTTAGATAATAATTGAATATTAAAACCATTATAACATAAATTTTTAGAAATAATTGAATTTTGAAAAGGTTTCAAACTAAAATCTTTGAAAATCTCTGAATTTTTTTTACTTATTAAAAATTCTGTTGAACTAATTTTTTTGAAAAAGTTTAATTGAAATTTTTTGTATCTAATTATTTCAAATTTTTATTTTCTATTAAATAATTGAAGAATTGTTAGTTAAAAATATGAAAAATTCAAATTTTCAAAGATTTCTACTACTATTTCTTACTATTTTAATAAAATTTTCCAAAAGAATTTAATAATTTAAGAAAAAATTTAATAAAATTCTACAAAATTCCTCGGAAAATTAAATTATGTTTTAAAAATTTTTTTAAAATTCTTCAAAAGAATTGAATTATTTTCAAAAATTTTAATAACATTTTTTATGAGAATTGAATTTTGAGAAACATTCAATTATTCAATAAGTAATTTATTTTTGCATTTAAATAATTGAATTCTCGTAGAATTTTCTAATAAAAATTGATTTAAAATTTTAGATAATAATTGAATGTTAATAGCATTATATAGCTTGAATTTTTAGAAATAATTGAATTTTGAAAAGTTTTCAAATTAAAATATTTGAAAATTTGAAATTCTCATACTTTTTAACTAACAATTCTGTAGAATTAATTTTTTTGAAAAAGTTTAATTGAATTTTTTTCGAAATTATTTAAAGTTTTTATTTTTATTTATTTTTTATAATCTATTTAATTAAAGAATTTCCGAATAATCGAAATTTCGTAAAATTGAATTGTAAACAAATGGATTTGAAAATTCTCAAAGAACTTTTTCAAAAATTATTAATTGTTAATTGAATTTTTTTCCCTATATAATTCTAGACTCACGGTTAAAATTTGTTTCACAGCTTGTAAAAAATAAAAAGTATCCACTTAAAAAAAAAATTAACGTTTACAAAAAACCGATGTAAAATATAAATTTCCTTTTTAGAATTAATGAAGCACTGGAAAATTCTGTATATACAAAGATGGAATTTATAAAAATGAGCAAATATTTTCTCGCATCTTTGAAAATAAATTTTAAGAGCGAAAGAAAGCATTGCCCACGTGATTAGTATAGAGATACATATAAATATGTGTGTGGGTGTGGGGAAGAGGGGGGGGGGGGTGAAAAATAGCACATTCACAAAAAGAAGTATATAAAATTTGTTGTGGATTAAAGTGAGAGGAGAATTTTTGTAAAGCCTTATATATATATATATCTAAACGCAAGGACAAAAAGAAAAATAATAAAAATTGTCTTATCTTCAGTATCAGCGTTGCGTGAAATCCGCTGTCAGTGCATTGAAAAGAGTTCTCTCCTCGGAGGCGTTGAATGCGCGGTAATTCTATGGGATGTGAAAATCATTAGAATTCACAAGAGTTCGAATGCACATAAACACTGAGCGTTGGTAAATTGATTTGTCAATGAATAACATCAACATAAGATAATATATATTAATTGGTATTAGTCTTCTCAATATATAGACGGATTATTTTGCTTTGACTTTCCAAACTAAATATAGAAAACATTTTTCTGATCTGGTTTTAAAAACATTATACTCGTAGAAATTTTCTGATTTTTAATTATAAATAACGATTTTTGTGGGTGAACTTTTGGAGAAAAATAAAATTTGATATAAATTCAGATACTTTTTTTTGTGTTTCATAAGATGTATGTTATTCTATATATTAGAAATTTTCAGAGAACTCATATCAAATTTGATAATTATTTCTTCAGAGTTTTCAGAATAATCACGAGTGCGTTGTCCACTTTTTTCGAAATAAGCGAATAAATAAGTAAAACAAAATTTAATTTCTTTATTTTTTTCAAGTATCTTTGATAATTTTTCTTTTTAAAATGTCTAAAAAAAATGAAAAATAAATTACTTAGGTTTTTAAAAATTTTAATAACTCAAATTCTTCTGAAATATGTTAAATTTTTTAATATACATATATTTAATTAATTATTAAAAATAGTGGATTTATAGACGAATTTTACTCAAAAACACTTTAAAAAATTGAATTTTGTAAAAATTATAAATGATTGCATAAATTCAATTATTTTTTCAAAAGTAATCAAATTCTTTTCCAAAATTCAATTATTAAAAAAAATTTTAATAAAATTCTTGGTAAAAATTGAATTTTTTAAAAATTTTTAATAAAAATTTTGGCAAAATTTCAATAATTATTTCCAAAAATTTTTTTCAATTTCATATAAATTCAATTATTTACAAATTTTTTTTTATAAATTCCTTCGCAATAATTTAATTATTTTCAATAAATAATAAAATTTTTTACAGGGATTGAATTATTTTCATAAATAATAAAACTCATTGCAGAATTTCAATTATTTTTAATACAATTTTAATCGAATTCCTCGAAAAATGTAATTGTTCTTAACAATTTTATTGGAAATCGTCAAAAGGAATAAATTATTTAAAAATGTTTTGATAAAATTCTTTATGAGAATTCAATTTTAAGAAACATGCAATTATTCCATCAATTATTTATTTTTGCATTTAAATAATTGAATTCTCGTAAAATTTTCTAATAAAAATTGATTTAAAAATGAATTTCAGTTAAAAATTTTTTATTATTATTATTATTTGGAAATTTAAATAATTATCATTCTCGGAAAATGCAAAGTAAAAGTTTTTTAAAAAATTGACATATCAACTTTTGGCCGCTTGCTCCTCATTTATTATTCAAATTATTTAAATATTCAAATAATATATTTGAATATTAAAAGCATTATAGCATGAATTTTAAGAAATAATTGAATTTTTAAAAGGTTTCAAATTAAATTCTTTGAAAATCTTAATTTTTCATACTCATAACCAACAATTCTGTATAGAATTAATTATTTTGAGAAAGTTTAATTGAATTTCTTTCTGAAATTATTTGAAGTGTTTATTTTTTAATACGTATTCAATTGAAGAATTTCTGAATAATTGAAATTTCGTAAAATTGAATTGTAAACAAATGGTTTTGAAAATTCTCAAAGAACTTTTTCAAAAATTATTAAAGATAATTGATTTAAAGAAGAATTTTATTTAAAAATTATTGAAAATAATAATTGAATTAAAATGATGAAAATAATTTTAAAAAAATTGCAGTAAAAATATTCCTATTATATAAAATAATGATATTATCACTCGGTTATCTTTAATTTATTATAAATATTGTTAAATTTCAAAAAGGTTTGAATTGGAAATTTTTGAAAATCTTGATTCCCGTGGAAAAATAATAATGATTAAATAATTATTTAGAAAATATGTTATTGATGATCTCGAATAATTTTACAATCATTTTTAACAAATAGAAATTTTGTAAATATTTTTTCCAAAATAAATTTAAAATTTCTTAAACAAAATTTGATTTATAACATTTTTTTTTACTTAAAACTTGTACTTTGTTTTTTGAACTGTAATTGAGAAGCAGAAATTGTGCAAAATATTTTCTACTTTCTAATTTTAATTTTTCAACAATTTTTTAATTTTTTAAAAAAAAGGAAAAAATAGCTGCATAATTTTAATTTGTCAAAAAATTAAGTATTTCATATTAAAAAAAGGATAGTATTTTTTAATTTTGAATCTGATATTATAATTATAAAAAATAGTAAATAAATTGTATATGTTAGTTTTGAGAAATTTTAAATAAATTTCAAATAAAATTTTTTAACTAAATGGCATTAAATTAAAATATCTAAATGGCATTGATAAAAACTTTCCTCGAAGAAATTTTTTCTTTTCTTAAATCTTGTACAAGTTATAACATCAAGTTTTCAATTTAAAAATAGTTAATTTTTCTTTCTATGGAATCTTTCGAGGCTGTTTCCTTATTTCTCTTCTTCAAAATTAGTATTTTTTAAAAGTTGTATTCTTTATTGTAAAATAGTATCAGAGAGTGAGAAGAGAAGCAACATGAAGCAACAGGTGACTCATTCAGACGTGCTTGTTTTTTCAGTAGAGAGAGAGAGAGAGAAAGAGAAAAAGAGACGCCTGTATAAAAGCAATTTTAAAAGAAGGGAATTTCTTCAATGTCAATTTTTCTTGTCTAAAACTTTACACAAACTCTATTTTTTGAAATAATTTTCTACAATTTTTTTTCATTACAAAAAATTATACCTATTTACTTCTCTTTTTTATTCCCTTATAAAGTTTAGCTTTTCTTTACTGTCAAATAATTTCTTTCATTTCCTAAAAACGTAATTTTTTTCAATTATTTTTGTATTCTTTTCTCTTTTATTTTATTCAGTTTCTATAAATTCTAATTACTAGTTTCAAAAGTCGCTTAGTGTCAGCAAAGATATCTTCATGTTTTATAAAAATTTTAATTCCCATAAAATTTTTCAAAAAAAAATTAAATTATTTACAAAAATTATAATAAAATTCTAAGCAAGAATTCAATTATTTTTAATACAATTTTAGATAAATTTCTCGAAAAATAAAATTATCTTCAAAAATTTTTTGCAAGAATTAAATTAGATACATTTCACAAAAATAATGAAATTCTTCGCTGAAATTTCAAACTTTTCAAAATTTACATTTTTAAATTAATATCTACAAGTTTTCAAAAGAATATAATTATTTCAATAAAATGTAATAAAATTCGTTGCATAAATTCAATTATTTTTACAAGTAATAAAATTTTCAACATCAATTTAATTATTTAAAAAAAATTGATAAAATTCGTTGTAAGAATTCCATTATTTTTATAAATTATAACATTTTTCTGAGGATTTCAATTAGGGTAAGTGCGTCAATTGCTGCGGGTGCTTCAGTTTCTGCGGCATTTTAATAATTTAAGTGAATACATTTGTTCAGGGCACAAATAATTTTGAAATTTTTTTAAAAAATTACTTAACGATGTAAGTTTTAAAATAGATATAGGAAGTATATACCAAAACTTAATATTTATGTATTTTATTTTAATTAAAAGTTGACGTGTTCAAGGTTTTATTTATTTTCATTGCTAACTTTGCTGGCGGTGCAAAAATACCTACATAAAAAAGGCTTTATTATTGTTTTTAGACTTAAAGTGGTTATTATTATGATGATTTTAGATAAAGAAAACCTTGTTTTAAAAGAAACATTAAACTTTACTTTATTTTTGTCTGTTATTATATTTTATTTTTAAGAGTAGTAATTAACACAGAATTTGGGCTTGATTTAATTTCTGCGCCCTCAGAAAATCAACTAAGACTGGTTACAATAGACTATCTATTTTGAAAAAGAGCAAGAAAAAATTATGAAAATGAAAGAAAAAATGAAGATTATGGAGGAAAAACTAAAGAAAATTTAATAAATACATAAATTAATTAAGGAAGAATTTTGTTATTAGGTTTTAACTAAATGTTTCAAAAATGTGATAATTCAAAAATTATTTGTTACTTTTGTTAATATATGATATATATTTATTTTTAATAAATTCATATTCTATTCAATTAAGCATTGATTAAAATCATTTTCTTATTTTGATTTCATAGTAGTTTGCGGTATTATACACATAAACACGAAATTATGCGCAGAAACTGACCCACAGGAATTAAATTCGCGCAGCAACTGATGCGCAGCAACTGACTCAAACGCGCAGAATTAAACGCATTGAATATTATTTTTAATTCATTAAATTTATTAAAATAAATTATATTTTAGAGATGTTATTTATTGTAAACATATCTTAATAACACAAACTACAAATTTAATAAGACATAAGTTCAATTTGATCAATATAAAAATTATATTTTATAGTTAAAAGACGTCTTGACCAAAATACCGCAGGAATTAGTACACTTACCCTATTTATAATACAATTTAAAGTCAATTCCTAGAAAAATGGAATTATTCTCTTAATTTTTTTGTAAGAATTTAATTACATTTCACGAATATAATGAAATTCTTTGTTGAAATTCAAATATTTTCACAATTTACTTTTTTAATAAAAGTTCTCAAAAGAATTCAATTATTTAAAGAAATGTAATAAAATTCGATGCAGGAATTCAATTATTTTCATAAATAATAAGATTTGTTTACATTATTTCAATTATTTAAAAAAAAATTTGAAAAAATTCATTGCAAGAATTCAATTACTTTTATAAATTAATAAAATTCTTCACAGGATTTCAATTATTTTTAATACAATTTTAAGTAAATTCTTCGAAAAATGTCACTATTTTCAAAAATTCATGCTATAATGCTTTTAATATTCAATTATTATCTAAAAATTTTAACTAATATTAATTTTAAAATCAATTTTTAGTGGAAAATTCTACAATAATTCAATTATTTAAATAGAAAAATAAATAATTTATTGAATAAATGAATGTTTTTCGAAACTAAATTATCATAAAGAATTTTATCAACAAATTTGAATTTTCTCGAGAAATTTAAATAAAATTTTCAAGAATAATTAAATTTTTCGAGAAATTCAATTAAAATTGTATTAAAAATAATTGAAATTCTATGATGAATTTTATTATTCATGAAAATAATTGAATTTTTGTAAAAAATTTTATTATTTATGAAAATAATTGAATTTCTGCAATCATTTGTAACTTCTCCAAAATTCAATTTTTTCCAGTTACTTAAATAAAAATCCCTGACTTTTCCCTGAATTCCCTGACCTGTGGCAACCCTGATTATATCGTTTTAAGTAGAAGGAATCAATTCAGTCAGACAGGATATTTGTTTTATATTCAAATTTAAAGTTTTAAGTAGTAAAAATTTATTTAGTCGGAAAAATATATTTTATATTTTAAATTTACAGTTTTAAGTAGTAAAAATGAATTTAGTCAGACAGAATATTTATTTTATTTTTTCAGTTGAAACATTTAGGAATTAAAAGAAGATTTAGTGAGGCAAATGTAGGCATTTGTTATTATTTGAATTTATAGTTTCAAGCAGTAAAAATCAATTTCGTCGAGCTGAAAGTATTTTCTTTTTTAAATTTATGGTTTTAAGTAGTAAAAATCAATTATAGTCAGACAGGATATTTGTTATTTGATTGTTATTTTTTCAATTTTAAACTTTAGATAATAAAAAAAAGTTTAATCAGACAAACATTTATTATTTTTTAAATTTATGATTTTAAGTAGAAAAAATTAATTCAGGCAAACTGAATTTTTCTTATTTTTTTATTTTAGTTTTAAGTAGTAAAAATCAATTAGTTAGAATGAAAATTTTTTCTTCATTAAATTTATGGATTATGGTTTAAAGTAGTGATAATCAATTTTTTAGTCAGACTGAAAGTGTTTTCTTTTTTAAACTTATGGTTTTAAGTAGTAAAAATCAATTTATTCAGACTGAAGTTTGTTCTTCTTTTAATTTATGATTTTCAGTAGTAAGAATCCATTTAGTCAGACAGAATTTATGCTCTTTTTTAAATTTATGGTTTTAAGTAGTGAAAATCTATTTAGTCAGACAAAATGTTTATTATTTTTATAATTTTAAACTTTAAGAGACAAAAAAACAGTTTAGTCAGACAAATACATTTCTTACTTTCTAAATTTATTGTTTTAAGTAGTATAAATGTATCTAGTCAGACAACAAATTTGTTATTTTTTAAATTAATGGTTTTAAGCAGTATAATAATCATTTTAGTTAAACTAAATGTTTTTTCTTTTTTAAATTTACTGTGTTAAATGGTAATAACCAATTTAGTCAGACTGGAAGTTTGTTTTTTTAAATTTATGATTTTCAGTAGTAAGAATCAATTTAGTCAGGCAGAATTTATGCTCCCTTTTAAATTTATATTTTTAAGTAGTCAAAATGTTATTAGTCAGACAGAATGTTTATTATTATTTAAATTTATAGATTTATTAAGTAGTAAAAATATATTTAGTCAGATATATTGTTATTCTTTAAGTTTAAAACTTTAAGTAGTAAAAAAATTTAGTCAGACAATTATATTTGCTATTTTTTGAATTTATATAACTTCAAATAGTAAGAATCAATTTAGTCAAACCTTAAATTTGATTATTTTAAAAATTTAAAGTTTTAAGTAGTAAATATTTGTTATTTGTTCAATTTTAAACTTTAGATAGTAAAAAACTGTTTAGTCAGACAAATATATTTGCGTTATTCTTAAATATATAATTTTAAGTAGTAAAAATGTTAATAGTCAGACAGAATGTTTATTATTATTTAAATTTATAGTTGTAAGTAGTAAAAATACATTTAGTCAGACATGATATTTGTTATTCTTTACACTTAAAGCTTTAGGTAGTAAAAAACTTTAGACAGGCAAATATATTTGTCATTCTTTGAATTTGTATTATAGCTTCAAGTAGTAAGAATCAAATTTAGTCAGACAGGATAATAGTTTTGAATTCAAAGTTTCAAGTAGTAAAAATCAATTTAGTCAGATGGAATATTTGTCATTCTTTAAATTAATGAAAAATAACAAAAATAATCCACTAAATAGAAAAATTATTTAATTCAAATAATCGATTATTATTTATTTGTTATAAAATAAATTTTACTTGAATCGAATAATTTTCGTTGAAATTTAATAAATTGTATTTGAACCAAAAATTTCAGTTTTTGAAGAAAAACCATTTAGGTAATTAACTATTTAATTAACCATTTAATTAAGAAAATAAAAATTATTTCTTGCAAATAAATATTTATTTAATGAATAAATTACATTTTACAAAACTTCTCTTTTGACAAAAAATATGAATTTTGATATATTTGATTATTTCTATAAAAGTAAGTTTTCTAGAAAATTATTTTTGCACAAATAAATCATTTTTTTCAGTACATGCACAATTCTTACTTTCTTAGAATTTTTAATTCGAAATTATGTCAATTCATTGAAAATAAGAAAAAAAAATGGTGCGAATTAATTAAAAAATAATCAATGGAGATGATTGATGTTTTTTTCAAGGTTTTCGATATATTTTGAAATGTAACGAAATGGGAAATTTTTTCTTCATTTTTTTTTTTTTTTTAACAAACTTGAACTGGTTAGATGCACATACATGTATGTGTAGTTTCATTTCGAATTTGACCTAGTAAGTTTGTGAAGCTCGAGTCCAGCCAAGTAGAAAATTAAGATCGGAACGCGGAACATGATCTTCTTGTCTCATAAGACAAAAATTACACTCTTCATTCTCCACATTCCTTTTCATGAAGCGCCCTTCAAAATAGTTTTGCGAAATAGAAACGATTTTTTTACCCTTCAAAAACCCTTTCAATTACCTCGCAACTGAACTTATGAAAAAATACCGAAAAAAGGCAAAATAAAATTTTTTATTTTACATAGTTTGGTTATTATTTTTTATTTAAATTCTTTTATCACTCAAAAAAACTATTCCTGTTTTTAAATTATTTTCCTATTTAATAAATTTTTCAATTTTCTTTTAAACTTTTAAATACGATATTTTTCATGCAAGAAAAATTGAAACAAAATTCTATCTGGAAATCAGGGAAAAGCAAAATCAAATTTTTGTGTAAATCTTATTGTAAGATAAAAAATAGTAATTCGAAATTTATCAGAAAATAATTTAATATAAAAAATAGTATATAATAGCAGAAAAATAATTTTTAATTTATTTTTTATGGCATTAGATTCAAATGATTAAAAAACACACACAAGAAAGAAAATCGATCGAAGAGAGCGTTACAATGTATGTAAAATAAAATCATTAATATTACATTACGTCTTATAATCTTTGTACCAAAGTATATATACGTATTACGTAACAAGTGAATATTATACTTGTAAAGTAAAAGCAATACCGTTGTAAAGATAAAAAAATTTTCAAAATTTTAAAATAAACCAAATTTCCTAACCAAAATCATCTAAAATTATTTTCGTATTTCATTTAAGTATAATATTTTTTCAGTGGAATTAAACCTTGAAAATAATTATTTTGTTGATATTTGAGCTTAATTTTTTTAAATCTTATATATACAATTTTTTATTTTCATTTATTATTAATCTTTATTATTTATTTCATTTCATTTTATTTCGACCAAGCTTATTAAATGAAAATTGAGTAATATTACAGAATATTTCAACACAAATAAATTTTTAACGACATGTGGTAGAAAAAGTAAATTTTAAAATTAGTTAAATTAATTTTTAATTAATTTAATAAAAATGATGGATTTATTTAGAAGAATTTTAGTTAAAAACACTAAAAAAAATTGAACCTTGGAAAAGTTACAAATGATTGCAGAAATTCAATTACTTTTAAAATGTAACAAAATTCTTCGCAGAAATTCAATTATGTTCGAAAATTTTAAAAATCCTCGTCAAAATTTCAATTTTCTTTATAAATAATAATATTCTGCTCCGAAATTAAATTATTTTCAAAAATTTTAATAAAACTCTCGGCAAAACTTCAATTAATTTCAAAATTTTTCCTCAATCCAACGATTTTCAATGTTTATTTTAATAAAATTTTCCAAAAGAATTTAATAATTTAAGAAAAAATTTAATAAAATTCTACGAAATTCCTCGGAAAATGAAATTATTTTAAAAAATTTTATTAAAATTCTTCAAAAGAATTGAATTATTTTCTAAAATTTTGATAACATTTTTTATAAGAATTCAACTTTAACAAACATTCAATTATTTACACGGAGAAAACTGGAGTGTTAAATTTCGAATGTTAAAAATTTATTTAGTCATTCTAATCTTCTTCATAATATTACTTACACTTTACTATATTTTTTCCTTCGTAAAAGTTTTCACATATTTTATTATTTGTTTTACACTCCAGGAAATTTAAACTAACCAGTTTTTTAGTTGAAGTAACTAACCGCAAATGCAGCAAAAAAATGAACATCGATAAATAAATTTTGACGTTTAAAAATATGGGTTATTGTTTATTTGTGATTTATTTCTGTGGATGTTATAAAATTATAATCTCTATTGAAACAAAATTTAAATTAATTAAAATGTTCAATATTTTAATTATTTTTGTTTTCAACAAAAATTTTTTTTTTTTAAGAATTATTACTAAAAAGACTAAATGAATTCTCAAACTCTTTTATTGACTGAAAAGTTAAAAACTAATTTAAAAAATCAAAAATGTTCTGCGATTTAAAATTTTTATTATCTAAGTTAAATATTTTTAATTGTTTAAATAAATTTTTTACAAATAAAAGTTTATTTTTAAAAATCTAATTAAACAGACAAAATAAAGTACTACACATTACTGGAGTGTAAAACTAATTACGTTTATTTTACACTATATAAATAGTAATTTATAAACAACAGAGTGTTGTCCTATAGTTGACACTGAAAATTTGTCAAGTTTTACAATCCTCAGGGTAAATTTAAGTATCCTTTTTTCTCCGTGCAATAAATAATTTATTTTTCTATTTAAATAATAATTGAATTCTCGTAGAATTTTCTAATAAAAATTGATTTAAAAACGAATTTCAGTTAAAATTTTAGATAATATAATTGAATATTAAAAATTAATTTTTAGAAATAATTGAATTTTGAAAAGGTTTCAAACTAAACTCTTTGAAAATCTGAATTTTTCATGCTTTTAATTAAAAATTCTGTGGAACTAATTTTTTTTTGAAAAAGTTTCATTGTAATTTTTTGTAATTATTTCAAGTTTTTATTTTCTATTCAATTGAAGAATTTCAGAATAATCGAAATTTCGTAAAATTGAATTGTAAACAAATGAATTTGAAAATTCACAAAGAACTTTTTCAAAAATAATTAAAAATAATTGATTTAAAGAAGAATTTTAGTTAAAAATTCTAGAAAATAATAATTGAATTGAAATGATGAAAAAAATTTGGAAAAAATTTGGAAAAAATATTCTTGTAATATAAAATATTGATTTTATTACTCGATCCTCTTTAATTATTATAATATATATAAAACATGAACACAGTTTTTCTAAGGATATTAAAGAGAAAAAAAATGCATCAAAAGTGTTGCGAAGCAACGTTTTGTGTCTCAATTTGATATCCTTAGCAAAAACTGTGAAGATATCGATTTCTTCATGTTTTATAATAATATTCTTATAAGTTATTGAATTTCAAAAGGTTTAAATTTGAAATCTTTGAAAATCTTAATTCCTATGGAAAAATAATAATAATTAAATATTTATTTAAAAATGAAGTTATTGATCTTTCAAATAATTTCATAATTAAAGAATTTCGTAAATAAATGTAATAGAACATTTTTTTAAGTATCTAATCATTTTTCGAGTGAATCAGAATATTCTTTAGGGAAGAAATAAAAATTCTTGTCTGGAAATCAGGAAAAAGTCTGAGAAAAACAAAATTAAATTTTTGTAGCAACACTGATCTAAAAATCATATTTCTTTATGCAAATTTAAGCATAAATACAACTTGTTATCTTAATAATATAAATAGTAAATAAAATCGCACTGAAAATTTGAATAAAAATAATGAAAATCGATAAATATGTAAAAATATTTTTTTAAGTTATTAAAAAAACATTTTTTTTTTTGAAATTTTTTTTCAAAGTGCAAAAAAAACGTATATTTACTTTCATACGACACGCATATCGAACTTTAGGAGGGAGGTGTCTCTTCAAAGAAAGGTCATTTACCATGCAAGGCATGAAACCATATTCTATGTTTACCTAGCGAGAAATTATCGGAAACTGTACACAGATAATGTGATATGCACTGATATCAATTCTAATCATTAAAGTTTACCGTCATATTAGATGCACCTTTTTTGCGATGTGAGGAGAGAAATTATAAACTTGTAAAAAGTGAAAGAAAATGATGAAAAAGAAAAAATACTGTAAACTAGAAAAATACTTTACGTAATCATTATATTATGAAATTTTCCTCTCCTTAAAGGAAAATTATTTGTCCTTTCTCTTATATCTGTTTAAATCCTTATGCGGTATTATATGTTATGACAGTTTTCATGCATACCAATGTCCCGTAATGGTCTTTTTCTTTATCGCGCTTTTTATATGTATTACCTGTTGCAGGAAAAAGTAAATATTGCAACCCATTCTTTTCCTTTATAATAAATAAAATATTTTTCAACAAAATTAAATTCTCTTTCCAAACTTTTAAATTAATTAAAAATTCTTTTGTAATTAATTTTAATATTTGCGATGCCGTCTTACTTATATTTTATAATTTATAATTTATAATTTAAATTTATAATCTATAATTTAACTATAATAATTTCATTCATTCACTTTTTCTGTACCTCACACCTCACACATTACTGATAATATTTTCAAAAATTTTAATAAAATTTCACGAAAGAATTCAATTATTTTCTCAAATTTTAATAAATCCTTCTAAACAATTCAATTATTTTTATAAATTGTAGTAAAATTTTTCGCAAGAATTCAATTAATTTTATAAATAGTAAAATTCTTTGCAGGAATTCAATGATTTTCAAAACAATTTTAATTGAATCAGGGTGGCCACTTTTTTTGTAAAAAAAAATTCACGGTCATTTCCTGGTCCATTCCCGGTCATAAATTATTTTTCCCGGTCATAAATAATAACTCTGAAAATAAATTATTCCATGAAAGATTGAAAGAATTTCCTAATTTTTAGACAAAACTTTGACTTTTTCCCAAACCCTAAAAATATTTTAGTTTACTCTAAAAATAATTTTGAACTTAAATAGATTTTTTGAAATAAATATTTAATTATTATCCATTATTTTTCCATATAGTAGGTACTCAAATTTTTAAAAAAAATTCAAATTTCAAATCCTTTAAATTTGAATAATTTTTAAGAATTGCTACTGCAACTTATTAAAAATTATTTTCAAAATTTCAATTCAATTATATTCTAGAAATAACTAAAATATTTCTAAAATCCACTTGTTTACAAGACAATTTCATGAAATTTTGAAAATTTTTCAATTAAATATTACATATTTAAAAACATAACTAATTTGAAAAAATGTGAATAAAAATATTTTTAAAAACTAACTTATTCAGAGTTTTTAATTAAAATCTTTTAAAATTCAACTTTTCTAAAACTTCAATTTGAAATTTTTTAAAATTCAATCTATAATAATATTAGTAATATTAATTTAACATTCTAAAATATAGAAAAATTTGAATGAATAATTGTAAAAAAAACTAATTGATATTAATGAAAAATACGGTTTTTTAAAATTTATTTTCTAAGAAAAGAAATTTTATTTATTTTTATTTACTTTATTTATTATTCAAAAATTCATTTTTATAAATTTCGTATCACTTTTGTTCTAATTAGTTCAAATTTTTAATAATTCTTATTTGTTTTGTTATAATATTAATTGCAAAAAAATTTTTAAATTGATTTATTTTTCATTATTTTATAGGATGTGAAATTTTTTCTCTTTGAAATTTTTTTGACAAATTTAATTAAAATTATATTTTGTTTAATTATTGTTAGAAATAGAAAGAATTTAAAATTAAATTGAATATTTTCTTTTTCTAAGTCTGTTATGTTGGACAACAAAATTCATAATTTTCTTATAAATTCTAGAAATTGAATATTTTTATACCTAGGTACTTTTTATAAAATTCTCTGACAAAATATAAATAGATTTTATAGAAGATCATTCAATCTTTTTTAATGAAATATAGTTAATACCTAAGTCTTAAAATAAATATTTCTATTTTTTCTCACAAAGTAATGTGTGTTTTAAAAAAAAAATTCCAAAATCCTGGTCAAGATCAAAATTCACTGTCATTTCCCGGTTTTTCCCTGTCCAAAAAATTCACTGTCATTTCCCGGTTTTCCCGGTCCTGCAGCCACCCTGTGAATTCCTCGGATGAATTCAAATATTTTAAAATATTTCCATAAATTTCAATTAGTTCCTAAAATTTTTAATAAATTCTTCGAAACAATCAAACTATTTTTATAAATACTAAACTTCTTTGCAGGAATTAAATTATTTTTAATCAAATTTCAATAAAATTACACGAAAGAATTTCATTATTTTCAAAAATTTCCATGAAATTCAATTTCAACAAGAATTTAAATTTCTCTAAAAAATGATTCAATTATTCTAAAAATATTTTTAAAAAATTCTATATAAAACTTAAATTACTTTAAATTAAATTTTTAAATATATTCGTGAAGAAAAATTGAAAAAATTCAATTATTTTCAAAGAATAATAAAATTTTTGTGATGAATTCAATTATTTTGAATATACTTAATTTTAATAAAATTCTTTAAAGAAATTCAATTACTTTCGAAACAACTTTAATTGAATTTCTCGAGAAAATTTCATTATTATCAAATATTTCTATAAAATTCTTCATAACAATTTAATTATTTCTTAAAATTTTAATAAATTCATTCGAAACATTTCAATTATTTTTATAAATTGTAAAATTCTTCTCAAGAATTCAGTTGTTTTTAATTCAATTTTAATAAAATTCTTCTTCATAAAATTTAATTGCTTTCAAAATTTTCGATTAAATTTTTTTTAAAAAATCCATTAGTTTAAAAAAAATTCAAAGAAATTCTTCAAAAGAATTTAATTAGGATTTTTAAAAATTTTAATAAAATTCTTTGCGTGAATTCAGTTATTTTCCTAAATAATAAAATTGTTTGTAGGAATTCTATTACTATCAAATTTTTTTGATAAAATTCTTTGCAACAATTCGATGATTTTTAATACATTAATTTTAAAATTGAAAATATTTAAAAAGAAAAATTTTTAAATTAAATTAAACAACTTATAAAAGTATTTGTTATAAAACATGAAGATATCGATTGCTCCGAGTCGAAGACTCGAAGTGATCGATTTCTTCATGTTTTATAATAATTAAAGATGACCAAGTAATAAAATCATTATTTTATATTAAAAGAATATTGTTAATGTAACTTCATGAAAATTATTTTCATCATTTTAATTCAATTATTATTTTCTAGAATTTTAAATTATTTTTTATAAAAATAATTGAATTCCTTAAAAAAAAGTTAAAATTTGTATTGTTCTTCTTTTTTGAAAAAGAAGGGAGAAAAGGTATATGATTTAAGGAATTTCATATATTTAATAAATAGTAATAAAATAAATAATAAATCAAAAAAAATAAGACAAAGAGGGGGGCTAAATTTTTTTTATTACATCTACATTATTATTTATTCCCTTCATGAAAATTTGTTTTAATAATAAATTTTCAATGATGATGATGATTTAAATTTCTAATGTCTATTTAATTTTCGAAAAAGCTGAATCGTCCCCCTCATTTTTAAAATTCAAATATATCTGAAATTCAGATCATGCACGAGTTTTTCAGAATAATAAAAAATAATAATAATACGAAAGGGCTTTTCAGTTCATTTTTGCAAATAATAAAAAAATAATAATAATATCAGGAATAATTAATTAAGTCAATAGTTAATTAAATAATGTAAAATGTGAAGTAATAAATGAAAAATAATAATAATAGAAAATTTCAAAAGCACAAATAATAATTTCGAAAAGAATTCACAATCGACATCGAGATAATAAAAAATAATAAAAAAAATGTTATTATACTTTCTTAGTAAAATTGAAAAATAAACCAAGTCAATTTTAATATATATATTTCGATATCACGATTGAAAGTTAAACGCATTTTCTTCAATTATAATTTGAATTTTATCTAAAAATCTTTGTCATTCTTAATAGGCGGAAAAGTTTAAATAGAGAAAGAATTGAATAGAAATTAGATTAAATTTCCATAATTTTTAAATGTTAAATAAATTAGTAACAAGTAAAGGTTCCGAGAAAATATTTCTCAATGTAATTTAAATATAAACCTCAAAAGGATTTATATTTAATTCATAATTTCAAAAAAAAATTATATTTAGTCTATAAATAATTTATAAATAAATAAATTATTATAACATTGGCTAAAAATTAAAAATTTTTTAACGTTTGTTTGTATGTGAAATATAATATCTTTTTGTTAATTCGATAAAATGTAATTAAAAATGGCAATAAGTTGACAGTTCCGATGAAAGTCAAGTTTCTCCATGAATTTAATTATACGAATCCACTTGAAATGATTGATGCTTTCTAAATGGAGAATTAATTAAACTTTTATGTCGTTTATTCCTATTTAATTCTATAATTGTTAGAAAAACAAAAAATGAACGCACTTATTAAAGTTTTGTCTCTTTTCTTTTTTTAATATACATCAAATTGAAAATTAATTTTAAAAAATATTTTTCAAATGGTTTGAGAAATATTGGATTTCTTTAAGATCCCACGCACTTGAGAGTTAAGTGTGGGAGAAAATTTCAAAACAAATTAATGAAGTATATTTATTATTTATGTATAAAATTTATAGCTGTGTGTATACACTGAAAAAAATATTTATTTGATTCAAATAAACGATTACTTGACTATTATCAATTAAATATTTATTTGAACCAAATAATTTTTATTTGAGTCAATTAAATGATATTTGCTTCAAATAATGAAATTATTATTTAAAAAAAATTTTAAGAGTTTAAAAAAATCCATAAAAAATTAGTTTTCTTACACACAGAGAAATAATGTTATTAGTATATATTTTATAAAATTAATCAAGACATCAAAGTTGTCACTTTCAGAAGAATCACATAAATAAAAAAAATTCTAATATTAAAAATGATATAAATTTGATTGTATAAAAAGTATTCATTCATAAATGTCAAATATTCATAATATATAGGAAATATTTGATAAGATATAAATTAAGGAGAATGAATGCATGTCATGCACTGTTTAAAAATGCAATATAACATTCAGTATACTGGCAAGTTGATCGAAGTCAGTTTATCGCTTCGATAATATAAGCTGAGCACGTCAGGCATGTGCTGTCGATCGAACGAGAGCAGAGAAATTACAGAGAGCGACTTACGTCGAAGGAAACAGCTTGATCCGTTGCAAAATCTAATTTTTAACATCCTTCTATACTTCAATGGGACAGACAGAGTCTCGGATATAGAACTATACATAATAAGAAATCTTGTTAACCACGACCTGGAATAATGCTAACTTCAAAATTGTTTATTCTTTCGATAATACAAAACATCTATAACTATCCATCTGAATATTTATAATTTTTCCTTTTTTTTTCTTTTCACGATAAATATGCCTGGTGCGTTAGAAAATAAAATTTCTACACTTGCTGTCGGCCCAAAGCTATTTCTAAATTTTTTTATTCTATTTTTATACATCATATAATTTTCTTTATTCATTTTATTTATTCACTTTTTTAAATAAAATTAGCAATTTTAAAAATAATAGAACGTAAAAATTTTTAATTTAAATTTTTTGTTTATAAAAATAAAATATGAATTGGAATATAAAGTTTTGATATTAATAATTATAATAATCAAATATTCTGACATAGGGAATTCAGGAAAAAGTCAGGAATTTTTATTAAAAGTACAGAAAAAAATTAAATTTTTAGAATCCATAAGAAAATTCTAAATTTTTGTGTCTTTTTTGTTTGACTCATAAACTATAAAATTACCACAAATTCAAATACAAAACTTTCAATTTCTGACAAAAACTTTTTTTTAAATACCTTAAATCTTGAACAACTATCATAAAATAAATTATTTAATGAATAATTTTACTTAAATATTTCAAAATTAATTCAATTTTAAAAGAGTTGCGTTTACAATTTTCATAAATAGATCAACTTATTAAAAAGGTTTCAATTCGAAATTTTAGAAAATTTCAATTTTGAATGAATTTAATTAGAAATTTTAATGAACCTAGATATTTGAAAGATTTTAATAATTCAAAATCTTCTAAAATTAGTTAAATTTGTCAATATATAAATATTTAATTAATTATTAAAAATAATGAATTTATATAAAAATTTTAGTTAAAAACACTAAAAAAAATTGAATTTTCAAGAAGTTACAAATTGCAAAATTCAATTATTTTCAAAAGTATAATAAAATTCTTATCACAAAATTCAATTATGATTGTAAGAGTACTATGTACGAAAGGGCTTGTCCCGTATACTTGTTAAATAAATAAATAAATAAATGTTCAAAATTTATAAGAAAGATCCCGACAAGATTCCAATTATTATCTTTATAAATAAAAAAATTCTTCAAAATTCAATTATTTTCAAAAATTTTAATAAAATTCTCATGAAAATTTCAATTATTTTCAAAAATTTTCCTCATTTCAATGATTTTCAATATCTACTATTTTTAAAAAATTACCTAAAAGAATTCAATTATTTAAAACAATTTTAATAAAATTGTACACAAACATTTAATTGTTTGCATAAATAATATTATTCGTCGCAAGAATTCAATTATTTAAAAAAAAATTAACAAAGTTCTTCTCAATAATTCAATTATTTCCAGAAATAATAAAACTCATCGCAGAATTTCAATTATTTTTAATACAATTTTAATCAAATTCATTGAAAAATGTAACTATTTAAAAAAATTTTATTAAAATTCGCCAAAAGAATTCAATTATTTTCGAACGTAGGTATAATAAAATTCTTATCACAAAATTCAATTATGTTCAAAATTTACAAAAAAAATCCCGACAACATTCCAATTATTATCTTTATGAATAAAAAAATTCTTCAAAATTTAATTATTTTCAAAAATTTTAATAAAATTCGCATGAAAATTTCAATTATTTTCAAAAATTTTCCTCATTTCAATGATTTCCAATATCTACTATTTTTAAAAAATTACCCAAAAGAATTCAATTATTTAAAACAATTTTAATAAAATTGTACACAAACATTTAATTGTTTGCATAAATAATATTATTTGTCGCAAGAATTCAATTATTTAAAAAAAATTTAACAAAGTTCTTCTCAAATATAATTCAATTATTTTCAGAAATAATAAAACTCATCGCAGAATTTCAATTATTTTTAATACAATTTTAATCAAATTCATTGAAAAATGTAACTATTTTAAAAAATTTTATTAAAATTCGCCAAAAGAATAAAATTCAATTATTTTTGAACGTAGGTATAATAAAATTCTTATCACGAAATTCAATTATGTTCAAAATTTACAAAAAAAATCCCGACAAAAGTCCAATTATTATCTTTATGAATAAAAAAATTCTTCAAAATTTAATTATTTTTAAAAATTTTAATAAAATTCGCATGAAAATTTCAATTATTTTCAAAAATTTTCCTCATTTCAATGATTTCCAATATCTACTATTTTTAAAAAATTACCCAAAAGAATTCAATTATTTAAAAACAATTTTAATAAAATTGTACAAACATTTAATTGTTTGCATAAATAATATTATTCGTCGCAAGAATTCAATTATTTAAAAAAAATTTAACAAAGTTCTTCTCAAATATAATTCAATTATTTTCAGAAATAATAAAACTCATCGCAGAATTTCAATTATTTTTAATACAATTTTAATCAAATTCATTGAAAAATGTAACTATTTTAAAAAATTTTATTAAAATTCGCCAAAAGAATTCAATTATTTAAAAATTTTTTAATAAAATTCTTTATAAGAATTAAGTTTTAAGAAACATTCAATTATTCAATAAATAATTTACTTTTGTATTTAAATAATTGAATTCTCGTAGAATTTTCTAATAAAAATTGATTTGACAATGAATTTTAGTTTAAATTTTAGATAATAATAGAATATGAAAATAATTTTTAAGAAGTTACAGTAACAATGTTCTTATAATATAAAATAATTATTTTAACACTTTATTTTTTCCTGACTTTTCCCTGATTTCCAGATAAAATTTCCACTTTTTCCCTGACCCTAAAGAATATTCTGATTCACTCTAGAAATTATTAGATAGGTACTCAAAAAAAATAATCTTAATACATTTATTTGCGAATTTCTTTAATTGTAAAATTATTCGAAAACATCAATAACTTCTTTTCTAAATAAATATTTAATCATTATTATTTTTCCATAGGAATTAAAATTCTTCAAAACATCTTCTTCAATTACATGTTTTGTAATAATTTAAATTACCATAAAATTTAAAAAAAGAAGTTTATTATTTACAAAAATTCTAATAAAATCCTTCACGAGAATTCAATTATTTTTTTTACAAAATTTGTGCTAAAAATAGCTATAAAAATAGTAAGAAATAATTTTTTTGCGGCTCTATAAAAAAAATTAATAAAATTTTATTTTGTAATAATATTTTTTTATCGAACAAATAGTATAGAATAAATATTTCTGGGAAGAAATTTTTGCACATTGAAAAATATTTTAAAAAATACCTACAAGAAAAACATGTTATTGGATTGTGAATGTAAAAAAGACATTTAAAAGTCAAAACTGAAACGAGAATTAAAAATTAGATAAAAATACAATAATTTTTCTTTCAACAAAGCACGACAGTTTTAAAGTTAGTTATCTATATTTTCTTTTGCATTATACATAGAAGAATTCCCTACAACAATTTAATTCAACATAATATTCTTCTTTTTATCTTGGGGAATTTCTGTGAAATAAAATTACATTCCTTTTATGAAAAATTCTTTCTCAAAATTATAATAATATTTCACTGTGATTTCAATTTATTATTAACATTTTGTTTGCAATATTAAATTTTATTTTATCATTATTTTATTTTTATATAATTATTTTTTTGTACCTATGTAATATATTTTCATCAAAGTCAAAAAAATTTTTCAAAATAAAACTTATTTCTCAGTTTTGACCTAATTCGACATTTCTTTTTTTTATTTTACTTCCTTCTTAGAAAGCTGAGATTTTTTCCAATGCAATAAAAACATGTAAAGATGAAAGTGGAACAACAAAAAGTTTACGAGAAAATGTAAAAAAAAAAATATTCACAGTTTTTACTCTTTTATTGTATTTTTTTCAATACATATTTTCTTCTTCACATCTTTTATTAAGAAAAAATTTCAATTTCAAAAAGTAAATAAAAAAAATATCCAATTTAAATATTTGGAGAATTGAGAAAACAATGAAGAAAAAAATTTTTTTAAATAGAAAAAGATATTTATTTTTCCTGAATTGAAAAGAACTATTTCTCTAATATGTAATTTTTGCAACGAAAAAAAATTCCACGCGCGATTCATCCAATTATTTTAAATTTATATCATGTGTTCATTTAATATTCTTTGTAGTTAGAATTAAAATATAATCATACATTTACAAATATGTAATTAAAAATTCAAATGAATTTTCATATTAAAAAGGAAATAAAGTACTGGACTTTGTATAATCTTAAAGAAAATGAAAAATATTATTCATACATAAATTTATTTCTTTTCTCAAAAGAACCATTAACTTAATAACATATAATTTACAATTATTACTATGTTAATATGATTAGACATGTAATCGGATTTTTAAAATTATCAATAATTCTCGACGATATTATAAACAACAGAAATTTTCAATTCTCTAAAAATTATACTTAATATTACTCTATTTAATTTATTATTAATTAATTAATAATTTCATTTCAAATTGTAAAAATTCACCAGTAAATAAAAAAAAAAATTCTTTTTTTTAGAAATTTGAGAATAGAAAATTTTTGTTAATTAATGACTAATTTGATTGAATCAAAATTTCCCAATTTTAAAAGTTTAAATAATTTAAAATAAAATTTAATTATTACGATTTTAACATGACAATAATTCATTATTAATAATTTCGCTTAATAAAATGATCAAAAATATTTAATTTTTGAGATAAAAATAATTTTTTCATAATATTACAATATTATTTCCTAATTCAATTAATTATATTAATAATATTAAAGTAGTAAATAATTAAAAATAGAAAATTTTAGTAAATTAATGATTTTCTAATTTGAACGAATGAATGAAGGAAACGAATTTCATAAGAAATTCTGTTTTCTTAAGGAATATAAAATTTCAGCACTTATATTTTTCAATCACAATTTGTTAAACAAATAATCTTCCGATTTTCTTTTAATAATTGATAAAAAAATTTTGCATATGTAATTTCTATTTTTTCACCAAAAATTTTTTATCAAAATCTCAGATATTTTTAGATATAAAGAAAAATTTTTTTTATATAAATTCGATTACAATTTTTATTTGAAAATAAGAGGGAAAAATTTCAAAAATTTCAAAATAATAATAGAAAAAATCTTTCATAATTTTGATTTATCAATCATATTGTTTTTAGAAAATTTTTAGTACTTTTTCGCAAAACTTTTATTCATTTATCATAATTTTTTAAACAAAATCTCAATATTATATTTTTAATCATTATTAATTAATCAAACAATGATTGATTTTATTTTTTTCTTTGTTGCGCCAAGTTTTGAAATTATAGATACAAATTATGAACATTAATAAAATAGAAAATCAGCAAAATGTTTTCCTTATTTTTAATAAAATTTTTGAATATTGTTAAAAAATTGTCATTGAAAAAGAGAAATTATGAAAAATTTTTTCAATTTATCAAAAAAAAAAAAAAATATAGAGGTAATCCTGTAATAATGTAAAATAATAATTGCCAAATCAAGATCATGCAAATTTTTTTCATTTTTCTCTATATAAAAAGAATAAAAGTTTCGTTGAAAAATTGTGTCTGATGAATTAAAAATTTTACGTTTATTTCATTTATTTCTAAAGAAAAAATTGAAAATTATTTCAAAATGTTAAATATTATTAAAATAAAAGGTAAAAAATATTTGATTGATTGTATATTATTGTATACAATATTGATTGTAGGTATTCATAAAGATTAATTTTATCTCAAATTATTTTCTTAATGATAAACATAAATTTGTTGTTGATATGATTAAAATAAACAGCCAGCAAATATTTTTTAATTAATGAATTATTATATTCTTTTAATAATTGATCGAGAGTGTGCACACGTGCTTTAGCTCGCATACATAATTTTCCAATATTTGTTACAAATAAAGAAAAAAAAATCTGCATAATTTCGATCTGTCAAAGTTTTTTATAGAAAAAAAAACAAAAGCTTCAAATTGCGAAAGAGTGAATGAAAGAAAGAATTATAAACATTATTATAAGTAATAATAAAATAAAAATTTAAAATATAAAAGAACTATAGATGAATATTTTTTAATGACTACTGAAATAAATTTATGGATATTAGCTTCGATTGTATAAAACAAAAACAAAGTATTTCTTTTCAATGTTTTTTTCTTGGTTAATTATAATTATAATTTTTATTTTATCTGAGTTTTTCTTCAAAAAAAAAAACTCACTTTATTAAAGTGTATTTATTTCTTATTTACTTTGCCCAAAGAATCGACACGATTTAATTCTAAAAATTTCTTTACAACACTAGTTTAAAAATAATAAATTTTAAATTTAAATAAAAAGAAAAAAATTGCTGTAAAAATTAATTCTGCATTGATAAGGTCAAGTTTAAAACTCAATTATGCAGTCAATAACAATTTTTATCTAATACGTTTTCCCAACATTTGTGACAATGAATTTTCAAGTGCAGATAATGAGAGAAAAAAAAGAAAGGTAAAGAAGAGGAAAAGTCTATAATACGATTTAACTGGTCAATGCGCTTGAGTGTTTGTCGTCCGGGTCGTAATTAAATCAGTGACCATAGGTTTTATGGTCAAAGATCACTCAGGAAATCAACGTGTCACGTGACAATTGATTTTACATATCTTGGGACAATCACGATGTCGATACCAATATTCTTCAGGATTTCTTTACAAGTTCCGAAGGAAGCAACTATAGCTCGTTTTTAATTTTTCGGTCCACTTAATCAGAATTTATTTTCTACAACAATATATAGAAATATATCAAAATTAATTATTTACAAGAAAGAAAGAAATTTATGTGAAAATTAGTGAAGAAACATAAAGTTTATGCAAGAAATTTTTTAAATCTACAAAAACGGAAAATTTTGTCGGTTTTATTTATTTATTTATTTTTTTTTTTTTAAGGAAAATTTTGAAAGGACTCTTGAGAAAAATAGTGATTTGAATGGACCCCTCTTTGTGGACAAGTAGGCGTTATCGTTATTTTACATTATAACGCCTCAAACCCCCAAATATATTTTCCCCCTTTTAATTATATATCACGAAAATTAATAAAAAAATGTTGGAACAAGTTAATTTGGATTTTTTGGATAGTGAAATTGAAGATCCAGAAAAGGAGCGTACTCTTCGAGCTCAAATTCATAAGAAGAGCGATGGAACTGGTATGTTTTTTATTTCTGAAATTTTATTTCCTCTGTGTTTTTTCTAAAGTACTTTTGCTTTTTTATTTTTTTTTAATTTGTAATTTATGTTCCTTTTTTATTAAAATTCACAGCATTTAAATTTAAATTCGTATTTAAAATAATTAAAATTACTCCAAATTTCAACGTTGACTTAAAAATTTTCTGATTTGCTAAAATTATCGAAAATATTTAATTCTTGAAATATAAATAACTTTTATAAATTTAATTTCGATTATTTGGAAATTTTTGGCACATTTTTAAAATTGGTTTAATTCATTTATTTTAAAAGAATATTAAAATCTTACGTCAATAAATTAATAGCACTTGGTTATTACATATTATATATATATATATATTAACACTGGAAAAGTGTTAAATAATTAAATTACTTTAGTTTGTATCTAGATATATATATATATATATACTTTATATATGTTCGCGAAAACTGTCAAATGCAAAGAACGATTTTAAATCAATGTTTAATGTAAAAATCATGTAATCGGTTACGCAAAACAAGTCAATATCTCTTTTTAGTGACATTACGTTTCATTAATTTCTAAAATTAAAAAATTGGCTTTTCTTACAAAAATAAATTTCAATACATTCAACAAATTTTCAACATTCAACAAATTATAGTTTAGTAGAAATATTTCAAAAATTAATTTCATCAAAAACAAAAAGATTTTAAAAAATATTGTTTTAGAAAATAAATTCAAGAATGAATTACAAAAAAAAATACTAAACTTTAAATCTAAGGCTGTAAGAGATGTAAAACATTATTTGTAGCATCAGGAAATAAATTCTATTCTATTCAATCTACTAAACTTTAAAAATTAAAAGTATAAAAATGCAATGTATTTAGAAAAATTATTATCCATAGTTTACAAAAATATTATTTTACAAAAATCTCTTTACAAATTCATAAATATAATTTTTCACAGAAATTTAATAACTTTCAATACCTACAATTTAAATGAAATTCCACGAAAGTATTAATTTTTTTTAAACATTTTTTTAAATTCCTCGAAAGAATTCAATTATTTTTCAACAATTTTGATACAATCATCTATAAAGAATTCACTTATTTTCAATACAATAATTTTAAATGAATTCTTTGGAAAAATTTTAATTTTCTTCGAAATAATTAAATTATTCTTAAGAATTGAAATAAATTTCTTGTCGAGAATTCCAATTGTTTTTTATACAATTTTAGTAAAAATTCTGCAAAGTATTCAATTATTTAAAAACAAATTTTTTTTTATTCTTTCGAAAAAATTTAATCATTTTTTAAAATTTCGATAAAATTCATTATAAGAATTTAATTACTTTTAATATAATCTAATTGAATATCTTGAAAGAATTTATTTTTTTTCAAAATTTGTAATAAAATTCTTCGATACAATTCAATTATTTTCAATACAATTTTAATAAAATTTCTCGAAACATTTAATTAATCTAATTATTTATTTAATAAAATTTATGCAATAATTAAATTATTTCAAAATTGACATTATGAAAGTTAAAAAAAATTAAAATAACCTTTTTGTTTAACAAAAATATCATCTTTTAAAATTAAAAAAAATTCAATTATTATAAAGTTGGCGTCGAAGCTATGCGGCGGAATTTTTTTTTCCTATGAAACCAAAAAAAAAGAAATCAAATTATTTTCTCCAAATCTACAAATTCGAATAGTGCCCTAAACATTTTTTTCTCCAACTATTTTTTATTCTTACTATAATTATTATTTTTCTCCAAATTTTTTATTTTTAATAAATGGAAACGGTGACATTAATGCAATTTTCATCGTTAAGAAAACCCTAAAAAAAAATAGTTTGTGACGCTGAGTGTCGACGCCAACTCTAGAAACCTAAAAAAAAGGATTTATTTTAAACTCAACGATAGATTATTCTAAAAAGCATGCAGAATATTGCTATTATTATACAACGTACAAAGTAGAATAGAAATTGAGACATGAATTTTCTAAATAACAAAATACTTTATAAACATGAAAATTAATAAATTTTTAATGAAATTAGAATGCGAAGAAAAGAAAGCAAGACTGGTAATTTATTTAATTTAAGAAGGAGTTGAATACGTGATAGGAGTAAGCAACTTCCTTACTGAATCGATAATTTTATTGAGAACCGAATACAGAAAAACTTTAAACAAAGCGAGAAAATTTATTATTTTAATTTAACAAAACTATTCGTTCTCAGGTTTTAATATTATCAGTTATTATTTATTAGGAAAACAAATATATATAATCGAAATATTATGAAGAATGATCATTTTTTCTAATACGTAAATTTGTCTTTTTCGACTTTTGAATATGGAAATCTTTGTTTAACTACATTAACATATATTATAATAATACCAACCAAAAAATGCTGTATTTTGCATTTCTGATTAACTTTATTACTTTGACCTAGATATTTAAATAGATATCAAGAAAATAATTTTTCTATTCAAGACTTCTAAAAACTTAAATTCAATAATAAATTTAGCAAAAAAAAATTGTTTTTGGTCTAAAAACGTAAATTTATTTTGTCAAATAAACAAAAAAAAATTTTTAATTTAAATTAAATTAATTAAATTAATTAAATTTTAATTAAATTAAATTAAAATTAAAATTTATTTTGATCTCTGGAAGTAAAAAATGATTTAAATAAAAATTAATTACTTTTCGAAAATTTTAGATGATCCGTTTGAAATATTCCGACTATTTTTATTTCTTTTTCTCTCATATTAATATTACAAGGTTGCCACAAAAATTTAATTTTGTTTTTCCCTGATCTTCAGACAAAATTTTAACTTTTTTCCTGAACTTAAAAAATATTCTGATTCACTTTAAAAATGATTAGATACTCAAAAATAGGTTCTATTATATATTTATTTACGAATTTCTTTAAATTTAAAATTATTCGAAAACATTATTAACTACTTTTTTAAATAAATATTTAATCATTATTATTTTTCCACAGAAACTAAGATTTTCAAACATTTCAAATTCAAACCTTTTGAAATTTAATGATTTAAAAGAATATTTTACTATAAAACATGAAGAAATCGATTACTCAGAGTCTTCGACTCTGAGTGATTAATTTCTTCATGTTTTATACTAATTAAAAATGATCGAGTGAGAAAATCATTATTAAATATTATAAGAATATTTTGACTGTAACTTCTTAACAATTGTTTCCATCATTTCAATACATTTTAATAATCGTAAGTTTCCTTTCCGTTAGCAAATTATCTGCATTCATTTGTTTGTTTTGAAAATTAAATTTTGTGGGTTAAGTATTGGCATTTTTTATATATTTTTTAATGTCAAACTTTTTAATGTGGAAAATACTTTACTTATTTAATAGTCTCGACTCTTTGGTAAATAATCTAAAATTATCAAAAATTCGAAAAAGTTCAAAAATCCGATTTTCTTAAAATTCAACATTCTTTCCTCTCTTTTATAGGATTTAGCTTCATTATTTTTGTGCTTTTGGAAAATACTTTACTTATTTAATAGTCTCGACGCTTTGGTAAAAAATTTAAAATTATCAAAAATTCGATAAAATTCAAAAATCCGATTTTCTTAAAATTCATTATTTTTTCTTCTCTTTTATGCCATTTAGCTTTATTATTATTTGAATTTCTATTCAAGAGAAAAAATGGAAAACTGAAAAATTTAGAAACTTTTAAAAATTCCAGGCCTTTTCCATGATTTCCCTGATTTCCAGAAGCCTTTTAAAAATTCCATACCATTTTCATGATTTCTATGATTTCCAGATTCTGTAGGAACCCTGCTTTTGTCTGACTTTCTTCTAAATTATCGAATTCAGTGATTTCTGGGGTGAATTTGGTTAAGTTGTAAAATGTTTAATTTCTATTTGAATTCGTTTTTTTTTGAATGTAGAAAATCTGATGTTAATTTAATTCTTTTTTCGTTATGCACGGCAAAAAATATTTAGCTGGATGAACTACAGATTTCACTTTAGTAGCGAAATTTTTCAGTGCTTCAATTAATACTTTCGTTATTCTAGAGAAACTTATCGCTATTTCAAGTAAAACTTTTTTCAGTGTGTAATAATTATTATTTCTTTAAAAAGTATTTAATTTAAAATGGCTTTATAAAATAAGCAATGCAAAATATGACCCAGATACTAATTGTAATTGTTCTAGCCATAGTTTAAGTCTAGTAATGTAAATTCTATTTGAATTGAGACCATTGAGTGAAATTATTTGATTTTTAGTTAGTTAAATCTCTTTGTTAGGTTATAATAATTATTTCTTTAAAATTTTTTAAATTGTTTAAAATAAGCAGCCCCATACAACATTCCCGCGCGCTTGCGCGCGGATAGTTTGGCTAGTTCAATTATTATTTTCTAGAATTTTTAACTAAAATTCTTCTTTAAATAAATTATCTTTAATAATTTTTTAAAAAGTTCCTTGAAAATTTTCAAATTCATTTATTTACAATTCAATTTTACGAAATTTCGTTTATTCGGAAATTCTTCAATTAAAATTATATTAGAAAATAAAAACTTCAAATAATTTAAAAAAGAAAATTGAATTAAACTTTTTCAAAAAAAATTAAATCTACAAAATTGTTAGTTAAAAGTATATGAAAAATTCTAATTTTCAAATATTTTAATTTAAAATCATTTCAAAATTCAATTATTTCTAAAAATTCATGATATATAATGCTTTTAATATTCAATTATTATCTAAAATTTAAACTAAAATTTATTTTTAAATCAATTTTTATTTGAAAATTCTACAAGAATTCAATTATTCAATATTTGTGGCAACCCTGGATAACTATTACTCCGAGTCGAAGATTTCATTTCTTAATGTTTTATAATAATTAAAGAGGGTCGAGTGTTAAAATAATTATTTTATATTATTATAAGAACATTGTTACTGTAACTTCTTAAAATTTATTTTCATATTCTATTATTATCAAAAATTTAAACTAAAATTCATTGTCAACTCAATTTTTATTTGAAAATTCTACGAGAATTCAATTATTTAAATTCAAAAATATTAGTACATTATAATAAAAGTTCGAGAAAATAATTTTTGAATAATTGGAATGTTTCTTAAAATTGAATTCTCATAAAAAATTTTACAAACAATTTTTTAAATAATTGAATGCTTTTGACGAATTTTAATAAAAATTTTAAGGATAATGACATTTTTCGAGGAATTACATTAAAATTGTATTAAAAATAATTGAAATTCTACGATGAGTTTTCATTATTTATGAAAATTATTAAATCCCTGTAAAAAATGTTATTTTTTTTTTTAAATTAAAAATTTTTTAATTATTTATGAAATAATGATGGAGTTATTGAGAAGAAATTTGTAAAAAATTTGTAAATAATTGAATTCCTGTGAAATTTTAATTATTTATGGAAATAATTAAATGTACGAGTACAATTTTATCAAAAAATTTTTTTTAGTAATTGAATTTATTTGGAAAATTTTATTAAAATAGTAGATATTGAAAATCATTGGAATTGTGGAAATTTTTTGAAAATTACTGAATTTTTACCAAGAATTTTATTCAAATTTTTGAAAATAACTGAATTTCTATGAAGAATTTTATTACTTTTGAAAATAATTTAATTTCTGTAATTATTTGTAATTTCTCCAAAATTCGATTTTTTAATGTTTTTAACGAAATTCTTTTATAAGTCCATTATTTTTAATAATTTTTAAATTGAATTAATTTTTAAATTTTTAAGTAAAATTATTCATTAGATAATTTATAAGTAATAATTTTATGATAGTTCTTCAAAAACTAACAATAAGTTACTTAAGAAATTATTGTCAGAAATAGTAAAATTGAAGGTTTTGTATTCAAATTCGTGGTAATTTCATAGTTTATGAGGCAAACAAAAAAGACACAAAAATTCAGAATTTTCTTATGAATTTTAAAAATTGAATTATTTCCAGTACTTTTAATAAAAATCCCTGACTTTTTCCTGAATTTCCTGACTTCACTGACATGTGGCAACCCTGTATTAACAAAAATTCTCTCATTATTATTACAATTAAAAAAGTTTAATTAAATTAAATTAATTTCAATTTGATAATTATTTTAAATTGTTAATAGATTATATTTTGAATAAAAATCGATATCGCAGTCCCGTTTATGAAGAAGCATTCAGACGGTCAATAGAAAATCCTGAAGAATTTTGGGCCGAAGTTGGAAAATGTATAGACTGGTTTAAACCGTGGGATAAAGTTTTAGATAATAGCAATGAACCCTTCACAAAATGGTGAGAAAAAAATTCTTCTGAACAAAATTAAAACAATTTTGACATATATTCTGTCAGGGAGAAAATTTTGATATATGATTCTTTTTTTTAACACAGGTATGTGGGAGGTGAAACAAACGCCTGTTATAATGCATTGGATCGTCACGTGAAAGCCGGACTGGGGGAAAAAACTGCTTTAATTCATGACAGTCCTTTAACGTCGTCAATTCGAAAAGTCAATTACAATGAGCTTCTCGAAAAAACGTCCCTTTTGGCCGGTGCCCTTTCTGAAATGGGAGTAAAAAAGGGTGACTGCGTTCTCATTTATATGCCACTTATTCCCGAAACAGTTATTGCTATTCTAGCAACAGCACGACTTGGTGCCATTCATTCAGTTGTTTTTGGTGGTAAGAAAATTTTCATATTTTTTCTCCTTTTTTTCCTCAAAAACCTAACAAATATTTTTATTTTAATATCTAATAATAGTTCTAATATATCTAATAACTTCTAATATTTAATAATAGTTCTGCTGAACGAAATTTATTTACTTTTTTCTTCAAATAAAATTTTTAATACAATAATTTTACGTTACTATAAAAAAAATAATAGTTTCTAAATATAAAATTTAAGTTCTTAATTTTTATTGCAATTAGTAATTATTTATGAAAATATTATTAATAAATTAGTTCATTTGAACATTGAAAACTTGTGGATCATCAATATAGTTTTACTCATGTAAATTAATAAATAATTAGCTCAAAATTAATGTAATTAGTTCAAAAAATATTTATAAACTTATTCAAATTATTTTTCATCACTTATACATTGTATGTTAATAATTAAATTAATATTCAATTTAGACAATCGCATATAAACAATTGACATGACTAATTATTATCACCTAGTAAATTGTATTACAATTCATTCAATGAGATTTTGTCGATTGAGATATTTTTAATTAAATATTGATTCATTAAATCAGAGAGAAAGTTCTAGGATAAAATGAATTAAATGCTATGAATGTTTCATAATAGAATTCGTGAGCAAATTGATTTAAATTTATTTATACACTTGAATAAAAAAATATTTTTTAAAAGTGGATAAATAGTTATTAAAAGAATAATAATAATAATAATAGTAATATTAATAATAATAGTACTAATAATAAAAAATAATAAGAATAATAATAAAATAAGAGTAATATATAACGCTTAGAATAAAATTGAGAAAAGTTAGGTAGGAAATTTCAAGAACCACCTGAGCGGAGGCGTGAGGGAAATCGAAATCACCCACAGCTATATATTTTAGTTCGTTTTTTTCCAAGTAGATTAAAAATCACAATTTTCTTGTTAATCTTTTTAAAATTTTATCATATAATCCTTCCACTTTTGTCTATAAATAATTCGATTTTATAAATAATTAAAAAATAGCATGAAAAAATTAATTTCGCATTTTCTAAAATATGAGAATACAAAAATAATAAAATAAATATAATGATAGTTAAAAAAAATTACACGTGTAATGAATAATTTACAACTTATAAATCTTATAATATGTATAAATTTACATAAAATAAATAATTAATAAATAATAATAAAAATTTAATAGCTCAATAATTAACTTTATGCATAGACTCTGTGCAATACTCTGAACAGAACAAAAAATTAATTGTCCTACTCGTCTTTGACGGGTACAATAATTTATAATTACACCCATAAGTGTTTTTGTGTATTAAATTATTTTCTGTTAAATTTCCAATTATTATTTAGCCAATTTCAATTAAACTTACACTATCTAGGAAAATTGTGTAAATACTCCTTTTTTTAATGCTGTAAAGAATTTTTCATTTTCTGAAATATATTAATTAACATCTTTTCCCTCTAAGCTACTAAAATCTATTACAATTTTTCAAAAATTAAACGTCAAACAGAAAATATTTAATTAATTTTCTAGAAACATCAAAAAAGAAATCTCGAGTTTGCATTGTTTTATTAAAATTAACATAATTACTGAAATAAATAAATTCAAACAAAAAGTTTAATGTTAAATTATTAAATATTGAGAACATAAGTGAAATTCAAAAGTAAAAGAAACACGAGAAAATATCTGTTAAACGTTGAAAGAGAAAAAGGTGAAGAAAAAAAATACTAGAGGGAAATGAACGCAAGACACTCACAGAAAGAGACAATTTTGTGTGATTTACCTTGACTAACGTAAATTAAATGTACTTTGCAATTTATCTTTTTCATCTTCAATTTAAAATAGCTTTAATCTGTTCTTCTATTTTTCACTTTACGAAAATTTTTATTTATTTTTTTTGTAAGAATTAATTACGTTCCTTTTTGCGTCTCTGCCTTTCTCTTCTGACTTTTTCTCAATTAACAACCGTAATGATTGTAATTTCATTTTCAGATTATAAAAAAAGAAGCATTTAAATAAAAAATATTTCGTATGTTTGAAAAAAAATAGGTTTTGCTGCTAAGGAATTGGCAACTAGAATAGATCATGCCAAACCAAAAGTTATAATTGCTGCCAGTTGTGGTTTAGAACCGACGAAAATTATCAAGTAGGTTTATAATTCTTTTTTTTAATTTTATGAAATTTAAAACTTTTGCAAAAAAAAATAAGTAATTAAAATTTTTTTTTTTTTTTTGCACAAGACTTAAAATTAGTGAAAATAGAAAATAGGAATTAAAATTACTTACAATTTCCGAAAATGAAAGGTACACCGACATGTTGAATGAGGCATTGGATATTATTGTTTCGGCCAAACCAAAGTGCATTGTCTATCAAAGGAGACACGTTTGGGAAGCTCCACTTTTTGAAAATCAATTTGACTGGGACGAATTATTGAGGAGAGCGAAACCACATCCTTGTGTGCCTGTCGAAGCCAATCAGCCTTTATATATTCTCTACACATCGGGAACAACAGGTTCACTCTTTTGTTTAGATATTTTTTTTTTCCTCCCCATTGTTCAACAATTTCAAAAATTAAATACCTGCAAAAACAGAATATGTGACTAATGAAAAGAGCAGTAATTAAAGCAATTAAAGAGAATGTACTTTTAATTGTAAATTAAAAATTTCTAGCGACTCTAAAAACAATGTTTCCTGATTTTTTGTTTCTTTTATTTTTTATAATAACATTCTTTGGAAGAATTCAATTATTTTTATAAATAGTACAATTCTTTTCAAGAATTCAATTATTTTCAAAACAATTTTTGTAAAATTTCACAAAAGAATTCAATTAAATTTAAAAATTGTAATGAAATTTTTCAAAAGAATTCAATTATTTCTTAAAATTTTGATAAAATTCTTCAAAACAATGAAATTATTTTTTTATAAATTGTTAAATTCTTCGCAAGAAATAAATTAATTTTTATAAATAATAAAATTCTTGTCAGGAATTCAATTATTAATTATTTAATAACAATTGATAAGAATTAAAGAATTAAATTACTTTTTCAAATAATAAAATTCTTGGCTGAAATTCAATTGTGTTAAAAAATTTTATTAAATTCTCGTCAAAATTTCAATTATCTTCATAAATAATAAAATTCTTCTCCAAAATTCAATTACTCTAAAAAGTTTTGATGAAATTTTTTGTAAATTTCAATTATTTTCCAAATTTTCAATTAAAATTATTTGTTTGCAGTATTTTCAAGAAATTTTAAAGAAATTCTTCAAAAAATGTAATTATTTATGAAAACTCTAATAAAATTGTTTAAATATTTATTTTTATACCAATAATTTTTTAATAAAATTTAATAATGAAATTATTAATTACAGTTCTTAATAAACACGATTATATTCAAAACTAAAAAGACATTCTACATGAAAATTATTTACTTTCAAAATTTGCAATAAAAATTATTTTAAAAAATTCCATTATTTTAAAGAAATTTTAATAAATTTTTCAAAACAATTCAATTATTTTCAAAAATTTTAATAAAATTCTTGCCAAGAATAAAATTATTTTCGAAAATTTTAATAATATTCTTTCGAAGAATTCGATTATTTTCATAAATAATAAAAGTCTTTGCGAGATTTCAATTATTTTTAATACAATTATTAAATTTATCCAAAAAATTATTTTTAACTATTTTGATAAAATCCTTTAAAGGAATTCAATTATATTCAAATTTTTTGATAAATCCTTCCGAAGCATTCAATGATTTTCAATACATTAATTTTAGAATTCAAAACATTTGAAAAGAAAAATTATTAAAAACATTAGGAAACAAAATTATTATGCAAATTATAACATTTTTTATTTTTAAATATAAATTTTTGAATTAATTTAATAATCAAAGTTTAAACAATTCACTTATTAAGTACGTGATTAATTATTTTTGTTTATATTTTCAAAACTTTTAATATAATTCTTCGGGAGAATGCAATTATTTTCATAAATAATAACATTCTTCTAAAAAATTCAATTATTTTTATAAATATTAAAAATTCAATAAAAATTTCAATAAAATTTCACGAAAGATTTCAATTATTTTCTTAAATTTGAATAAATACTTCAAAACAATTAAATTATTTTTTTAAAAAATAAAATCTTTGCAAAAACTCAATTATTTTCAATAAATTTCGTTAATTTTCGTAAATAAATTTTAATAAATTCTTTGAAACAATTCAAGTATTTTTATAAATAGTAAAATTCTTTTCAAAAATTCAATTATGTTTAATCTAATTTTAATAAACTTCAATAATCAAAAATTTATTTTAATTATTAAAAGACACAATTATTTTTAAAAGTTGAAGAAAATTATTTGTTTAATTCAATTATGTTCAAAATTTTCAATAAAAATTATTAAAGAAACTCCATTATTCTAATAAATAATCAAATTCTTTGAAGGAATTCAATTAAAAATTTAAAAAGAAAAATTATAAAAAAGTTTTTTTTTAAATTTATCTAATTTTCCAAAAAAAGGAAGAATGTTCTTTTTTACAGTAATGATAATAATAAAAATAATAATATTAACAATATTAATAGTAATTAATTATAACTTACGTAAAAGATAATTTGAAATCGAGAGAAGCGGCTTTTGAAATATTTTAAAAACACTTCAGATCAACCGAAAGGAATTCAGAGACCAATTGGAGGACACATTGCGACCCTTTGTTGGTCAATGAAGACAGTTTATGGAATGGATAAAGATTCGACGTGGTGGGCTGCATCAGACATGGGATGGGTTGTTGGACATTCCTACATTTGTTATGGTCCATTAATTAGTGGCGTAACAAGTGTCATGTATGAAGGAAAACCCGATAGGACACCGGATGCTGGACAATATTTCAGGCAAGTACCAATTTTCCGTTGAACTTTCACAGCAATCTGCAAAAAAAAGAGATAAAATACATAAATTAAAAAAGCGAAATGAATTTTTTAAAATAGAAAATTTAGTTACTAATTAACAAAATTAAAACGAATAATTTTATTAAAATCATTATTTTTAATTATTTATTAACTAGCAAATTATACGAGCGCCAGGGCGCGGAACACCGCGTTCTATTTATTATTATTTTGTAAATTAAAAAATTTTATATTTTCAAAAATAAACATCAATGTTTGAATAATTACAGATTTTAAAATTTTAAGAATTCACTTATTAAGTACATAATATTAAATATTCTTGTTTATTATTATTCTCATAAATAATAAAATTCTTTAGAGCAATGCAATTATTTTTAATACAATTTTAATAAAATTTCTCGAAAGAATACAATTATTTTTAAAAATATTAACTAAATTCGATTATTTTCAAGAATTTTAATATAAATTAAATTATTTTTAACAATTTTGAAAAAATTCTTTTAAAAAAATCATTATTTTCAAAATTTTTAATACAATTCCTTCAAAAATTCAATTATTTTCAAAAATTCAAGAAAAAATTCTTTAAAACAATTCAATTATTTTTATGAATTGTAAAATCCTCGACCTCCGCAAGAATTTAATTATTTTCATAAATAAAAAAATTCTTCGCAAGAATTAAAATATTTTTATAAATAATAAAATCCTACAAAGGAATTCAATTATTTTTATGAATAATACAATGTTTCTGAGGAATTCAATTATTTTCAATACAATTTTTAGAAAAAAATTTAGTTCTTTTAAACAATTTTATTTGAGTTTTTGTAAATAATTACATTTTTTGGAAGAATTTCATTAAATTTCTTAAAAATAATGTATTTTTTTAAAGTAATTTTAATTGAAAATTTGGAAAATAATTAAAATTTACAAAGAATTTTATTAAAAACTTTTGAAAACAAATGAATTATTTAGAAAAATTTGATTACAATTTTTTAAAATAATTGAATCTGTTAGAGATTACAATTTTTAAAAATAATTGAACCTGTTAGAGAAATTTTATTAAAATTATCTTGAATATAATTATTATTATTTTAAATACTTAAAAGAAATTCTTCTTAAAATTCAATTATTTTCAAAAGTTTCAGTAAAATTATTTAAAAAAACTCGATTATTTTTAAGAAAATTGAAATAAATTCTTTAAAAAAATTAAATTATTTTCAAGAATTTTAATAAAAATCTTGCAAAGAATTAAATTATTTTCGATACTTTTTTAATTGCATTTTTCTCGAAAGAATTCAATTATTGAAAAAAATGATGATAAAATTCTTGAAATGAATTCAATTATTTTCAAATTTTTTTTTATAAATACTTTACAAGAATTTAATTATTTTTGGTACATTAATTTAAAAATTTTAAACTTTACAGACAATTATTCAAAAATAACTAAAATTTAATGTCAAAATAAAATAAATGATTATTATTTTGTTTTCGTTATTGAAAACATTGCGGATTTTATTCCCTTCAAATCTTACAGAGGGAGTAATTTTAAATTATAAATTTAACAGCCGCTGAAATATAATTATTATTCTCTTTATAAAAAATTGATATCATTTTTGAGAAGATTTTTTTAAAATATTTTCAACAAAATTTGAATTTTGGATAATAAAACTCAAGAAACTGTTGAATAAAATTTATTTCACTTGCATTGTTTTCTACTAAAATCCAAATTTTTTTCTTTGTTTCATACTTTTGTTGCGTGTTCTCTTGTCTTCTTCAAAATTCCGTTAGAAATTTATAAAAAGTAACAAAAAGAAAGGCGATTTTCTGAAAATAAATAAAGTTCATTAATAATTATTATATATGTAAAATAAAAAAATTGGTAACACTTGAAAAAATAAAAAGATATTAATAAAACAATTAAAATTCATGACCAAAAGAAAAAAATTAACGAGTTTTAAATTACATTTTTAATCAAAAAAATAAAAATTATTTCCCTTCTTTAGAATTATAGATCAACACAAAGTAAATGCCCTATTCACTGTGCCAACTGCTTTTCGAATTATTCGACGTGCAGACCCCGAGATATTATTGGGTAAACGATACTCAACAAAGTCGTAAGTTGGAGAATAGAATTTTACTTTTTAATTTAAAAAAATGGAATAATTCCATAAAATTACGATTTCAACTCGTTTCACTGATTAAAACTGATTAACATTAAATTCAAAGTAGAAAATTGTAGAATTCAGTAAAAATACTATTTACATTTATAATTGAAATTAAACTTTGAAAAGCTAAATGAAAAAATTCTTTTTCAAGCGAATAATTCTTATTTATTTATTTTCCTCTTCTTCTTTTTTTTGTTAACAGATTAAAAGCAATTTTTGTAGCAGGCGAGCACTGTGATTATGAAACAAAAGCGTGGGCGGAAAAAACATTTAAAGTGCCAATTCTAAATCATTGGTGGCAAACGGAAACTGGTCACCCTATAACGTGCACTTGTTTAGGTTTGGGTCACACCACAAATCCACCAAAGTATAGCACTGGATTGCCAGTTCCTGGTTATAATGGTAAAAATTGAAAAAAAAATGAAATTGTAAATAGTTAATAGTTTACTATTTACTAATAAATAAATAATTATGTAAATAAAAAGATAAATATGTATGTAAATAGTAAACTTGTTAGTAATAGTAAACTACAATAGAAAACTATTTACAATTTACTAATTACTAAACTATTCACTAATTTACTATTTACAAAATATAAAATTGTAGATATTTTCTAAAATATAATTTCAAATTATTTATGTTTCAATAATATTGTGTTCAACAATAAAAAATTATTAATTTTCCAATTTCTGATTAGAATTTACTGGAAATAATAATTATTTATAATTCTTCTTTTCAACCTTAAATTATTTATATTTTAAAAATATTTTTTTGTTAGTTCAAGTTTTACGAGAAGATGGAAGTAGAGCGAGAGCCCACCAACTTGGTAGAATTGTCATAAAATTACCTTTACCACCAGGAGTTATGTCAACTCTTCATCTGGCACCCGAGAAATTTAAAGAAATTTATTTCTCAAAATATCCGGTAAGTGTTTTGAATTTTAAATCTAATTGTCCTGAATATCAAATCGTATTCTGTTTTCCTCGGAGTTTTTAATTCCATATAATTGCTCAGCAACAAATCACCGTCTGAAAAAAAATTTGCATTTTACTAAATTAATTTCTAAAGTTTGTAATTTAATATTAATCACTAGTAGAATAATAATTAATTACTAGTAGAATATATAAAAACAAAATAATAATATAATACTAACTAACAATAATAATATTAATAATCTACACTATCAACAATTCGCGCGGCTAACTTCTTACTGCTTTTTTTTAAATAACATTAGCAATTTTAAAAATAATAAAATTTAAAAATTTTCTAATTTAAATTTTTGTTGAAAACACTAAAAAATTCATTTTTGGAGAAATTACAAATAATTGCAGAAATTCAATTATTTAAAAAAAAATAAATAAAATTCTTTATATAAAATTCAACTATATTCAAAATTTGAAAAAAAAATCTCGTAAAAATCCCAATTATCTTTATAAATAACAAAATTCTTCTCAAAAGTTCAATTATTTTCATAAATATCAAAAAAAAGTCTTGTCCTAATTTCAATTACTTTCAAAAATTTTTCTAATTTCAATGATTTTCAATATCTACTATTTTAATAAAATTTCCCAAAAAGAATTCAATTATTTAAAAAAAAAATTTATAAAATTATATGTAAACATTAAATTATTTTCATAAATAATAAAAATTTCACAGGAATTCAATTATTTTCATAAAAAATAATTATGAAAATAATTGAATTCTTTTGACGAATGAAATAAAAATTGTATTGAAAATAATTGAATTTTCATAGAGTTTTGTGAAAATGTTTTTAAAAATAATTGAATTCTTTTAAAAAATTAGTATTAAAATTTTTAAAAATAACTAAATATTCTTTCAAGAAAAATAATAAAGTTTATAAATAAAGTTATAATTGAATTGTTCCAAGAATTTTATTAAATTTTTTTAAATAGTTGAATTCTTTTGAGAAATTTTGTTAAAAGTTAATATTTGAAAATTAAAAAATTTTGTAATATGCATAATAATTATAAAAATAATTTCTGGAAATATTTTAAGCAAAAAAAAAAAAGAAAAAAAACGTTCTAGACAATTTTAGAGAATTTTTAATAAAAATGATTTCTATTTTAAATTTTCGGTAAAATTCTGAATTGAAATGTTTACATGTAGGGTTATTACGATACCATGGACGCTGGATACATTGATGAATTTGGATACGTCTACGTAACGGCAAGAGATGACGATGTGATAAACGTTGCTGGACATCGATTATCTACATCCGCTTTAGAAGATGTTATCCTTCGTCATCCTAATGTTGTCGAGGCGGCAGTAATCGGCGTCCCGGAACATATGAAAGGAGAAATTCCCCTGTGTCTATACGTTATGAAAGATGGTAAATCCTTTCTTTCTTTTCTTTTTTCTTTTCCTCTTGTTTTCTTTAAATTAAACATTTCCTTCTCTGTCTCTTCTTGAAAATCAAAAATATTTTCTCAATTAATTCACATTATTGTTTAAATAAAAATATTATTTCACTTTGAAGATTCTCAAAAAAATGAAGAGGAGATCAATCAAGAATTAGTTGCATCCGTTCGTCGTCTCATAGGACCAATCGCCGCATTTAAAGTTGTAGCCGCTGTTAAAGCTTTGCCCACTACACGATCAGGAAAAATTTGCCGAAGATCGATGGCCAATTTAGCTCGTTCGAAAATTGTTAAGGTAAATTTTCATTTTATATTTAATAAAATTTTAACTTTTAATACGAAAAGTTTAATATAAATATAAATTTATTTAATTTATTCATTTAATTCATTAATTTACTTTTATTTGAATTCATATTTTAACAATATAAATATTTTATTATATAAAAAAGAATTTTTCATCTGATAAATAAAATTTTATTTTCTAGAAAAAATCTCTGATAAGAATTTATCTAATTTGATTTTCAATTTTCAGATTCCAAGTACAATTGAAGATCCAACTGTTTACAGAGAGATAAAACAAGTTTTGCAGAAACTAGGCTACGCTAAACAAGCACTTGATCCCCAATGAATTTAAATTATTGTAATTCATTGTAGTTTGTTATTGTTTTTTTTTTAAATATTTATTAATGAAAAATGTAACGTCTAAAGAAATTCTATTTTTTAAATCGCAGAGTCCTGATAAATTGAAAACTAAATATTATAAAATATAAATGTATAAATACGGTGTAATTAGAAAAAAATAATACTGAACATTTTTTAAAAATTGTTAAAATTGTCAACTAACAATTTTTTTTTTAGTTTTCAGTTTTAGGGAGAGAAAATTTGGTGAAAGGAAAAAAATTCCAAGTTCAAGAGCTGAAAAACTCAAATAATATGATTATAATAATTCCTATTTTATTATAATGACATATCATTGTTGCAGTAAATTTTATTATAATGACCATTAAAATAGGATTTACGAAAAGTTAATAATTAATAAATAAAATATTTTTCTGAATTATTTATTGAAATTAAAATATAGTCCTAAATGGCGATTTGATAGAGAATTGAAAGATATATAATATCTCTGTACAAATTTAAAAAAAATCTTAATTTCAAAAATATAAAGATAAAAAAAATTCAGTAACTGTTTTTAAAAAAAATTTCTTACTTTTTCCTCTTTTTATTTTGCTTCTTACCAGACATCTTCCCTTTTCGTTTCGATAATTCCGATTCACTTGGTATTACTTTCTCATTATCTGACATTAAAACATCTTCATTTAGCTCAGATTTCGAATCTGTTGGTTCTTTCTTGTCTTCTACTTTTTGAAACGCTGCAACACTGAAGCCTGGAATCTGAAATTGTTTAAAATAATTATAGTTAATATTGTTTACACGTTTCTTAACTAATAAAAATATATTAAATTCAAAATCAAAATATTTCATTCAAAAATATAATTGAATTTTCCTTTTCATTTAATTTGAGGAACAATTGTATGAGTGAATAGAAACTAAATAATTGAGTGAAATTTCTAACCTCCGGTTTGACGAGTTTAAAAACAAGTTTTTCACGTTGAACATTAGATCTATCGAGGCTCAATTGAACAGTGACGCGATCAAATGAGCGAAAAACAATAGAACCACAAGTTTGTGTATGCTCCATTTCGTCGTACGTAAAATTAACTGGATTCTCCTCGCCTTTTTTATTTAAATAAAGCGTTCCTTCTAAACCAAATTTGGGAATTAAAATTTGCAAAGCATTCTTTCGTACAAAAAGAATGTATCCGTCCTCATCTTGAATTTTTCCCCGAAAGAATAACTGTGAATAAAATAAATTTATATTATAGAGTAACAAATTTAAATATTTAAAATATCCGCTGTTTAATAAATATTTTTAATTATTTCTACGTTAATTATTTTTAAGTGGAGTTGTTGTAAATATCTTTTTACAGTTTGAAATTACTTTATATATTTTTTTATTTGCTGTTTTTCTTCTTAGTTTATAAAGTATGTTTTTCCTTTTAAATATATTTTAAATATTCGAATAAATGGATATTTTTATTTAATTTCAAAGGTGTAGTAAAACTGAATAAAACTTAATAAAAATCCAATTGTCTGAAATTAAATTGATTAAATAGGTTTTAAAGAAAAAATAAATTGTGAAAGAAAATGAAAGAACTCTTTTCTAAATCATTTATTTTTAATAATAAATAATTCTTCAGAAAGTTTTTTGAGAATTTAATTATATAAAGAAAAAAAGAAATTTCACTATTTTAAAAAAAAATTTTAATAAAGTTTTACAAAAAACTACAAAAATTTTAAATTCGAATTTTCAAAAATTTCAATTTAAAACATTCTAAAATTTATTTATTTATAAAAATTAAAAACGCAATTCTTTTAAAATTCAATTATTTTTGGAATTTTTAAAGTAAAATTATTCGTTAAATAATTTATAAGCAATAATTTTAGGATAGTTCTTCAAGAATTAAATTATTTAAAAATTGCTTTTATGTTTGCTTCTTGGCATTTAGAAATAAAATAGTAATTTTTGTTCTAATACCAAAAAATAAATATTAATAATCGTCATATTCCAGTAATCTGTTCGCAGTTTTGAAATTAGTTTTATTTTTTACTTCCCAACTTTTTAAATAATTTTTCTTTTTAAATGTTTTGAAATTTAAAATTAATGTCTTGAGAATCATTGAATACTTGCCAAGTATTTATGAAGAGTTTTGAAAATAATGGAAATTTCCAAAAGATTAGATCAAAACTTTTCAGAATACATAATTGAATATTTTGGAAAAAATTTTATTTCAATTTTTAATAATAATTATAAACCCACTCGAGAAATATTAAAATTGTATTGAAAATAATTGAATTCCTGAGAATAATTTGATTATTTATAAAAATACTTTAATTAAAATTTAATTAATTTCATTAATTTAATTATTTAATTTATTTAATTTATTTAATTTTAATAAAAATATTAAAATAATATTAGAAATAATTGAGGGGCTGGATTCCTTTGAAGAATTTATTATTTAGGAAAACAATAGAATTGTTTCAAAGAATTTTATTCATATTTTTGAAAATAATTCAATTCTTTCGAGAAATCTATTTAAAAAAGTTTTGAAAATAATTAAATTCTTATATGTAATGAGTTTTATCAAAGTTTTTGAATATAATTGAATTGTTCGAAGAATTTTATTCTAATTTTTATGAATAAATGAATTCATTCGAGAAATTTTGTTAAAATTGTGTTGGAATTTATTGAATTTCAGCGAGGAATTTTAAAATTTAACAAAATAATTGAATTTTTTCCAAGAAAGTTATTAAAATTTTTTAAGAATAATATAATTCTTTCAAGAAATTTAATTGAATTTGTATTAAAAATAATTGAATTGTTATAAAAAGTGTTATTAAAATTTTTAAAAATAATTAAATCCTTTATTGAAATTTTATTAAAATTATTTTGAGAATATTTAAATTTCTGCGAAGAATTTTATTATTTATAAAAAAATTTAAAAATAATTAAATCCTTTATTGAAATTTTATTAAAATTGTTTTGAGAATATTTAAATTTCTGCGAAGAATTTTATTATTTATAAAAAAATTGAATTATTGATTGACCAAAGCAATTAATAACTTTTATTATTTTCTCTAAATAATTGCATTCTTCCAGAGAATGTTATTATTTATGAGAATAATTGAATTTTTGTGAAAAACTTTATTAAACTATTAAAAAACATAAACAAGAATAATAATTTTCGTACTTAATTGAATTTTTAAAATTTTGAATCTAAATTTATTAAAAAATTGATGTTTATACTTATTTGAAAATATAAAAATTTTTTAATTTGCAAAATAATAATAAACGGAACACCGTGTTTCGCGCGAAATATAAATAATAATTTACAGTAATTATTTTAACAAACTAGTACCCATTATAGTTATTTTCTTTACCACTAATCTTTAATTGGTTAATTTTTTTCCTTTAAGTTCTTTTGCAATACTTTATTCTCAAAAAATAATCGATTAAAAAAAATAAAACATTATTTAATAATTTCGAAAATTAACAAACGATTATACTTACATGAGTGTTAAGTGCAACCGACGCCCTTCCTGCGTATTGAGCCATTCGATTTCGGTAATTTAAATTGTGGCACAGTTTGTGATTAATTTTCTTGTCTAATAAATCCGTGTACGTAGCATCAGCTCCTATAGAAACTGCCAATAATCGGTGGACAATTACATCAGCATATCTGTTAAAAAAAAGTTATTCAATATATTTTAAATTCGCAAAAATTAAATCCGATCAAAATTACTTTCATAGATTAATCTTTTTTGATTTTTTTCTTCTATTATAAAATATTTTCCCTCTTTTTTAATTATTTTTATAAATAATTTAAATTCAAACCTTCGAATTGGTGACGTGAAATGAGTATAAATTGGACAGGCCAATCCGTAGTGGAAAAATTCCGATGGCTGAAGCATTCCACTTGTAAAATACACAGCCTGCATCATGCACCTCGTCGCTAAAATTTTCAGCATTGTGTTAAAGTAAGGATTATCTGCTTTATGTGCCGATTCTAAGGATAGAGCCAATTCCTTTCCTGTGTTTGTATTAATCTCAAAACCCTAGAAAATAAAATTTTTAATTAAATATTTATTAAATACACAATTATTCTCAATATACAAATAAATCATTTATTTTTAAATATCAGCTTTAATTTCTGTATATTTTCATATTTAAAATCTTCTATGTTAATAATCGTTGTATTCCGGTAATCTGTTCGGAGCTTGAAGTTAACTGTCTGCTTTTTTGTTTCTTAATATTTTAAATAATTTTTCTTTTTAAATATTTTCAATTTTAAAAGTAATGTATTGAAAATCATTGAATTCATGCAAAGAATTTTATCAAAAAATTTGATAATAATAGAATTTCTTCGAAGAATTTTATTACTTATAAAAAGAATTGAATTCTCGCGAATAATTTTATTAAAATTTAAAAAAATCCTAATTAAATTCTATTGAAGAATTTCTTTGAATTTTTTTTTAAATCAAGAAAATGGAGAAACAATGAAAGTAAACAAAAACGAATCAACAGGTCAAATTAAATTGTAACGAAAAATAGAGAAATATTGAAAATAAAATAAAAATATTTGAAAAGAATTGTTAAAGAAAATTTCCAATTATTTTGTCAAGAAAAAAAGTGAAACTAACTTGATGTTTTCCAGCTTTAATCAAAGGATCGAAATTTGATTGAGGTGGTTCAGGATGTCGACGCAACATAGCGCACTCAGGAAATTCTTGAAGGATTTTCGTAGCAACTGAAATATTTGCGAGCAACATGAATTCCTCGACCATGGAATTTGTTTCGCGCATTTTTTTTGCCTCCACATCAATGGGATCGTGCGTTTCACTATCAACTTGAAATCGAATTTCCGGTGAAGCAAGAACCAATGCACTGAAAATCAAAAGATTATTAAAATATGTTTTTATGAAAAAAAAAAAAAAAAACTTGAAAAGAAAATTATATTTTCCTTCATTTTAAAAATCAACTTTACCCATTTTCTAAACGTCGGGCTTTTAGTTTTTTAGCGAGATTATTGAGACCTCTTAAAGATTTAGCGAGTGAGTCCTGTTGAAGTTGATCGTCGATTTTTATTTGAGCTTCCTCGTATGTCATCGCACTTCTAGAGCGTATAATAGATTTGAAAAAATCTGTTTTAATAATATTTGCATCGTGATCTATTTCCCAGATGCAGGAGAATGCAAATCGTTCCTCGCCTCCTCGTAATGAGCATAAATTTGAACTCAATAGCTCTTTAAGGAAAAATATTAATTCAATTATGTTATCAATACTTTCGGTGAAGAATTTTTGAAAAGAAATTATTTTTAAAATTGAAAGATTTTATATTTAGAAAAATATTACCTGGAACCATGTCGATTCGTTTGTCAACGAGGTAAACTGTCGTTGCACGTAAAGCAGCTTCTTTATCAATTGCAGTTCCAGGTCTGATGAAATGCGAGACGTCTGCAATGTGCACTCCAACTTCGAGATTACCGTTCGGCAAGTCTCGACAGTGTAGAGCGTCGTCAATATCTGTACATCCCGGTGGATCCACGGAGCAAACATCCAAATGTCTCAAATCTGTCCTTTGAGCAACGTCCTAATTGAAAATTGTTATTAATCGTTAGTAAAGAGAATTATTATTTTAACACAAAATTTGCCTCTTGAGTTTTTTAATTTATCTAGAGATTTTTAAATATTTCTCCCAGAGTGTTTGAATTTAAATTCTGGATTAATTAAAATTTTAGTTCAATTTTAATTAACTATTTAAGAGTTACTAAAAAAATTTTATTTTATTTTTCCCTGATTTCCAGACAAAATTTTGACATTTTCCCTGACCCTGAAGAATATTAATTGTAAAATTATTCAAAAACATCAATAACTTCATTTTTAAATAAATGTTTAAACACAAGCAAATGTTACTTGAATAATTTCATAATCAAAATTTAAAAAATTCATATATGAAGTACAAATGTCTCCAAAAATTTAAATTCTTCGCAAGAATTCAATTATTTTTATAAATAATAACATTCTTCGGAAGAACTCAATTATTTTTATAAACAGTAAAATTATTTCCTTAAATAGTAAAATCTTTGTAAAAATCCAATTATTTTTTATAAAATTTCACGTAAGAATTCAATTTTCTTAAAAAACTTTAATGTATTTTTCGAAAAAATTCAATTGTTTTCTAAAAATTTAATAAATCCTTTAAAGCAAATCAATTTTTTTAAAATTAATAAAATTGTTCGAAAGAATCCAATTATTTTCTAAAATTTTAATGAATACTTCGAAATAAAATCCTTCTTAGGAATTCAATTATTTTTAATGAAAATTTAATAAAGTTCAATAAACAAATATTTTAATTATAATTATTAACAGACGCGTTTATTTTAAAAAATTAAAAAAAAATATTTTGTTTAATTCAATTATTTTCAAAATTATCAATTTAATTTATTGAAAAAACAATATTATTTTCAAAAAAACTCAAAGAAACTATTCAAAAGAATTTACATAATTATTTTCTATATTTTAATAAAATTTCTTGAATGAATTCAATTTTAATAAAATTCTTAGAGGAAATTTATTTTATTTTTTAAAAATTTTAATAAAATTCAATAATTAAATGTTTAATTTTAATTATTAAGAAACACGATTATTTTAAAAACTTGACAAAAATTCTTCATAAAATTTAATTAATTTAAAAATTCCTAATTAAAATCATTAAAGAAACTCCATTATTTTAAAAAAATTCGAAGGAATTCATCAGAAGAATTCTCATTATTTTAGAAAATAATTGAATATTTGTATAGAATTTTGTCAAAATTGCTTTTAAATAATTGAATTATTTTGGGGAATTTTATTAAAATAATAGATATAAAAATTATTGAATTAAAAAAAAAAATTTTGAAAATAATCGAAATTTTGCAATGAATTTTATTAAAATTTTTAAAAATAATTGAATTTGATTACTTTTGATAATAATTGAATTCTTGTGATGAATATTGTTATTTATGAAAATAATTGACTTCCTCCGAATGATTTTATTATTTATAAAAATATAATTAAATCCCTGAAAGGAATTTTAAAATTAATGAAAATAATTTAATTACTGCGAAGAATTTAATGCCAAAATTTTAAAACATTTGATTTTTTTGAAAAAAAAATTATGCAAATTCTATTTTAAATAATTGAATATTCCTGTCAAATTTTTATTTTTTTGGAAAATAATTGAATGTTCGTGTAGAATTTTATTAAAATTTTTGTTTAATAATTAAATTCTTTTGGGAAATTTTATTAAAATAGTAGAATATTAGAAATCATTGAATTAAGAAAATTTTTTTTAAGTAATTGAAATTTTGCCATGAATTTTATTAAAATTTTTGGAAATAAATGAATTTTACAGAGTGTGCAGCATGGATTGAGAAAAAAATTGCCTGACTTTTCCCTGACTATTTACTAACTTTATTTCTGCTTCCTTAGGACAAAAATATGAATACTAACTTATTTAAGAAAAAAAATAATATCTAATGATAGTACAAAATAGTACCTAATAAAAAACATTTCCTGTTAAATTAAAAAAATTTTTAATTCCCAAAAATTTTTTATTTTCTTATAATTTTCTAGAAATTTCCTAATTTGAATGAAGTTCCCTGACATTCCCTGACCAAAAAAATCCCCTGACTTTTCAGTGACCACTGGACACCCTGATTTTAGTACTTTTGAAAATAATTGAATTCTTGTGATGAATACTATTATTTATGAGAATAATTGAATTTTGCAATGAATTTCATTAATATTCCTCAAAATAATTGAAATTTGTCGAAGAATTTTGCTATTCATTTATAAAGATAAATGAAATGTTGACAATTTTCTTTTTAATTTTTTGAAAATAATTGAATTTCTGCAAAGAATTTTATTAATTTTGAAAATAATTGAATTCTTCTGATGAATATTGTTATTTATGAAAATAATTGAATTTTACAATGAATTTTGTAAATTCCTAAATATAATTGAATTTCTGAGAAGAATTTTGCTATTTATAAAGATACTTGAAATGTTGAGAAAATTTTTTTTTTTAAATTTTGAAAATAATTGAATTTCTGGAAAGAATTTTTATATTTATTAAGATAGTTGAATTATTCTTTGAAAGAATTGTGTTAAAATTTTTTAAATTGTGACTAATTTCAACAGAATTGAAATTAAAATTTTTCAAAAAAATACTACATTAAATGAATTATAAGTAATAATTTTATGGCAGGTTTTCAATAGAATTAAGTTATTTAAAATAAATTATTGTCAGAAATAGAAAAAATTGAAAGTTTTTTTTAGAATCGTGGTAATTTTATAATTTATGAGTCAAACAAAAAGGCACAAAATTTCAGAATTTTCTTATAAATTCTAAAAATTTTATTTGCCAGTACTTTTAATAAAAATTCCTGACTTTTCCCTGACCTATGGAAACCCTGTTTTTAACCCAAGTACTTACATTTTCAGTGATAATCCACGGCAATTTGGGCAAGAAACTAAGAACAGCGTCAGAAAATCTGCTGTGAGGAACATCATGTTCAAGAAGTAATACTTCATTTTCTGTGTTCTTGTCCCCAATTGGTCCCAAGGCACGAACGAAATGTCCGTTCGGATATCTCGAATGACGAGGCCACGAATCAATTGCCACAATAATTCTCTCCTTGCTCAAATTTTCATATTGTCTCGTTTCGATGCGAACTTTGGGAATTTTTCTCTCGGCAGGCACAAAAATGTGTCTCGTATTCTAAGAAAATGAAAAATCAATAAGAAAAAAAATAAGAAAAGAACAAAAACAAAAGAGCAACAAAAATTATTAAAGAAAAAAAAAAAAAAAAAAAAAAAAAAAATTAAAATTAAAAATTTAAAAAATTTTATTTTCTTTAATAATGTTTGTTGTTCTTTTGTTTTTGCTCTTTTCCTTTTTTAAAATTTAAATTAGAGAAAAGTTTTAAAAATAAAATTGAATAAAAAATTGAAAATATAAATTAAATTGAATTTACATCTTTGTTTAATGTGACTTGCAGTATTCCACAATATTGTCTCCATTTTCGTCTGATAATACCAACAATAACACCGGTTGGTGTTTTTTCGATAATCTTTTTAGGAGCTTGTTCCATTAAAATTTTCTCATCCTCAAGAACATCGCCTGGATCCTCCTCCTCCTCATCTTGAAGAACAATATCACTTGGTGCCGACCATTGATCTTCTGCTAATAATTCAATGGCTACAATATCACCATCGACTGCTCGATTTAAACTCGATCTTCCTTGCACTAATATCTGCAAATTTCATAATTCTCAATTATCCTTTATATTTTTATTTCATTTCATACTTTTAAAAAAAGAAACTTTTTATTTTTTCAGCTAATTAAATGATTTATTTTTATTTCTTTTTAATTTAATTTCATTTCATTCTATTAACAATATTATAATTTATTTGTAATATTATTTAACATAGGTAATTAATATAATATTATCTAATTTATATTAAAAATAATTACTTACAAACTGCTCCATGCCTTCTACATTCACTGAACCTTCAAGAAAATTTTCCCTCGAAGCCATAAATGTTCCTTGCATAAATTTGCCACTTTTTATTCCATCATGTAATTGAGAAGGAGGAAGATGACAGGGGAATAATGGTTCTCGTGAATCGCCATCAACTTCATAACTTTTACGACTCAATTTATCCAATAAAAACCCAGGATTCTCCAATGACGATATATAATCCTGCACTGTTGTTGAAAAATTTTTACATTACAAAAACCGGTAGACTTTGGCACAATTGTTTTCAATAATAAATTAATATTTATATTTTAATAACAGTAATTATAATGACTAGATAACTTTTCTTTAATGTCAATTAATTATAATAGTCTTATTATAATAAGTATTATTAAGTGTTATTATTTTTATTATATAATTACAGAGCTGCCACAAAAATTGAATTTTGTTTTTCCCTAACTTTTCCCTGATTTCCAAACAAAATTTTGATTTTCTCCCTGACCCTAAAGAATATTCTGATATTCACTCTAAAAATGATTAGATACACAAAAAAATTTTCTATTACATTTATTTACGAATTTCTTTAATTCTAAAATCATTCGAAAACATATCAAGAGTTTTATTTAAAATATGTAAATATTTAATCATTATTATTTTTCCAAATGAATTAAGATTTTCAAAAATTTCAAATTCAAACCTCTTGAAATTTAATAACTTATAAAAATATTTAAGAGGAAGTGTATAAGAATATTACTATAGAACACCGAGTGAGAAAATCATTATTTTATATTATAAGAATATTGTTACTCTAACTTTTTAAAAATTATTTTCATCATTTCAATTCAATTATTATCTTCTAGAATTCTTAACAAACATTTTTCTTTATATCAATTCTTTTTGCTAATTTTTCGAAAATTTCTTTGAGAATTTTTTAATCCAATCGTTTACAATTCAATTTTACGAAGTTTCGACTATTCAGAAATTCTTCAACTAAATATATATTATTAGAAAATAAAAACTTCAAATAATTACAAAAAAATTTAATTACACTTTTTCAAAAACAGTAATTCTACAGATTTGTTAGTTAATACCTAGTATGAAAAATTCAGATCTTCAAAGATTTTAAATTGAAACTATTTAAAAATTCAATTATTTATAAAAATTCACGCTATAATGCTTTTAATATTCAATTATTATCTAAAATTTTAACTGAAATTCATTTCTAATCAATTAATTAAATACAAAAATAAATAATTTATTTAATAATTGAATGCTTCTTAAAATTAAATTCTCATTAAGAATTTCATTAACAAATTTTTAAATAATAGAATTCTTTAGACGAATTTTAATAAAATTGTTAAGAATAATTACATTTTTCGAGGAATTTGATTAAAATTGTATTAAAAATAATTGAAATTCTGCGATGAATTTTATTATTTATAAAAATAATTGAATCAATGTAAAAAATTTTATAATTTGTGAAAATAATGGAATTATTACGAAGAAATTTATATATAATTTGTAAATAATTCTTTTGGAAAATTTTATTAAAATAGTAGATATTGAAAATTATTGGAATTGTGGAAAATTTATGAAAATAATTGAAATTTTTGACAAGAATTTTATTAAAATTTTTGAAAATAATTGAATTTCTGTAATTATTTTGTACCTTCTCAAAAATTATTTTTTTAAAAATGTTTTTAACTAAAATTATATAATTTCGAATTGAAACCTTTTGAAGTTCATCTATTTATGAAACTTGTAAATGCAACTCTCTTAAAGTTCAATTAATTTTGAAATATTAAAGTAAAATTATTCATTAAATAATTTATAAGTAATAATTTTATGTTTTTCCTTCAAGAATTATGTTATTAAAAAAGAAATTATTGTCAGAAATAGAAAAATTTCAAGGTTCTCTATTAGAATTTGTGGTGATTTCATAGTTTGTGGCAAATAAAAGACTCAAAAATACAGAATTTTCTTGTGAATTCTAAAAATTAAATTTTTTTCAGTACTTTTAATAAAAATCCCTGAATTTTCCCTGATTTTCCGGACCAATTCTACTTTTCCTGACTTTTCTGACCTGTGGCAACCCTGATTTAAAATAATTTATATTTAATTTTTGACTTTATATTACATATTTAAATATATTAACAATTATAAAAATAATAGTTCTAATTATAGTAAAAGTAATAAATCTACTGTACGAGAAAAATGTGACTTACTTGAGGCAACAGGAATTGAGTCTGAAATTGCTTTTTCTCTGTTCTGAACATCATCGGTTAAAAGAATCACCTGAATCGGAATGTCTTGCATTTTCAAATGCGCGTTAAACCATTTTGTTGCTACTCTAATAGCACGATCATTTCTGTCATTAACTTTTTCTCCTGGATTTCGTTCCACATAAGTGTCTCTATTCATAGGAAAACATAATAATAATCAGTTTATATTAAAATTAAAGAATATTAATTTTTTCTGTAATTTACAATTTGACTGTTAGAACTGTAAAACTTTCTAGAATTTTGTTAAAAAAAAAAATAAATAAAAATTGCTTTCCTAATTGTTAAATAAAATATGTTTCATTTGATTTTAATTTTTGTCCCTTAATTTAATTTATTTATTTGAATAAAAATGATAAATTTCATTGATAATTCTGTATTAATACGTGTGTATTTATAGTTTATTAATTTTATATATTTTATACTAAATATTCTATAAACATTTATATATTACATATTTTTAATATTTTGAAAAACTGTTTATTTGTGCTTACTTGTGATGTTCATTGACAAATACATAAAAATTTCTTTTTGGATCAGAAATTATATCCTTCAATTTAGTATGAACATTAGAACTTCTATGTCTTACTTCCTCTAAAACTGTTTGTAAAATTATTACATTACAAAGTGAATCCTCTTCAAAAACATTGATCTAAAAATAAAAATCATAATCAGTAATTGCAGTTATTTAATAAAAAAACATTTTGGCAACAACACTTATTTTTTTCCAATTTTAAAAAATTTTTAATCAAATCTGTAAAATTCCAACTCTTAACTTTTATTTAATTTTAATATGATTTTTAAAATTATTAATATTATAATATTATAATTTATAATTATAATTGTAAATATTAAAAAAATTTTAAAATTATATTTGCTTTTTTACAATAATATTATAATTATAATTATTTTGTTTATGTTGGGCTATGTAATTTCAAACAAATAATAAATAAATAGGTATTAAAAAAAATTTATTGCTTTTTTAAATATATTTCTGAGAAACAAGAAATATTTACGTCGATGAAGTCAATGACGTTTTTAATCAACGATTAACGTAAAAAAAATTATTTTTTAGAAGAAAATCAACAAAATTTTTGTTTTTACACATTTTTTTCAAAATAAATTGATAAAAATTTATAAAAAAAAAGAATTTACAGGCGAAAAATTATAAAAATTTGCTTAGAAAAGTATTTTTTTCTACCTAATTCGTTAATCACAAAACGTTGTGAAGTTCACTAATGTAAATATTTTTAAATTATTGTAACATAAATAATAACAATTAATAATAGGTACTAATAATGATAATAATAATAATGCAAAAAAGTAACACTTGCCTGATCGAGAACAACATTTGTATCGAGTAATAAATAATGAGATTGTTTAAACAAAGAACTTTTAATTCCAGGATTCGTTTCGTCAAGAATATTATTGTGACTTTTGCATAAATTACAAGCTTCTGATCCACACCAAACATCATCCCTGAGATAATGTTCTCTTACAACCTAAAATATTTCGTTATTAACATGTAAAATGATAAAAAAACTTACATTCTTACAAGAATAAAAATATTTTTAACAATACCTTATAAATACTCCCTCCTTTTGTCTTTCGAAAGAAAGTTTTTGTCGTTAACATGATGAAAAAGTAAGTAAACTTTTAATTCTTTTAATTAATCAAAGAACATTATAACATTATTGAACAATTAGACAAACACGTGTTGTTCAATCGCCTGTAAACAGAAAACTAATAACTTTAGTAGTGGGGATTCTTTAAATATGTTAACGTATTTCTGAAGTAAAGATCGTTTCAAATAACGACCACTTAGCTAAAGCGCTACGATCGTTGATAATTAATTTTTTTCTGAAATATTAAACTTCCATACATAAAACATTAATTTGCTTATCTAAAAAATAACAATATTCAACTGAAACAAATAAAAATTATTTATTATTCATTAATTCAAAAAAACTTGGAAGTTTTTAATAAAAAATAAAAATTCTCTTAGAAAATGTAAACAATTTGTAAATAATTATAATTTAATACTTACTTTATTTTCCGTTATTTCTTGGATTGTTATTTATTGTTAAAATCTCTATTAAAGAATTTGTAAACGAAAATTATTATTTAAAAATTTTTGTATCACAACACAAACATTTTTACCAACCGTACGCATTATAGTATTAACTGAATTTTCCTACAGATGGAGATAAAATACTGTTTTCGAAATTTTTATCGACTTGTTGTTAATGAAAAAAAGTTACTTTAATTAAAAATATAAAGTAAATGAACAAATAATTCGAAAAATTTTAATTTAATTTAAACAATTTTTTTAAAATTAATCTAATTAAATTTTTTTAGACTTAAATAATTAATTTACATGTTTTAATTTATTTAAATTATTCACTTAAATATTTTATTTAATTAAATAATGATAAGTAAACAAATAAATTGAAAATTATAATTTTATACAAAAACAAATTGAATTAATTTTTTTTCTAATTAAAATTTTTTTATTCATTATTTATGCTAACAATTAAAATAATAATTTTAAAACAATAATGTTAATGTTAATATATTTGTTTTAATGTTATATGTTATTATAATTGCAATATTTGTTGACTTAATTGCAATAATTAATTACTCAAAATTAATTAAATACAGAGTAAATTAAAAATTAAATATTTATTATTTTATTTATTGTTTATGCAAACAGTTGAAATAATAATTTTGTGACAATATTGCAAAAATTGTGTTTTATATTATTGACTATTTTAATAATTGTAGAAATAATGAAAATAATTAATTAAAAATTATTAATTAATTTATATAATGCAGACCAAATTAAATATAAAATATTTATTATTACATTTATTTATATACTTACGCTACTTACGCCAATTGAAATAATAATTTTGTAACAATAGTGCAATTATTTTTAATGCAATTACAATAATTGTTGGTATAATTGCATAAATTAGTTACTTCTAATATTTTAATTGAAAATTATTAATTTATAAAATACAAAGTAAATTCAAAATGAAATATTTATTGTTTTATTTATTATTTAAACTAAAAATTAAAATAATAAGTTTATAACAATATTCCAACATTTGTTAATATAATTGCAATAATTATAGAAGTAATTAAAATAATTAAAATAATTAATTAGTAATTATAAATAAATAATAATTAATTACAAAATTGTTAACATACTTGCAACAATTGTTAATATAATTGCAATAATTGTTGACATCATTGACATGATTGATAATTGTCCCAAAAAAATTGAAGAAAATTATTTATTATTTACGCAAATAATTGAAATAATAATTTTATAACAATATTGCAAAAATTGTTAATATAGTTGCAATAATTGTTAATCTAGTTACAACAATTGTTAATCTAGTTACAACAATTATTGTTAATATAATTATTGCAATAATTATTGATGTAATTGCAATAATTAATTACTCACAATTAAATAAAAATTATTAATTAAGTATAAATATAGAGAAATTTAAAATAACATATTATCGAATTCAAATGAGAAAATTAAAAAAAAAGAATTGTTTTCATTATAAATTTCTGTACTCAAAAAAAAAAAAAAAAATTCTTTCATTAAAATAAATGAAAATTTTTCCTATTCATTTATATTAATAGGTCAGGAAAACAACTTTCTCTTTTAAACAACAATTTGAAATAGTACAATATTTTTCGCGATTTATTCTGCCCTCAATATTGGCCCACAATAGATTGGGTTGGGTCTTAATAAATACACAGTTCCCATGAATGATCTTTCGAAATCGAAGAAGTCAAGGGCTTTAGATAAAAAATAAAAATGAAAATAAACTTCTTGGGATGAAGTCGTATTATTAATGATTAGTAATGAGATATTATCATTAGTATTAGGAAAACATTATAAAGAACACATAGCTCTATTTAAAGTACTCGAAACAATTGTTAGATAAATAAATTATCAAGCATAATTCTACTGAACCAAAAAATTGATTCTTACAGCCAAATTTTATCTTCCAAAGAAAAATTTATTTAACTGAACGAAACATTTATTAAATTTAAAAAAAAGTCAACTAAACGTTTATTTTAAAGAAAATAAATATTTATTCAAATCAAATAATTATTTAAATAGAATAAATATATCAAATAAATATTTTAATGAATTTGATTTTATTATTTTCTATTCGATTAGGTATTGTTTATTTTAATTCTGAATAATTGTAATAATTTATTTAAAAGTTTTCATTAAAATAAATTAATTTTTATCAATTAGGTAATTAATTTTCATCTTTAAATTAATTTTTGTCAATTAAGAAATTAATATTCGTTAGTTAATTAATTTTTGTCATTTATTTTCAATTTCGTTAATTAAATAAATAATTTTCGTTTAATTATTTAATGTTTCTTAATTAAATAATTAATTTTTGTCAATTGAGTAATTAATATTCGTTAGTTATCTAATTTTTGTCAATTATGTGATTTTCGTTTATTTTTATTAATTAATTTTCGTCAGAAAATTAATTCTTGTCAATTAAGTAATTAATATTCGTTAGTCAATTAATTCTTGGCAATTTTATTTAATTTTCGGTAATTTTTATTAATTAATTTCCGTCAGCAAATTAACTCTTGTCAATTAAGTAATTAATATTCGTTACTTAATTAATTTTTGTCAATTATTTAATTTTCGTCAATTGTTATTAACTAATTTCCACCAGCAAATTAATTTTTGTCAATTAAGTAATTAATATTCGTTAGTCAATTAATTTTTGTTAATTAGTTTAAATTTAGTAAATTAAATAACTAATTTTCGTTAATTATTTAATGTTTGTTAATTAAATAATTAATTTTTTTAATTGAGTGATTAATATTCGTTAGTTAACTAATTTTTGGCAATTATTTAATTTTCGGTCATTTTTATTAATTAATTTCCGTCAGCAAATTAACTCTTGTCAATTAAGTAATTAATATTTGTTAGTTAACTAATTTTTGTCAATTATTTAATTTTCGTTAATTTTTATTAAACTTTAATCAATTATGTAATTATAACATTCGTTAGTTAATTAATTTGCCTGAATTTTAACTGACAATAATTAAGTTGAAATTTGCTGATTATTATAAAAAAAAATCAATTTTCCGATATACACCACTTCTACTTTTATACCCCTTAATTTTGAAATAAAATTTACGTATATAATTAAAGAAATTATCTTTGCAAAATGGTATTATAAACGATAAATTTTTATTAATTTTTACGACGATGAAGAACAAGTCATTAAAAGATTTTATAGCAATTATATTCAACAGGCATCACCTCTATTCTCCCCTGAGGACATAATTGATTGATTAGATGACGTTTTAATGCTTACAATTAGGTAGAAAATAATTCTTGATGCTCGTATAACTCATGAGCGTGAAATTAAACGGTAACTGCGCTTTTATACGCGATATTATGTGCACAACATAATAATTATATTTACCTCTATATTGTGCCACAGAAGAAGATATACCTTATTATATCACAAATTGAAAAAATCGATTTGTCTAAAACTGATATTTCCCATTGGAAATTTATTTAAATAATTGAAAAAAAACTTGTGGAAAAATTTTAATAATTTATATTTTTACACAGAAAGTAATAATCCGAGGAATGTAACTTGTCTTATTATTTTATTTTCTAATTTGATATTAATATAGTAATAACAATAATAATTGTAAATTGAATTAATAAGTAAACAAATAAAAATAACAACATTAAAAAAATAAACAAAATAATAATAATAATAATAAATAATAAAAAAACAGACTAAAAAAATTTATTTGACTCAAATAATCCATTACTTGTCTATTATCATTTATTATTTATTTATTTATTTATTTAGAAATTTATTTAGAATTGACTCAAATAATTTTTCTTTAAATCAAATAAATTTTTGTTTTAGTGCAATAAAATAATAATAGCAACAAAAAATAAAATAGTAATTAATTTGAATTTAATTTTAAAAAATCTGATTTACAATTAATCATTAAATTAAAATTTTAATAAATTTATTTAATCTACTTGACAGAAAATTTTACTATAACTAAATTTCAATAATTCTACATAATAGAGATGAGAATTTTTAAAATAGAATTTTATTCTTGAAAGGCAATTTAAATTGCATTCGAAATAAATAATGTATTGTCAAAAGAGAAAGTCGCAGATGTAAGAAAATTATTAAATCCAAAAGATAATGTGCCATGCCACTTGACAATTAAAAGCTTGCGGAAATAATCACCTCTTTAAAATATCAAACATTTTTGCAGAATAAATAATTTTAAAAAAAGACAAAAATTTATGGGTTTCTTTTATTTAACTACAAGTCATCAAGATCGAGGAAATTGTACAAAAAAAAAATATACAAGAAGAAAGCGAAATCGTGAAACTTTTGAAACCACTGATGACTGAAAAAGTATTTCACACTTTTTAACATTTAAATATTAAATTATTATTAATAATGATGTTGTAAATTTTTTTCTTAAATTGCCTGAGAAAATAATTAAAAGATTTCAATAATAAGAAGAACAATAATAATAAGGATACGAATTTGAAGTAAACTAATAATTATTGTAACGATAATATTAAAAAGAATAAACAATAATAATATTAATATAAACAAAAACCAAATTTTTGTTTTGTTTTAATTTATTTTTCAGTTAAATATTGTTTAATTATTACAGGGTTGCCACGCTTTTGCTCATTTAAAATTCCCTGACTTTTCCAGGTTTTCCAGGTTGAAAAACGGAATTTTTCCAGGTTTTTAAAACTACATTTATATTTTACAAAATTAAATAATTTGTCATTATAATTTTTCCATAAGAATTAAGATTTTCAAAAATTTTAAATTTAAACGTTTTTGAATAAAAAATTTTTATAAAACATGAAGAAATCGATCACTCCGAGTCTTTGACTCGGAGCAATCGATATCTTCATGTTTTATAAAATTCTTCTTTAAATTAATTATTTTTAATAGTTTTTGAAAATTTTTTTTGAAAATTTTCAAATCCATTTGTTTACAATTCAATTTTACGGAATTTCATCGATTATTCGGAAATTCTTCAATCAAATATATATTAGACAATAAAAGTATATCAAGTAACTTCAAAAAAATTCAATTAATCTTTTTCAAAAAAATTAAATCTACACAATTTTTAGTTAAAAGTATGAAAAACTTAAACGTTCAAAGTTTATAATTTGAAACCTTTTCAAAATTCAATTATTTCTAAAAATTCAGCTATAATACTTTCTCTCTAAATTTGAATTAGTAAATTCTACTATTAAATTAGTTAAAACGACTATTTATTAGTAAAATCTGCTAATTCAAAAGCAAAAAGTCAGTCACTAATTCAAATTAGAAAACATTTTTACTAATTCAAATTTAGAGAGTTTAATATTCAAAGATTATCTAAAATTTTAACAGAAATTCATATTTGAATCAATTATTATTAGAAAATTCTACGAGAATTCAATTATTTAAATACAAAAATAAATAATTTATTGAAGAATTGAATGTTTTTTAAAATTTAACTCTCATAAAGAATTTTATCAACAAATTTTTAAATAGGTAATTAAAAATCTTTTGACGAATAATTTTAATTTTCCAGAAATTATATAAAAATTGTATTAAAAATAATTGAATCTCCGTAAAAAAAAATTTGATTGAATTGAGAAAAGTTTTTGAAAATAATTAAAATTTTGCCAAGGATTTTATTAAAATTTTTGAAAATAATTGAATTTTGAAGAAAATTTTTATTATTTCTGAAGATAATTGAAATTTTGAAGAGAATTTTTTTTTTAAACTTTTGACCATAAATGAATTGTTGCGAAGAATTCTATTTATTTTGAAAATAATTGAATTCTTGAAACAAATTTTATTAAAATTTCTTTTTAAACAAATGAATTCTTTTGTGAAATTTTATTGAAATAGTAGAGATTGAAAATAATTGAATATTGATAAATTATTGAAATTAATTAAATTTCTATACGTAGAATTTTATTAAAATTATTTTAAAAAAAAATTTAATTGTTAAAAAGAATTTCATTACAATTTTTGAAAATAATTTAGTTTTTTCAAAAAATTGGATTTCTTTGTTGAATTTTTTAATAAAATTTTTAAGAATAATATTACATTTTTCGAGAAATTCCTTAAAAATTGTATTAAAAATAATTGCAATTTTGCGATGAGTTTTATTATTTATGAAAATAATTGAATCTCTTTAAAAAATTTGATTATTTATCGAAAATAATTGAATTATTTTGTAAATAATAGAATTGCTGTGAAACTTTTTTTATTTAATTAATTCATTCAAGATTGAAATTTTTAGAAATTTCAAATTACAACCTTTTGAAGTTTATTTATTTATGAAAATTGTAAACGCAACTCTTTTAAAATTGAATTAATTTTAAAACAATTATTTTCCAGGATTACGATCAAAATTCCCTGACTTTTCTAGGTTTTTTTCAAGGTTTATAATGTCATCAATTTTTAAATTATTATCACCATTAAATCTATTTTAATTACCAATTTAATAAATTGTAAATAAATAAATTATAAATAAATAAAACAATTGTATTTATGAGATGAAGTCACAAAAAATTTTGAATTTTCATTGTTTTCTTAAAATTAATATATAATATTGAAATATTTTAATGTTCTTGGGCTTAACTTAAAAAGATATCACGTTATTTATAGTTAAATATTTATTTTTTAAAAATCTATTTGTGAAAAATTCCATCAGTTTTTGAATATTTAACAGATTGTTAAAATATTACAAGCGGAAAAGAAATAAATTTACCTATGAAAAAAAATTATGAGAATTTGTCAATTTTCTTAGATTAAATTTAAAAACTAAAAAATTAAAAAAATAATTCAAAATTTATCAGAGAATAATTTAAAACAAAAAATAAGTATAGTTGAGTGCAATTATAAATTTCAAAATTTAATAAATGTCAAAAACTGGTATGACAGTTTGTTATAACAAAAAAAAGTAAACATATTTATTTATACGTTTAAGCAGCCTTAAGAAAAATTAAAAAATTATTGTCATTACTAAATAGTAATGACAATAATTTTTTAATTAATTTACTTATTTTATTTATTTTGATGTGTGGGATTATTTATTTATGCTTCATTATCATTTTTTGTCTATAATGTATTTAAGATCTTCACGTGTATTATTTGTTGTATTTAATTTTATAAATAGAAGCAATAAAATGTTGAATATCGTTTAAATGGGAGGACAATAGTTTAGTGGTTTCGATATATAAAATTAGCATAAATATGGGACATTGTGTGATCTTCTGCGAAATCTAATATTAGAAATAGAAGATTTCTCGCACTCAAAATCTAAATTACCTACTTTCATAACTTTTCTATTATTATATTATATTGCTTGTTGGTTAAATAAAAATTTAGAAAAATACTAGAAAATATTTTCAAATTATAAAAATAGAACTTATTATTTATTATACTGACAATTTTACAGTAATTTCCATTTTTCTCTTTTATATTCCAAAAAGAAGAAAAGAGCAAAAGAAATAATTTCAAACAATAAAAGTGGAGATGAGATTTGAAGACAAAATAGCTATAGAGTTATACTTATTTTCAATGTTCTCTCTGCAAAAGATTTAAAAGAGAAAAAGAGAAAAATGAAAAAGAAAAAAAAAGAAGAGAAAAAACAGACATTTCTTTTCAAAGTTTGTGAAGAATAATTGTTTTTTCTCCTTCTCTCTCTCTCTCTCTTTCTCTATTCGTACATTGACTCTCAGTTCAGGGCTAGGCACATTGAATAATATAGTATACTATCACATTCATAATGCGCGCGTAAGTTTTACGCGTTAAACTGGGACGAACCATTGTAAAAGTGCGACACGCTAAACAATTGTGGGAAATACTGTAAAAAGCGAACTTCACTCTTCTTTCATATATTTGACAACGAAAGGCATTACAATTCGTCCAAAAAAAAAAAAAAAACTTATAATAGATACATCTCTTTTAGAATAAATGCGTATATAATTATTTTATCATTCACAGTCTATGAAAAAAATATTTAAACAACTAACACACTTCTAAAATTGGAAAATTTTACCCACGATGAAAAATATTTACTTGGGAAAGTTTTTAAATATATAATTTTAGAAATGAACTTTTTAAACGATAATTAAATTCTCATTATAATCATCACTCTGCTTTGTCTTTAATATCCCGATAGAGAAAATGAGTTAGAATTATGTCCAAATATAATATTGAAAAAAAACTTTATGTTTTCTAAAGATGCGACTGAATTTAATTAACCTATATAGAAAATAAGGGTATAATCTTCTCTCTCAATACAAACACCTTACGATTTTAATTATATTTTTTCTTTGGAAATAATAATTAGCTGTCAATTAAAAATTCGTTGATTTTAAGTTTTTTACGAGGAAAAAAAAGGAATACAGTAAATTTTACTATATGAAAAAATATTTTACTATATGAAAAAATATTTTACTACTCGTCCCTAAATTCGAATTAGTAAAAATGTTTACTAATTTAAATAATTAATTGACTTTTTACTTTTAAATTAGTCAATTTTACTATTTCAAGTCATTTCAATTTAAGTAATTTTTAAAGAAATAATTATTATATGACACATAACTGAAAAACTAATTAGAATTAAATTTTCAATTTATATTATTTTCAAACTTTAAAGTATATAAAAAGAACTTTAACAAATTTTGATACTAATTTCAAATTTGACATCAGATTTTCTAAATTCAAAATAATTAAACTTTCTTGTACGAGGAAAATTGAATTTCGCAAAAATTAATATTTGATATTTTCATTTTGAAATTAAAAATAATCTTTATTACGAAAATTTTAATTATTCTGAAGAATAGAGAAGGTAAAATAAATTATAATATTCAACTTTTTGAACAAAGAATATAAATAATAATTTTTTTTAGAGAATTTTCACTACTTTAAATTCGCTAACACTCTAGAAATAAAAAAACTATTCTCAAAAATTATAATCAAATTCTTTAAAAAAATTCAATTATTTTCAAAATCTAGTATTTTAACTCTACCATAGACAGAATAGGTAGAGAAGGTAACCTCTAAATTTATACAATTTTTTTTTACACAATAATTCAATTACTTTCACTAATAATAACATTTTTCATGGAAATTAAATTTTTTAAAAAAATTTTTGATCAAATTCTAAGCAAGAATTCAATTATTTTCATAAATAATCAAACTCATCGAAGAATTCTATTTATTTTTAATATTATTTTTAATTAATTTAATCGAGAAATTCAATTATTTTCACAAATAAAGTTTTCCACAAGAATTCAATTATTTAAAATAAAATTTTCGTAATATTTATTATATTTCGAAAAAATGAATTATTTAAAACAATGTTTATAAAATTTTTATAAAGAATTCAATTATTTTCAAAAATAACAAAATTTTTCACAGAAATTCAATTATTTTTAAAGATTTTAATAAAATTTTTCGCAATAATTCAATAGACCTTTTCATTTCAATTATTTTCTTTGCGCATGCGTTATATGGAATTGAAGTTCCGTTTCAAGTTTCGGCCCTGTTTACAGCTATTACATTATTCAGATATGAAAAAATTATAAAAAGTGTTCTAATAATTATTATATATTGCATAAAAATGGAGTATAATAATTATAACAAATACTGGAATAAATTTAATGAAAAAATTAAGGACGGAGCATATATTAATTATTTTATCAATAAGTTATTTTTGAAATATCAATAATTTATTTTAGTTTTTTTGCATTTCTACATGCAACGTTAATAAAAATAATAAATAAAAGTGAAAGAGGTAACTATTATGTTTTTCACATTTCATCAGCGAATAACAATATGTCAATATCTTGTAAACATAACCTCACTCTGGAACCAACTCTTTTTTCTTCTTTTAGTTGACTGTTTTCTGCACTGCAGTGATATTTTTAATTGCAAATTTAACTGCGTGTTTTTATGTTTAAATTTGATACCAATTTTGCACCGGACACATTTTCTTTTCTCTATAAAAACATGAGCAAAAGTAAAGTTTTAACACATGTTAATAGAACAGGGCCGAAACTTTTAAAATTGGTGAACTGTCATGGTTGCTGCGCAGGCGCATTCGCGACTTCCGAATTGAAATGAAAAGGTCTATTGTTTTCGTACATAATAAAATTCTTCTCAGAAATTCAATTATTTTTGAAAATTTTAATAATAATAATAATAAAACTAATCGAAGAATTTCAATTATTTTTAATACTATTTTAAATTAATTAATCGAAAAATTCAATTATTTTCACAAATAAAGTTTTCTACAAGAAATGAATTATTTAAAATAAAATTTTCATAATATTTATTATATTAGGTATATTTATATTATTGAAAAAATTAATTATTTAAAACAATGTTTATACCTACAATTCTTATGAAGAATTCAATTATTTTCAAAAATAAGAAAATTTTTCACAGAAATTCAATTCTTTTTAAACATTTTAACAATATCCATCGCAATAATTCAATTATTTTCAAAAATAATAAAATTCTTCGAAGGAATTTAATTATTTTTGAAAATTTTAATAAAATTGTTCGAAAGAAATGAATTATTTTCAATACAATTTTAATTAAATTTTTTTGAACTAATTCAATTATTCTTTTAGATTTTAATTAAATCCTTCTTAAGAATTCAATTATTTACATATAAATAATTCTTCGAGAGAATTCAATTATTAAAGATAAATAACAAAATTATTCCCGAAAATTCAATTATTTTGAGGTATTTTAATAAAAATCTTTGCAAAATTCAATTATTTTCATAAATAACAATATTCATCACAAAAATTCAATTATTTTTAAAAGTAATAAATTTTTTCTTCTAAATTCAATTATTTAAAAAAATTCTAATAAAATCGTTCGCAAGAATTCAATTATTTTCATAAATAATAAAATGTTTTTTAGGACTTCAATTATTTTCAAAAAAATGTAATAAAATTTCTTACAGACATTCATTATTGTCAATAAGTTTAATAGAATTCTTTGTAAAATTTAATTATTTTTAAAAACTTCTCTAACTTAAAATTATTGTAAATTTTCAATACTAACTACAATGATGTTACTATTTAAAATAATAATACAAAGTTAAATAATTAAAGCTTATTTTAATTTTACTTTAGTTATGAATTGTTATAAATAATATACACCGAGAAGGAAGAATAATTATATTTGACTCAGAGCCAACTAGCCTTTTATTTTTTTCAAATAGATTTTATTTGGTTCAATTAAAAGTTTTATTTATGTCGAATAAAATTTTTATTTGAAAGTTTAAACAACCCAGTTGGCTCGGAGACAAATATACTTTTAATGAACTCAAATAAATTAAATTTGATTTTAATAAAATATTTCTCTGGATGCATAATTATAAATATAATTACAAAACAATTTTTATTCAATTAAAAAAAATATTTTGCAAATATAAAAGAAAAGCAAAGTATTTAATAAAGAGCCAAAGGTATAGAAATTTTCCAAATGAAAATAAAAACACCAAAAAATTCTTTCTATTCGACACTTTAATAATTATATCGGAAAAAATTAGTTTATAAATATGAAACGAGGACTTATATACATACAATGTAAAGTAAATTGCGCTTTTTTTTTATAAACATATACAATATATTATCTGCAATGCAATTTCTTTGCTAAAAATAATTTATTATTTATTAATCTGTATAAGATCTTTTTTCCCCCTTTATCATTATTATTATTATAATATATATTATATGATTAGAATAAAAAATTATATATATACTTTGTTTTGTGACTATTTGTGTCAAGGCCACTGAATTTGGCCCCTCATAGCCTCATCTCATCGCCTTTACACACTTTTCTTTCAGGGTCTAAAAATAAACCACCAAAAGAAAAAGAACATATTTTTCTAAAATTCACTCATCAGACTTCCGTGTATGTGGAGACATTCATTCTAAAGGCATCTTGTGTGAAGTAATTTTTTTGTTTCTTTTTTTTTACAAACAACGCCCCTGCAGTTTTTAATGTTACACATAGCAAGAAGGAGGAAGGAATAAAAAAAAATTCCAATGTCGTAATAATTATCGATCGTCGAATGATACTTCAAGTTAATAGATTTTATTACAATGGCTATTGAAATAGTTCGTTTCATCTCAAATTAATTGGAAATATAATTCTCCGCGAGATAGATGTGACAATATTGTCATAATACAGTGAAACCTCGATTATCCGAATCTCTGTTATTCGAACTCCGTGAATCATTACATCCGAATTTTTTTTGTTATTTTAAACAGTTTTTACATCAGTCGATACAAAAATTTCATAAAAATAAAGAAATATTAGATTAGATTTCATGGACTATCTTCTGATTTTCTATATTTAATTGAGAGAAAATTAAAAAAAAACGCAAATAATCGTTTATTAATTGAGAATAAAATTATTAAATTATAAATCTAATTTTCCAATTAAAAATAAAATTGTTTACATATAAATATAAATTTTCAATAATTGAAAATAAAATTCTTTAATTATAATTATGACGCGCTCCTAAGAAAGGAACTTTAGAAGCAAATGAATTATAGGTTATATTTCTATTAGATTTATCTTTATAAAAGTTCCCTTTTAATTATAAAAATTTAAAAACAGGTTTTATTTAATATTTTCGAAGTACAGAATGTTTGAACATCAATAATTTCTAATAGTAATTCATTCTTTCTCTGTATTTTTACTCTAAAAATTGTAAACATAACCTAAAATTTTTTGATTCTTAGGTACCTTTCTTAGGAGCGCATAATTTTTGTAACTGAAAATAAAATACAAAAATACAGTGTCATAAATTAATTTATGACTTTGTAATTTTTATAATAAAAATTTATTTAAATTGTGTAAAAAAATAAAATAATAATAATAAAATAAATTTTCGCCAATCGAAAAATTGGAGCGTTGTTCGTAAAATAATTACTTTGTGCACAGAGATTGGCGTGCAATAAGGCCATATATGAATATTATTATAACTATAAAGATGCATTTATGTTTGCGCGATTATGTTTACTACTCACATAAATTAAAATAATGTACATCAATCCGCATAAATCCAAATACAGAAGCCATATTATTTAAAAAAAAACGTAATTTTACATACTTTCTTTATTCTCTTTACTTAATTTTCTTTTCTTTATTTCAATTTTATAGTATAGAAAAATAAACACTTTCAAAAAGAATGTTTATTTAATTTCATTAATTTCTTAAAATAAATTTCTTGCAATTTATGTTTATAAATTAATTTCAAAATTGATTTATTTAAATTTCTAAAATTAATTCTTTGTAATTGATTTTCCCAAATTAGTTTCTGTCAATTAATCTTCCCAAATTAATTTCTTTTAATTAATTTCTATAAATTACATTCTTCTGATTAATATTCTCAAATCGATTTCTTTTAATAAATTACTCCAAACTAAATTATTTTAATTAATTTTTCCAAATTAATTTTTTTTTAATTAATAATTAATTTCATTCAATTAAATTTTCTAAATTAATTTCTATTAATTAATTTTCTGAAATTAATTTCTTTTAAAGGCATTTGAACAATTATGACGTCACAGTTTGAGCAAAGCATGTGTTCTAAAACTGTAACGTCATAATGCTTCAAATGCCCTTAATTAATTTTTATAAATTAATTTCATTCAATTAATTTCTTTTAATTAAAATTTCTGTAGAGTAAAATAAAAATTCTAAATAAACAATAAAGAGGTCAATCGCATTTGTATGTGATAAATGAAAAAAAATTCTGTTTCCTAAAAAATGCTTTTTAATTTTAATTAAAAAATAAATTGAATCGCATGTGTGATATTTAAAAAAAAATTCTCAAAAATCCATTTTATTTGTAAATGCAAGTAAAATTAAAAATTTTAAGATAAATAAAAGAGATTGTTTATAAACCACGTTACCAAGTTTTATGCCCCCCCCCCTCTCACTCACTCTACTTTTTTAAAGAAAAAATAATTATACATTTCTTCTTCCTTTTTCCTTTTCATTGTAAGACAATAAATTAAGTAATTAACTATACACGTAAGGAATAAAATAACAAAATAAATAATTAGTCAGAATAATTAATTATTTTAATTAAATAATTAATTAGGGGGTTGTTTATATATTGCGTCGAACTTCAAGTAGTGGATAAGGGGAGGGTTGCAAACGGAAATAAAATATGTAACTCAATGTGTAGATTACTAATAATCAAATAATTAATTATTCAAATATAAATTGTAAATAACAATATTCAAATAATTAATTACCTATTCAAATAATGTTATTTAGTTAATTAATTACCTAATTAAATAATCTTATTCGAATAGTTAATTAATCAAATAACATTATTCAAAGAATTAGTTAATCAATTAATATTATTCAAATAATTAATTAATTCTGAAGGGTATTCAAATTCCCTTAAGAAAATGTTGCAATGAACAATTAATTAATTGTATAATGAAATACCGAACTAATTAAATAATAAATTAAAGTTTATTACTAAAAAAACAAAAATTTATTAATTTGTAAAATACCAACAAATTTATTGCAATTATACAACAATAAAATAAATTAAAAAACTATTTAAATTCAATTATGAAAATAATGAAATTCCAATATAAAAATTAGTAATTAAACATTAAATTAATTCTAATAAATAAATTTTTGGTAACACTGTTTATTAACGATCTCGAAGAGTAATGTGGACAAAATAATGTCAACAGCAGTATAGACAGACTGAATATATATATACTAAAATAAAAAGAAAAAAAAAATTTCATGAGACTTTGATTGTTCGATAATAATGTGGACTTTATCCAATATATGTGGAATGTGAGCCGTAAATATAATATAAAGATAATTAATCTAAATGCATCTTTTCCAATTACAAGAAAATATTCAATATTGACTTACGAGACATATATATACATACAATATTAATCGGTCGACCTCTATTTTTTCTTTTCACAATTTTTATTTCGAATGTTCTCAACATATTTGTAGTTTTAAAAATTAATTATTATTTTTAACTACTTTTTCTTTTTTCACCAAATCGATTACGTAATATTTGAGAAAAACAATATTTATACTTTGAACTGAATAATTTTGCGATTAGAATCCAATAGATTTTATTGGAATTAATTATTTAAAATAATAAATTAATTCGAATTAATAATTTAATTAAAATTCGAATTTATAATTTAATAATCAAATTTGAATTAATAATTTAATACTCAAATTCGAATAAATTAATACATAATTGTGATGCGCTATGAAGAAAGGTACCTGAAGAAAGGTACAATTAAATTCGAGTTAATAATTAATTGATTTCTGTTTAATAAAATTTTAATTTATTTTAATATATAAGATTTAATAAAATTTAAATTACTTTAACAAAATAGAAAATAAACAATAAAAACTGTAAAAAGAATTAACTCTTGTTTTAATGTTCAGAACTTTTTGAAAGTTTTCCACATTTTTCTTTTTTTTTTACACAAATTGGCGCATAAATATAAATAGGCATCGACATTTCCAATACACTCAATTGAAAAAAAGAAAATCATTGTAAAAATTGAGAGAAGCACACTTTCATTATTGATCAATATCGCGTTTATGTATCAAATCCAACGGATCATGTTACATTCGAATATTTATTATAGATGTACATATATCGGAGAATGCAGATTTGACCCTTTTTCGTAAAAACTTATTACACATACACAGATATTCTACTTTTACAAGAGAAACAAGAGAAAAACATCCATATCCAGATGTTCATCTCGCGAGATTCACGCGCACACACTAATATATTATTATTATTTGATAATAATTTACATCGACATCTCGGCAAGGACATCACTATTTTCAATATACATAAATACAAATTTCTTAGAAGAACAAATCCATCAATTTATATTATTCATTGTTATAATGAAAAATTTATACAATCATGAGATTTTCTTTTTCATAAAAAAATATATATTAACCTTTTCTCTTCGAAATTTAATTATAATTATTCACAATAATATAACTAATGTTATAAAAGAACAAATTAAACTCATTAAAAGTAGTATAATAAATACAGGGAAATTTAAATATTGAAACAAATATCAAAATAAGAATAGAAAAAATTTAATTTTACAACTTTAAATAATCGCCACATGGAAAAAATTAATAGAGTAACTTTTACTATACTTTTGTAGAAAAACTTTAAATCTTCAAAATTATTGTTGCAATTTTTACAGTTTTAAGGTATTTTTTTTAATTTCCCGAGTAATTTTTTTTTTCACTATTTTCGGAGTAGATTTTACTATACTCGGAGTAATTTTTAGTATTTTCGAAGTATTTTTACGATTTTTGTAGTAATTTTTACTGTTTTCGAATTTTTTGAATAATTTCTAATATTTTCAAAGTAGTTATTAGTATTTTTAATTTTTTAGTAGTTTTCACTACTTCTGGAGTAATTTTGACTATTTATTAAGTATTTTTTACAGTTTTTGTAGTAATTTTATTGTTTTCTGGATAGTTTTGACTATTTTCAAAGAAATTCATACTATTTATAAAATAAATTATAGTAAAAATTAGTAAAATGTATAATAAAATTTACTTCAAGAGAATAAAAATTTAGTAGAATTCGCATACGGAAACAATTAAAAAAACCAATTTTTACTATACTTTCAATAGTAAAATTTAAACTTCAATGAATATCTACTACAATTTCAACTATATTTTTGGAGTATTGTTTTTTATTTTCGAAGCAGTTTCTTTATTAAATATTTTCAAAGTAGATTTTACTATATTCGGAGTAATTTTTACTATTCTCGAAGTAATTTTTACTATTTTAAGTATTTTTAATATTTTTGGTTTTTAGAGTAGTTTTTACTATTTTTGGAGTAATTTCTACTATATTCGAAGTAATTTCTACTATTTTCAGATATTTGGATTATTTTTTTAACTATTTAAGGAGTAGTTTTTATGATTTTGATATAGTAATCTTTACTATACCCGAAGTAAGTTTGAGTAAAATATTAGTGAGACGTACTTTAAAACATGGTAAAATTTTTTACAAGATTATAGTAAAAATTCCTTTGAAAAAGGCGCAGAGATTAAAAAAATTTTTTTTCAAAAGCGCTTTGCAAACAGTAAAATCTACTCTATATTTTTTTCGTGCTTGTAAAGAATTGCAAATTTAGTCAAATAAAAATATTTGCTAAGGATTAAATTATTCATAAAACTGAATATTAATTCTTTAAGGACAAAATCTACACGAAAAAATCATAAAATAGTTTTTAACTTTTTACTATTTACAAACGATAAATGAAACTGTCTGTAAATTTTAAAGTATAAATTTTATTATCCTCAAAGAAAAGTTTTACTCATTTTTTATTTCGAAAGAAAATAGTAAAATTAACTCTGCAATTAGTAACAAAAATGAGAATGTAAAAATGGCAAATACTAAAATTGACTTCGGAAATAGTAAAATTAACTTTGAAATTGCAAGAAACGGAAAAACTAACAATTGCTAAAATTTACATAGGAAATAATAAATTTAGTTCCGGAATTAGTCACAATTTAATTAATACAAATAAAAATAAACAAAACCAAATAAAATAAAATAAAATTGCCAAAAAATTAATAATAAAAAAATTACTAACATTTTAACCTGCTTAGGTTTTACTGCAAAAGTATAGTAAAAATGACTATACTTTCACTAAAAGTTGAAGAGTAATTTTTAATATTAAAAAACAATGAAAAAATATAAAAATATTTTTTCTAAAGATGAAAAACTTTTTCTATCTGAAGTGAGCATCAACAAATAAAGCAAAATTCTAAATAAACAAATTACTGTTAATTATTTAACAACAAAATATGTTTTTTCAAAAAAATTTCATTTTTTGATTTTTAAATTCACTGTTAATTAAAAAGTAGGTATCAAATTGCAACGAATTGATGCAAAAAATGTGGATCAAATCAAAAATTGATCCAAATTTTCGGCATCAATTTGATCCATTTTAGTATCAATTTTATACTTTCATGAAATCTGTGTTAGTTCTAACAAATTCTACTATCACTCGACAAAAATTATGAAAAATTTACAATCCCGTATAAAACTGTAAGAAAAAAGGAAAAAATAAATTTTTTTCCCCAAAAACATCCTTTAATTGGATATAAATCTTTTTTCCAAAAATCTTTTTTTCAAATTTGGGCCAAATTGAGAATGCAACTTTCATATAGACAAAGAGATCTTGTGCAATTATATATCATTATTGTTTTTATGTACATATTTCTGCGTGTAATTTCAAATACTACTTTTCTTTGGTTGTAGCTAAATTATACTTTTAAAATATTTAAAAAGAATGAGATAAAAAGAAGAAAAAATATTTAAAAAAAAGAAAGAAACGAATAACAACCGGAGTTGAGAGTTTTTCTTGAAAAAAGATAGCCTTTCTCTATATAATATATAAAGAGGCTTTTGTCATTCCGCTCGAGTAATTCGGTGACAATCTTCTTTTCTTAAGAGAAACTCTATCCTAATTCGTGATTTCATCACTATGACGACGAGAGAAGATGCACTTGGTCATGAGAAAAATGTTTCACTCGTATAAATAAAAACAACTTGTCTCTAACCGATCGTAACAATTTTTTTGTCCGATATCTTACACGCAACTTCCAGATCACCTCATGTACATTAAACTCTTCTCTCATGGTCAATGACTCTCATTGAATCAACAAAAAAAAAAAAAAAATAAAAAAAACTGGGTAATTACCAAAAACACTTTTTTTTTAAAACATTTTTAAACCAACTTAAAACTAAAATTAATATAAAATAGTTGCAAAAAACAAAAATTTAATATTACTCGTAGTAAATAATGCCCTTTTGTTTAAAATCAAGAAAAGGTAAATATACACCAACTGATAAAAAAATATTTAAATTCTTTAATGCTGTAAAACTTTTTTCTAATAAATTTATATTATTCCTTCGGATTTCCTTGCCGAGACTAAAAAATAAGTCTATTTCGAAATTAAAAAAAGCGTAAAAAAGCGAAAACCTTTTTCGAAAACCTGACGAATCGCAAAGTTTGTTCATCGAAGAAACCAAATGAATTTTAATAATAAAATATTAACCTTCTTTTTTTGTTGTGATTTTACAACAATTTTATGTAGAGATGGGAAAATCAGAACGATATTTTTTCGCCAAAATTGTATCCAAAAATTTGTATTTCTTTAGGGTATAAATTTGAAATTACAATAATTAATAAAAACTCTATAATATAACACTACGATTTGTACAAAAATATATTTTTTTCTCGAATAAAATTTTTATTTCAATTTATCTAATCTAATCAATAAACAAAATTTAAATATTAATTTAATTTCAATTTAATATTCATTTAATTTTAATGTAATATTCATTAAATATTAAATGAACTTAAATTAATATTCATTAAATGTTAAATGAAATTAAATTAATCTTCAATGAAATTAATATTAAATGAAATAAAATTAATATTCATTTAATATTATTTTAAATTAAATTATAATCAAATAATTAACATTTAATTATTAATTAATCACAATTAATAATTATAATACAACACAAAATTTAAACACCACGATTTAAAAAAAAATCACTTTCTGTTATTCTTGAATTAAATTTTTCATTTTATTAATTAATTTCATTTAATTAATTTAATTAGAGAAAGAAAATTTAAATTGGAATTGATATTAAATTAATAATTATAATACAATTAAACTATAGAAGATAATAAAAAATTTAAACTACACGATTTGTAAAGTATCACTTTCTATTTTTCTTTAACAAAAGTTTTCATTCAATTTAATTATTCACTGAGAAGAATTTTTTTTATTCCAAAAATATGTATCCAACAAAAAAAAATGAATTGAAAAAGTATTTAAATTAAACATAATATTTTGAAATTGAATTAAGGGGAGAATACACCTATATTTTTAACTATATTAAAGAAATAATTTAAATATTCAACAAAGTTATTTTTAAAGTAATTTCTTGTGAGAAATTCAATGATCATAAAATAAAATCGGTCAGAAAATATTTTGACCCTTTTTGAATTTTTATTTTTCTTAAAAATCAGTGGATTTTGGAATCCATACGTAATTTTGTAGAAAATGTGTTTTTGGAATCCACAAAAAAAATTTCAAATAGAAAAATTGATTTTCATAATTTTTATAGCATTTTTTTTTGAAAAAAATCTCTGTTTTTAGGCTAAAAATGTTAAAAAATACAATTATTTTTCATTTTTTTTTAAAAGAAAATTCATTCGTTTATTTTTCTTACTAATTTCAGATCACAATTTTATCCTAATTTTTTTGTATTTTTATTTTTTATATCTAAAAATTATGATCTGAAATTAGTTATAAAATTAAAGAAATGAATTTTCCTTTTTAAAAAATGAAGAATAATTGTATTTTTTAGCATTTTGAGCCTAAAAATAGAGATTTTTTTTCAAAAAAAAAGTGCTAAAAAATTATGAAAATCAATTTTTTTGTACCCTCCCCTTAAACGTTATTTTTATTGAATCAAAATTATGTTTATTTTAAAAATAATTTTTAGTTGACTGTATAATAAAGATAATTATGTTTAATTCAAATATATTGTTCTCTCAGTTTTAATTTTATGAATAGTTTAATTGCCAAAAGATTGTAAATATTAATTTAATGTGAATTTAATATCGGTTTAATTTCAATTTAATATTGATTAAATATCAATGTAATATTAATTTACTATTAATTTGAATTTAAATAGTAGTATTTAAATAATTTAAATTTAAGTAGTACCTATTTAATAATTAATAATAATTGTTAATTATTTTTTCAACTTAGTTCCAAGATAATAAAAAATCTAAAAAAGAACAAAATCAATCATTCAAAAACTATTTTGCCATCCCTACATAATTTATTTGTTACAAACGCATTTTTGAAGAAATTGACCTAAAAGCAACGATATTAAGTTATGTTTGTAATTTTCGAGTGAAAATACAGAAATAGGATTCAATTAATAAAAACTAGTTTAAATTTTCATTGCAATCAATTACAACAAAGAATGATTTCGATTTTATATAATAAAAATCGTTCTTTTGATGAAGATAATTAATAATAATATTAATAATAGTGATAATAATATTAATAATAATTATTAAAAAAAAAATAAATAGATTATAATTATACCTGATAATAAAAATAACTGTTATTAAATAAAAGGTCTTAAATAAATTATTAGTTTGGCATAATGACTTCGGCATGTTTAATATAAAAAATTATTAATATACTGAAGTCTTTAAACCACACAAATAATGTTTTATTTAATTAAAATACATGGTTTCATAAATTTTTTTGTTAATAATAATAATAATAAAAAATAATAATTTTTATTTTAATAATTTAACATTATAATAATTTAATTAATAATTTTTAATATTAATTATTATTAATATTCTTATTTTTATTATTATTATTATTATTATTATTATTATTTATTATAATATGTGAATTGTGAATACTTCTTTATTTTAGCAAATTATAATAGAGAAAAGATATTTTTATTATTCTTGTCGCCAATAGGCCACAAGAATAAAAAAAACATCTTTTCTCTATTATTTATTATAGGTATATTATAATAATATTATATTGTTATTGTTTTTAATTTTAATTTTAACTATTATTATAGTAAAATAATGAGATAACGAGGATAATCAAACATGACCTATAATTCGTTTGCTTAAGATCCCCTTCTTCAGAGCGCGTCAACATGTGGATAAGAAAAGTCAGGTGAATGATCTTAAAACATTCTTAGACCGATCTAGAAATGACGATTAGTAGTTTCGCTTTTAAGCCAAACAGAAAACTTGGCAAAGGGCCGTAACACGCGGCAACAGTCGTACACACTATGAATAGATGCCGTTTGTGTGTTTGTCCATAAAAAGTAAGTTTCGCGTATCGACTTAGTAATTACAGTTAAGCTTTCCGCTTCTACAAAGTGTACACATTCATCTAATCATGTTCAGATCATCGATTACAAGATCCCCCCACTAACACCGCATTTCAGAATAGAATTATTGTTTCAATTTTCTTCCATTGAAATTTATTTAGAATTTATTTTTCTTACAAATCAAAATTGATTCTTTTGGTTTAATTGGTTTAATTTTTTTAATTCATTAATAGTAGGAGAAAATATAAAAAAAAGTAGAAGAAGGCAGAAAAAAAGAAGATGATAGTAAATAGCTGACAATAGAAGAAAATAGTGGTATAAATATAAGAAAGTAGTAAATATTATTTAATATAAATAATAATGTAAAATCAAAAACCTTTTCAGTATTTAATCAGATTTGTGTGGTATTTTCTAGAAAGATAGAACAAAGTTTTTTACCCAGTATTTTTGAAGTCACTGGAGAATTTTATTATATAGTGAAAGACAATATTTGTCACGTTCGAGGAAAAATTAAGACTCTTAACGATTATCTATGGCGATTATTAATACAGTACTTCTATAATTATTTTGTATGTAATGTTCTAGAATTTTTTTGGCATGAGACTTGTGTAAATTATGACTACAACTGTTTGCTTATCAAAGCACCAACATTGTCTTTCAAAACAAAAAAAAAACATTTTTCTATCTTTGGTGCTAGTTGGCGGATCTAGATCTATAATTTCTCGCAAATTCTTTTTTGTTAATAGAATGAAAAAATCATTTTATGATTTCCTTCTAGTGTTCCTATTTAAAGAAATGCGACATTACAATGTTCTGTTTGAATATTTAGCATTATGGCTAAATTATTTATAGCATTTATAGCACAAGTACCAATGAAAGCTACTTAATTATTTTTTTTTGTTCTACTTCATCAAGAAGACTAACAACACAGCTAAACATGTCGCCAGGGAAAATCCGACACGATCAACACCGGCGGGTATTGCCGGAAGTACAGGAGCACTGCCGTCTTCGTAGTACTGATAATTTTTAGCCATTGCATTCGATTTGATGATTCTAAAATTATCTGCGGTTATGTTGTACATGCTGGAGATTATCATTTGTAGTCTGTTTGTGACACACCAGAGTTGACCCTTCTCATCGAAGGCGAAAGTATCGGGCCATTGTAGGAGAGCATGATCCCTTGTGAATATCCTTTGACCGATTGCAAACGATGATTGTTGATAATTTGAATTTGCACGTTGTGTTGTATTCCAATAGGAGACGGCATCGTCGGCGAGTAAACCAAAGTATAAAACACCAGTAGCTGACATTGCTATTCCATCACTTTGCGATCGTTTTCTTCCTAATTCTTTCACATAGGAATTAATATCATCGGTTCTATTCCGGAGAGCGGCAGCTGGTATTGAATAGAGGTAGAAGGAAGAAAGAGGTGAATAGTATACAATCCTCTCGCTTACACTTGCTGGTGAAAGGGCAATACCGTCCACGTGGAAGGGTCTGTTTATTTGTACCCGGTCGATGACGAACGGAATTGCTTCACGTTGTGCTCTCATTGATTGATGGCGCACCTTCCACGAGGTATTGTTCTTCAACGAAAAAACAATAATTCCAGGATCTTGTTCACTGGTGTCGGTGATGTAGGCATAACCACCGTCCTCATGATCAAGGACAATATCATTGAGATAAACCGTTTGTCGATTAGCAACATCCTCGGGAAATTCAAAACTCCTCAGTACTTCGCCATTATTTTCAAGATCAAGAATCACCAAACGTGGCGGACACTTTGATTGGGGATTTAGTGTCATCGTGTCAACACGTCCCGAGTCCAATACCCACATTCTTCCCAATGGATCAATCTCCATTCCCTGAACGAATTGCAGTGCGTCACAATCGCCAATTTCCTGCATTTCCCAACTGGGAAACGGTTCAAGTTTCGGATCAGTGATATTGACTCTAGCCGGTCCACTGTGTGTGTAAATTTCCATTGTATCCGGAATTGCTGGCGTTACAGCAAGGGTGACCGGCACTCCGGATTTAAATCTCGGTATCGAGAGATAGATCTTCTCTTTCCATATTTTAATACCCGATATTGCATTATTCCACGGGACATATTGAAATCGGGTAATTGCCCTCTCCTTAACCTCCGTCGAAGGCCACGTGTAGTTGATATATTTCCACTGGAAGGTCACTCTAAAGCTGTCATGACATTGAACCACAGTGAATATCACCGCAAAAATCACTAATTGCCTCAACATCGTTGAGGATTCTTTTGTTCAAAAAATGTTCAAAAATTACAGATTAAATCTAATCACTACAGGAATATTTATAATTTAAATTAAAAAACGGTATTACATTTAAAAAAAAACCACCAAAAAAACTTCACGTGCGGTGATATGCTATTTTTAAACGTAATGTTGCCCGCGGAAATTGTCGAGCGCCAACCGTGTTACTTAATTGTGTTATACTGTGAATGCTTGTTATGTGGGAGAAGTGTATGCACCACGAACCATAACGTAGGGCAATCGCGTTTTGACTGACGAAGACGCAGAACGTCGCCCAGAGAGACGTTGTCCCTCCGGCTCTTTTTACCCCTCCATAGATACAGTACTCTATCCCCGTAACCCCACCTATATTTCCCCCCTGACCGCGGATCTTTTACCATCCCTTCCAATTGCATCGCGGCATGGATTCACATTACTTAACACATATATATGCGCACAATTTACTATCACAAAACAGAAATGGAGAGATATTGCAAAAATGCTAATGTAAATCAGCTCACGGTGTATACATACATATATACAATAAAATGAATCACAGAGAGACTAGATCAAGATGAGCCATTGCTATACAACACACGGGGAAGTGGCCTTGATAAATCACCTTGAGACGTGCGTGTAAAGAGATGTCTCGACGTATACTCTCCATTGAATATGGACCTCAGGAGGAACTTTGAGCTTTTTAACGTGTCATGTGCAATATTTAGTCTTTTGACAAAAGACCATGTTCTATGGTATAGCTTTATGAGTAATTAGAATGATGAGTGGTTTAAAAGGTTCTCAAGTCCTTTTAAATTGCTCTTTAGAAATAAATTCTAAAGAACAGGAAAAAAAATTCGAGTAAAAGTTGGAGAAAAATAAACATCGTACAAGGACATTTTTGTTTTCAACGATTCGCTAAATCTTTATACTTGCCTTGTGAAATATTTTTTAAAGTGTTAAAATTTTTCAAGAAATTGCATTCAATTTGTTTATTTGTTTTAAGTATTTAAACAAGTGTACATTTCAGAATCTTTTCTGTTTCTCCATAATTAGTGATTATTAAAACACAATGCATAATTTACAATTAATAATTTCCAATTTGCTTTTAATTGACTAATTATGCATTCTATTAGCTCAATTGGTACAAAAAATTTGTAATCATATCAGAGTTGCCACAGAAATTTGATTTTATATTTTCCTGACTTTTCCCTGATTTCCAGAAAGAACCACTGTTAACTTAAAAGTATCAGATTGCAACGAACTAATACCAAAAATTATGGATCAAATCAAAAATTGATCTAAATTTTTAGTATTAATTTGATTTACTTTTAAAAAAACTGTGATACCTCAACTTCTTCCCTGACCCTTAAGAATATTTTAATTCGCTATAACAATAATTAGAGAAACAAAAAAAAGTTTGAAACAAATTTATATTTAATATCTTTAATTATAAAATTATTAATATCATCAACTGTTTTTTTTTATATTAATATTCAATCACTATTATTATTTTTCCCTAGGGATTAAGATTATAGAAAATTTCAAATTTCAAATAATAATTGAATTAATTAATTAATTTATTTTCAACCATTTTACGTTAATATGTGAAATTTCTTCTGTTTTAAAAGATGAAAGTTTTGATAAATTTTTATATTAATTTTTATATTATTTCTTGTCATTTTATTAACCTTTTATAATTTTGCATATGAAATAATTTAATTTTTACATAGAATTTCATTAAAATTTTTGAAAATTGAAATTTAAATAATTTAATTGTTTTTTGAAGTATGGAAATTTTATGGAAATTTTATGAAAGTAATGAAATACTTTCGAAAAATTTAATTGAAATCGCATTGCAAATAATTGAATTCATATAAAGAGTTTTAAAAAAAATTTTAAGTAATTGAATTCTTTCGAGAATTTTTATTAAAATTTTATTAAAAATAATAGACGTTCGAAGTAAATTTTAGAAATTTTAGGTTTTATTCTGCAAATATAGTAAAAGCTGCTCTATATTTTTTTCTATGCATAATTAAGTCACTTGAAATTTCAGTTAGCAGTATTTAGTAATTAGTTACAACCGGCAACTGCTTTTAAGTAAAAAATTAAAATTCTAGCCTTCGTAGTAAAAATAAAAAAACAAAAAATAATAATATTTTCTTTTTGTTAAAACTTTGTTGTAAATATTTTATAATAATATGCCAAGGCCTTTTATTACAAAATAATTACAAAACGCCTAAATAGTAACAATAGTAATAATAATAAATAAATAAATCAGTAAAATAAACTAGAAAAAATTAAAAATTCGTAAATATTAAAATAGAACATAGAAAAATTCAGTTTCCGAATATTTTGGAATAAAACGAATCAGAGACATAGTGATTTGTATCTGAGGAAAATGTGTAATAAGATTGATAACAAAAAAAATATCCAATTCGAATCAGTTTAAGAAAATAGTTTTCTAGTGCATTCATTTGGTTTGGAAAATACTTATAGGACAACAGCTGAATAAACATATTCATGTAACGATCGTTTCAAGATTAGGTTGTAGGTTCAAAAGTCGCTTTATGTTATAATAAGGGTTAAAAATATTTCCATGTTGACTTTTAGTACTAATGTTATTCCACTTTAAACTATACTGGTGTCAAGTGATTTATTCCGTAAAATTCCAAAAATCACTCACGATCACAAATAAACGTCAACATCATTTTTTCCTTTATAAAATTTCAAAATAAAAGTGAAACAACCGGCAGAGAATTTTCAAATACATTTCAAAAATAAAAATTCAATTCAAAAACGCCAAAAAAAAGAATGAAAATTTTGCAAGGCCGAAAAGTATAATTCCGCCTTCCAAAGGCCGAAAATACAGTTTTGATATTTTTTTGAAAATTAAAAACTTTGAAAGTATTCAAAACATACTTTTTCTGAGGAAAACAAATTGAGAGAAAAAACGTATCAAAATTGTTGCGATGCAACATTTTGATACATTTTTTCTCTCAATTTCATATTTTCAGAAAACCTGTGTAATTTAAATAAGTAATTACTAAAATAATATACAAATAATGTGTTTGTTAAATAAAAATATAATAAATTTAGTAAAATATAAATTATGTCATTAGAAACTACAAAAAAAATGGTTTATTGCTCCAAAAATTTAGCGAAGGGCCTAGAAAAATTAAAAGTCATCCCTGAGCAGGTAAGGGGACAAACAGGATTTCTCTGAAAAAAAATTTCTGTTCAAAAAGCTTGGGGTTGAAACCCCTTTAAAAGTTGCCAACGAACTTTCTTTTCTTTCTTTGATTTTTATCAACGTCGAGGGGGCAATGGAGGTAAAAAAGAAAAAAAAACAATAATTGCCTATAGCATGCACCACACATTCAGAAAATCAGAAGCAATTGAATTAGCAAAATTGAATAACCGAATCGAATGAATAGAATGCAGGGTCAATAATACAGAATTTGTTTTACAAAACAATTATAGTCTTTCACCAATCAAAAAACAAAATACTTAAAAACTAAAAAACACTATTTAAGGATATTTTATTATTAGGTACTATTATTATTATAAAACAATTAGAGATTTTTAAATAAATAAAAAACAAAATATTCTAAAATTAAAAAAATGTATCTAAGAATATTTTATTATTACTTAGGTACACTTTATTATTTTTATTTCAAATTTTTCGAAACATTTAAATTATTTTTAATTCAATTTTAATAAACATTTTCACAGGAATTCAATAATTTTCAAAAATTTTTTCGTAAGTTTTAAATTAAAATAGAGCTTTATGCCCGTATACTTCCTAAATAAAAAAATAAAATCTTAGCAGAAATTCAATTATTTTTTAAAAAAAATTTCTAGAAAGAATTCAATTATTCTTAAAAATATTAAAATTTTTCAAAAGAATTCAATTATTTTTAAAAATAATAAAATTTTTCAAAAGAATTCAATTATGATTGATCAATAAAATTCTTCCTAAGTATTCAATTATTTTCAATACAATTTTAATAAAATTTCCCGAAAAAGAATTCAATCATTTTTTATTTTTAAAAAGCTTAAAAAATTCTTCATCGAAACATTTTTCAATTTTTTTCAATTTTAATAAAATTCTTTGAAACAATTTAATTATTTCCAAAAATTTTGTTAAAATTCTAATAGTTATAAAAATTCAATTATTTTTATAAATAATAAAATTTTTTGTAGCAATTTAATTACATATTTTCAAAAATTTTAATAAAATTCTTTGAAAGAAATCAATTATATTGTCAAAAAATTTGATAAAATTCTTTGTAAGAATTCAATTATTTTCAATGCAATTTTAATAAAATTCTATTCAAGAATTCAATATATATGTGATCTTTTAAAATAAAAGAAATGCACTCATTAACGTAAAATTAAGGAAAATAAAATAATTTCTAAATTTTTCTTGCAAAACTAATTATTACAGAACAAAAGTGTTAAAAATTAATAAAAATTAATCTTTCTACAGTAATTTATAAGTCATTATTTTTATGTTTTATAATGTGAAATTAAATTTACAAATTAAATTATAATTTCTAATTAAAAACTATTTTGTTTAATGAATTTTTGTTATTATTTAATCTTAAAAACATTATATTAGAATTTCATTAATTTAAAAATTTAAAACATTTTTAAGAAAATTAGAAAACCGCAGAGAGTAAACAAAAATAACTAACAACAAACTGAAGAATTATCCAAAAAAATATTTCAATAAATTAAACTTAAATAATGTTTGACTGCAAACTGAAAAAAAATTTATTTCATTCAAATAACCGATTACTTGACTATTATTAATTAAATATTTACTTGAATCAAATAATATATTTATTGAAGTCAATTAAAAGGTATTTACTTCAAATACTGAAATTATTGATTCAAATACTATTTAATTGACACCAATAAATATTATTTGATTCAAGTACCTAAATATTTAATTTATAATAGTCAAGTAATCAGTTATTTGAATCAAATAAATTTTTTTTCAGTGTATACACCCAAAAGAAAATAAATTTTACTTATAGTCAACTAGACTGTTTATTTGTTTCAAAATCAATTTTTTTAGTTTAAATAAAATTTTATTTGCTTCAAATAAAAGTCTTTTTTGTGTCGAATAAAATTTTTATTTAAAACAAATAAGTAACCTAGTTGATTCTAAGACAGACATATATTTTTGTTTAACTCAAATAAATTATATTAACCATGGTTTAATTAATAGTACATTATGCACCAAGTGCCATAGGCGCATGCTCAGCTAGTCAATAAAGTGGCCATTATTACCCTAGGGCAATAATAAGTACTTTATTGACCTGTGAGCAGCGGTCAATAAAGTGCCCATTATTGTCCTTGGGTAATAATGGCCACTTTATTGACCGCTGCTCACACACCCAGAGAAATGGTATATTTGTCTCAGAATCAACTAGACTTTTTATTTGTTTCAAATAAATTTTATTTGGTTTAAATAAAATTTTATTTTACTCAAATATATGTTTTATTTATGTCGAATAAAATTTTTATTTAAAAGAAATAAAAAGTCTAGTTGGTTCTGAGATAAATATACATTTATTTAACTCAAATAAAATATATTTGGTTTAAATAATATTTTTCTCTGGGTGCAGGTAAATAAAGTACTCATTATTACTCTAGGGCAATAATGGACATTTTATTGATCAGCTGGGTTAAACGGAGGAACTTTGTTTCATAGCGTGGATAATGATTTTAACGTTATTAGGCAAAAAATCGAAGTTGCACTATTTTTGGAGAATCACCCAAATATTATTTATTATTAATATCTAAATATTATACGCATTACTATTAAGATATAAATGTAGGAATTAAAAGAAGTTAAATTATTTATCGAAACAGTAAATAATAAATATAAAATTCATTTCCGAATGAAGCAATATTGCGTCGACCAGACAATAATGCAATAAATGAATTTAAAGGAAAAAAAATGCAATTTGCAATTCTGCAAACATTGATGACAGACTTGATGTGTTATCCTCCCCTTTCTCTGAAACGACCTTGAATCATTGAGGACAGAAGACGGGGAATCAAACATATTGTGTCATCAAGTATATTGACTTGACGTGGGCATACGTACATATATTCACACTCACACACACACACACACATGGACAATTCTCATCTGGGCAATTATGGTATTCTTACAAAATACAAATAGTGTCAATGAAAATTGTACATATGATTAAAGCAAAAAATAAAGAGATGTGTGCGCGTGTGTATTTCACAAAAGCTCAACGCAAATCTTATTAGGTAATGAGTAATAACAAATGCAAATTATATTCCTCTCATCTGTAGTATGTATATATATACGTGCGTCTTTAAGAAGAGAAACGCGATTCATATAAGATAGAAAACACAACCCCGCTATTTCTTATCGTTTAAATATACACATTTTTAGATTAATGATCTCTCAATTCGGAAAATTGCCATACAATTATAATTTTGTCTGGATAGAAAACATCAAATTAATACTCATCAGATTAATTATTTTTTATCATCTTATTCTTTAATTTATTCGAATGGAAATTGAAAGGCGTTCGTTCTCTTTTTTTCCACCTATCTTATTGGATCAAAAATAAAAAAATGTTTCTCTATATGATTTTTCAAAACTATACCCATACAACACCGAAAGTTTTCTGAAAGTTGAAATTAACTTGACTGCCACCTTCGGAATCTGCAGTTGCAAAGTTCATAAAATTCAATTATTTAAAAATTGAAATACAAATTTCATGAAATTTTTCGAAAAAAATAAATTATTTAAAAAGATTTATATAAAATTCTTAGCAAAAATTCAATTATTTAAAAAAAAAATTTAATAAAGTTCTTCATAAAAATTCAATTATTTTTAAAAATTTCAATAAAATTTGTTGACAAATTCAATTATTTTCATAACTAATAAAACTTATCACAGGATTTCAATTATTTTTAATACAATTTTAAACAAATTCCTGAAAAAAATGCATTTTTCTTAAAAATTTTATTAAAGTTTGCTTCAAAAGAATTCAATTATTTAAAAAAAATTTCATATAATTTGTTTATTAAAATTTAATAATTATTTTCAATATATTTTAAATTAAATTTGTTGAAAGAATATAATTATTCTCAAAAATTTTAATCTAAGCCTTCGCCGAAATCTTCCTAACAATTGAATTATTTAAAAAAAATTCTTCATAGAAATTTAATAATTTTAAAAGTTTGTCAAAATTCAATTATTTTCAATATCTGATATTTCAATAAAATTACCCACAAGAATTCAATTATTTAAAAAAAAATTTAATAAAATTCGTAGCAAAAATTCAATTATTTTCCTGAGTTATTAAATTCTTTGGAAAAATTCAATTATTTTCAATACAATTTGAATAAAATTTTTTGATGAAATTTAATTATTTTTAAAAAGTTTAACAAAAGTTGTTGTCGAAATGTACTTTATTTAAAAAATTGTGATTTTTTTAAAAATTTAAGTTCAGATAAAATTTTGAATTTTAATTATAAATATTACAATATTAGAAGCGTTATAGTGTAAACTTTTACAAATAATTATCAAACAAAAGATTTTGAAATTAAAATCTTTAAAAATTTTAATTGTAAAATTGTAATAATATTAAAATTTTTATTTTGACAAAAAATTATTGAATTGTGGAAGAATTAGAAATAATTTGCAATTTGTTAGATCACTTAATGTTAATTTAAACAAAAGTTATTAACAAAAATGATTGGACGAATATATTCGGCTTTGTACGCAGGAGGGTTAAATATTTATTTTTAAAAAATTAAACTATTTTTGAATGTAATGTAATTTAGAAATTATGAAAAATTAGTCTTAAAGATTCTTTTTTAAAATTAATTATCGAGTACGAAGCTTGGTACTGAATATAATTTTTTTTTTTTAATTAAAAAGAATATTTCTTTTCATTCTACCAAAAACTATAAGTTTAAATTTCTTTTTTAAAATGAATGATGCAGCTTATTCAATAAATTTAAGTACATCAATTTAGAAACTAATGTTTAAAGAAATTTAATTAAATATTTTTAGTCTTAATATGAGGCAACCATATACTAAAGATAGTTTCAAGAATAGTTATTAATTTTATTTTAAAAAATCGACTGAATTAAAATTAAATGACATGATGATAAAGTTTGGGTCAAATTGACCCAATGTGTTAACGGCGTGATGAAAAATAAGTATCTCAACGAAAGTTTAAATATAAAGTCAGTTTAAGTCACTTTTCTTAAATTAAAATTTTTTAAACTTTCATGCAATGTTCAGTCAATATTTGCGTCAAATATTACAAAACAGAACATTTAAGGAATAAGGAATTATTTCAAGTTTTATGAACTTCGCAACTGCAGATTCCGAAGGTGACATAGTCAAGTTAATTTCAACTTTCAGAAAATTGTCAATGATGTATGAAATTTTTAAAAATACTGTAAATTGCATTTAATTATTGAACCGGAAGTTCATTATGAACCGGAAGAGTAAAGAATAATAAATTTTTCCAAACGAATAAAAATTAATTTCCAATAAAAATAGTTAACCGTCATAAATCAATTCTGGTATGTGTAAAGGCAGTTAAGATGATTTTCAAGTGACGCTGTGGATTGCCTTGAGAAAAAAATATTGCGGAACTCACTTGTTGATTGTCACCTTGCGAGTGCAATAGAAGAAGAAGGGAAAAAAAATCGTAAAACCAACATATATAGAATAAGAATGCGTTAAGAGTAGTTTTCATGTGAGTAGCCATATATCTAGACGTGCAAAACATACTATACAACTAAATACTAATACCGCGCCCCATTCTGGAACGAGAGGAGGCTGCATGAGTATATTTTTGAAAGTTGCATCAATCTGTCGGTGATGCAACCATATTGCAGAAGTTCGAATAACAGTCTTCGCCTAGGACAGATGCATGTTGCATAATTACAACACATGTGTGTAAATACAAACTCACACGCACATACAAATATTTATTATATATATTTTTATGCGTCTATATATTAAATTTTTGTTTACATGCGGAAAATTATCAAATTTCCTGGCAACTTAAAGAAGTTTGTCATTCATCATAAAACATGGGATGAATTTTACACACCAGCTATATAGAGAGAAAAAGAAAAGCTGCGCCCACACTGTCACATAAATCCTAATAGTAGATGATCATTTATAAAAAGAATATGCACACACACACACACATTATTTTGAAATAATGAATTATTACTCAATTCCAAAAGTTTCTAAGACTGACGTTTAACTTTATTGCATACGGCCTAATATTTAATATTCATTTAATATTTAAACTCGGCCAAAAATGAAAACCATGTCGACAATTCTTTTTGATAGATGTGCGAAATTTACTCATATTTTTAAATTCAGCAGGACTCGAACCCAGTGAAGATATTTAAAAATACGGACTTTACGGACGAAAAATGAAAAATTACGGAACAATTACTGACAAAAATAAAACCAGTCCGATTCAAATTTGTTGCATTTTATACCAAAAAAGTTGTATTTTACTACAATATGTTGAAGAAAAATCGAAAAAGTCTCATTTTATCAAAATAGGTCGGAAAAAGTATTATCACTTTTTGACAATAGTCGAAAAAAGTCATATTATGCTATCCTCGGCCTGCAAAGTATACAAATTGTATACAACTTGTGCACATTCTAATTCAGCACACTTTTCTTCCTGAGAATAACTCGAGCGCGCGGGGACGTGAGAAAAAAATGTCCATCAGGAATTATTTTCCTCATTGGAAATGCACTCTTCCATAACAAAACTAAAGGGAAAAAATAATATCTTATTTTTCCATTAATATTGGGTTGGAGAACTTATTATTTTCTCAACTTTGCTCACAACTTTGTTTACCAAAGAGAAAACTAATTTCTTTACAAATGAACCTTGAAATACGTTAATCTAGCTTATCGAGGCCGGCTAACGTTCTATACACCGCACCGATTATTAGCATACAATAATAATAATCATCGATGCGAACCACTTCTTTTTTCCAAGCAATTCGGTAAAGAAAGATATAAATAAAAATAACATTTACGATTAAAGATATGCTTCATTAATGAATTAATAAACAGTATATATCAGGAAGTATCAATATTTGTGCGTAATATTATAGTTTAGTTAGAAGGGTGAAATTTATCTATTTGAAATTTGAATAAAATAGAATTCAAAAAAGAATTTTACTTCAAGAAAGTAGATGTGTATTTGTTCTATTGACCAAATTTAATGGACTATTTACCAACATTTAATTGTACAATTTATATATTCTCAGAGTGAAGAAAAGGTATTGAATAGAATGCGAGATGAAATGTAAATCGAATGCTTATTAGCATTGCCAGCAAGTCTTCATTCTCTTGACACTTCGTGCAAATGGATTGTTGCTTAGAACTATTTAGATACGTGTGAGAATGTCGGGTCAGAATTATTGGGGCCTCTTTAATGCTGTCACTCATTAGCTAATTGGTTGACGCACAAATGATCGTTAGACCTAATTAAGACCACGACATTTGTTCAAATTTTACTATACAATACGAATTCGGCCATAAAGATAATATGATTCAAAAAGGTGAATATACTTCAGGCTTCGCATTCATTTACTACTATATTCACGATTTCCTACTATTTAGATAAAATCTTTTTCTATTTATGACAATAAAAGCCACTTTTTTCTTCTTTTCTAAAATTGGCACTACTTTAAATCTGCTAATAATTTAAATAAAAAAAAATCTAAAAATTTTTTAAAAATTCTTCTCAAAACTTTAATTATTTTTACATATAATTAATTAAACTTTCACAGAAATTCAATAATATTTAATAGTGATTTTATCTCTCGGTCATCTTTAATTATTAAAAAAACATGAATAATTCAATTATTAATTTCATAAAAGATAATTTAAAATTCTAGAAAATAATAATTGAATTAAAATGATGAAAATAATTTTGATGAAGTTACAGTAAAAATGATCTTATAATATAAAATAATAATTTTATCTCTCGGTCATCATTAATTATTAGAAAACATGAAGAAATCGATCACTCCGAGTCTTCGACTCGGAGCAATCGATATCTTCATGTTTTATAAAAATTCTTTTATAAGTTGTTTAATTTAAAAAAGGTTTGAATTTGAAATTTTTGAATGTCTCAATTCCTGTGGTAAATCCTGTTCCAAAAATAAGATTTAAAATAGGAATTGTGCAAATATTTTTCTTCTTTTTCTAAAACAAAATAATAATTTTATTTAAAAAATTGTGATTCATAAATAAAAATAATACAAAATAAATGAATTTTCTATCTCTTAATCATAGTTGTTTAACAATTTTCTAATTTTGTTTAGAAGTAAAGAACAAAAATCTACATTAATTCAATTTGACATAACGTAATAACATAATAGCTATTTTAATTTATCAAAATATTTATATTTATCAAAATATTATTTATATTTATTAAATTGATTTATATTTATCAAAATTATATTATCAAAATATTATCAAAAATATGTATATTTATCAAAATTTTAGTCTTTTAATGAAAAGAAGTGAAAAAATCCTGATGATTACTATTTGTCATTACAATTAATTTTTTTTAAACTAATAGAGTTTCTTTAATAATTTTAATTGAAAATTTTGAAAGCAATATAATTACTTTCAAAAATTCAATTATTTAATTTTATGAAGAAGAATTTTATTAAAAGTGAATTAAAAATAATTGAATTCTTGAGAAGAATTTTATTATTTATAAAAATAGTTGAATTGCTTCGAAGAATTTACTAAAATTTTAGGACTAGTTGAAATTTATGGAAATATTTACAAATATTTGAATTCATCCGAGGAATTCAATTAAAATTGTTTTGTAAATCATTGAATTTTTGTAATGATTTTACTATTTAAAAAAATAATTGAAATGTTTACAAGGATTTTAGTATTTATAAAAATAATTAAAATGTTTCGAAGAATTTATTAAAATTTTAAGAAATAATTAAATTGTTATGAAGAATTTTATAGAAATGTTTGAAAATAATGAAATTTTTTTAGAGAAATTCAATTAAAGTTGTTTCGAAAATAATGGAATTTCTTTAAGGAATTTTATTAAAATTAAGTATATTCAAAATAATTGAATTCATCACAAGAATTTTATTATTTTTTGAAAATAATTGAATTTTTTCAATTTTTTTGACGAATATATTTAAAAATTGCATTGGAAGTAATTTAATTTTTATACAGAATTTTTTAAAAATATTTTGAGAATAATTGAATTATTTTTAGAGAATTTTAAATTCTTGTTGAAATTTAATTTTATGGGAATTTTTGAAAATAATTAAATTCTTACATGTAATTTTATTTAAATTTGATTAAAAATAATTTAATTCCTGCAAAGAATTTTTGTATTTATAAAAATAGTTGAATTGTTTCGAAGAATTTATTAAAATTTTAGGAAATAATTGAAATTTATGGAAATATTTAAAAGTATTTGAATTCATCCGAGGAATTCAATTAAAATTGTTTTGAAAATTATTGAATTTTTGTAAAGATTTTACTATATTTAAAAAAATAATTGAATTGTTTAGGATATATTAAAATTTTAGAAAATAATTGAATTCTTTCGTGAAATTTTATTAAAATTTTTGAAAATATGAACAGTAATAATTAATTTTGTACTTAATAAATGAATTTTTTAAATTTTGATTATGAAATTATTTAAAAAATATATATTTGAAAATAAAAAATTTTGTAATTTGCATAAGAATAATGTTTTCAAAATTTTTTAAAAAAACAATTTGCATTTTTTGGTTTATGGAACGATAATTATTACTAATACAACTTTCACAGAATTTTTTGGAGGAATTTAGTTACTTTATAAAATTTTAATAAACAATTTCTCGAAAGAATTTAATTATTCTCATAAGTAATAAAATTCTTCGAAAGAATTCAATTATTTATTGTCAAAATCAATTGTTTTACAAATTTTTCGAAAAAATTCAATTACTTTCAAAAATTTTAGTAACATTTCTTTTAAGAATTTAATTGTTTTCATAAATAATAAAAATCTACAGAAGGAATTTAATTATTTTTAAAAATTTTAATAAAATTTTTCGCAAGAATTCAATTTTCACAAATAACAGAATTACTCGCAGAAACTAAATTATTTTCAATCATACTTTTTCGTAAGGAAAAAACAAATAAAATTAAAAATTTTTCTTGGCAGAAAGGTAAAAAATTTCATTATTTTTTTCATTTGCATTATTAACAAGCCCACAGTCAGAGACTATTAAAGGGCACTACATTGAATAATAATAATTAAATAATAATTACAATTTCGATCTTAAGAAACCCTTCTAAATGTTAAATTATGTTATGCTCACAATGTTTCTTATTGACAGGGAATTGCAATTTCCATTTAAAAGCAACGTTTAAATATTCAAAATATTGAAAATGAAATTCTTTACTTTTCGACTAAAACCAATGTAAAATTTAATTTGTTCCTTCATTTAAAAATCCAAAATTATGGCATTTGCAATACTTTCATTTTGGCTGTTCGGCAGATTAAATACGCAAAAATACTCAAGTTATATGCACTTTTAAATTGCATATGTAATTTCAAAAATATTCATTCAAACACAAGAATTCGAATTTCATAGTAAATTTGAGCATTTTCTCAGAATGCGTGCCAGAAATCGTTTGTAATTCCCGATTGTACTTTACGGATTTTAGTATAACGGTCACGTTAGCCTTCGCAAAGAAACGAGAGAAACAATTGTCAATGATTTCCGGATGAGTGAAACGTGCCTTTGTATTCTTTAAATTATATACATAACACGTAACATTAAAAAATAAAATTGTTAATACAAAAGAGAAAATTGATTATCAAACTTCATTTCTTTGTGGAAAACAAATAAAAGAAATTTCTCAATTCTACACGCTTACAATAAAAAAACAACCAACAATGTCACGAACTCCCCCTATCAAGTTATGCACTTTTTTACACACAATTAAAATACCTACAAAAAATACTCAATTGTCACGTCTTTAAAGAACGATATTTTATATTGCACGGATTATAAATAATTCAACAACAATGATTTATAATGTGCACATTTGATGTGCGTTGAAATTAAAGAAAAAAAAGTGTATAATTAAATTTTAATGAAGACAGTTAAGTAATAAACGATTAACAATTGGCAATTATAACAAACTTAAACAATGAGATGGAACTAGTATATCATGCGAGAATTTATGAACGGACACTTCGTTCCGTGTCGTTGACAATAACAATTGGTGCCCTTGTCATATTTATCTCGATGCATTTTCATTCTCCTGATTAATACTAATTGTACACTGAGTAATATGATGTCTTTAATGTCACAAACTCAATTATACTTTGGCAAATGCCACACAAGATGATATCACACACAATATATTATGTCCAAAAGTGTATTTTAACCATTGATTTCACCTTTCGTTGCTTTTGCATAATTATTATACAAGAAATTAAGGAAAAGAAAAAGTGAGACTACAAACGAAAAGTATAAGAACACGAAGACAAACTAACTCTAAGAAGTATATAAGAAATCGAAACTTATGTACATGTTTAATGCTCATATTTTCTCCTTTTGTGTATGAAGATCATTAGCTGAATAAGAGACTTACACACAAATATTCCCAAAATTTTATTTGACATAAATTTTATTATTTAATATAAAATTCATTTAACATAAGCTTTATTTTACATGTAATTCATTTGAGAAAAATTCCATTTCACATAAAATTCAAATGATATATAATTATCACTTTGACATGAAATTCATTTAACAGAAGTTTCATTTTACATAAACAGGATAGCCACAAAAAGTTAACTTTATTTTTCCCTGACTTTTCCCAGATTTCCAGACTAAATTTTGACTTTTTCCCTGACTCTAAAGAATATTCTAATTATCACTCTAAAAATTATTAGATACTCAAAAAATGTACTATTACATTTATTTACGAATTTCTTTAATTAACTATAATAATTTAAATGTTCTTTCATTCATTCTCTTTTCTGTCCCTCATACTCTGAAGTTGTCTTTTTTTATACTTTTGATTTTTGTTATCTTTAGATAGATTTTATATTATATTATTAAGTTATAATTGTTTTTATTTCATAATTAATTCAAAATTGTAATGAGAAATAGAAATCATCAGAATTTTGTTCACTTCTTTTCATTAAAAAACAAAAATTTTGATAAATATTATGTTTTGTCAAATTGAAATCATGCAGATTTTTGTTCTTGACTTCTGAACAGAATTAAAAAATTGTTAAACAACTATGATTAAGAAATAGAAAATTTATTTATTTTCTATTATTTTTGTTTATGAATCACAATTTTTTTAACAAAATTATTATTTTGTTTTAGAAAAAGAAGAAAAATATTTGTACAATTCCTATTTCTCATCATATTTTTTGAACAGGATTTTCCATATAGGAATTAAGACATTCAAAAATTTTTAATTCAAACCTTTTTTAAATTATACAACTTTTAAAAATATTGTTATAAAACATGAAGATATCGATTGCTCCGAGTCGAAGACTCGGAGTGATCGATTTCTTCATGTTTTCTAATAATTAAAGATAACCGAGAGATTAAATCATTATTTTATATTATAAGAATATTGTTACTGTAACTTCATCAAAATTATTTCCATCATTTTGATACAATTATTATTTTCTAGAATTTTAAATTATTTTTTATGAAAATAATAATTGAATTCCTTAAAAAAATTTTATTATTTATGAAAATAATTGAATTCCTATGAAATTTTTATTATTTATGAATATAATTAAATGTTTGCATACAATTTTATTAAAAATGTTTTTAAATAATTGAATTCTTTTTGGGAAATTTTATTAAAATAGTAGATATTGAAAATCATTGAAATTAGAAAAATTTTTGAAAATAATTGAAATTAGGACAAGAATTTTGTTGACATTTATGAAAATAATTGAACTTTGGAGAAGAATTTTGTTATTTATAAAGATAATTGGAACTTTTATAAGATTTTTTTTTAAATTTTGAACATAGTTGAATTTTATAAGAAATTTTTTTTTTAAATAATTGAATTTCTGCAATTATTTGTAATTTCTTCAAAATTGAATTTTTTAGTGTTATCAACAAAAATTTTAATTAGAAAATTTTTAAATTCTATTAGTTTTAAAATTGATAATTTTATTTTAAAAAGGCAGTAAGAAGTTAGCCGCGCGCGAATTGTTGCTATTGTAAAATTATTCGAAAACATCAATAACTTTTGTTTTAAAATAAATATTTAATAATTATTATTTTTCCATAGTAATTAAGATTTTCAGAATTTTCAAATTTAAACCTTTTGAAATTCAATGAGTCGAAGACTCGGAGTAATTGATTTTTTTAAGTTTTATAATATTTATTCGGAAAATTCTTCAATTAAATATAAAATTAGAAAATAAAAACTTCAACGAATTTAAAAAAAAATTCAAGTAAACTTTTTCAAAAAAATTAATTCAACAGAATTGATGGTTAAAAGTAGAAAAAATTATGATTTTCAAAGATTTTAATAGTTGAAATCTTTTCCAAATTTTATTATTTTTATTATTTACGAAAATAATTTAATTATTGCGAAGAGATTTATAAAAAATTTGTAAATAATTGAATTTCTGAAAAATTTTTATTTTTTATGCGAAAATAATTAAATAATTGCGTAGAATTTTATCAACATTTTTTTTAAACTGAATTCTTTTGAAAATTTTGTTTAAAAATATTTAACGAAAGGGTATGTACCGTATATTTCTTAAATAAGTAAATAAAATAACAAATATTAAAAATCATTGAATTGTGGACAATTTTTAAAAATAATTGAATTTTGGAGATTAGAATTTGATTATTTATAAAGATAATTGACATTTTTACCAGAATTTAAAAAAATTTTTGAACATAATTTAATTTCTGCAAAGAATTTTATTAATTTTGAAAATAATATAATTTCTGCAATCATTTGTGACTTCTCCAAAATTAAATTTTTGTAAATGTATTTTTAATTAAAATTGTTCTATATAAATCCATTATTTTTAATAACTAATTAAATATTTATATTAACAAATTTAACAAATTTCAGAAAAATTTGAATTATTAAAATTTTTAAAAACTCTGAGTTCTTTAAAATTTCTAATAAAACTTATTCAAAATTGAAATTTCATAAAATTTTAAATTGAAACCTTTAGAAGTTCATCTATTTATGAAAATTGTAAACGCAACTCTTTTAAAAATTCAATTAATTTTGAAATATTTGAGTATAAAATAATTCAGTAAATAATTTCTAAGTATAATAATTTTATGATAATTCTTCAAGAATTAAGTTATTTAAAAAGAAATTATTATCAGAAATTAAACAAATTAACGGTTTTGTATTAGAATTTGTGGTAATTTCATAGTTTATAAGGCAAGCAAAACAAGTTGTTCATTTCATGACCATTTAGCTTCCTCAATGTATAAAAATTGCGGTTTTGCAAACTTTTGAAAAACTATGTACAAAAGGGTTCGTCCAGAAGATTTGTTAAAAATAAAATTATATAAATCATTTATAATTTATAAGTTGTTATATAAATATTTGGTGAAATTTACACTTTCATTTGCCAATTGCTTCTTTTTTATGATAGAATAATCATTTCAAAATATTAATATTAATATTAAATAAATTATGAAAAAAATACAAAATTTGAATTTTTTTTTAAAAAGAAAAATATTTATTAATTTGATAAATTTTGATAAAATATATACTTTGTATACATCAATCGATTCGTTTTCTTGTCAGGAATGTAACTTTGAGAAAAATTAATGAAAATATTAACAAATAAAAAAATTATTTCAAAAAATACAAAAAAAAATTTTTTCTGAATTTTAAAAAAATTGTATAAAAAAAATTTCTGTAGATATTTTTGAAAATCCTTGTGTCAGATTTTAGGTATTAATGACTGCAATAAACCTGCAAAATTTCAGGACAATCCATCAAAATTTGTCTGAGATAATTTGTACACAATTTTTGTGACATACACACACACATACATCTGGATATTTGCTCATAATTGAATATACATATGTTTTAGATGAAAATGAGTCCATATAACCTTCTTTTGAAAAATTGAAAATCGTCACCAATGCAAAGCTTCCTCATGAGGAAGCAAAAAGAATCCAAAATTCAGAATTTATCTTATGAATTTTAAAAATTTAATTTTTTCCAGTACTTTTAATAAAATTCCCTCACTTCTCTCTGATTTCTCTGACTAATTCTACTTTTCCTAACTTTCCTGACCTGTGTCAACCTGTGTAATTAATTATTATTATTATTATTTTCAAAAATATTAATTATTTCCGGAAATCCGAGGCTTGTGTAGAGGAAAATCGTAAAAATGTACTTATTATTTTGTGTTTTATTTATTTATTTATTTATTTAACAAAATCAAGTTCCTAGGGCTTAAAGCCCTTCGAGGTGTAAGTTTTACTTGCACCTTAATAATGTCAAAGGTGTGGAGTTAAATGAACTAAGTGAAATGACAATGATTATGTGAAACGAAAGACCATTTTACAACACATAAACTTGCGTGACTCAATATATAACACCGCACAGGACTTTCAACGGATTCATCAGAAAAATTGAACGAAACTTTCTTCACACGCTTCTGCTCTATAATCCACACTAATGCCAAAGAATGGAAATTTTATCGATTTTTTCTTCTCTTTCAACGGATTTATTACCCATTGACAATTATGGCACTAGATGTCATTATATAAATCCCAGAATGCCCATTCTGATACAATATTCTGAACATCTGCGCGAGGTGCACGTGTATACGTGACATGAACTACCACTTATTTTATTCTCAAATAGATATATCCAACCCCAAGTTAAATATTATATTTTATATACACACTCATCATCTACGTAAGCAAAAAAAGAAAGAAAAAAACTAAAATACTCTTTCTAGGAACCTTTTAAATTGTACAATAATGAGTCAAGTTCATTTAAAAATGACTGTACTTCACGATAATAAATAGTTTAGTCTATTTTCAAATGGAATTTTAAATGAACTTGAATTGTCGACTGATGCATAAAAATGCTTTTAAATTGGTTGGGAATGGTCTCATTTAAAGTGCCTATTAATTTACTCATATTAGTCTTCACCATTTTTCTGCTCGTTAATTTTCAAACAAAAAAAAAAGTGGTAAAAAAGACAGTGTAACATAAAAGAAGAAAAGGGCTAAAGATTACTAGAAAAATAAAACATTTGTAAAATCAAATTGTAGTCATAAATCAAAACAAAATGACGAATGTCATTCGTCATTTTGACAATTTGTTTATTATTTTTAAAATGAAACGATAGCAAAAAAATTAACACAAAAGTGATAAGTTGACAAGTTTTTCAATAACATTTCAGTTAAAAAATAATTAACACAAAAGCAATAATTTGAATATATATATTTTCAGTACACAAATAGAATAATGTTTAAATACTATTATCACGAGTAACCTCATTTACAATTACTTAATAATGAAATGTTGTTTACTTTTAAATGCATGTAGAGATTTATGTTTATCTCCTTCTTGGCTAATTTCAAACATAAAAAATAAAATAAAAAGACTTATATTATTTTGAAAATTTCTTTCTGCAAAATATTTTTTAATTTATTCAAATTTTTTTTTAAATATACTTTTGAACATATTTTTGAATTAAATAAATTCCCTTCAATTGAATGATCAATTAAATAGGAAAAAATTTGCCACGCTGATAAAATTGAGGAAAAATCTTGAAAATTTGTAGACTTTGCTTTCACTTCCCTAAAATTGAATATTGTCGAAATTTCCCTCCCCAAAATGTCATTCATATCTTGTATCTATAATCGTAAATAACTACAGATTTGGGATCGATAAAAAAAAATGCTGACTTTCCCTAAACTTTCCGAAATGTCAAGTTGAGTGAGCGGTGACGAAGCAACCTTTATATCCGTCATCTGCTTTTTTTCGTATTGGAAATCCTTAATAACTCTAATTTCAATTAATTGAAATTGAACTATTATTATTTTTCTAATTAATTAAAATAACCTTCTTCATTAGTTCATTTTTTTAAAATTATTTGAGATTTTTATTTTCTAAATATATTTATTTGAAAAATTTTAGAATAATCAAAGTTTCGTAAAATTGAATGATAAAAAATTGATTAGAAAATTCTAAAAGAACTTTGTCAAAAATTATTAAAAATATTAGTTAAAAATGAAAAAAAAGTTAAAATTTTTATACAATTGAAATTTTGTAAAGTTGTATTGAAAATAATCAAGTCAAAAGAATTTGAATGAAAAATTGAATTTTTTCGAATGATTTTATTACAATTTTTTTTGCCAATAATTCATTTTGTCAAGGAATTTAATAAAAATTTGTATTAAAATTGTTGAAAATAATTTAATTCTTGCATAGAATCTTCTTAAAATTTTTGAAAATAATTAGATTTTAGCAAAACATTTTATTGCGACTGTTAAGAATAATTGAATTCCTGAGAAGAATTTTATTATTTATGAAAATAATTGAATTATTATATAGAATATGTCAAAATTTTTTTAAATAATAATTGACTTCTTGTGAATTTTTGAGAAATTACAAATAATTGCAAAAATTTAATTATTTTCAAAAAAAAAATTAAATATTCTTCTTATAAAATTCAGCCATGTTCAAAATTTAAGAAAAAAATTCTCGTCAAAATCACAATTCTCCTTATAAATAACAAAATTCTTCTCCAAAGTTCAATTATTTTCAAAAATGTTAATAAAATTCTTGTCCTAATTTCAATTATTTTCAAAATATTTTCTAATTTCAATGATTTTCAATATCTACTAGTTTAATAAAATTTCCCAAAAAGAATTCAATTATTTAAAAAAAATTTTAATAAAATTGTATGCAAACATTTAATTATTTTCATAAACAATAAAATTTTTCTAAGGAATTCAATTATTTACAAATTTTCTATAAATTTCTTAGCAATATTTCAATTATTTTCAAAAATAAAAAATATTTTTTAATAAAAAGGAATTAAAGGAATTAATTAATTAATTAATTAAGGAATTCAAGTATTTACTCATAGAAAATAATTAAAAATTCTAGAAAATAATAATTGAATTGAAATGATGAAAATAATTTTGATGAAGTTACAATATGTAAAACAATGATTTTATCACTCGGTCATTTTTAATTATTATAGAACATGAAGAAATCGATTAGCCCGCAAACTCCGATCACTCCGAAAACTTTGTCAAAAATTATTGAAAATAATTGATTTAAAGAAGAATTTTAGTTAAAAATGGAAAAAGAAGTTAAAATTTTGAAAATGTTACAGTAACAATATTCTTATAATATAAAATAATGATTTTAAAAAAAGCCACATTTCATTGTTTTTTTAGGTATAAAAAAATATCAAAAAATTAAAAAATGTATTCAAATTATTTGAATTTTGGACCTGTTACTATTAAAATTTTCAGTTAAATTTCAAAGCATTTCGAATTGATATCTTTTTGAACAATTAAAATTTCGAAGAATTTCATTTTTTAATTCTGAAAAAAGTAAGTTTTTAAAAAAATTAAATTCTATTTTTAAAGACAATTAAAGTTTTAAGAAAAATTAATTGAATAATTTTTATACAATTGAAACTTTGTAAAGTTGTATTGAAAATAATCAAGTCTAAAGAATTTGAGTAGAAAATTTTTAAAGTATCTATAATTGAATTTTTTCGAATGATTTTATTACAATTTTTTTGGGAATAATTCATTTTGTCAAGGAATTTAATAAAAATTTTATTGAAAATATTTGAATTCTATGAAATTTTTTTATTAAAATTGTTGAAAATAATTTAATTCTTGCATAGAATTTTATTAAAATTTTTGAAGATAATTGAATTTTAGCGAAACATTTTATTGTGACTTTTAAGAATAATTGAATTCCTGAGAAGAATTTTATTATTTATGAAAATAATTGAATTATTATATAGAATATGTCAATTTTTTTAAATAATTGATTTTTTGTGAAGAATTTTTTTGCGACTTTTAATAAAATTTAAATTTTGTTAAAAAAAAATTCTTGTTAAAATCCCAATTATCCTTATAAATAGCAAATTTTTTCTCCAAAGTTCAATTATTTTCAAAAATGTTAATAAAATTCTTGTCCTAATTTCAATTATTTTCAAAAAAAATTTTTCATTTCAATGATTTTCAATATTTTTTTTTAATAAAATTTTCCAAGAAGAATGTAATTATTTAAAAAAAATTTTAATAAAATTGTATGCAAACATTTAATTATTTTTATAAATAATAAAAATTCCACAAGAATTCAATTATTTACAAATTTTTTTGTAAATTTCTTAGCAATATTTCAATTATTTTCATAAATAACAAAATATTTTTAAGGAATTCAATTATTTTCATAGAAAATAATTAAAAATTCTAGAAAATAATAATTGAATTGAAATGATGAAATTAATTTTGATGAAGTTAGGGAAAAAGTCAAAATTTTGTCTGGAAATCAGGGAAAAGTCAGAGAAAAAGAAAATTAAATTTTTGAGACAACCCTGAATTAGTTAATAAGTGAATTTTCTTAAATTATAAATCTGGAATCATTCAAAAATCAAAGTTGATGTTTCAAAGTAAGAAATTTTGTAATTTTCATAGTGAAATAAATTTAGAAAGAAGATGAACACCTAACATCTTGCTGATCTTGCGTAATTCGACATTTCCCTTTGTTCTACTCAAAACTTCGTTGAGTGTTTAATAAACTTGTGGGACATTATAAACGTCGGAAGTATTCTCACTTTGAACTGAATATATAGTGTAATATGAAGGCACAGCATGCAGAGTATCTTAACTATTTTAACACCGAATTTAAACTCGAGACAGAAGTCAACAAGTGTAAAAGGAACATTCCAATGAACGTGACTATTGTTTCTTTGGTACAGGAAATAAATTCAGGTCTATCTGTCTATCTTGGTAGGCGCACCCTCGTGTTATTCGTGACTCTACCTTATCGTGGTCCACTGATTAAGTGTGCATGCCAACTTGAAGAGACAGACAGGTGCTGGTGTGTATTTATCAATAAAAAAATTCCAACCACAATTCACAGAAACAATATTAAACTGTCATATGGTGAAAAGAAAATCTTGCATTTAAAAGATGTTGAAGATTAAGCCAACCTAAACTTGAAATTAAGACCAGTCTTACTAACCAAAACAACTAAAATTATGTTTAAAAACCCGAACTTTCGAAATTTGTTGAAATGTCCCAACATTTCAACAAATTGTCCAAACGAATCTTAATTTTAAAAATTTCTAAAATACAATTATACTTATCACCAAACATATCGTCAAAAGTTAAATAGCATCTCATCTTTATAAATATATTTTTAAATCCTCAAACTGGCACTCGCAGTTATCAACATCCATTTAATTTTGGAAATTTAATTTTAAACTTACTTTTTTGGTTTAAAACCAACATAAAATTTTAAAAGAAAAAGTAGTTGCTGATGGGTGCAAGTTACAGCTTTATAAAAAATATTAAACTTTAAAATTTAATATCCAAAATTAAGTGGGTGCTGATGACTGGGTGCCAGTTTCAGCTTCATAAATCCTCATTAAGATTATTATTATCATCATCAACCATTTTTGTATCCTTATTAAGAACCGAGCAGATATATAAAGGAAGTTCTTATTTTATGTACTTTTGAAAGAGAAACAAGCACATGGTTAAATTTGACAAGAGATATTATGTCAGTTTTATGGAGAGACAAAGTGAGAAAGCGTTAAAATTTTTAAACGAAGATATTCTTATGTCATTTTTAATAGGTGGAGAGAAAAATTACTGTAAAAAGAAAGTGCTAAATTAGAGCTGCTTTCAGGTAATAAAATTAAACAAAACGATGATTTAATAGTTAATACCCAAAATCGGTTCTAAATTGATACTTATCATTTTACAGTCAATGTTAAACGAAGAATTTTCTCTTTTCATGAATAGAGGAAGTAAGAATTGAGTTAAATTCCATACTAATTGATTTCTATAAAAAAAGATTATAAATGAAACTTTTGATAAGAGATGCAAATTAATGTTCTTTATATAGAAACACTAGCAACAATTGGCTAACTTATAACTATCTTTTTTAAATAAAATTAACAATTTTAAGAATAATAGAATTTGAAAATTTTCTAGTTTAAATTTTTGTATTGAAAACACTAAAAAATTCCAATTTTGGAGAAACTACAAATAATTGCAGAAATTTAATTATTTAAAAAAAAAATAAAATTCTTCTTATAAAATTCAACTATGTTCAAAATTTGAAAAAACTTTTCGTAAAAATCCCAATTATCTTTATAAATAACAAAATTCTTCTCCAAAGTTCAATTGTTTTTATAAATGTCAAAAAAATTCCTGTCCTAATTTCAATTTTTTTTTAAAAATAAAATGCATTTTTCTAATTTCAATGATTTTCAATATCTACTATTTTAATAAAATTTCCCAAAACGAATTCAATTATTTAAAAAAAAATTTAATAAAATTGTATGCAAACATTTAATTATATTCATAAATAATAAAATTTTCATAGGAATTCAATTATTTTCATAAATAATAAATTTTTTTTAAGGAATTCAATTGAGCTCCCGCGGGCAATAACTCGATCTGCGCTCGGACGCACTCTCTAATACCAGTCGGGTGGCAGTGAGTGGCGCAGAGGCGCTCACTGCTCCCCGACTGGTACTAGCGATTGCGTCCGAGCGCAGATCGAGTTATTGCCCGCGGGAGCTCAATTATTATTTTCATAAAAAATAATTTAAAATTCTAGAAAATAATAATTGAATTAAAATGATGAAAATAATTTTAATGAAGTTACAGTAACAATATTCTTATACAAATATAAAATAATGATTTCATCTCTCGGTCATCTTTAATTATTTTTAGAAAACATGAAGAAATCGATCGCTCCGAGTCTTCGACTCGGAGCAATCGATATCTTCATGTTTTATAAAAATGCTTTTATAAGTTGTTTAATTTAAAAAAAGTTTAAATCTGAAATTTTTGAATGTCTTAATTCCTGTAGAAAATCCTGTTTCAAAAATAAGATTAAAAATAGGAATTGTGCAAATATTTTTCTTCTTTTTCGAAAAAACAAAATAATAATTTTGTTAAAAAAATTGTGATTCATAAACAAATATAATGCAAAATAAATAAATTTTCTATTTCTTAATCACAGTTGTTTAACAATTTTCTAATTTTGCTTAGAAGTAAAGAACAAAATACAGCATAATTTCAATTTGACAAAACGTAATATTTAACAAAATTTTAGTCTTTTAATGAAAAGAAGTGAAAAAAATTCTGATGATTTCTATTTGTCATTATAATTTTCAATTAATTTTAAAATAAAAATAATTACAACATTAATGAATTATTAATAAGTTAGATGTTGTTTTTTCTTGTTTCTTAACTTTTTTATAATTTTTATTTTCAAATATTTTCAATTTTAAAATTAATGTATTGAGAATCATCGAATTGTTGCAAAGAATTTTATCAAAAAATTTGATGATAATAGAATTCCTAGGAATTTTATTATTTAGAAAAATAACTGAATTCTCGCAAAGAATTTTATTAAAATTTTTAAAAATCCTAATTAAATTCTTTTGCAGAATTTCTTTGAATTTTTTTTAACTAATGGAGTTTCTTTAATAATTCTAATTGAAAATTTTGAAAGCAATTGAATTTTATGAAGAGGAATTTATTAAAAGTGAATTGAAAATAAATGGATTCTTGCGAAGAATTTTACTATTTATAAAAATAGTTGAATTGTTTCGAAGAATTTATTAAAATTTTAGGACATAATTGAAATTTATAGAAATATTTGAATTCATCCGAGGAATTCAATTAAAAATGTTTTGAAAATAATTGAATTCCTCCAAAGAATTTTACTACATATTTATAAAAATAATTGAATTATTGTGAAGAATTTTACTATTTATAAAAATAATTAAAATGTTTCGAAAAATTTATTAAAATTTTAAGAAATAATTAAATTGTTATGAAGAATTTTATAGAAATATTTGAAAATAATGGAATTTTTTCGAGAAATTCAATTAAACTTGTTTCGAAAATAATTGAATTTCTTTAAAGAATTTCAAAATAATTGAATTTATCACAAGAATTTTATAAATAATTGAATTCTTTCAATTTTTTTTACGAATATATTTAAAAATTGCTTTAAGAGTAATTGAATGTTTGTATAGAATTTTGTAAGAATATTTTGAGAATAATTGAATTATTTTTAGAGAATTTTATATTCTTGTTGAAATTGAATTTTATGGAAATTTTTGAAAATAATTAAATTCTTTCATGTACCTAATTTTATTTAAATTTAATTAAAAATAATTTAATTCCTGCAAAGAATTTTTGTATTTATAAAAATAGTTGAATTGTTTCGAAAAATTTATTAAAATTTTAAAAAATAATTAAAATTTATGGAAATATTTAAAAATATTTGAATTCATCCGAGGAATTTAATTAAAATTGTTTTGAAAATTATTGAATTTTTGTAAAGATTTTACTATTTTAAAAAATAATTGAATTGTTTAGAAGGATACACGGAGAGACCGAGATTACTAATTTTTGTATAAAATCACACTAGAATTTACTATTTTCACATTGCAACCTCCGGAAATAAGGGGACTTTTTGTATTTTTTACTATTTTCTACACTAAGTCACTAATCCCGACAAATGTTCACCAAATTAGCAAAGTTTCTTACTATTTCGTCCAATAGTTCCAAACAACTGTAGTAATTCAGAAGTATTGTGTACGTAAAATTACTATAGTCGTTTGTAAATGCAGAAAGAAAGAGTGAAAGAAAAAATACGGATTTTTGTCGCCGGTTTCCCGTCAATTCTTCACTAATGGAGATAAACTGGAAGGATTTTTACATACACAGACACACACACACTTATATATTTGTTGGATAAATATTTGAAGACACACACATGTTTATTTCACTTATATGTATAGACGCGGTTAATTAATACACTAATACACAACTGCACGCACGATAACGAATTTCACTGCGAAAGTATACATCTTTGTTTCCTTATATATTGAATGATGAAAATTTACAGCACTTACGAGAAAGCAGTTTACTTTTAGCAACTTATTATAAGACATAGTTCTTGGGACAGGAATAAATGCAAAATTTATTAATTTATAATGGTCAATTTCTGACATAACGAACGACCTACGTTTCACTTTATATTTAATTATTGTAGATAATATTCAAATTTATTTTACATACGCGAAACATAATCACTGTCAATGATCGGATGGCATCGGCTCATTTACGGAGATTGACGAGGTTAGCAACCAATAGAAATGCAGGCGCCATATGACTGCACTCGCTAGCCACACTTGCTCACCAAAAATTACTACAGTGGATAGAAGGTTTTAGTGGAAAATGTTTTCATTTGTCAGATTTTGTCTAATTAAATTAGAGAAAACTATAATCAATTTTTGCTACATTTACAACTCTTACACAAAATATTAAAACTTGCTATTTCAATGTTGCAAATTTATCTATTTCTTTTGTAAATTTATCTAATTCTGTAGCACATTATGCTGAAAGTCCCCTTATTTCCGGTCATTGCAACCATTTTTAGTAATTTTTACGAATGTGGGTCTCTCCGTATATATTAAAATTTTAGAAAATAATTGAATTCTTTCGTGGAATTTAAAAAAAAAATTTGAAAATATGGAAAGTAATAATTAATTTTGTACTTAATAAATGAATTTTTTAAATTTTGATTATGAAATTATTTAAAAAATTTATATTTGAATGAATGAATGAATGAATGCAAGAACATTCAAATTATTATAGTTAATAGTTAATTCAGTAATTGCAACTTCAGCAATTTTTTTGCTCGTAGACTAATTATCGTGGACTAATTATTCATAAACTTGTAATTTGTAGAACAATTATTCGTAAACTTATAATTCTTAATTTCGTAGACTAAAAAGGTTCTGACTCAATAAATAGAAATGGTTCGGTAAAATGATCGTCCTGGATATTGCTTTCTTAGATTAAAATTTCCATTAGATTAGAATAGGGCGCGCGTAAGGTGCGCTATTTTAGTTGCTAGTGAATAATAAGACAGCTGAAAAGTCTTGGATTTTTTGAAAGAAAATGTTAATTACAAGACCAATATAATAACACACACTTTATTCAATGTGTGCAGTAGTAAGGCAAATGCAATAAGCCATGCATAGCATAGATTTGAAACCAACCTCATTTTAGCGTCAATAAATGGGCAAAGGCCGCACCTTTTGCTCGTCTTCCGTTTCCCAGTGCCCTACTGAAATTGCATTGCTCTCGAAATAGAATCGACAAAGTGAACTGTGCGAGGTGGACGAGGGAAGAAGTTAAAGTGAAGAAATAGTCTGGCCCATTACACGAACACATTGTAAAAGAAGCAACATAAAAGAATGAGTTTTAAAAAAAAAGAAGGAGGGAAAATGAAGAAATTGATAACCCCAACGAGGAATCTAATCTATTCTAGATTGCAAAACCACAATCACAGGATCAAATATAGATATATGTCTGTATAATCTACTGATTTTGAACTACTGTGTGCACTCCATTACTCGCGCCTTTCCATCTAAATGAGTATTATGTACTTTTATAACACAAACAACGGTCAACATAAATGACCTTTATCAACTTGTTTGTCAGGTTATAAGAAATCCATCATTTTCTATTTCAAAAAATCAGTTCATTAAAAAGATTAATTAAATTAATTTTTAATATAAACAAGGTTCGAACCAGTGAAAGTATTTAAAAATACGGACTTTACGGATCAAAAATAAAAAATTACGGTCCATTTACGGATCAATTATTACTGAAAAAAATCTATCTAATCCGAGTCAAAAAAGAGAACATTTTACATAAAACATTTTTTATTCAATAAATAAATAAAACTATAAACAAAATTTTTCATAACTATAAAATATAAAGATATCGATCACTCCGAGTCTTCGACTCGGAGTAATCGCTTTCTTTATATTTTATAATAATAAAAATGACCGACTAATAAAATCATTATTTTATATTATAAGAATTTTGTTACTGCAACTTCTTCAAAATTATTTGCAACATTTAAATTCAATTATTATTTTCTAGAATTTTTAACTAAAATTCTTCTTTAAACAATTAATCTCTTATTATATTAAGTTGAAGAACGACCGACCGACCGACCGACCGACCGACCGACCGACCGACCGACCCTAGCCGTATATATATGTATATCTTTTAAAAATAATATTAACACAAATGTATACATATTCACAATGTCACGCATGCGCAGTAGTGTTCTGTCAATGTTACGCATGCGCAGTAGTGTTCTGTCAATGTTACGCATGCGCAGTAGTGTTCTGTCAATGTTACGCATGCGCAGTAGTGTTCTATCACTGTTACGCATGCGCAGTAGTGTTCTGTCAATATTACACATGCGCAGTAGTGTTCTATCACTGTTACGCATGCGCAGTAGTGTTCTGTCAATATTACACATGCGCAGTAGTGTTCTGACAATATTACACATGCGCAGTAGTGTTCTATTAGTGCCACGCATGCGCAGTAGTGTTCTGTCAATATTACACATGCGCAGTAGTGTTCTGTCAATATTAGGCATGCGCAGTAGTGTTCTGTCAATATTACGCATGCGCAGTAGTGTTCTGTCAATATTACGCATGCGCAGTAGTGTTCTTTAAATATCAGGCATGCGCAGTAGTGTTCTATGAATATCAGGCATGCGCAGTAGTGTTCTATCAATGTCAGGCATGCGCACTATTGTTCTATGAATGTCAGGCATGCGCAGTAGTGTTCTATCAATGTGAGGAATGCGCAGTAGTGTTCTATGAATATCAGGCATGCGCAGTAGTGTTCTATGAATATCAAGCATGCGCGCATAACACCCACACATGTATACTCACACATATACACTAATCACATGTACATGTATACTCACACATGTTCATAAATTACATACACATGTATACTGCTCATATGCAGATATAAACTCCTACATATACACAAATCACATATATGTATAGATTTAATAAACGATTAATAATATAAATTGTTGAATTTTTTAAGGTTCGTTGATGCACGTAGTGTCTGTTGAAATTTTTTTAAATATACGTAAATACCTCACTCGCTAATGCTGCGCTGTCTGTGTTGTAATGGAACTTATTTATTTACTTGTGTATTTACTTATTTATTTCAGGGTTGCCACAAGACATCGATTTTAAAATTCCATGACTTTTCCAGGTTTTCCAGACCATTTCTTAAAAAATTCCAAACCAGAAATAAAATTGTTTTGGTATGTTTTTAGCTAATTACGACAAAAAGTATAAAATCCTTTAAGTAAATTGTTAACAAAATAAGTTATTAATTTTTAATTTCATTATTAACAAAAAATTAAGTTAAAATTTGTAAGGTTATTTGAGATACGCTCCGAAGAAAGATGAGGAGCAAATCTTTTTAAATTTAAAAATTTAGTTAAGTTTAGAATTTTTCACAATTATTAAACCAGTATTTTAAAAAGCATTTTAATAACATTTTATGAAACTGAAGTTACCTACGTTTATTCAATGACAATTTTTTCTTTGCTAATTATTTATTTTAATGTTAGAAGCCTTTTAAAAAGTTTTAAAAGATCGAAGTCGGGGAAATTATTAATTTTGATTTTTTACACAGATTTTCGAAAAATCCATATATTATTTAAACAAAATTATTATTTCCTCACCTCATAAGCAATTTTTTCTTTTACAAATTATTTATTTTAATGTGACAAGTCATTTAAAAAAATTGTAAGAGGATCTAAGGAAGGCAAGGAAATTAGTGATTTTTAATTATTTTTTCGTAGATTTTCCAAATATCCCGAAATTTTAACTAAATTATTATTTCCTTGCTTCAGAAGCAATTTTTTTCGATTGCAATTTTTTAAAGGGCTTCTTACATTAAAAAACAATTAGCAAAAGAAAAAATTTTCATTGCATAAAAGTTGGTAGCTTCAGTTTCATAACATTTTGGGGTTTCTAAAATGTATTAATTTAAAAATTATTTAAAGGAAGATAGAGACCAAAAGAAACTAAAATTTAGAAATGCCATATTGATTTCAATTGTAAGCACTAAATTTAAAATCAAAAAGTTGTATGTCAACTTGAAAACTTGAAATTTTTACGACTCAAACACAAAAAATTGAGCTTTTAGTATCAGGCTTTATAAAATTCCCTGACAATTCCAGATTTTTCAGGTTTTCCATGACTGAAAAAAAATTCCATGACAATTCCGGGTTTCCCAGGTTTTCCAGGTCCGTGGCAACCCTGTATTTGTTTGGCAGACATCAACAATAATTTTTTAAATGGATAATCAGTGAAAAATGACTTATATTTCTGTAAGTTAGTGTTTCACTTCGATCCGCGAATTTCATTTTTTCGAGCGATTATTTGGTTATCGTCTTTGGTTTTCAAACGATCATCTTGTTTATTCTTTTGTTAATTGTCAAATCGTATCGTCTAATTTTCTAATTGTCATCGACCGAACTTCTCGACTGCTTCTCGACTTTCCCATAACTGACAACTAAAAATAATACAATAATAACCTATTTTTTGAAAAAAATCGATATCCAAAAACATTTAAATTCTTTTTTATTAATTCTATTAAAAACTAAAATTAAATTCATTTTAGTGAATTAAAATTATTATATCAAGTTAAAAATTAATTCAAGGTGTCTAGTGAATTATTATTTTTAAATTCCCGGACCAAAAATAAATATTCCCGGATTGATTTTTTAAAACAGCAATTACTATAAAATTTAAATATTAATACTTTTAATAAAGAAATTTTTAAGAAAATCAATTTTAAAAAGTCAATAGACATCTTTATTTAGAGAAATATATATAATATTACTTGTTATATATTACTTAATAAATCTATAACATTGTAATAGTTGGATCTAAATTTAAAATTAACCTACTTTTTTATTTTTCTATTAGTTGGGCTTTTTTGCGGAGTATTATTATTATTTTTAATTGTGTATTTAAATAATAAAAATTAAAAATAATTATTTTTAATTTTTATTATTAAAAAAAAAAAGTTGTCTGTTCATTGAACAAGACCTACATGTCTTATAGTATTTTGGCCCCCTGAATACGAATATGAAGTCAGAATTGCTCCATCACCCTCTGTTTTCTTTTAAATCGAAAAAACTACCCTTAAGTCTAAAATTCAAGAATTAAAGTAAAAAAAAATAAAAACACGGCTTTCTTCGGAGTAGAAGAATATATTTATGCGTTTTCTTCTTTCAACAACTCAAATAATGTCAAAATTGCTCCACCACTCCTACTTTTTTTTAAATCGAAGAAAGTACCCTTAAATCTAAAATTCAAGAACTAAAGTGAAAAAAAATGAAATAACCGGTTTTCTTCGGAGTAGAAGAATATATTTATGCGTTTTCTTCTTTCAACAACAAATAATGATAAATTAACTCTGATTCTGCTTTTTAGTTATGAGAACAAAAATAAAGGAACGTATGCTTTTGTCTAAAACTAATTGTTTTTATTGTTGTTAGTATACTCTGGGTTCATACTTAAAGGGGTAGTTTTTTCAATATAAATCAATAAGAGGGTGATGAAGCAATGCTGATGCTTTTTTAAAAAGTACATAAATATATTCTTCTACTTTGGAAAAAACCTGTTATATCATTTTTTACTATAATTCTTGAATTTTAGATTTAAGGGCAGGGGGTGATGGAGCAATTTCGTCATTATTTCTAAATTGTTGAAAGAAAAAAACGCATAAATATATTTTTCGACTTCGCAAAAAAACTGGTTATTTCATTCTTTGACTTTAGTTCTTGAATTTTAGATTTAAGGGTAGTTTCTCCCATTTAAAAGAAACAGGGGTGGTGGAGCAATTTTGACATTATTTCTGAGAGGTTAAAGGAAGAAAACGCATAAATATATTCTTCTACTCCTAAGAAAACCGGTTATTTCATATTTTTTTACTTTAGTTCTTGAATTTTAGATTTAAGGGTAGTTTCTCCCATTTAAAAAAACAGGGGTGGTGGAGCAATTTTGACAATATTTCTGAGTGGTTGAAGGAAGAAAACGCATAAATATATTCTTCTACTTCGCAAAAAAGTGGTTATTTCATTCTTTGACTTTAGTTCTTGAATTTTAGATTTAAGGGTAGTTTCTCCTATTTAAAAAAACAGGGGTGGTGGAGCAATTTTGACATTATTTGAGTTGTTGAAAGAAGAAAACGCACAAATATATTCTTCTACTCCGAAGAAAGCCGTGTTTTTATTTTTTTTTACTTTAATTCTTGAATTTTAGACTTAAGGGTAGTTTTTTCGATTTAAAAAAAACAGAGGGTGCTGGAGCAATTCTGACTTCATATTCGTATTCAGGGGGCCAAAATACTATAAGACATGTAGGTCTTGTTCAATGAACAGACAACTTTTTTTTGTGTGCCTGTGATTGTAATCATGACTAAATTAAAAAAATTTAACATTTTTAGGTATAAAATAATTTTTTAACAAACATTAATAAAAATTTAGTTTTCTAAACATTATTCAAAAGTAGACGAAAGAACAAAGTTTTGTCCTCTTGATGTAATTTTTCTAAATTCAATAGATTAAGTTATAGATAATTAAAAATAAGTATACTTAGATTTCTTTGAATAATTTTTTAACACAATTAAATTTTTCAAATATGTAGAATAGAAACCTTTTTGAATAGTTGAAATTGTGCAAAATTTAATTGAAAATAATTAATTTATTTCAAGTATTTTGTTACAATTTTTTGAAGAATTTTAATTGCAAATTTTGAAAATAATTGAATTACCAAAAATTTAAAAAAAATTTTTAAAGGTAAATTAGGATATAAGAATTATTTTAAGAAATTCAATTATTTTCGAAAAATAACATTATAATATTTTTAAAAACTAATATTATTAGAATTTTTTTATAGTAATTTTTTAAGATTTAATTATCTTCGAATAATGTAAATAAACATTTATGAAAATTTACTTCAATAAGACGAGCGAACATGACAGCTTGGTTATCAAAACAAAAAGAAAATCGTTTTTTGTTCGTTTCTCGGATCGTGTTGCTCGAATGAAACACTACTGTAAGTGTAATTTTCAACTGACTTTTAGTAAAATTATTTGTTTGACAGAAATTTACAATATTAATAAATAAATCACAATAAAATAATAATCAGTGAAGAATGACTGATATTTTAGTACTTTTCAACTGATTTTCAGTAAAATTCCACTGATTATGAATCCAAAGTCACTTTTTAAAAATACAAAATGGCGAATCCAGGATAGCGGACGAAAATGAAAGGTTTAGTAAGAGAATACGTAAAAATAACATTTCGTATAATGTACAATGACATTTTTTGTAAATGTCACTTCATAATTTTTGTCTTATTACACAATGATTTTAAATAAAATAATTTATATTTTTATAAATATTAATAATTTTTTACATTTTCTAACCACTATAAGGTTTTAATTTTGTAAATGTTCAAATTCTGGTTTAGAAAGAAAAATTTATATTATTATACAACTATATTGTCTAGACTTGCAAAAACCCAAAGTCTAGACTTTGTTGTAACAATATTGTTACAATATATATTGTAACAATATTGGTGACGGTGACATGCGTAAGAATAGTGCAGTAAAAATTTCAAAAAAACACCCTGATCATTACCTACAGAAAATTCTATTAGTAAGAAAAGAATGGACGTATCTTCGCCCTTTTCTTACTAATTATTCAGAGAATCAGGCTAACATTCAAAATCTAACCTTCTAAGTTTAGTTATTTCAAAAAAATTATTTTATTGATGCAAATAAATATTTATTTTAATTAAAAACTATGCATTATTTAATCAAGTAATTTTTATAATTGATTTAAAGCAATATTTATTAAATTAAATTATTCTATTTAATTGACTTAAGTAATTTGTATTTGGTTTAAATAACTATTTAATAGATACCATAAATTAAAATATTTATGTCCAGTAAATATTTACTTAGTTCAAATAAAAAAAAAAAATAAGTAAAAACTAATAAGTTTAAATACAACCGAACGAGCGTTAGCGAGTGAGGTATATGTTGCTAGTTTTAATAATTTTCGAAAAAGTTCTTTGACAATTTTCAAATTCTGCAATGAGTTTCATTATATTTATGAAAATAATTGAATTCCTAAAAAGAATTTTATTATTTCTGAAAATAATTGAATTTTTGTAAAAAATTTATTATTTATGGAAATAATTGAACTATTGAGAAGAAATTTATAAAAAATTTGTGAATAATTGAATTCTTTTGGAAAAGTTTATTAAGATAGTAGGTAGATATTGAAAATCATTGAATTGAGGAATTCTTTTTTAAATAATTGAAATTTTTGCCGAGAATTTTATCAAAATGTTTTTAAATAATTGAATTCTTGCAACGAATTTTATTAAAATTTTCAAAAATAATTGAATGCTTACGAAGAATTTTATAATTTTTTTTTTAAATAATTGAATTTTAGAGAAGAATTTTATAATACTCATTTTAAATAATTGGTTTTTTTCGAAAAATATTATGAAAATTGTGTTTGAAAATAATTAAATTCCTGTGAAAATTGTATTATTTATGAAAATAATTGAATTCATAAAAAGAATTTTTTTATTTACGAAAATAATTAAATCTCTGTAAAAATTGTATATTATCTATAAAAATATAATTGAATTTTTGACAAGAATTTCATTAAAATTTTTCATAATCTTAATTTAATTCTTTTGAAGAATTTCTTTGAGTTTCTTTAAAATAATGGAGTTTCTTTAATAATTTTAATTGAAAGTTTTCAAAATAATTGAATTTTATATGAACAATTTCTTTCAAGTTTTTACAATAAACATGTTTCTTAATAATTGAAATTAAACATTTATTTCATTAATTTTATTTTTTATTTGATAAAAATTGTATTAAAAATAATTGAAATTCTGCCAAGAATTTTATTAAAATTTTTTAAAGTAATTGAATTTCGGAGACAAATTTCATTATTTATAAATATAATTGAAATTTTGACGAGAGTTTTTGTTAATTTTTAAACATAATTGGATTTCTGCGAAGAAATTAATTGAATTCTTGAGACGAATTTTACTAAAATTTCTTTTTAAATAATTGAATTTTTTTGTGATATGTTATTGAAATAGTAGACATTGAAAATAATTGAATTTTGACAAATTTTTGAAATTAATTAAATTTCTACGAAGAATTTTATTAAAATTATTGTGAAAAAATTGAATTGTTACAAGGAATTTTATTAAAATTTTTGAAAATAATTTAATTCTTTGAAGAAATTTAATTAAGAATGTATTATTGAAAATAATACTTAAATTGTAATAAATAAATAAATTGTAGCAAAGGTTTTTGAAATAATTGAATTTCTTTAATAAATTTTAATAAAATTCTTAAGAATAATTACATTTTTTCGAGGAATTCAATTTAAATTGTATTAAAAATAATTGAAAGTCTGCGATGAGTTTTATTATGTATTTATGAGAATAATTGAATCTCTGTAAAGAATGTTAATATTTATGAAAATAATGAAATGTTTGCGTAGAATTTTATTACAATTTTTTAAAACTAATTGAATTCATTTGGGAATTTTTATTAAAGTAGTGGATATTAAAAATCATTGAATTGAGAAAAGTTTTTGGAAATAATTAAAATTTTACCAAGAATTCTATTGAAAATTTTGAAAATAATTGAATTTATGAGAAGAGTTTTACTACTTTTGAAAATAATTGAATTTTCTCAATAATTTGTAATTGCTTCAAAATTCAATTAGTTTTAGTGTTTTTAACTAAAATTCTTCTATAAATACATTATTTTCAATACCGTCAACTGGGGCTATTTTGTGCATCCGGGGGCTATTTTGTGCACGCGAGTTTTTTAATGGAAAAAATTATTAAAATGAATTATTTTAATCTGCTATTTTGTAAAATGAAAGTTTGATTACATGACAATAGAGAGCACTAAATGTTATTATTTAATTCTTTGGCAATTAACAGAAAAAAATTCCTAAAAACGGAAAATTTGTTTAAAAAATTTTGAAAGTTCGGAAAAATTATACCAGATCTTCTAGAGTTTTAATGTGTCTCATAAACTGTGTTAGATATTTGTTTTCAATTGTGTTGTGATGATACATACGTAATGCGCTAACTTTTTATTCATTATTTTAAGAGAAAAGTGGAAAAAACTGAAAAACCAGGATTCCATGGGGCTATTTTGTGCACTTAAAAAAATCAAATATTTTTCATAAATATTTTATTTAGTAAGTAAAGAAGATTCTGTTTATCATTTTTATACTTTTTTGTCTTACTTTTCTGTCAAAAAACTGTAAATACGTTAATTAAAATCATTAAAACGATTAAAAGCTCTACCGGTGCACAACGTAACCTCAAAAAATGAACATTAATTAATATTTATAAGTTTTTCAAATTAGTTTTAAAACTATTTTCTCGTTTCTCTTAAAATAACTTGAAAATCATATTAGATATTAAATTGTTATCTATTTAACCTTAAAAATATTTATTTCAAGTTTTTTAAAAATATCATTCAAAACCATTAAAAAAGCTCCTATTCAAATGATGTTTTAAAGTTATTTATAAGTGTTTAAACGATCATTTTATAATTATATTAGTATATTATTATAAAATATATATTAAAAAAGAAAAAAATTTTATTTACTATCTGTGTAATATACAATTTAAAAAAAGATTGTTAATTTTTGGTAAATCCAGATTTTAGCAAAATTTTAGTGCTTTATTTTACATTTTTTGTATAATATATCTACAAAAAAAATTTTACTAGGTCATTCTTTTTTTAATTTACTCTCAAATATATACACAAAAGATTTCATGAAGCAGAAACGATTAAAAAAATGTTTACGGAACATTATAGAAAGACAAAGTTCGATGCACAAAATAGCCCCATCCCGGGAGTTATTGTGTTCACGACTTTCAATGACTATAACTAAGACAAAAAAATTTTTTTCTTTGCAAAATTTATAGGAAACCTTCAAAAGGATGTCCACAACATATATCAAAAGTTGATTTTCTTTATTCTCTTAATTCTGAATTTAAATAAATCTTTGAATAAAAAAAAAGCTATTTGGTGCACAAAATAGCCCCGGTTGACGGTAATCAATTAAATACATATATATTAAAAAATGTAACTAATTTTAGAAGAGTTTTAGTTATTAAAATTTTTTTTAAAATTTCTAATTAAATTTATTTAAAATTAAAATTTTACAAAATTTGAAATCAAAATCTTCTGAAGTTCATCTTCTTATGAAAATTGTAAACGCAACTCTTTTAAAATTGAATTAATTTTGAAATATTTAAGTAAAATTAGATTTCAAGAATAAACACAATAACTTTAGGAAACAACTATTTTTCAGGTTTTTTCAAGGTTTATAAAATTCCCTGACATTTCCAGGTTTTCCAGGTTGCGTGGAAACGCTGTGTTATAAATAGAGGGAGATTGAGTACACAAAATTTTTTTAAAAAAACCGGGAAAAGGGTGGTTCTCTCACATACTGCCCAAATACAAAAGGTCAAAAACATAAACCTAAAAAAAAGTTTTTGAGCTGTGTATAAAATTAAGAAAGATAAAAACATTAAAAACTTACCATTGCGAACTTCCGCCTCTTGACAAAGACACGATGACAGCATATCCTCTTTTCAATCAAACGAGTCTTTCCTCTTCTGGATCAAGTGCTTAACATAAATTGAAGTATATACGCTCAGCTGTACCAAAACTCCTCCAGAACTTCAAGAGTAGGTCCACAAACAACTTTTCTTCCCTCAGATTTTTTGTGGTCATGGACTGAAATAAAAATAGAATCATTCAATCATTTAATTTTCAGAAGTACTATTAGATGTTTAATCTTAAATGTCGAACAAGAAGCAAATTATTGACTAACAAATATTTGCTACATGACGTAACAATTTATAATTAAATGGCATATAGTTCAATGGCTTTAATATCGTTCATAGAAGAGGATAATAACAATTTTAATAATAAACTATCAATGTTTGAAAATGTATGACGTACATAATAATGAGATTCAAGCGCTCAAAATGAAATCCAGATCTGGATCGTGTAATTTAAACATTTTAAAGCGAGTGTCATAAGATGAAGAAATGGGATTAGAAATGCAGATGAATAAAAACAGATATTAAAACAAAATACCGGAAAATGATGACGATCTCCAGGGTCGTCACATCTCTGAAAACTCGGAGATTATCAATAAAAATAGGATTTTCAGGAAAAATAATTTTCGAAAATTTCAACTTGAATAAATAAAAAGATAAGTGAACTATATACCAACATAAAATTATAGTTTTTTCTAATAATCAAGAATCAAGAATCAGTAACCTACTGATTGAAACCATTCTACGAAAATTGAACACTCTCGTAAAGTTTCGATCTAAGTACATAATAAGTAGTCATATGAACAATTCCACGAAATTTATATAATGTATAAAGTTTAAGATGGATCAAATATACTCCACAAGGTCTTTTAAGATCCGTATAAACAAACGAACGTATTCTCTTCTAATTTACATAATATGCGTAAATGTTCAGCAGTTTGGAAAATAACATAATAAGGACTTAATCATATCGGAGCACACCATAAACGGAAAGGAAAAAACATTAAGTTTCTTACAAATGAAGTTACTGGAGAGGACAATATTAGCAATTTTCTAACTATATATATAATAACACAGTCCTTAGGAATAAATTTAAATAAATATTTCTGAATAATTAATGACTGCGGAAGTACGCAAACACTGATGTAATAGCTGACTAAATAATTTTAATTTCTAAACTAAGTATCTCTTTTTACACAATAATTATAACTCATAAAATTGTATTTAAAAATTCTATTTAAAAAAAATCTCTTATTAAATTTATTGCTAATTCTTTCAAGAATATTAATAAAATACCTTCTCTTCTCTTTTAGGGTTTCGTGGCCAAGGATCAAAATTCTTATTAATACAAATTTTAAAATACCCGTGGATGTAATAAATAACATTCAAATGTAATCATTAAGAGATTGAAACTGCGAAGAAATTTCTCGGTCAAGACAATTTTCTTATATTTGCTTAAAGGAATTATGGTTATATATATATATATACACTTCGACTTTTCTCTTCCCAAGGTTCTGAGAGGAAGTCCACGTGCTTTTCATGGATCTGCATGTGATTTGTAGTCAGTGTCTACGAACGTATAAAGCAAATGGAAAAACAAAGACGAATAGATGTTCAGACGTTTACTAGAGATTTGTTCTCAATTTTTTTTCTATTTGTGCGCGCGAATACGTATAAGCACTGGTATAATGAGTTCCGAGTAGTGAGATTAGTGGCAATAGAACAGAAATGCGATTGCAAATTCCGATACATATTCTATAAGTATATTCCATTTTTTTATCTCTAAAGTTCTAATATATTTTCCCACGCAAAAAATTTGAAAATTTGATACATTTTCAAAGATCTCTGAAGTTAGCGTTGACGCTAAAAAATAGATTCTCTCTGCGAATGTAGCAAAAATTTTTACTAAAAATGTTACAAACTGTTGTAAAATGTCCATTGTAACGATATTTACCATCATCAAGATAATAAATTCTAACCATAAATATTTTTACTATAAAATTTTGTAAATATAGTACAATACCAGCACTTCTTACTACCTTTTTTAAATAAAATTAGCAATTTTAAAAATAATAGAATTTAAAAATTTTCTACTTTAAATTTTTGTTGAAAACACTAAAAAGATTCAATTTTGAAGAAATTACAAATAATTGCAAAAATTCAATTATTTAAAAAAAAAAAAATAAAATTCAACTATGTACAAAATTTGAAAAAAAATTTCGTAAAAATCTCAATTATCTTTCTAAATAACAAAATTCTTCTCCAAAATTTAATTATTTTCATAAATGTCAAAAAAATTCTTGTCTTAATTTCAATTATTTTCAAAAAGGTTTCTAATTTCAATGATTTTCAATATCTACTATTTTAATAAAATTTCCCAAAAAGAATTTAATTATTTAAAAAAATTTTAAATAAAATTGTAAAAATAAATAAATTTTCTGTTTCTTAATCACAGTTGTTTAACAATTTTATAATTTTGTTTAGGAGTAAAGAACAAAAATCAGCATAATTTCAATTTGACAAAACATAATATTTAACAAAATTTTAGTTTTTTAATGAAAAGAAGATGTGAAAAAAATTCTGATGATTTCTATTTATCATTACAATTTTGAATATATTATAAAATAAAAATAATTATAACATTAATTAATTATTAATAATAATAAAGTACATGTTCCGGTATTCTGTTCGCAGTTTAAAGTTAGTTGTTGTTTACTTTTTTGTGTCTTAACTTTTTTATAATTTTGCTTTTCAAATATTTTCAATCTTAAAATTAATGTATTGAAAACCATCGAATTGTTGCAAAGAATTTTATCAAAAAATTTGATGATAATAGAATTCCTTTAAAGAATTTTATTATTTATGAAAATATCTGAATTCTCGCAAAGAATTTTATTAAAATTTTTAAAAATCCTAATTTAATTCTTTTGAAGAATATCTTTGACTTTTTTTAGACTAATGGAGTTTCTTTAATAATTTTAATTGAAAATTTTGAAAACAATTGAAATTTTATGAAGAAGAATTTTGTTAAAAGTCAATTGAAAATAATTGAAATTTTGCGAATAATTTTACTATTTATAAAAATAGTTAAATTTTTTCGAAGAATTTATTTAAATTTTAGGATACAATTGAAATTTCTGGAAATATTTAAAAATATTTGAATTCATCCGAGGAATTCAATTAAAATTATTTTGAAAATCATTGAATTTTTGAAATGATTTTACTATTTAAAAAAAATTGAATATTGTTTAGAAAGATTTATTAAAATTTTAGAAAATAATTGAATTCTTTCGTGAAATTTTCTTAAAATTTTTGAAAATATGAACAGTAATAATTAATTTTGTACTTAATAAGTAAATTTTTTAAATTTTGATTATGAAATTATTTTAAAAATTTATATATTTGAAAATAAAAAATGTTGTAATTTGCTTAACAATAATAAATTGAATATCACGTTCCGCGCGTAACATTTGCTAGTAATAATAGGTATAATATACAATCTATCTAAAGATAACAAAAAACAAAAGTATAAACAAAAGACAACTTCAGAGTGTGCAAGGGACAGAAAAAGTGAATGAATGAAAGAACAAACAAATTATTATAGTTAATTAATAGTTAATTATGATAAACTACAATATGAATTTTAACTGTTACAAAATAAAATTAACATTAAAAGGAAAAAGTTCCAGCCGACTCTGAGTATTTCCGCATCAAATAATCGAGCACTTATTGGATACACGAATGAGTGAATATTTAATATAGCGAAAATATTTTGAATCTTATAGAGGGTTGGAGGTAACCATCAGTGGAATTTGATTACACCACAGTACATACTGTATAAGGGGTGAAAAAATCTAAAAATTCCCTACCAACCATAAAGTATATGTAAATTTCCCCTTCAATAACTATACGATGGGGTGATTAAAGTAATTCCTTTCAAGGGCGTCTAAATTGACTTTTCACGTGACCATTCAAGCGCTCAAATATTATTTATATATCATAAACTTATAAAATTCCAATTTCGTTTTCAGCTCAATTGTTTTTTTTACAATTTGGAAAAAAGTATTCAAAATTGTATTCAAAATACTTAACTCAAGGTGGAGTTTATAAAAAACAAAAACTTAGAACATTAAAATAAAATAGAAACATAAAAAGTGTAGAACAAAAAAGAAAATGATATACAACCTTTGTATATATAATATAATAATAATTAGTGCGTGTGTGTGTGAGAATATAATAGTAAATTACACATTGTGTGCAACTCGAGATCATAAAACGTGTAAAGTACGCGTGTAACGTTTCATTAACGCTCTCACTTCAAGATCTTATAATTTATAAGAAAACCACAAGTTGCGTGATCTTGAATCACAGAATGCATCCTATAAAATTATATTTATCCTTTTTTGTGAAAAATTCAAAAAAGATAGCAAATTTCACGATACTAGTATAATTATTCAATTATTTGAATATATTAAAACAGAATATTGTACTTCCGCTTATGCAATATCGTACACATCAGGAATTTATATTTAAAAAGTTCTAATAAATTGACATCTATAAACATAAAGATAAAAATTTAATAATAATTAATCAGCGGAATTTAATGAATTTTACACGACAAGTAATTACACGAACAAATGTGAAAAACAAGCTTGTCACCCAGACAAGACAAGGATATTAAATTATTTCCTAGTTTAACTCATCACATACAATTGAAATTCGAAATTCCTCCATGCACTGGATTGCAAATCAAGTGTCGAGCTGGGAATGTCTTTTATTGTTAGTCATCATTATTATCATTTATTCATTTTAATTCCGCCTTTTCTTTCAAGTATTTATTTTTAAATTCTAATTCGAATAAAATTGTAAATAAAAAACAACAAGAAAATTTAAAAATACTTTTTGCCCTTTTTTTTTGAAATTGAAAATACATACGTCAGTTTGGAAAAATAGAACAAACAAATCATTGCGGCACAATGCGTCTTTCATTTCCTGAATTCTTAATGTTGAAGAATTTGAATTTTATTACTCTAAACGTTAATATATTCCTCGATATATTCTACTTCAAGGACGAATTCAACAAAATTTTCCTATAAAAAATAACTGAGCAACATGTTATAATTGGTCTTTCACGTATGACTGAATATTGCAAAAACATTTTTACAATATTCAAACTGACATTCTATATAATATCAAAAAACAAAAATACTTTGTCGAAATTTTGTGAGAAATATAAAAACTAAACACATTAAACGTAAAAGAAAAATTGATAAATAATAATATTAAGAATTCGAGAAATTGTAGAGAATACATTTTAATTTAGAAAATACTAAAAATATTTTAAAATTTTTTGAAATTTTAGTAATTACTTTTATTAACTAATTTAGTAACAAAAAGGCATTTAATTAGTGTATAAATTATTTTTTTCATTTATATTTTTTATCAGTGTTTAAACGTCTTTTTAAATTTACAGGACTCGAAACAGTGAAAGTATTTAAAAATACGGACTTTACGGACCAAAAATGAAAAATTACGGACCATTAATTTACGGATCAATTATTGACAAAAATATAAACAGTCCAGTGAAAATAATTGATTCCCTACGAAGAATTTTATTATTTTTGAACAATATTGAATTCTTGCGAAGAATATTACATTGAAAATAATTGAATTTCTGCAATAATTTGTAACTTTTCTAAACCAAAATTAAATTTTTTTTCGTGTTTTTAACTATAACTCTTCTATAAATGCATTATTTTTAATAATTTTTGAAAAACTTCTTTGAGAATTTTGAAATTCATTCGTTTACAATTTACAATCTACAATTTCAAAAAAACTGGTAATTAAACTTTCTCAAAAAAATTAATTCCACAGAATTGTTAGTTGAAAAAATGAAGAATTCAGATTTTCAAAAATTTCAAATTCAAACCTTTTCAAAATCCAAATATTTCTAAAAATTCACGCTCTAATGCTTTATATATTCAATTATATATTAAAATTTTAACTGAAATTCATTTTTAAATCAATTTTTATTAGTAAATTCTACTAAAATTCAATTATTTTAATACAAAAAAAACATTTATTGCATAATTGCATATGTTTCTGAAAATTGAAATCTCATAAAGAATTTTATCAATAAATTTTTAAATAATTGAATTCTTTTGACGAATTTTCGAAAAAATTTTAAGAATAATTACATTTTTCGAGAATTTTGATTAAAATTGTAATAAAATTAATTGAAATTTTGTAATGAGTTTCATTATTTATGTAAATAATTGAATTCCTAAAAAAATTTTATTATTTACGAAAATAATTGAATCCCTGTAAAAATTTTATTATTTATGAAAATAATTGAGTGATTACGATAAAATTTATAAATAATTTGTAAATAATGAAATTCTTGTGAAATTTTTATTATTTATGAAAATTATTAAAAGTTTGTTTAGAATATTAATAAATTTTTTTAAATAATTGAGGGGCTGCATGCTATAATGTGTTACGCGCCATGTTAAGTGAATGGCGTGTAACACATTATAGCATCCGGCCCCTCAATTGAATTCTTTTGGAAAATTTTATAAAAATAGTAGATATTAAAAATCATAGAATTGAAGAAAATTATTGAAAATAATTTAAATTTTGCCGAGAATTTTATCAAAATGTTTTAAAATAATTGAATTCATACGTTGAATTTTATTTAAATTTTTTAAAATAATTGAATTCTTGCAACGAATTTTATTAAAATTTTCAAAAATAATTGAATTCTTACGAAAAACTTTGTTAATTTATTTTAAATAATTGAATTCTAGCGAAGAATTTTATAAAAATCATTTTAAATAATTGATTTTTTTCGAAAAATATTATAAAAATTGTGTTTGACAATAATTAAATTCTCGTGAACATTTTATTATTCATGAAAATAATTGAATTTCTAAATATTTTTCCCAAAATATTAAAAATTATTTACAAAAATAATTGAATCTCTGTAAAAATTTTACATTATTTAAGGAAATAATTGAATTCTGTAATAATTTAATGAGTTTTATTATTGTAATATTTAATAAATAAAAAAATTAATGTAAAAACAAATATAATTTAATTATTAAATAATTGTTAAATTAATAAATGGTTAAATTGTTATTGTTTTCATTGAAATTTTGTATTTATGAAGAAAAAACAGAAGCTGTATACATATGTGAGTATATAGGGTTGATGTGACTATGTTTAATGCCGAGCGCATTTTTTTAATTTATTCATATTTTCGTTAGTTTTTAACAAATTTTTTTGAAATTTTGCAAAAAACTTCCTTGAATGTTAATAAATAAATGTCTCACTGGAAGTTTTCTGAATTATAAAATTCTCCGCAGACTTTTTATCAGCAAAGTTGAGAAAGTAGAATTTCTAACCTCTCTTCATTAACAAAGCAATACTGCAAAATTGTTAAATAATTGATGATTTTTTTATTTTTGATTTTGTCGTTGCCTTCTCTTAACCCAAAAGAAGATGTATGCCAAATTTCATTTAAATCCAGTAATAATTACCGAAGATATTATGATTTATGTTTTAAAATTTAATTAATTTCATAAGTTTAAAATTTCTAGTTTTTGGTCATTATCTTAAAAAATATTTGTTCTACAAAAAAATGTTAATGGAAAAAAGATGCGCCATTCAATTTCCTACAAGAATGTATGTTTGAAAAATTAAAATTTTGAATTTCAATTTTTAGACCATTTTGGTATGTTTGACTGGCTTGTAAGCATACAGTCGAGCGGAGAGAGGATTATTCGATCCAGACGCTCAATTTACGAACTTTTCGTCCTTTTTCAATCAAATTCAGGACTTTACGGACCTTTTTTTAAAAAAACGGACTTTTACGGACTTCAAGCAAATTTACGGACTTTTGCGGGATTTACGGACCTAGTTCAAGCCCTAAATTTATGTTAAATTCCATTTTTTAAATTGTAAATTTTAATACCACATTTAAAAGTTAAAAACTTTATTTAAAGCCTAAATTTTAATGTTAAGTTGTATAAAATAATAAAACTAGCTCTACAATTCTTTTTATAAGCATTTTTTTCTTGGATTTTTAAAAGGATTTAAAGACTTCAACCTTTTTTCAGTATTCAATGTTTCTCTCTCACATACTGTCCAAGTGCAAAAAGACAAGCTAAAGATAATTAGGATTATAAAATCGAAACGAGTAAATAAATTAGCATTCAATTAATATAATTGTTTTAATTCTAACAATTATTTAATTGCAAACATATCTTTAAATCTTACTTCAAAGAGCTATACGTGCTTTAATTAAAGAATAAGTAAATTAATCAAATTTTTTATGAAAAATTGCGTTTTTCCAACTGAAATAATTTCTGAGGGACTTTTTCATGTATATAATATCTTTTATAATTGCTTATCTTTCATTGTGGTTTTTCTCTCTGACAAGAATAGATTGTTCGAAACAAGAGAGACCTGCTGCGTCCTGCAGAATATAATTGGAAGCTCACCACAATTGTAATTTTGCGGACTATTTCATTTCACGATTAACCTCTGAGTTCAATTACGGCGGTTACTTTGTCGTATTTTTAAAAATCATAACTTCTTCATTCACGCAAATTATACACATTAATAAAAACATCCTTTCCATAAAAACAATTCTTAACAAAAGCAAACTAATTTATTTCAAAGTAGGTTAAATATATTTTTATTTTTAAATATTATTAATATTATGCGAGAAGGAAAAAAAATTTGTAAAGAAGACATATATATTCTATGGTAAAGAGAGAGCTGAGATTAAGACAAGAATTTCTTTAACAAACAATAATAAAATTTCACTTCTTTTCCTTTATAACTTATATTTATCTAACTCTAGAATCAACGTTCACTACCCATCAAGGAAAGTTTTTTTTTTCGCAAAGAGAGTTCATACTCTTTCAAAGAGTGCGAGTGTGAGAGACAATAATATTAGAAACAATGGAAAGAGTGAAGAAAAAAAATTCTTTCTGGTTTGATGTTTACTTTGAAGCAATCAGTAAAAGTATTTAAAATGAAGAAAAAAAAGGAAGAGAAAAGCAAAGTATAAAGGAGAAGCAACTTCAACTAAGTATAGATAAAATTAGGTCAATGCGCCAGATAATGGACATAACATCAGAAACGTTTGACCCTTGCTGTTAGCAAACCCTGACTATGTTTGCGCTTTACAGGTGCTGCACCCTATATATCTCTTAATATGCTGCACGTGATATCACGTGATTTTCGCGCGCACTTCTTCATGTAAACACCTACGCGAGCATAGACATTTAGTACCACCACCTCCACCCAATCCCCCTCATCGTCACCCTATAATAAAAAAAAAAAAAAAATTTCCTACTAAAAAAGGAATCTGGAACTAGAGCAGTCACTCAATTACGTTTCTTTATTACTCACGCTATGCGCTTCACTATTTCTTTTTTCTTTTGTACCTAATTGAACTCCCGTTAATTAAATTTTTCAAAGACGTCTCATATCATGAAGTTTGTGATTAAAAAAAGACAATTTTTTTCTTTATTTTCTAATAGTAGGTATTAATTATTTCTTTTCAGGACAAGGTTTTTGAAATTTTTATCCTAAAGTACCCTTAAGGGAGCAGTCTGGATCTTTTGCACATATTTGGAAGAATTTTTTATTCATTAGTGAAATATATTTAAACATTTTAAAATGTTTACAAATATATTAATAGGGGAGTATAGTCAAGGTCGGACCACCTTTTGACTTTTCAGGGTTGCCACGCTTTTGCTCATTTCAAATTCCCTGACTTTTCCAGGTTTTACAGGTTAAAAAACGGAATTTTTCCAGGTTTTAAAAACTACATTTATATTTTACAAAATTTTTAATTCATACCTTTTTGAAATTAAACATCTTATAATAATTAAAAATGTTGGACTGATAAAATCATCATTTTATACCTATTATAAGAATATTTTTACTGTAACTTATTCAAAATTACTTTCATTATTTTAATTCAGTTATTGTTTTCCACAATTTTTAACTAAAATTCTTCTTCAAATTAATTATTATTATTAATTTCTGAAAAATTTTTTTCAATATTTTCAAATCCTTTTGTTTATAATTCAATTTTAGGAAATTTCATCGATTATTCAGGTAAATTCTTCAAACAAATATATATTAAAAAATAAAAACTTTAAATAAATTCAAAAAATTCAATTCAACTTTTACAAAAAAATTAAATCTACACAATTTTAAGTTAAAAGTATGAAAAATTCAAACATTCGAAGATTATAATTTGAGACCTGCTTTTCAAAACTCAATTATTATCTAAAGTTTTAACTGAAATTCATATTTCAATCAATTATTATTAGAAAACTCTACGACAATTCAATTATTTAATTACAAAAAAAATAATTTATTGAAGAATTCAATGTTTTTTAAAATTCAACTCTCATTTAAAGAATTTTATCAACAAATTTTTAAATAGGTAATTAAAATTCTTTTGACGAATTTCAATAAAATTTATAAGAATAATTTCATTTTTCGAGAAATTAGATTAAAAATGTATTAAAAATAATTGAATCTCTGTAAAAAAATTTCATTGAATTGAGAAAACTTTTTGAAAATAATTGAAATTTTGTCAAGAATTTTATTAAAATTTTTGAAAATAATTTAAATATTGCCAAGAATTTTATTAAAATTTTTGAAAATAATTGAATTTTAGAGAAAAATTTTAATAATTATAAAAATAATTAAAATTTTGACTATAACTTTTTTTAAACTTTTGACCATAATTGAATTTCTGCTAAGAATTTGATTACTTTTGAAAATAATTCAATTCTTGAGACGAATTTTTTTATAATATTTCTTTTTAAATACCTAATTATTTTTAATACAAAAATAAATAATTTATTGAATAATTGAATGTCTCTCGAAATTGAATTCTCATAAAGAATTTTATTAACAAATTTTCAAATAATTGCATTATTTTGATGAATTTTAATAAAATTTTAAGAATAATTATATTTTTCGAGGAATTTGATTAAAATTGTATGAAAAATAATTGCAATTGAATCTCTGTAAACACAAATTGAATATTTTTGAAAATAATAGAATTATTGCGAAGAAATTTATAAAAAACTTTTAAAATAATTCATTTCTTTTGGAAAATTTTATTAAAATAGTAGATATTGAAAATCATTGACTGGAAGAGAATTTTTGATAAAAATTGAATTTGTTAAAAAGAATTTCAATAAAAGTTTTGAAAATAATTGAATTTTAGAGAAAACTTTTAATATTTATAAAGATAATTGAAATTTTGACGATAAATTTTTTAAACTTTTGACCATAATTAAATTTCTGCGAAGAATTTTATTATTTTTGAAAATAATTGAATTTCTTTGATGAATTTAAATAAAATTTTTAAGAATAATTATACATTTTTCGAGAAATTCCATTAAAATTGTATTAAAAATAATTGAAATTTTGCGATGAGTTTTATTATTTATGAAAATAATTGAATTATTGCGAAGAAAAATTGTAAAGGCAACTCTTTTAAAATTGAATTAAGAAAATTGAATTAAAGAAAAATTAGATTTCAAGAATAAGCACAATAACTTTAGAAAACAATAATTTTCCAGGATTCCAATCAAAATTCCCTGACTTTTCCAGGTTTTTTCAAGGTTTATAAAAATTCCCTGACATTTCCAGGTTTTCCAGGTTTCCAGGTTGCGTGGCAACCCTGCTTTTGTTGATAACTTTTTTTTAAAAATGAATTTGGTAAATATTGAAGTATATTGTTGGAAAGTCCTGTTTAGTAGGAACATTTTTTCTGTACAAAGTAAATTGATTGGTTTTAAAATAAAAAAGTTATAAAGATTAAAAAAAAAAAATTTGTAGTCCAGGTTGGCCCTTACAGTCAAGGTCGGACCATGTTTGAAATTCAAAAGGCATGACCGTTAAAAAATAAAATAACATTTTTAGCTGGAGATATCATGTCAACCAGATTTTCGAGGACTCTATACTTACAGCCGCCAGTTCTTTGTTATTAACAACAAAAAATATTGAAAGAAATTTTTTTATTTAGTTTAATATATGTGTAATAATATGTAAAAATTTTAAAATGTTTAAATAAATTTCCCTATGAAAAAAAATTCTTCAAAATACGTGCAAAAGACCCAGACTGCCCCTTTAAAGCATCTAAAATTGTAATAATACCAGACTTCACACTCAATAATTAATTTTAAAAAAGTAGCAAAAAGTAGCTTTCAAACTAAAAAAAAGTATAGCTATCGAAAAATTAAACTCGAAGATCAAAAAAATATTCATTTTAGAAACTTCACAAAACTGACGAAAATTCGATTCTACATTTTATTTTCCTGACTTTTTCCTAATTTTCATCAAAAATATTTACTTCTTTCTTATCCTGTTAATAAATTTAATTCCTGCAACGAATTTTATTATTTATGAAAGAATTTAAATACTTATAAAAATAATTTAATTATTGCGAAGAACTTTATAAACATTTTTAAATAATTCATTTCTTTCGACGAATTTTATGCAAATTCTAATTTAAATAATTGCATTCCTGAGAAATTTTTATTATTCATGAAAAGAATTGGATTCTTACGAAGTTTTTTACAAATAATTTTTTTAACTAATTGAATTCTGTTTGGAAATTTTATGAAAATAGTAGATATTGAAAGTAATTGAATTGCTAAAAGTTTTTAAAAATAATTAAATTTTACAAAGAATTTTATTAACATTCTTGAGAATAATTGAATGTCTGTGTGGCATTTTATTTAATTTTTTTTGAAAATAATTGAATTCCTGAAAAGCATTTTATTATTTATGAAAATAATTAAATTCTTGCGAACGATTTTATTAGAATTCTTTTAAATAATTCAATTTCTAAAAAAAAATTTATTATACTTTTAAAAATAATTTAATTTCTCTGACGAATATTGTTATTTATTATGAAAATAAATGAATTTTGCAAAGAATTTTATTAAAATAACTCAAAATAATTGAATTTTGGGGAATGATTTTTTTTATCGACATAATTGAATTTTTTCGAAGAATTATTATTTATGTAAATAATTGAATTCTTGGGGAGAATTTTAGTAAAATCTAAAAGAATAATTGAATTATTACAAAAAAATTTAATTACAATTGTATTTAAAATAATTGATTTCATTAGAACAATTTTATTAAAATATTTGAAAATACTTGAATACCTGCGAAGAATTCTAATATTTTTGTAAATAATTGAATTCTTCCAAAGAATTTAAAAAAACATTTTTTTTAAATAATTGATTTTTTCGAGGAATTGAAATTAAAATTTTAAGAACAATTACATTTTTTGATCAATTCCTGTAAAAAAATTTATAAAAAATTTGTAAATAATTGAATTCCTGCGTGCAATTCTTATTATTTCTGAAGATAATTGAATTTTGGAGAAGAATTTAATTATTTATAAAGGTAATTGAAATTTTGATGAGAATTTTTAAAAATTTTTTAACATAATTGAATTTTTGCATAGAATTTTATTACTTTTGAAAATAATTAAATTTTTGCAATCATTTGTAACTTCTCAAAAATTCTGCAAATTATATAGTACATTTTAGGAACTTTTCTTGCTTTTTCAATCAAATTATGGACTTTACGGACCTTTTTTAAAAAAAACAAAACTTTTACGGACTTTAAACAAATTTACGGACCTTTACGGGATTTACAGAGCTAGTTCGAGCCCTGGGAGACTCAAAAACTTTTTTTAAATTCAATATATCGCTCACATACTGCCCAAATACAAAAAGATTACCTAAAAATAATATAAGTAAAATTATTAACAAAATTGTTAACCAAGTAGATTATCAAACTTATTACAAACTTTTTACAGACTTGCTACAAATTTTTTTAGAGTAAATCAATAGCAATTTTGCTAAATTATTGTTCCAAGTTTAAGTGCTACGTTATAAGATGTAAAGAAAAAATTCAGGATTAAAAAGACAAAATAAAAATTATTTTCTGTTGGATCAAACAAAATAAATATGCAGAATTAAAATATGAAAATATAGGAAACTGAATAATTTAAAGATTAAAAGTTATTCCACTCTATAATTTGAATACTAAATGCTAAGCATAAAACTCAGAAGTGCCGACCTTGGCCTATTTTATATACACAATGAGATAAAATAACAAGGGGGTGAGAAAAACATACAGTTGGATTTAGGATTATTTTAATCCACATTGCTTATCGCACCTTCTCATCAAAATTGACACATTCCCTTTGTGTAAATTGTCCCTAATTATAATGCGAGCAAGGAAAAAAACATGAGAATTTTTTGTTAAAAAACTTTTAGCTTTTGGGGCGAATTATTAACAAAGGAACTTTCCCTCTTCTTTACTAAATAAATAAAACTTACAAAACAATACCAAAAAGAAAAAAATAGTAAATAGTAAAAATTTTAGTTTAAGTCTAAAGTAAAACTTTATAATCTGATTATGAATGTGAAGTCCAATTTGTAAAGTTCCAAATGGCGGATCCAATATGGCGAAAATATTTGATCCACGATTACGTCCAAAAATCTAAATATTTTGGGTTCGATTCTTAACTTGAATTTTACAGAAAGAAATTAGGAACATTTGGGTATTAGAAAGTAATTTATTTCGCTTTCATTGTAAACTTTTCCCAGCGTAGGAAAGTATGAAAAATAAAGCAAAAATTAGAAATTGAACAACAATTTTTCCACTGATCTGTAAAAAATAGAAAAGACAAATTAAATGACGTAAGCAAGCAATTAAGAATTTTTGTTCCGAAACTAATGCACTAATTACATAACACATCTGACTCTTTAATGATAAATATGAATCATCCAGCGATGGAATTTAAAAATTTAGATAATCGCCAGTGTCTTTTTTTTATTCCTAACAAATGAGTATTAGTCACGTTCATAATTATTGCCTTGCAATTTATATACGCATTGAAAAAAGTATTAATCATTTAATTATAAATCACAATATAAGTCATCAATGAAAAAACAAATGCTAAATATAGCATAAAAATAAGAGAATATATATCCTCTTTTTTTTAAAGCATACAACAATAAGAGTATCTAATAAAGATTCGTTATATTATAGAATATATAAAGACAGGGTCATATACATTTTTCTCTCGAATGAATGGTTCTTTTAGCTCTTAGATGAAATCCTAGCTGATGGTTACCATAACGACCAACGCGCAACGGTTTTCCCCCCTTCATTATTTCGCAATCCCTTACAACTCATATTGTATACATATATCTATATATATATTGTCTGTGTACTAACAAAACTACCCCATTCACACATCACTCTCGTGTACATATTACAGACAAAGTGTATACAAGGAAGACACGAAGCTTCGTGTGCCCTATTTTTCTACTTTCGAAATAAGTAACGCCCTTCTTTTTCATCTGCACTTGGCCTTTTCTAGTGTCAACAAAATTCACTCAATATAAAACAACTGAATGATATTGTAAGCCAAGAGGAAAAAATCAATCAAAATTTCTCATCGACCTTGTATATATGCATATAGACACTAATACATAGAATGTCATTTTATATCCTATAAAATCCACACCCTCGTTTTTGATTTCCTAGCAATCTTCCAATTTAATCATGCAAAGGATATTCAATATTTTTCTAAATTAATTTAACGCTAATGAAATGAATAATTTATATTTCTTAATTATAGTTTGTTAATTTATTATTTTCAATATTTCTTTCTAATCTTCGCATTTATTACTGAAAAATATTTTATTTATAAATTCAAAAATATATCTTAGTTCATATTTTAAAAATATTTTCCATGCAATCTATGCTTTAATCATTATTAGTATTTTTCTGCTGGTCGTAAGAAATAGCTGGACTCCTCCAGCCTTACATAATTTGTACACGGTCCCTTAACGCAAGAAGATTCGAGATTCTGTAAGCCCCCCCCCTAAAAAAAAGGTCCGTTACATTACGTCAAAATTTAATTGAAAAAGATGCCTCATTGGGGCCGTTACATTACGTCCCCCATAAGAGCCATTACATTACATCAAGATTTAGGTTGAATTTAATTAAAGTAAATAATTAAATTTAATTATTTAATTAAATTAAGTGGTATACATTTATTTATAAAACAATTTCTAAGTAATTTAACTATTCTCCAAGTTGTGAGAGGAAGCAACAAAAATATCTAAGTAGGAATTCTCTATAACGTAACAAGTTCCCTGCTATAAGGTAAATGTTCCAGGGCTCGAACTAGGTCTTTAAATCGTAAAGTTTCAATTATTCAATTATTCAATTATTTTCGTAAATAATACAATTTTTTTAGGAATTCAATTACAAAATTTCAATTCATTTTATTACAATTTTAATCAAAATTCTCGAAAAATGTAATTATTCTTAAAATCTTTTTTAAAATTCGTCAAAAGAATTCAATTATTTAAAAATTTATTGAAAAAATTCTTTATGCGATTTCATTTTCAGAAACATGCAATTATGCAATAAATGTTTTTTTTTGTATTTAAATAATTGAATTTTAGTAGAATTTACTAATAAAAATTGATTTAAAAATGAATTTCAGTTAAAATTTTAAATTATAATTGAATATTAAAAGCATTAGAGCGTGAACGAGCGTGAATTTTTAAAAATATTTTAATTTTGAAAAGGTTTGAATTTGAAATTTTTGAAAATCTAAATTCTTCATTTTTTCAACTAACAATTCTGTGGAATTAATTTTTTTGAGAAAGTTTAATAATTACCGGTTTTTTTTAAATTGTAGATTGTAAATTGTAAAGAAATGAATTTCAAAATTCTCAAAGAAGTCTTTCAAAAATTATTAAAAATAATGCAATTATAGAAGAATTATAGTTAAAAACACGAAAAAAAAATTAATTTTAATTTGTAAAAGTTACAAATTATTGCAGAAATTCAATTATTTTCAAGAGTAATATTCTTCGCAAAAATTCAATATTGTTTAAAAATAATAAAATTCTTCGTAGGGAATCAATTATTTTCACAAATAATAAAATTCATCGCACAATTTTAATTATTTTTAATACAATTTTAATCGAATTTCTCGAAAAATGTAGTAATTATTCATAAAAATTTCATCAAAATTCATCGAAAGAATTCAATTATTTAAAAATTTGTTGATGAAAATCTGTATGGGAATTGAATTTTAAAAAACATTTTATTATTCAATAAATTATCTATGTTTATATATTATATTTAAATAATTGAATTCTCGTATAATTTTCTAATAAAAATTGATTTAAAAATGAATTTCAGTTAAAATTTTAGATAATAATTGAACATTAAAAGCATTAGAGAGTAAATTTTTAGAAATATAATTGAATTTTGACATACATTTTTCTTTTAAAGTTTAATTGAATGTTTTTTACATTATTTATAGTTTTTATTTTCTAATATATATTTAATTGAAGAATTTAGGAATAATTGAAATTTCTTATAATTGAATATTGTAAACAAATGGATTTGAAAATTGTCAAAGAACTTTTTCGAAAATTATTAAAAATAGTCGATTAAAGAAGAATTTTAGTTAAAAATGCTTGAATCATCCTTAATTATTATAAAACATGAAGAAATCGATAACTCCGAGTCGAAGACTCGGAGTAATCGATTTCTTCATGTTTTATAGTTATGAAAAATGTAATTAATAGTTTTAAGTAGAATGTTCTCTTATTTGACTCGGACTGTTTATATTTTTGTCAGTAATTGGTCCGTAATTTTTCATTTTTGGTCCGTAAAGTCCGTTTTTTTAAATACTTTCACTGGTTCGAGGTCTGATGTTCAAATCTTTTCGTTTTATTTTAATTAAAAATTCTAGTAAACAAATTCAATATTTTATAACTGGTTCCATTTTTTTTATCGTAAAAGGTAAATAGTTTAAAAAAGTGTTTTTCTTTCACCTTTTACACGTCTTCCAAAAATCGAAAAAATTAATTTATTAAATAATTGTGGAAGAATTTACTAAATATTGAATTAATTAAATGAACAATTGAATCGGGGTAAATACAGAAGAGTATGGTTTTTAGTACTCAATGTTTCTCTCACATACTGCCCAAGTACAAATAGATAACCTAAAAATAATTATAAGCAAAACTGATATAACACATTACATTATAAAACAAATACAAATAAATTAGCATTTAATTAATTAAATTGTGTTAATTTTAAAATTTTAAATTTACAAACTGTAATTATTGTTTATATTGTAACAAAATATGAACTTCAAGAAGAAGTAAATAACTTCTGTTCCTTTGAACTTTAAGAACCGTAGAAACATTATAGAATGCATAAAGAATTTAAGCTATGCAACTTTATTGTTTTCAAATGTGACGAATTGCACGATAAATAATACTAAAAGTTGATTTTTCTAATTGACAATTTACCGGTTGTTTGTTTGGCATTTTTAAAAAATGAATTTATTCTGTCTAGTAACCTTTACGTCATACGAAAAATACATTTTTTTTTTTTTTTGAAATCCAAACGTCACGCTTCATGTTTAACAATCCCATTAGTGTCATAGTCGCAACCTGCTTAAGATATTTACAAATTCAAATGTGCACATTTGCATCTGGCCTGCATCTGGTCACGTTAGGTGACAAGAATATAAAAGAGTGACGCCCATAATTGAATACATTTACTAAAAAATGGCAAACATTGTAAAATAAAAATTACGAAAATCAAGAATAGTGATACAAGAAAGATGCAACAAGTTTATGAGGAAGAATTTAATCAAACTGACTGCTGCATTTTGTTATAAAGCAGAGAGAGTATTTCGATTATTTTTTTATTTGCAATTTTTCTTATTCTTTTATTATAAAATGTGAGAGAAGAAGAGAAAGAACGAGAGAAAGAGATCAAGGATAATGTAAGAAATTCAAGGACCAAGGACACAAAAATTATTATTATGCATTTTTTTTCTATTTCTTTCCTTCGAATTAATATTGTACGTAACAATTAGAGAATAATAATATGGTTTTATTTTTTAATATCTATGGCACATATTTTCTCGACTCTTATTGCGCTCATCGTATATTCTTTCAGTAGTTTTACGTTGCGCAAGTGCATTATCGACATACCACTCAACATTTTATAGTTTATTATCGCGGTTTTAATTTCAACGCCTCTCTAATTCGCGCATGTACTCTGATCGTCTTTAATTGTTTGACACGAATTTTATACTCTTTTCTGTGTCTATTAGAAGCAATTCGCTATATATTTTTATATATCATGCAGTAGACAAAAATCGCAAGTGAATCTCCATTAATAGATAAAACAATATTTTCTAAATATTACAATCGAAATTTTTTTTTTAAATTTAAATTTTTATTCTGTAGAAAATAAAAACAAATTTAATTCGATCGTACGACACATCCGACTATTTTTAAGAATCTTAACGACTGTGACTAACTCAGAAATTAATGTTTCGGAAAATTTTTCATAAAATAAAACTACCGATTCAAGTACATTTCCACTGTAAAAGGAAAATAGAAATTTCTTAAGATAAAACACGGAAATATAGAACAAAATAAATAAAGTGAAGAAAGCAACAAATTCTATACTTGATTTCAAATTGAAAAAATGCAATTAAAGAAAATTTGTGTATTCAATTATTGAATGCAACGTAAATCGAACTATTAGACAGATTTATCTATGTAATTAGAGAATTCTAATCAATCATTAATTAATCAATTGAATAACTGTAGAAAAGTTTTAACACCTGATCGAATTTCTCTATTACATTCAGTTCTCAGATTTCCTTTCACTCAACAACGGAAAATAACTTTAATTACTACTTACTCTTTACAGTCACAAAATCTTATGACTCATGTGTAAAAAATAAATTAATTATCAGAAAAATATTGCAAATTTTTCAAGAACGTTTTTTTCTGTGTGTTGATCAAAATAATTTGATCGAATATAATTTACGAGAATAATAAATCGTAATAGGATAAAAAAGCAGCATAGGGGAACTTGAATTATATTTGTATTTGTCTAGAAAGATACAAGATTAAATTCTAATCGTGTAAGTTGAAAATTTCTCACACTTGCATTATAATGGTATAGGATATAGACTTGGGAGTCGATGAAAAATCATATCACTGTGCTGCTACCTATAAAAGAGCGAGAAATCGACAACGGTCATCTAGAAAGGGATTGCTCCGTGTGACTCAAGTTTATTCTCTTACGCAATTAAATGCTACAGAAGAATGGCAAGAGCACTGCTGACACCATTCAGTAATTAGGCTACTGCAAGAAATACAAATGGAAAAATGGAACCTTAATATGACTTTTAAAAACGTTTTCTTTTATCCTCTTACTAAAAATTTATAAAGCTTCCTTCTAATTTACTTTATTTTTAATTTTTTTTTATTTATTTAAAAATCTGTTTTCCTTCTCCTTAAAAAACTATAAATTAACTTACTTCTTTCATTCTAGAACCTAAATTATCTGGTATTTCTCCGCATTTCAACCAGACAATTTTTACTATACTACCGAACGAGTAAATTACAGACTTCGCACTCGATAATTAATGTTAAAAAAGTAGCTTTCAAACTAAAAAAAGTAGTAAAAAAGTAGCTGTCGAAAAATTAAACTTGAAGACCAAAAAAACTCGTTTTAGACACTTCACAAAACTGACAAAAATTCCATTCTATATTTTATTCTCCTGACTTTTTCCCAATTTTCATTATTAAAAATATTTACTTCTTTCTTATCCTGTTAATAAATTTAATTCCTGCAACGAATTTTATTATTCATGAAAGAATTTAAATATTTATATAAAAATAATTTAATTCTTGCGAAGAATTTTATATAAATTTTTAAATAAATGATTTCTTTCGACTAATTTTATGTAAATTCTAATGTAAATAATTTAATTCCTGAGAAATTTTTATTATTCATGAAAAGAATTTTTATGAAGATTTTTACGAAATTTTTTTTAAATAATTGAATATATTCTGTTTGGAAATTATGAAAACATTAAACTTTACAAAGAATTTCATGAAAATTTTTGAGAATAATTGAATGTCTGTGTGGGATTTTATTAAGTTTAAAAAAAAAAAAAAAAAAAATGTCTAAAAAAGACAAAAGACTTTTTTGTCTAAAAAGTATTTTATTATTTATGAAAATAATTGAATTCTTGCAAACGATTTTATTAGAATTTTTCAAATTAATTGAACTTCCAAGAAGAAATTTATTACTTTTAAAAATAATTGAATTCTTGTGATGAATATTGTTATTTATGAAAATAATTGAAATTTGCAAAGAATATTATTAAAATGCCTAAAAATAATTTAATTTTCGGGAATAATTTTGTTATTTATCGACATAATTGAATTCTTTCGAAAAAATATTTATGTAAATAATTGAATTCTTGGGAAGAATTTTATTAAAATCTAAAATTTGTTTATTGAAATAAATCCAACAGTCAGAAGACCAATTACAGGATTATATATAACAAAAATAAAATTAATTATAATATAGGTACTTAATCTATTTTAATCAATTAAGTGTTCGTTGTGACACGAGAGTGATGCATAAAGTCAGAAAGTGATTTGGAAAATTCTTTTAAAGACATACAAAATAAATCAATTTCATTATCGCTGACTTTTTCGAGACATTGAAATTAAGTTTTTAAGAATAATTACATTTTTTGAGCAAGTCCTGTAAAATTGTATCAAAAGTAATTCAAATCCTGGAATGAATTTTATTATTTATGAAAATAATTGAATAGTTGCAAAGAATTTTCAAAAATAATCGAATTCCTGAGAAGACTTTTATTATTTATGAAAATAATTGTATTATTGCGAAAAATGTTATTATTATGCTTAAAAGAATTGAATTTTTGTGAAAAATTTTGTTATTTTTGAAAATAATTGAATTCTTCGTGAGAATTTTTTAACTTTGTTTTAAATAATTAATGTTTTCGAAATATAATAAATATTATGAAAATTTTATTTTAAATAATTGAACTCTTGCGTGGAAAACTTTATTTCTAAAAATAATTGTATTTTTCAATTAATTAATTTAAAATATAGTATTAAAAATAATTGAAATTCTTCTATGAGTTTTATTATTTATGAAAATAATTGAATTATTGTGATTTTATGAAAATTTTCAAATATAATTAAATTCTTGAGAAGAATTTGATTATTTATGAAAACAATTGAATTATGGCTAAAAATTTTATTAAAATGTTTGAAAAGAATTGAATTTTATCAAACATTTTTTAAAACATTGAATTTCCATGAAAAATGTTATTATTAGTGAACACAAGGAAAAAAAGTATAAATTTTAATCTGATTTTGGGGTAAAAATTCCCTGCAAAAAATTTTCTCCTGTAAGTGCGAGCTAATTAACTAATAATTTGTCCTAAGTATTTCCATCAATTTGTTTCAGTCTGGTATTAATTTAATTCCTTTAAGAAAATAGGGTTTAGAAAATTATAGCAATTTACAGAAGTGAACAGAAATTGTATAGACAGTTTAAATTTTACGACACTGAAAAAAGAATTTATTGGATTCAAATAAATGATTACTTGTCTTTTGTCAACCATCAAATAAAGATTAATTACTATGAAATAATTTTATTTGTATGAAATAACTTCTGTATCAAATAATGTTAATTTAAAATTTAAACTTTTAACAGATTTGGCATTTTTCTAAAAAGAAAAAAATACTTTTTTTATCTACATGAACTTTTCAATTGATCTGATAAACTGTTTGAATACAAAATAAAAATCCTTTCTATATAAAGTTAAAAAGTGACAATTTATTTCCTGATAAAAAAAACTATTGAGTTCCGTTACATTATTATCTTATAGAGAGAAAAAAAAACAGAAAAACTTTGGGTTGGTACAGGAAGTAAATTGAATTCTTCAGCATTCAACTTTCTATGACAAAAATTTGCAATACCTATATACTGTGTACGTTTAGCAGAGAATTTTAAAAATATATACTCAAACATTATAATATTTTATCGAAAATAAATATTTAATTCATATCCTTACAATTTAATTTTATAATATTTCAATTATTCTAAAAATTTTCAATTAAATATGTATTAGAAAATAAAAGCTACAACTAAATTCAAAAGAATTTGTATTAAAATTTTTGAAAAAAAATTAGTTCTACAGAATTGCTAATTAATTGTAATAAAATTACAGATTTTCAATGATTTTAATTTCAAACCTTTTCAAAATTCAATAATTTTTTTGGGTTTTTAACTAAAAGTAAATAAAAATTAGTTAAATTAATCTTAATTATTTAAAATTAATTAAAATTAAATTGCGAAGTAAAATTCTTTCGACTCTATATTTATTTTTAGTTGAAATTGCTAAATGATTATTAAAAAATTAATTCACTGACATATAAATTTATAGCTTTAAGATATGAATGGGTGTGAGAAAATGAATTAATGTGTGAATTAATTATTTCATTAATTAGTAAGATTATACACTAAAGTACTGTAAAATTTATAATTTATCAAAATTGTCCAATTTTACTGAAAAAAAATTTTTTTCTAATTTTTTAATTAAAAAATTGTAATTAACTAAAAAAAAATTTTTTGTTTTCAAACAATAAAAATTTTAAGTCTATTTATGATAAAGTGTAAGCAAAAGTAAGGTTACTGACAGGAAATATTAGGAAATGAGAGTTTTTATCACACTTTCCTATACAGACTCTATCGCGTATTTAATTACTTTGTTTATGTAATGTAAACGTGAGAAGAATTCTGACTCTGCTATGAATCTCACAATGCAGCTATAAATTTATATATCCTCATTATAAATATTCCATCTTGTACCCTTTCATTGAATTATAATGATAATAATAAATATAAATCATTCAATTTTGAATAGTCAAATTTTTCACTCATTAAGTTATAAATCTAATTCATTCCCTATATGATATTTACATATATATGTTAATATACGAGAAACTTATTTTTTTTATTTTCTTTGCAACAAAACAGTGAAAGTTCACTTGCACTTTTGCTTTATGGAACAATTTTTTCTGAAAACATTTGTATTGTTCAAATTTTAATAAGATTTTTAAATGATGTTTACGTTAATTTGTATTAATATTAATTAATTAATTATTAATTTAATATTAATGAAATAAATAATTAATAGTAAAAAATATAAAAAAAATAATAAGAATAATAAATAATGAACTATTGCTTAAAACATAATTTCCATTTAAAAGTATTTTCCTACAACCGAATTTTCATTTAATAGATTTTTATTCTTTTTACTTATAGTTGAATTTTTAAGATTTAGAATTTAAAGTAGTTTCTAAAATTTCTATTTCAGTCTATTATAGCTATTACGAATTGTTATTTTCTATATAAAACTTTTAAGACTCCAAATCTCGACATAAATAATAATAAAAAAATTGGAAACAAATTTTTAAAATTAGCCTATTAAAAATACTATTAAAACCTTATAACTTGTTTCTTTTTAAAATTCATATACACAGAAATTTTCCTACTGAAAGTTTATACAGAAAAAATAAATGATCCAAATGAATTGAACTCTCAAATGAAAAAATTTTTTTTTCTTTAACAATATTTTCAAAAATATTACTGATTGCAGTAAAAATTAAAAACTTCAGGGCTCGAACAAGTGAAAGTATTTAAAAATACGGAATTTACGGACCAATTACTGACAAAAATATAACCAGTCCGTGTCAAATAAAAGAACATTTTACCTAAAACTATAAATGAAATTTTTTATAATAATTAAAGATGAAGATGGCCCAGTGATAAAATCATTATTTTATACTATAAGAATATTGTACTTCTTCAAAATTATTATCATTTCAATTCAATTATTATTTTTAATTATTTCCAATTAATATTTCTATAAATCAATTATTTTTAAAAATTTTCGAAAAAGTTCTTTGACAATTTTTAAATCCATTTGTTTACCGTACTCGATTTTACAAATTTTCCATTATTTGTAAACTCTTCAATCAAATATATATATTAAAAATAAAAACTTCAAATATAATAATAAAAAAAATTCTATTAAAATTTTTCAAGAAAATTAATTTCAAAATTCAATTATTTCTAAAAATTCACACGCTTTTAATATTGCTTTTAATATTCAATTATCATCTAAAATTTTAACTGAAATTAATTTCTAAATCAATTTTTAATAGAAAATTCGACGAGAATTCAATTATTTAAACAAAAATAAATATTTTATTTTAATATTTCTTTAAATTGAATACTCGTAAAGAATTTATCAAATAAATTTTTAAATAAGTGAATTATTTCGACGAATTTTAATAAAATTTTTAAAAATAATAGCATTTTTCGAGAAATTCGATTAAAATATTGTATTAAAAATAATTGAAATTCTGCGATGAGTTTTATTATTTGTGAAAATAATTGAATCCCTAAGAAGAATTTTATTATTTTTGAACATAATTGAAGAATTTTATTACTCTTGGAAATAATTGAATTTCTGCAATAATTTGCAGAAAACTTATCTAAAATTAAATTTTTTTTAGTGTTTTTAACTAAAATTCTTCTATAAATCAATTATTTTTAATAATTTTTCAAAAAGTTCTTTGACAATTTTCAAATTGAATGTTTCTTAAAATTCAATTCCCATAAAGAATTTTATCAACAAAGTTTTAAATTATTGAATTTTTTTGACAAATTTTACTAAATTTTTTAAAAATAATTACATTTTTCGAGAAATTTGATTAAAATTGTATTAAAAGTAATTGAACTTCTGCGTTGAGTTTTATTTATTAATGAAAATAATTGAATCCCTAAGAAGAATTTTATTATTTTTTAACAATATTTACTTTTTGCGAAGAATATTATTACTCTTGAAAATAATTATTGAATTTCTGCAATAATTTGTAACTTTTTAAAAATTTAATTTTTTTTCGTGTTTTTAAATTAAATTCTTCTATAAATGCATTATTTTTAATAATTTTTGAAAATTGCTAAAATTTAATAAGTTTGACATAAAACGTTATGTTTAGTAGAAATAATTAAATATATTAATAATATATATTATTATATACTAAATAATAATATTTATTCGCCAAAATATGACTATCAAATAAACACAATTTAATAGCTTCAACAAGAGCATTAAAATTGATTTCTTCTGAATCAATTGACTTTTTTCCACTTGACATGCCCAAAAATACTAGAAAAAAATCAAAACAACATTTAAATAGTATGCCTGCAAAGTCGTATTTTTTATGCTGCCCAGATGGGTGTTGACACCGTCTCACAACTGGTGATATGCTGTGTCTCACACCCAGAAATTGGCGCTATTTTGAAAAAGAAAAATTAAATTATTTTCAACCGTATATTGGAAAAATGCAATATTGTATCACACAATATAAGGAAAACACTAAAAAAAATGCATTACATTTACCTTTTTCAATTAATTAACTTGGAAAAAAGTACTTTGCATTTATTGAAAAAACGCTTTTTAGTCGATTATCACACACAGTGTTGGTATTTAACAAAAACAGTTTATATATCCGCTTCCGGGGTACACGAAAAAGTTGGCTCATATAAAAAGAAATGTTTTTATATAAACCAATCGGCTTTTTAATATTGCATGTTGAAAAAAATTGACTGTCTCACAACTGGAGGTGTCTCACAACTGGAGACTCTCCCCCAGATATTAAAAATCATTGAATTGAGGAAAATTTTTGAAAATAATTGAAATTTTGACAAAAATTTTATTAAAATTTTTGAAAATAATTGAATTTTGGATTCGAATTTTATGACTTTTGAAAATAATTGAATTTCTGCAATCATTTGTAATTTCTTTAAAATTAAACTTTGATTAAAATAATTATAAGCAATATTTTTTAAAGCACAAAATTTCGTTATTATTTGTGCAAAAATTATTTTGAACAAAAATGTATTTTTTTCCCTACATAAAAATGACGACAAATAATTCTTAATAAGAATGTCAAAAGACATATGTATACAGAATATATGGAAGAAAAATACACTAATATGCATATGCAATAGGAGCTAAGAGAATCAACTTAGCACTCTTAACACTGACCCACTGACTCCCCTTCAAGACAACATGTATGTTAATTTAGACGATACTCACTACAGGCTTTTATTATGGCGTAATTCTTATGCGTCATGCCCGACAACATTTAAGGGCGTCACATTGTCTGTGCCTAATTTCACCGGAAATGTGCTCAATGTTTACACGACTTGTAAATAAATGATGACTCTCATTTGGCATTGAATTTTGCATTAATTTCATTTACTTTAAATTTTTAATTAAAAAAAAACAAAAATAATTTTTCAACTTTATAAAAATTTATTTATTTATTTATTCTTTTAAAAAATGTAATAGAAATTATTTTTTAAGTATTTAAAAGCTCGCTTTAAAGTATTATTCTAATTATTCTATACATAAGCCAATTTGTAAATTTAAGAAAATTGTTTCAAGTTCAAAGTAAATTTGCGCGACAATAGTATAATCTCGCGACCTTTTCAATTATTACAAAAAAAAAACTAGGTCAATGATGGGCATTTTCATTATTCTGGTTAAAATAAAAGGAAAAAAAACGCGAAATTCACTTTTGAGTCAATGAGGAAGCTTCATATTTACGCTCAAGTATGTAATGTTATGTGAATTTTAAACTGCATTTTTACGACATTCTATCACCTTCGTATGTCTCATTCATTCTCCACGGATAAAAATAACCAGACAATATTATAATATTTTATAACACAAAAAATTTTAATTAAAATTATTTAATTATTTTTAATTAAGATTTTAATTATATTTACATAATAATATAAGTCAAATTTATTTTTAAATAAAAAAAATTATTTTACTTTTTTCTTTTCCTTATATTTTGAATTAAAAAAATTTCTAAAAAAGATTATTATAGAACAGAACTTGAATTATTAATTTTATAATAATCGTTCGATGGATTTTAAACATAAATGTTTATTTAAAGAATACGATTCAAGAAAGACTTAGTTTCTTACGTCTTTGGATGTCAATAGATCATGAAAAGACTTCTCGACAGTATTTATGTATGGCTGATGATCAAATCTTTCCATCATTTTCGTTTTAAACTCCTATACACAAAAATATCTACGATCTATGAAGTCATTGAAGAAATATTATTGTTATACCAAAAATAGATTCTCAAATATTATATAATTTTGTTTTGATCGGAAAACCGCGTATTTGCGTAATTCTGTATAGATTATTAATAAATTTTAATCTCACTTTTAATTGAATTCGAATTTAAAATTTGTTTTTAAAAAATGGCTCAGTTTTGAAAAATAGTTAAACAAATAATCAGTATTTAATTTTGATTATTTTCAATTTTTTTTAAATAAAAATACCTTCTCATTAAACGTCGATGAAATTTAGAACTTTTATAATCAACGAGTTGAAAAGAATATTTCTCACTCAGAAAACTATAAAATTTTGCATGATCTACAAGTTTTGAAAGTTCAAATGAACGAAATATTTTTCATTAAAAATATTTTCATATTAATTGTAACAAAAATTTAAAACTTAAATTGAACATTTAGAAACTTTGTAATTAATTTTTTTAACATGTGACGCAAAATTATTCTCGTAACATGTTAATTTGAAGAAGAATTAAATAAATATTTTCATTTATTTAAACGTCAAGAACTTTAGGAGCATAATTTTTCTGAATACAAATTATTCTTTTTAAAATAATCAGTGTTGTCACAAAAATTTAATTTTGCTTTTCTCTGATTTCCAGAAAATTTCCCAAAATTTTTTTTAACTAAAATTCTTTTTCAAATCAATTACTTTTAATTATTTTAAAAAAATTTCTTTGAGAATTTAAATATATATTAGGAAATGAAAACTTCTAATAATTGCAAAAAAATTCTATTATAGGCTTTAAGTATTCAAAAAAATTAATTCTACAGAATTGTTAGTTAAAAGTATGAAAAATAAATATTTTTAAAGATTCTAATTTGAAATCTATTCAAAATTCAATTATTTCTAAAAATTCACGCTATAATGGTATAATAAATCTATTTCTATTAAGAAAATTCAACGAGAATTTAATTATTTAAATACAAAAATAAATAATTTATTGAATAATTGAATCTTTCATAAAATTTAATTCTCATCAAGAATTTCATCAACAAATTTTTAAATCATTGAATTCTTTCGACGAATTTTAATCAAATTTTTAAGAATAATTACGTGTTTCGAGGAATTTTATTAAAATTGAATTAAAAATAATTGAAATTCTACGATGAGTTTTATTATTTATGAAAATAATAGAATTAATGCGAAGAAATTTATAAAAAAATACATGAAAAATTATAAAAATTTGCTTTAAAAAAATATTCTTTCTCCTAATTCGTTGATTGTAAACGTTGTGAACTACAACAGTATCTCGTTAAAGAGGATAGAATGTAAAAAAATTAATTTCTAAAATATATTCTAGGAAAAAAATATAATAATAATAACGACAAATTTAAAACACAAAAGAAAACAATAATAATAATTTAAAAATAATAAATTTGAAAATCCCCTCTTGTATAATAGAGAAAATAAAACACCTCTTGAAAAAGATTTTCTTCAGCACTAATCTACATAGTCGTTTGTTTATAAATAACAAAATATTAACAAGACAGTAGTTTTCCACCTTGACACTAAATTGATTTGGTCATTTTTAGCATTGTAATTAATCAAATTTGAATACTTCTGGGAAGTAAAAAATAGTAAACGTATGATGACACATATACAAGGTCACTATTTGCAAAGGAATGTCTACTATAAAAATATAAATACTTTTGTTTCTGTCATCTTAAAGCCTGATGAGGCACGCACATGATGTTTATATTGTTTATTCGCAGAAGATTCAAAATTATTCAAAAATAAGAATTAAATAATTATTCAAAATGCTTTTTTTCATAAAATGAAAACTTGAGTTTGTAAATATTTTTTAACAGAAGAAAAATTGAATGGAGAAAAAATCATCATTTCTGTATTAATTTGAATTTTTATAGTTTTTAATTTATAATTTATAATTTACAATTTACGATTAACAATTATAAATTCGATTTTTCAATTTTAATTCTCAATCGAAAAACTAAATTCGATAAAAAATTATATAATTGATTATTTAGTGCAATTTTTTTATTTTTACTGAATGTGAATAATTTGAATCAAACGAAATTTCTATCGATAAAAAATAGCTGAGCGCAATATTTTTTTAGAACACTGAAAGATAATCCTATGATCAACATACCTAGTTGAAAACAAAGAAGTGTTTTATTCAAAGAAATATGTTGGAATTCAATATCATGTGATCGCATTTATGATTTGTGATGAACAGCTTAACTCTCGAGTATTCAAATAATTATCAGATCATTACCCTTTGATTGAAAAATAACAACTGTGAGTTAAATCGTGAAAAAAATAATTTTTATCCCGATTATTGATATTTATTAATTTATTAATTATTATTTATTAATTTCTATTGAATTTCAAAATTGTCCTCTTTTTAATATGAAAAACTAAATTGTTTGACAAATCGAAATTATGCAGCTATTTTTTCCATTTTTCTAAAGAAAAAATTTCAAAATTGTTGGAAAATTAAAATTAGAAAGTAGAAAATATTTTGCACAATTTCTGCTTCTCAATTGCAATTCATAAACAAAGTACAAGTTTAAAAAAAAAATGTTATGAATCAAAGTTTGTTTAAGAAATTTTTAATTTATTTTGGAAAAAATATTTACAAAATTTCCATTTGTTAAAAACGATTGTAAAATTATTCGAAAACATCAATAACTTCTTTTCTAAATAAATATTGAATCGTTATCATTTTTCCACAGGAATCAGGATTTTTAAAAATTTCAAATTTAAACCTTTTTGAAATTTAACAACTTATAAGAATATTTTATTATAAAACATGAAGAAATTGATTACTCCGAGGCGAAGACTCGGAGTGATCAATTTCTTTATTTTTTATAATAAATTAAAGATAACCGAGTGATAAAATCATTATTTTATATAATAGGAATATTTTCACTGCAATTTTTTCAAAATTATTTTCATTTTAATTCAATTATTCTCGAATTTTAAAATAAAATTCTTCTTTAAATTTGTAAAATAAATATTACGACCTTCGTGACATTTGAAAGTTCCTAACCTTATTTTTGACACAAGAAAAATTAATTATAATATAATATATAAAAAGAACTGTAGGTACTTACAAAAATAAATTCCAGTAATCATTTCTCGATAATATAATTCAATTGCCACTGATCCCCAATGTCAATTTTGTAAAAAAAATTATTATAATGATGAGACCATCAATCACGCAACTTTTTGCGTCACCAAAAAATTCGTCGATATTTTCGATAATTTCAGACAAATTGTAACAAGTTTCAAGTATTTTCTTTTGTACTCGTAGGTAGAATATATATTCTCCCCGTTTTCTCATCTCAAACTATTAAACAATACAAAAATAATGCTTATTCTGTGTTTAAAAAAAAAATGAAACAATTGTCGAATTTGAGGTTATGAAAGTATGCGAGATGCGACGTTTAAAAGCGTTTGCCATAACGGAAAAGAATTTACATTTTTTTACCCAATTTCTCAAAAATATAATATTTCTTACCAGAAAATAATACAATTGTAAAATAAAGCAAACATTTTTGAATTCCAATATAAATTTATGAAAATTATAAAAGTAATGACAATTGGTACGAACCATCGGAAGAAAATCAGGATAGACATCCTCGATATTTCGAGCAGTAAAATACATTTCCAATATGTTGGTATTAAATACTACATTTCTCATAACCACTGAATCATTAACTATACTTTTATTACTTAAAAATAATTAAAAATTACAATTGCAAAAAAACACTTTCACACATAGCTGACATAGCCATCTTTCCAAAATTTTGTGTATTCTGAAATGCGCAAAAAAATTTCTGAACTGCAAATTAAAAAATCTCTATTGGCAACACTGTGACTTGTGTCCAATGCATGAAATCTGATTGGTTCTTGTCGAGAAAGGACAACCAGTCACAATTCACAACCGAAGCATTTAAAAATGATCGAATTTTCTCCAAGTGAAATAGTGAATGGAAATAATTTACACATTATTTTCATCACGTTTATCACGTTCTATTATTTTTCTTGTAAAAAGGAGGAAAATTTATTGTGATACTGTTTTTTTTTTTGAATAATAAACAATATAATCATGATACGTGGAGCAGTGAGAGCTGCTAGAAGTGCAGTAAACGTGAGGAATTTCGCAAATGCACCTGCTCAAGAAGCAGTAGTATCAGCAACATTTAAAGTTCAGGATAATAAAGATTTTGATGAACGAGTAAAAAATTCTAAAGTTCCAGTTATTGTGGATTTTTTTGCAACGTAAGATAATAATTTTCTCTTGAAGAAGTACAGCATTTAAAAATATACATGCTTTCATAACCTCACTTTTTCCTGTTGAAAATAACATTGATTTGTAATATTATTGTTTTCCTCTTATAATTAATTGTTTTCAAAACAATTGAATAAAATGTTGTTGTTATAATTTAGTTTTGTAGTGGGATTTTTTATTGTTAAATTAGTCTTTTTTTGTCTCTTCTAGAATATACGTATAATTAAAAATTATTGTTTTGCAATATATTACGAAATACTTGACATAATTTCAAACTAACATGCTTATTTTGTAGATGGTGCAATCCTTGTCGAATGTTAACCCCACGTATTGAATCAGTGATCGCAGAAAAACAGGGGAAAATTCTACTAGCAAAAGTTGACATTGACGAACATTCAGATCTTGCTCTTGATTATGAGGTGAAAATTTTTTATTTATTCATTCTCGTATATTTTTCTGCAGGAAAATTATAAAATTTAATTGATAATTATTATAACGTATATTTTTAATATTTGGCACAGAACAGCCTCTGGTTAACATTAGTTTTAATTGGATTCATTTTAAAAATAGAAAATTTTATTTTATTAACTGTCCTCTACTAATGGCTCGATAAAGTTTATTTATAGTAACTTGAAAGAATATCAGTGTCAATATATTTTTTATTGAAATGCTAACTATCTTTTTTCTATTTTATATTTTTAAAATCTTGTCTTTTCTTTCGAAATTTTTAAAAAGTTGTAAATCTTCTTCTATATTAATAATCGTTGTATTCTGGTAATCTGTTCGCAGTTTGAAGTTAGTTTTTGTTTCCTTTTTTGTTTCATAACTTTTTTAATCATTTTTCTTTTTAAATAAGTATTTTCAATTTGAAAATTAATGTATTTATTGAAAATCATCGAATTGTAAAGAATTTTATCAAAAAATTTGATAATAACATAATTTCTTTGAAGAATTTTATAATTTAGGAAAATAATTAAATTCTCGTGAAGAATTTTGTTAACATTTTTAAAAATTCTAAATAAATTCTTTTTGAAGAATTTCTTTGAATTTTTTTTTAATAATAGTTTTTTTCTTTAATAATTTTAATTAAAAATTTTGAAAATAATTGAATTTTATGAACAATTTCCTTCAAGTTTTTTAAATAATCGTGTTTGTTAATATGTACTTGAAAAAGAACATTATTTAATCATTGAATTTTATTAACATTTTAGAAAATAATTGGATTCTTTTAAAAAACTTTATATCAAATTAAGAGAAAACTTGAATTCTTTAGTGGAATTTTTTTGAAAATAATTTAATTTTTGCAAAGAATTTTACTATTTATAAATATAATTGAATTGTTTCGTAGAATTTATGAAAATTTTAGAAAATAATTGAATTTTTCGCAAAATATTATTAAAAATTAAAAAAAAATTGAATTGTTTCATGAAATGTTATTAAAATTTTAAAAAATTATATTAAAGTAATTGAATTTTTGTAAATAATTTTACTATTTATAAAAATAATTAAAATGTTTTGAAGAATTTATTAAAATTTTAAGAAATAATTAAATTGTTACGAAGAATTTTATAGAAATATTTAAAAATAATGCATTTTTTTCAAAAATTCAATTAAAGTTGTTCCGAAAATAATTGAATTTCTTTGACGAATTTCAAAATAATTGAATTCATCACAAGAATTTTATTATTTTTTGAAAATAATTGAATTCTGTCGTGTAATTTTATTTAAATTGTATTAAAAATAATTCAATTTCTGCAAAGAATTTTATTTACAAAAATCGTTGAATTATTTTGAAGAATTTTTTAAAATTTTAGGAAATAATTGAAATTTATGGAAATATTTAAAAATATTTCAATTCATCCGAGGAATTCAATTAAAATTGTTTAGAAAATAATTGAATTCCTGCAAAGAATTTTACTATTTATAAAATTAATTGAATTCTTGCGAAGAATTTTACTATCTATAAAAATAATTGAATTTTTTCGAAGGATTTATTAAAATTTTAGAAAAAAATTAAATATTTTCGAAATATTTTAAATTTTTCTAAAAAATTGAATTTTTCCGAGGAATTTAATTAAAATTGTTTTGTAAATAATTGACTTTTTGTAAAGATTTTACTGTTTAAATAAATAATTAAATTGATTAGAAGAATTTATTAAAATTTTAGAAAATAATTGAATTCTCTCGTGAAATTTTATTAAAATTTTTGAAAATATGAAATATAATTAATTTTGTACTTAATAAGTGAATTTTTTGAATTTTGATTATAATATTATTTAAAAAATTTATATTTGAAAATAAAAAATTTTGTAATATGCATAATAATAAGTTAATAAAAAACTGAATAACGTTTCAATTTAATATTCAGAATTAAATTTTAGGAGAGCTAAATTTTTTGATATTTAAAAATACAGTAAAAAAGACAATTGAATAGAATAAGTCAAAGAATTAAGTAGAAACTTGTACTAACAAAATTATTATTTTAATTAATTAAAAATATTAAAAAAGCAATTTTCTTCTCAGGTCGGTTCGGTACCGGTATTAATTGCCATGAAGGACGGCAAAGTTTTGGAGCGAATTGTTGGACTACAAGACACAGACAAATTACGTCAATTTGTCGACAAATATGCAAAATAATAGTAGATCTTAATTGTATAAAGGTGTGATTGGATTATTTTAGAGTAAATAGATTTACTATACATCACAATTGAAGTCTCAGAATTTTATAATTGAGAGGACGTAAAACACAATTTGTGAATTATGTATTTGTAAGATAGCGAAAGCTATTTTAAAAGTCAGGGATTAATAATGTACAACGGTGTAAAGTAAAATATTCGAAATAAAATTTTAGACTTTACAAATTTTCTCATTTTTATTTTTAACAATTCAACATATATAATTAAAGTATAAAATCAATACTTTGTACAATTGAAAAAAAATTATTTAACTTAAATATTAATTACATTTGAACAATAATTTTAATCATAACACTATCTGAATTATTAACTTCAAAAAACTAAACGATTTTAAATTCGAAAACTAAATAATTTGAAATTAATAAAATTTAAATTATTTGAAATTGATACTCCAAAAAATTTCAAAATTTGATAATTTAAATAAATAAAAATTTATTTATCATTGTAATATTATGATTTTAAACATCTGTTGGTAAATTTTGAAGCAATTGCCTTGCTCTTTGATATTCTACTGATTCGACAGCGTCTTCTGATTCCTCAAATTTTGCTTCGACCTCTTTAACAACGTCCATAGCTTTCTTTAGTAGAAGATCTTTTGCTTTTCCTTTGCATCCTTCGAAATATTCTATTACGGTGGGATAAAATTTGTCCGGTATTAATTTTTCATCGAGAAAATGGTTCACTAACCATGCTTGCTTTATTGTTTCGAATTTCCACTCGCTTCTTGCATGTTTCCACTGAAATAAAAAAAAATGTCAAGAATTAAATTAAAAGAGGAAATTAAATTAAAATTAAAAAAGTGTTCGAATTAAATATTAAATAAATATAGTATTGGAATTGAAGAATTTAGTTTAATTGATAATTGATTTAAATTACTTAATTTTAATTTAATTGAAATAAAGTTTAATTAAAAACAAAATTGAATAAATTAATATATTTAAAATATTAAAAATGCATTTGAAAAATTTTGATATTGAAAATACAATTAAAGCTTAGATTATAAATTTTATACAAAGAAATGAAAAGTTAAGTAGAGATTTAGATTTAGAGATTAAAAATGAATTAATTCGTTAAATTAAAGAATAGAATGGAATTAAGTATTATTTTCATCGTGCTACAATTTTGTTTCAATTCTTACGATCTTCTCCCTGTAAATAAGAAATAAATTATAATAAAAGATAATTACAGTCGTAAATATTTGAAAAAGTGAAAAATAAAGAATGTTAAATTAAGGAAAATATAATTATTTAAATAGTGTAATAATCAATTACCTTAGACAGATAATTTAGAACATTAGCTGCAGTCTTATGCTTGGCTGCATCATGTTTTTCTTTTTCTCTTGTTTCTTGTTTTTCTTTTTTCAATTGTCGTTTAGAGGGTCCTTTCTTTTTTTTAGTCTCATTATTATCTTCGTCACTTAGTTGTTCTTTTGAATCGTCTCCATCTTTCTCTTCCTCAATTTTTAATTTCTTTTTCTTTGGCTTTTTAACTGTGTTATCACTTTTAGTTTCCTCGTCTTCATTTTCAATACTTCCATCTGCCTCTAATTTTTCTTTTATTTCCTTTCTCTTCTTTTTCTTTGTCTTCTTAGTTTCATTGCCATTTTTCATCTCTTCGACTTGTGGATTTTCTTCATTTATTTCCAATTTTTCAACTTTTGTTTTCTTTTTCTCTTTCTTTGATTTTTTAACTTCTTTTTCATTGTCTTCTTCCCGTACATTCTCTGTGGATTCTTCATCTATTTCTAATTTTTCACTTTCATGTTTCGATTTTTTCTTCTTCTTGGACTTCTTTTTCTCTTTATATTCAGTGTTATCTTCAGTTTCGTTTAAATTGATTGAATCATTTGTTGATTGGATGTCTTCTTCTGGATCAATATTTCTTTTCTTTGATTTCTTGTGTTTTTTCTCACTAACATTAGAAATATTGATTTCCTCTTTCTCGAGTGGTATTTCATTTTTTAAATTGTCAATCGATTTCCTAAAAAAATAATCTATATTAATGATCGTTTTATTCCGGTATTCTGTTCACAGTTTGAAATTAGTTGTTGGTTTGCTTTTTTGTTTCATAACTTTTGAAATAATTTTCCTTTTTAAATGTTTTTAATATTAAAATTAATGTACTGTCAAATCATTGAATTCTTGCAAAGCATTTTTCAAAAAATTTAAAAGTAATTGAATTCCTTCGAAGAATTTTATTATTTATGAAAATAATTGAATTCTTTCGAGAAAATGTAAAAAAATTGTATTTGAAAAAAATTTAATTCTTGGCAAGATTTTTATTAAAATTCTTTAAAATAATTAAATTGTTTTTAAGAATTAATTTCAATATTCTTGAAAATAATGGAGTTTTTAAAAAATAATTTTTACTGAAAATTTTGAAAGAAAGTGAATTTTATGAAGAATTTCTTTTAATTTTTTAAAGTAATTGTGTTTATTATTAATTGCAATTAATAATTTTTCTATTAAATTATATTAAAATTATTCATAGAAAATTAAATTCTTTTAAACAATTATATTAGATTTTTTCTAAATAATTACATTTTTTTTAAATTTCATTAAATTTTAATTACATTTTTTTTTAAATTTCATTAAATTTCGTAAAAATAATGTAATTTTTAATCATGTTAATTGAAAATTTTGAAAATAATTAAAATTTACAAAGAACTTTATAAAAAACTTTTGAGATCAATTGAATTGTAGAATAATTTTTTATTACAATTATTAAAAATTTGAAACCCGTCAGAGAAATTTTATTAAAATTGTATTGAAAATAATTGGATTTCTCAGAAGAATTTTCTTATTTACAAAAATAATTGAATTCTTGTGGAGGATTTTACAATTCATATAAAAATAATTTAATTGTTTCAAAGAATTTTATCTGAATTTTTTAAAGAAATTTTATTAAAAATTTCATTCAAAAAATTGTATTGAAAATAATTGAATTTCTTAAAAGAATTTTATTTTTTACAAAAATAATTGAATTCTTGTCAAGAATTTGACAATTTCTAGAAAAAATTGAATTCTTTCAAAGAATTTTAAGTATCTCAGAATTGTTGAAAATAATTGAATATTGTTATTGAAACTCTTGAAAATAATTGAATTTAAATAATATTTTTAAAAGTAATTTAATTTTTCTGAAACATTTTATTTGTTATGAAAATAATTGAATTTTTTTGAAGAATTTTATTATTTATGAAAATATTTAAATTCTTCCGAAGAATTTTTTTTTATTTACAAAAAGAAATATTCTTGAGAAGAATTTTATAATTTATAAATTATATTATTAAACTACAACAATATTGATTAATTTTACTTGAGTAATAATTAAGTTTAAATACCTTTCTTAATTCGTTAAAAATGAATTATAGATGAAGGAAAATAAACGAAAACATTCGAACAAATTAATTTATAGTTTACTCCACATGTTCGAAATCTAAATGTTTTCGTTTATTTTCCTTGATCTATAATTAATATTTCTCGGACGTAAAAGATTGATTAATAAAAATGAATTACATTTATATATAAATATTTTATTATACATATTATGTATAATAAAATAAAACTATTTATATATTACAAAGGGCAATAATAATGAACTATAGAAAACATGAAAAACACGTGGTTAAGAATAAACTGTAACACAATGACAAACCTTTCATTTTTTAGCTTTTTTGGAGAATTCTCGTCAATTGCCCCATCAGGACTTGTAGGTCGTTTCATCAACTTATGTTTCATTGTAAATTTAATAATTTTTTAAATATTAGTAACAATTTATTTAGGGTGTAAAATTTTTGTTTACTTCTAACCTCACTTTTTTACAAACAACAAGAACAACAAGATCGCCAACATCGACAATCATCGGTGTTCTTCGGTTCGTATCGAGCATGTTCGTCAATTTTCGTGCATTGTTGTCAATTGTCTTTTCATGAAACTCATGGAAATGAAGCTTAAACTTAAAGGAACAAAATTCTATTATTGAATTTTAAAAATAAATGAAATTCGCAAAGAAAAATTAATTTTGATTATTGTATTATTCTCCACATTATTGAATTTAATTTATTGTGTTTTTGATTAAGATTGCGAATTTTATAGTTAAAAAACTTACTTAAAAAAAAGTGACACAACATACACCTAACTACAGGAAAGGTAACTTTAATATTTATTATTATTATTGTTTGTATGTAAAATAATATTGCGTCATTTATAAAATGTTTCAATTTTAGAAAAACGTTTAAAGAATTTACATAAACGAAAAGTTTTCAAACACAAATTGTCGACAAATTTAAAGAATTGACGGAATTGACATAATGATTTTGTTGAGGTTAGGTTCATTGTGTGCAAAAAATTCCAACTTATCTCAAAGGTAATTAAAATAAATTATTACAAATTATTACGGTGAATGTGTTGATTATACAAAAATTATATTTTTTGTTTTTTAGATTACTTCCTCGGATATGTAAATTGAATTTTTGTACGAAAGCCAACGACAAACAACAACCTTTAAAATTGACGGAGAGCGATGATGTAGATGAGCCGGTTGTTTATTCGAGAACAAAAGCCTATACACATTTAGCTAAACATTCTCGTTATCGTGAACCAAATTGGCCTGCATGTACACCATACGTAATTATGGTTAGTTTTGCTATTTTCATGATCTATTTCTGTATTTTAAGAGAGGAAAATGATATTGACGACCTACTTGACATGCCTCTTGAAACTCGATTGAAACAAATTGAGGCACAACGTAAAATGCAATAATGATATAAATAGTATAATTTAGAAAATAGTTTTCAACTTTTACTTTAATGAAACCTAATGAATGTTTCAGATAAAGTTTTTAAATTGTACATAATCTGTAATTATCCTGCACATGTATTAAAAATTAAAATAATTTACTTGTCTCTATTTTACTCATTCTCTCTCATTGCAATTTTATTTCATAATTTCAATTTGTTTTAATAAAATTAAAAGTTTTTTAAAAATAACGAAAAAAAAATATTTATAAATTATAGCTGTCAATTAAAAAATTTAATTGAAAATGAAACTTAAAATTTTTTTATTATTAGAAAATAAAGGAAAAAATTTTATTAAAAAAAATGTTCTATTAAATTTATTTACGAAATATTTAATTGTATAATTATTCAAAAAAAAAAAATTCCTTTTCTAAATATTCAATTATTATTATTTTTTCATAGGAATGATAATTTTCTAAAATTTCCAATTTAAACCTTTTTGAAATTAATCAAGTTTAAAAATATTGTTATAAAACAAAAAGATCAAAATTCAAAAAATTCACTTATTAAGTACAAAATTAATTATTACTATTCATATTTTTAAAAATTTTAATAAAAATTTCACGAAAGAATTCAATTATTTTCTAAAAGTTTAATAAATCCTTCAAAACAATTCAATTATTTTTTTAAGTAGTAAAAATCTTTACAAAAATTCAATTATTTTCAAAACAATTTTAATTAAATTCCTCGGATGAATTCAAATATTTAAAAATATTTCCATAAATTTCAATTATTTCTTAAAATTTTAATAAATTCTTCGGAACAATTCAACGATTTTTGTAAATAGTAAAATTCTTTGCAGGAATTAAATTATTTTTAATCCAATTTAAATAAAATTACACGAAAGAATTCAATTATTTTCAAATATTTCCATAAAATTCAATTTCATCAAGAATATAAAATTCTCTAAAAATAATTTAATTATTCTCAAAATATTTTTAAAAAATTCTATATAAAAATTAAGTTACTTTTAATGCAATTTTAAAATATATTCTTTAAAAAATATATTGAAAGAATTTAATTATTTTCAATAGAAAATAAAATTTTTGTGATGAATTCAATTATTTTGAAATTCTTTAAAGAAATTCAATTATTTTCAAAATAACTTTAATTGAATTTCTCGAAAAAATTTCGTTATTTTCCAATATTTCTATAAAATTCTTCGTAACAATTTAATTATTTCTTAAAATTTTAATAAACTCTTCAAAACATTTCAATTATTTTTATATAAATAGTAAAATTCTTCGCAAGAATTCAATTATTTTCAATACAATTTTAATAAAATTCTTCTTCATAAAATTTTATTGCTTTGAAAATTTTCAATTTAAATTATTAAAGAAACTCCATTAGTTAAAAAAAATTCAAAGAAATTCTTTAAAAGAATTTAATATAAGGATTTTTCAAAATTTTAATAAAATTCTTGGAAGGAATTCTATTATTATTAAATTTTTTGATAAAATTCTTTGCAACAATACGATGATTTTTAATACATTAATTTTAAAATTGAAAATATTTGAAAAGAAAAATTATAAAAAAAGTTAAGAAAGAAAAACAATTTTAATAAAATTTTTTTGAATAGTTACATTTTTCAAGGAATTTGATTAAAATTATATTAAAAATAATTGAAATTCTCCGATGAGTTTTGTTATTTCTGAAAATAATTGAATTGTTGAAAAGAAACTTATAAAAAATTTGTAGATATTTGGATTTCTGTAAAATTTTTATTATATTTATGAAAATAATTAAATGTTTGCGTTCAATTTTATTAAAATTGTTTTTTAATAATTGAATTCTTTTGGGTTATTTTATTGAAATAGTAGATATTGAATATCATTGAAATGAGGAAAATTTTTGAAAATAATTGAAAATTTGACAATAATTTTATTAAAATTTTTGAAAATAATTCAATTTTGAAGAAGAATTTTTTTATTTGTAAAGATGTGGTTAAAAAAGTGGTAAAGTAAAGTTGTAACTTCTTCAAAATTAAATTTTTTTTAGTGTTTTTAACTAAAATTCTTCTATAAATCCATTATTTTTAATAATTAATTAAATAGATATTGACAAATTTATCTAATTTTAGAAGATTTTGAATTATTAAAATTTTTCAAAAATCTAAGTTTATTTAAATTTCCAATTTAAATTCATTTTTCATTGAAATTTTATAAAATTTCAAATTGAAACCGTTTGACGTTCATTTATTTATGAAAATTGTAAAGGCAACTCTCAAAATATAAACAATGTATTTTATATATTTTTAATTTATTATTTATTAATTTTTAGAATTCAAATTTTCGCGGTATAATTTGAATAGGAAGTGCTGACATCTTTTTGCTTGTTTTTACGTAATGCGCATGCGCGATTGAATTTGAAAGGCTAGAAAAACTAGACTACTGCGCAGTTAGAACAATTAAAGAGTATTTCTTCTCATTTAATATTATTAACTTTTTATGAATTAATAAATACGGGAATAATAACAAATTTATATGGTATTAATTGAGAAAATGGACAATTGTATTTTGGATCTATTTTTTTTATCGCATTTTTGTCATTCTTTCGACGACAGCAGCGCCAACTGTACGTAACCTCTGAAACTTCGTGCGCAATGGAGGCTCATTTTCAATAAAATTTTCCTGCATGTACGTAATGTGTTTTTGAGAGTTAAAAGTGGAGCATTTTGTGTGATAGTGAGACTTTTATTCTCTGTGAAAGCCAGTGAACATATTGCCCTAGGTGAGTTAATGAGAATACAAAAAATTTATCATTTATATCCTATTTACTTTTGTCTCGGTGCGAGGCTAAAAAAATATAAATATAACCTGTCTCCGTATTCGGTCAACTCTCCTCTTTACTCGTAAGCATTTTACGACTCATTTTTTTCTCCCTCTTGATATTTTTATTGGAGAAATATTTTTCCCCAACATTATTCGAATATTAATTGTTTTAACTATTTTTCGAATAAATATTGGAAAAAATTCAGTCGTATAGGAGCCTCGAGGATAATTTATCAAATTGCTTTGAGAAAATTACGATATTGTGCATAGTAGTCGCATATTGATAGTCGTGAATATATCAAGTTTATTTACGTCCGGCTTTTTGTGAGATTCATACGGTAGATTATTGTATGATGCTTGGTATTTATATTTGTAGAATATCCTTCGAAAATGTTAATGCGATGTAGGTATTTCTTTTTCTTTTTTGAAAGAAGAAAAAAAAGGTCTTGTACGTGGCAGTTCGCTTTCGTTCGGGTCCTTTCGGATTTATCGCGTTTTTCATCGAAGCAACAAGCGACCTGTGAAATCAGCACATCTTGCGGTAAATTACCGATTGGTAAGACGATGACCATTGTATTTTGAAAGACTGCACTGTCTTCTAAGATATTCATTTTTAGAAGGTATATCATTTTACCGCATACATATATCTATATATAAATTTCTCTATTTTCTCGCAGCAGATTTTCTTAACCTCAACACTATGTTCTATAAGATTCGAAACTTTCTCTTAAGCGACACTGTGCAAATTGCTCGCTAAATTGAATTAATCAAATAGAACTTCCGGTATTATATATTTCTTATTTTTCCCCTATTTCACCCAAGTTTTAATGTCATCGTTTTATTGGATTTTTTTGCTAGAAATATAGAGAAAAACTTTGAATATTTGCAGAGCAGAGAGAGAGAGAGAGAGATATTTTTATAGGCGAAATATGGAATTGCTTTAAAGTTTTTGCGTTGTGAGAATGAAAAAAAGGTTTTATGTTCTTTTTTATTGGGAAGGCCGTTTATAGAGTGGACAATAACATATACACCATCTACCGATAGATCCTCTTCCGGTTTCCTCAGCGTGCCAAGTAGGTCAGCCTCCCAGGAGAACTAGTTAATGGGAATTAACATCAAATGACAAGTTTTGCCTATTATATATAGTGTCGAACAGGAGATGCATTCTATAGACATAAATCATCTCATTATAAATCAAAAAATGAATTGGATTAATAATTATTTGCATAAATGTCGTGTTTGAAAATAAGGTGGGAGTGTCTTAGGAATGTGGTCTCAACTTCTTGCACGTATTTATTTCCCATTTGCCTCCTCGTCTGGCAGAAATTTCCTCTCGCTGAGATTCCTCACCTTCCAAGTAAATTATTTTCCATGATACTTTGATCTATAGTGAGTTTATTATATACATACATTCACGTCAGTGATTTTATGATTCTTTTACGTTAATATATTTTATAAAACACTACTAAATCCCCTGTGTATATTTAAGTATATCATTATTTTAAATTATGAGAGAGAAAATTAATTACTTTCACTCTAGTTGTTTAAATAAAAATTCAAAAATTCCATCTCGTTTATGAAAAAATAAAATTGAAAGAATAAAACTTTTATTTTTAGAATTTATTTTTGGTCTAGATATTTTACCTTGAATTGAAATTTTTTTTTACATTTTCATAATATTTTTTCTTCACTAAATATTGTTACAATACAAGTGTATAATGAAATTCAATTATATAGACGAAATGACAGATTTTTATTCGAAAATAACAATAATTTAGCATTGTATGTTTTGTAATTAACGTTAATATTCTTTTATTTTTGAAAAAATTGGTTTATTTGTATTGGAGTGGCTTGATTGAAGGTATAGTAACAAAACTCGGTAAATATTTTTTTTAAACTTGCAATTCAAATGAACTAAATGTCAACCGGGAGTAAAAAAAACCCGACTTTGATATTAGAATTGTAGATTGCGTTTACATTACACAATGTGTTAAAACTTTGATATAAATTTACATTTTAAACGTCACTCGATATCATTAAAAGAACAAAAATTTAAGTTGGTTAATTTTAAATTTCGTCTACATAAAGAATATTTAAATTAATTACTTTTTCTCTTAATCTTTTGTTTCTTTTTTGTCATTAATTTTAATTTCCAATAGTTTTTGGTAAAAAATATATAATATATAATAATATATATAATAAAAATATAATAAAAAATATATAATAATATTCAATAAATATTGAATTTGTTATTGGTTTTTATTTCTTTGAGTAACTTTTGAAAATATTTACATTAAAAAAATATTTCATTCAGATGAACGTTCAGAATTTTTTGAGCAAGATTTTTTTCTATATTAATTGTTGAAAATATATTTGCAATTAATAATTATAAAATTATACCTATACATATAAAACTATAAAAATTAAAATTATAAAAATTACAATTAAAATTAAAACACAATTTCCAATTTATTGTTAAGTTTCGTTTTAGTATAAATAAATAATAATTTTCTTAATAAATTTTGTTTACCATAAAACTCTTTTGTTTTTATATTAATTTTCGATATTTTTATTTTTTAAAAAAGATTTTAAAATAAATTTTTATTTATAAATGTCACTTAATAACTTTTTCAGTGTTTTCTCTACATTTTGTTTTTATTTTTCCTTATTTTATTTTTGTAATTATATGCCTCATAATTATTTTTATCCTTTATAAAAATACTTTTTTTTGTTAAATTTATCTATTTAATATTTTTAATCGGAATTTAATTATAAATTTGTACTTTGAAAATAATGTCTCGATTATTATAAATTTTATTATTAATTATAACTTTTCGTTTTATTTATTTATTTATTTATAATAATTTTACGGTTTTTGATTTTCTTATGTCCCTAAAAAAATAGAAATAATTAAAACACTTTGATAACAAATATACTTCAAAAAATTAACTTTGAAAATAAATATACTTTGATAACAAAATAGATTTTAAAAATAAATAAACGTCGCAAAAATAAATATATTTCGAAAATAAATAAACTTTGAAAATAAATATACTTTGATAACAAATATACTTTGACAATAAATATATACTTTGATAACAAATATACTTTGAAGATAAATAAACTTTGAAATTAAAAAATTTGGTCGTTAATTTTAATGTCTTCATCATTAATTTAATTTTTTTTTCTACTTTAATTTAATTTTTTTATTTAATTTTATTTTTATATTTATTTTTCTTTTTAATATAAACACTAATTTGAATACTTTATTTGTAAGGTGTATATACTTTTGTCGGGGTATACTTGTAATGATACAATTTGCTATATTTTTTCCTTTTATTTCACAAAATATATTTATAATTTAGACGATTTCGACTTTACTTCTTCTTTATTTTCTCCTCTTTGACAATAATTATATATTTAAAATGCAAAGACTATCAAAGTTAAGAATTCTTTACTTCGAAAAATAATTTAATTCTATATAGAGAGAACACAGAAACTTTCTAGATGGTGTAATTATGTGAGAATAGCCTGCAATTATATGTCAACGTGTGATATTGATTTAGTATTTAAAATCCTTGATATTTTTTCCCCAAGAATCTAAGAAAGGGTTGAAATATAGGGTTGCAGTGAAAGAATAAATATTTTCTACTCATATAATTTGAATTAAATAATTTGCAGAAAGTATATTTTGTTTTTATGCGAAAAAATAGTTTTGCTTGTTATTTATATTTTTTTGTATTATTATATTTTTTTTCCGCTTTTTGAAAGTTAGAAGTTTTAGGTTTTGTTTTGACGTCGTTAAAATGCTGTCAATGTAATTGTAGTAAGCGAAACGTAATGGTTCGGCAACTCCTTTAAATGGTAGAAGGCACTGATTTGACAAAGATGGATAGATTGCAGGTGTAACAAAATACGGAGATGTCACACTCATGCACGCGAACAAAAATAGTCTGATTAAATAATCCAACAAACATTCCCATATAAAGACTCTTAGTGCGAGAGATAAAATTTATAAACAATGCAAGTATACTTCTTCATTAAAAGAGTCATATCCTTTATAAAAAGTAGACTATATAAAAATTATTTTTATTTTCCTCAGTAAAACAGTAAATACAATTTTTACCTTGAAAATAATAATTCTTCTCCAAAATTCAAGTATCTTCAAAAATTTTAATAAAATTCTTCGCAAAATTTCAATTTTATTATCAACAATTTTCCTCAATTCAATGATTTTCAATATCTACTATTTTAATAAAATTTTCCAAAAGTATTCAATTACTTAAAAAAAAAATTGAAATAAAATTCTACGTAACAAACAGCTTGACCCCCCCCCCCTTCCCCAAAAAGTGCTACGAAATATATGGACGATCCAAAAAATTCAATTATTTACAAATCTATCTTTTATAAATTTTTTCGCAATAATAATTCAATTATTTTCTTAAATAATGTAAAAATTTTACAGGGATTCAATTATTTTTGTAAACAATTTTTAATATTTTAGGAAAAATATTTATAGGAATTCAATTATTTTCATAAACAACAAAAATTTTCACAGGAATTTAATTATTTCAAACAAAATTTTCATAAAATTTTTCGAAAAAAATCAATTATTTAAAATAAATTAATAAAGTTCTTTGTAAGAATTCAATTATTTTTGAAAATTTTAATAAAATTCGTTGCAAAACATCAATTATTTAAAATAAATTAATAAAGTTCTTTGTAAGAATTCAATTATTTTTGAAATTTTTCATAAAATTCGTTGCAAGAATTCAATTATTTAAAAATTTTAATAAAATTCTTCTTATTAATTCAATTATTATTTTAAAAAGTTTAATAAAATTCTCGGTAAAATTTAAATTATTTTCAAAAATTTTCCTCAATTCAATAATTTTCAATATCTACTATTTTAATAAAATTTTCCAAAAGAATTCAATTATTTAAAAAATATTTTAATAAAATTCTACACAAACATTTAATTATTTGCATAAATAATAAAAATTTCACGCAGGAATTCAATTATGTATTTACAAATTTTTTATAAATTTCTTCGCATTAATTTTATTATTTTCATAAATAATAATGAAATTCTTTTTAGGAATTCAATAATTACATATTTTCAAAAATAATAAAACTCATTGCAGAATTTCAGTTATTTTTAATACAATTATTTTAATCGAATTCCTCGAAAAATGTATATTATTTTTAAAAATTTTATTAAAATTTGTCAAAAGAATTCAATTTAAAGAAACATTCATTTATTCAATAAGTTATTAATTTTTGTATTTAAATAATTGAATTCTAGTAGAATTTTCTACTAAAAATTGATTTAAAAATTAAATTCAGTAGATAATAATTGAATATCAGCATTATAGCGTAGTGAATATTTGGAAATAATTGAATTTTGAAAAGGTTTCATATTAAAATCTTTGGAAATCTGAATTTTTCATATTTTTAATTAATAATTCTGTGTAATTAATTTTTTTGAAAAGGTTTAATTGAATTTTTTTTTGAAATTTTTTGAAGTTATTATTTTTTAACATATTTAATTGAAGAATTTGCGAATAATTGAAATTTTGTAAAATTGAATTGTAAACAAATGAATTTGAAAAGATGTAAATAATTTTGAAGAAGTTACAGTAACAATATTGTTATAATATAAAATAATGATTTTATCGCTCGGTCATCTTTAATTATTATACAAAAAATTTAATTTATAGTTTTAAGTAAAATGTTATCTTATTCAATTCGGTCCTGTTTATATTTTTGGCAGTAATTGGTCCGTAATTTTTCATTTTTGGTCCGCAAAGTCCGTATTTTTAAATACTTTCACTGGGTTCGAGCCCTGTACAAGAGCAAAGAGCGAACATTTCCAAAAGATTTCTAATTTATTGAATAATAAACGTTCTGAACAAAATTTATTTGTTTCTTCTTCAAACTGAACTATTTTTACAATAATTTTGCGTCACGTATCATAAAAATGAGTTAGTTTCTAAAAATATTAAATTTAACTTTCAAAATTCGATAGTAAACACTTTTCTCTTGGGACATTTTTCGATTAAAAGTAAAATTACGAAGTTAGAGGCTCCGTAATGTTCAAAAATACCGAAAAAACACCAAAACTTTTAAGAAAATGAAACTTTTTTCTAAAAGTAGTTTTCATTCTTTGTAAAGTTATATGGTTAACTTTAGATCAATTCTTTCAATTGTCTTTTACCCTAATAACAAAAGCAAACAAACGTTTAATTTCTTACAATGCAGATTAAAATAATTTATAGTTTTTAAATAATTATAACTTTTTGAATAAAAACGAAGCTGAAACTAGCACCTGTAGTTAATTTTTCAAAGTTTTATATTGGTTTTAAACTGAAGATAAGACTTTTCATTTGTCCACTTGAAAAATATAAAAACTTGATACTTAAAGATTATATATGAACAAAGTTTCAATACTGTGCTCCAAATAGAAATTTCTTTATTTTTACGTAATGAAAAGTTAAAAGTTCCAGAGACATTTTCTTTCTTTAATGTTTAATTTTCTACTTCTGAAAATAACAGAAAAAATTCTCGCATAAAAGAAAAAAAGGAATAATGGCAACATATAGACAAATATAGAAATATTGTGTATGCAGGCGCATCAGAATAATCAATTTCATTATTATTATGGAGATACCGCAAATGTGATTTCGACTATTATTTCCTTTAATACTGAAAATAATCCTTTAATTGCTATTTGAAAATCAGTTTATAATTGCAATGCGATGAGTATATTTTCTGTGTCGATTCAGTTTATTATTGTACGCGAGGTGAAATTCCATTATAAAGTGAAATGTAGATCTCATATTATTAATAAATGTAGGAAAAAAAAAGAAATAGCATATCATAACTTATCAAAGTATATGATAAATACTACGTAATATACGCGAGATGTCCGAATCATTATTATTTATAAATAATATAAATTGACCGATAAATATATATAAACCTTCCCGGGTAGCAATTGTAGTCTGGATCAGGTCTGGAACTGATCCGGTATGATCTGTGCCAGATCTGGTAACCACGTCTGGACCAAAGCAGGTTTGAAACGCGGAACGTGTATGGACCGTGTAAATAACCAGATTTGCTTTTTCTAGTGGTAATGAGTTACCGACCGGTTTTTTACTGGTGGTAATAGGTTACCGACCGGGTTTCTCCATCGGTAAACTTTGTTATGAATTAAGAAGGAAGATTTTCAATTAAAATAAAAAACATTTTAAAAACTTTTTTTTAATAAATATATTTATTTATACCTTATAAAAGAATACATATATTTTTTCATATATTTATAATTATATTAAAACTATTGTTTACGCTAAGTTTATTACTAAAATATATATATTTTTTTAAGAAAGCTAACTAATAATATAAATCTTTATAAATGCTTTCTAAATTTGAAATATTAATGAGTGTCTGATTTGTCATTAAAATATTAATCATTCATACGATGGTAATATTACTATTTAATGCTGAAACTCCCATTCATAAATCAGCAGGTTACGGGTTTTAGTGGGTCGGGCTGGTAGTAGGTCGCCAGTTTATTAAATTTATTATAACATTTATTTATTTATCCTTTTTTTTTAAATTCCCTTTTTTTTTTTTATTTTACCAACCCCACATAACCTTGGAGTGCGGAATCCAAGGTATCTGTAAACAGATTTCCCAAAATTCCCTAAGCAAAAAAAAAAAAAAAAAAAAAAAAAGAAAAAAAATGACTAGAATAATTAATTTAATTTATATTTAGGATATATTGAAAAAAATAATTTTTTTGCTAACTTATTCAATTACTTAAATCTCCTTTGCTAATTAACATCCACAGTATATTTTTTGATTAAATCAGTAATTTTTCAAAAAATAACTGATTCATTAATGAAAATTATTCAGTTACATTTGTACTGACTGAATTAGTAAAAATTTTACTAATTTAAATATAAAGAGATTAGAAAAATTCCACGTGAAGTGATATATTTTATTTTTTTATAGTTCATTTTAAAATATTTTTGTGTACTCTTGAAATTCTAAAAATATTTTTTTTTAAATTAATTTTTTGACCTCTCTTTATTTGAAAAGTAAACCTTATTTTTCAATTTTTCAAAACTATTTAATTTTATATCCTTTAATTATTTTTACTTGAAAGCTGTGGTTTTTACCATTAAAATAGATTAAGAATGAAAATGAGACAACAATATACGTTCAAGAAAATAAAGAAATACAATTTTTTTAACACTTTTTTTATTTTCTTGAAAATTTATATTGTTGTCATATTGTGTTAAAAAAATTTTTTTAGAAAATATTTCTGAAATCAAAGGTATACCAGAAATTCTTTAAAATTAACTATATAAAAATTAAAATCTGTCAAATTTATTCAGTTTTATATTAATTGTAATTTATCAATTTCGATTCAAACAGAAATTTACAGAATTAGTTTTTAAAAAAGTTTATATTGCCTTCAATATAAACTTTTTCAAAAACTAATTCTATACAATCCTTATTGTATTAGAGTCAGAATTCGTGAAATTTTCACAAAAAATAAAAATAATTTTTTTTAAATCGAAATGTTGAAAAAACATTTCTATTTGGCCTTAGGAATGTGTCCACCAAAGAACAGACAAAAAAATTTTTTTTATAAAAAAAAATCTGCAATAACTTTTTATAAAAAAAATTTTTTTGTCTGTTCTTTGGTGGACACATTCTTAAGGCCAAATAGAAATTTTTTTTTAACATTTCGATTTAAAAAAAATTCTTTTTATTTTTTGTGAAAATTTCATGAATTCTGACCCATTACTTTTATATACAACAAAAATGTGACAAAGTTTTAAGCCATATTCTTAGAAAATTAAAATTTTTACTACTTCATTTCACATGGAATTGCTCATCAGTTAATACATCAATTGGAGACATAATTAAATTCTTAAATGCACTAAACTTTTACAAATACTATCCTCTTTCTATTATCTTTTGCATAGCTAAAAATTGCAGAAAGGTGCACCATTACTTGATCTTCTGTTATTTTTAATTTCTGAGCAGCTACTTCTGAAAACAATAAGAAAAAAAGAGTATTTAAAAATGACATACAAACATATATGTACGAAAGATAAGAATAAGAATAGTAAACTAAAACTAAAAATTCTTACCTACTAAATATTTGCAAAATTTGAAGTCTTTAAATAGTTCTTTTCCTGAAACTTTTTTAGCTACAGTAAGACTTGATATTAAACTTCTGCTAAGAAATTTTCTTGTTAATGTTCCCAGCGTTCTGCGATGTTCTGCGTTAGAATTTAAATGAAAGTCCAAAGTTCCCTTCTGTAAATTAATGTTAATAGTTTAGAGAAATATTTTATTATATAAACATCCAATAATTTTCTTAAAAAGGAAGTCAGAAAAAAATAAAAGCTCCATATAAATTAATTGAGATTAAAGCTTTTTACTTAAGCCTTTTAATTATTAAATTTTTGCAATCTATATACTTACAAAGCGTTGACAGCATTCTTCGCTTGAGAGCTTAGAATCAATTTCGAGTAAATCATCCAAGTTCTGTAGTGGAAACTGAATATCAAAATCTGCTTCAAATGTTCCTTCTTTTGTATATTTTGAACTTTTTTCAGCTTCCATTGTAGCCCTCAGAAAACTAACTTCATTTTTGAGATCAACAACCATTCCTATGAGCATATTCATTTTTTCTAGAACTGCATTGTTAACTGTAAGAGATCATATTGAATTTTAATTTAATTTAATTTAAAAATGATTAATTAAATAGGACTCTGCGATAACTTACTTGTATTCTGTATTGAAGTTTCATCTATCGAAAGTGGTCTTTTATTAGATTTACCATCATTTAGATAAGCAAGTTTGGAATTTAATCTCATTTGCTTTTTTTTTACTGTAAATTTATAATGCTTTTATTATAGGTAAAAAGAAATTACACTTAATGCTTTTTCTTTTCGAAAAAGAAAAATACTTACTATTATTATTATTATTATTTAATGTTTTTACTATTTTTCGAGGTTGTATATCCTCCTCTTCACTGCTACCTACATAATGGTTTCCTTTTTTTTTAAAAACCGAAGAAAGATCATGTCTTCTTTTTTTTGGAAATGTCGGTACAGTATTATTTTCGTTCTCATCTAAAAGTATTCCATAATTAAATAGTGCTACTGTATATATCAAAATTAATTTATTTAACTATAAATGTATTGTGCTGCAATAAATTATCTTTACAAAAATTATATTTAATTTAATAATTATAAATTTTCTAATTTATAATTGATATTTTTATTACCATCAATTGTAGCAGAAAAGGACATTTTTCTTTTAAATTTGTTTATCTGCATTCGGGAAGGTGTATTAGAGATGTCATCTAAAAAGCCATCTTCTTGCTCATCTGGAATTATTTGTAAAACGTTGTATGTTTTTAAGTTAATCAAATTTTGTCTTAATCATATTACAAAATTTATTAATTAACATTTAATTATTACCTTAACAGCGTCCGGATATTCAGGATATCCTACGAATGTTCTAAGGGATATCCGGAAACTATTATAGCCGTAGAAGGTTCCAGGGATGTCCTGGAATATCTTAGGATATCCAAATTTCCAGATCTGACTTGAACGTCCGCAGGATATCCTAGAATACCCGTTGCTTTTAAGGTATGAATATTCTTTTACCTGCTACTGCAAGAGGATCAGACACTTTGATCTCATTCCTTTCTAATACCATCTCATTTAAAGAGGGTGCCTTGAGAATATTATTTAGATTATCATCATATGGATTATAATCTTTAACTAATTGTTCAATTTGTTCTTTTTTTGAAATGTTGTCTATTTCTGCGTCGGTCGTGAACGCATATTCTTCCATGCGCAGAATATTTAGACGATCCACTGATTGTTCGTAAGAATCTGTAATGATAATGAAATGTTACTTTAAAATAATATAACGTGTTCTACTTTTTCAAAAATCTATTGTTATTTGGATAACTAACCTGCATGTCCAAGGATTTTTATGCAGTACTCTGGCCAATTCAGTGGTGCTTTTTGTTGCTTCCGAATCATGTCATAGAGTACATTCTTTGTTTCATCAGTGTATGGTTCAGGCATAAATTTTGAAACAAGTCTTTTCTTAACTTTATCGTATCTCATCCATTTAAATAGGGTGATGTCCACGGACCTTTTTTTCGGCTGTCTACCCACTTGAATAAATTGAATTAACTGAAATGGTTTTGCAGTTAATACTGTGCTAGCCATTCTGCTGTGAAAAAAAGCTATGATTAAAATAATTTTTGTATTTAGACTTACAATAGTGCTTTTAATTAATTAATTTAGAAAACTTATTCCTAAAAGGCAAAACATTTGAGCTCAATATTGTCTCAATATTGCAATAACTGGATATCCCAGGATATCATGAAAACATCTCGTAGATACTTTAGGGATGTCCTCGAGATATCTGATGGATAATATTAGGATATTCTAAAGATCGTTGAGTTAGATATCCTAGGGACATCCTTAGGATATCTGAAGATATTCATAAGATATCCCAAGGAAATTCCTAATATATTCGCAAAATATCCTTGCATTAATCCTAACATATCCTTATAGGGTATCATCACGATATTCATAAATTAATTCTACCCTCATAGCCCTGCGATACTTCAGGATATCCCTGGGACGTTCTAGGGATATTCATCTAATTTTGGCGGATCGGATATTTATGGACATTACCAGGATAACCAAACCGCCGCAAAAAATAGATATCCCCAAGATGTCCCAGCGATATCCTATAGATATATGTGTTATGAGATTCAGAATGCACCTAGAAAGTTGCAGTTTTTTCCTAATTTTGCAATTTACTAAATCTTATATGATTACAGATAAAGAATAAAAATTGAACTATTGTTTAAACAATTTTTATAAATTGTCCTATCTATGACATTCATTGTTCATTTGCACAGTTGTACTGGGTGCAAATTGATCATGTGTAATACCTTTGAAAAATTTGAAAACACTGTATTAATTTATAAAATTACAGTGAAAATTTAGTAAATAACAATTTGTTTAAAAATTGTTTAAACAATAGTTCAATTTTTATTCTTTATCTGTAATCATATAGAGTTTAGTAAATTGCAAAATTAGGAAAAAACTGCAACTTTCTAGGTGCTTTCTGGAAAAAGTTGGTAAATAACAACAACAATTTGTTTAAAAATTGTTTAATTGTTTATTTTGCCCTAAAACTCGATAATTTTTATTTTTTCCTAAATGTTAATTTTCCTATAGTATTTTACTTAAAAAATCACTAAGTAAAAGGATTTTGCAAAAAAACTTTATTATTCTTGTTGTTAATAATTGAAAATTTTTATTATTTTTTTTAAAAAATGAATTTCAGAAAAACTTGTCAACTGATTTCAATGATTCAACCGGCATTATTTTTGTCTGAAATCCAAATTACAAAAAAAATTTTTTTGTTTGAAGATATTGGATTTTAATTAACAAAAAATTGTTTATTTATAAAAATTATTTAAATAACTACTTTACCCATACATTTTTATGTTGAAAAAATGTTATACTTATTCTTTAAACCTTTTTAAATAATATTTCGAAGAGAAAAAAATAGCACGCATTAAGAAGTAGGTAAAAAAATTATTTTTTAGAATTACAAACGAAATAATTCACCCGAAATACATTTATTCGCATGCGCCGCGAACAAAAGAATTTAAAGTATAATCCTCTAAAAGAAAATTATACTGCAACGCATGCGCATGTCTGTATTACGTGTGAATTATTTCGTTCGTACTTTTAAAAGATAATTTTTTCACCTATACTTCTTAATACGTTCCATTTTTTTTTCTCTTGGGAATATTAATGAAAAAGGTTTAAAAAATAAGTACAATTTTTATCAACTAAAAAATCCATGGTTATTTAAATAATTTTTTTGTTTATTAAAATTCAATATCTTTAAACAAAAAAATTTGTATTTGAAATTTGTATTTAAGACAAAAATAATGCCAGTTGAATCATTGAAATCGGTCAACAAGTTTTTCTGAAATTAATTTTTTTAAGAAAAAGTAATAAAAATTTGCAATTATTAATAACAAGAGTAATTTTTTTTTATAAAATCCTTTTGCATAGTGATTTTTCATGTAAAATGCTACAGGAAAATTAACATTTAGGAAAAAATAAAAATTATCGAGTTTTAGGTGACACGTTTCAGAAATTCTTACTCAAGTATAAATTTAAATAGTATTAAAGTAGAACTTTTGTTTTTGCCAATCTAAAATTTTTGCAGAATGTTGTTTTAGGTCCTAAGTGCTTTCATTTTATGCATAACTAGTAGCCCGCCTTCGAGCTATAGTATTGACAAAACTATTACTCATCATGCTTTTGACTATATTCTAATGTTTTCTAAAACTTATAAATATAAAAAGACAAGCATTAGTAGAGAGACCAAACAATAATCTTTGAAATTCATACTGGGTGCAATATAACTTTTTAACAGCTTATGGAAGGGAAGATACCTGACGGGCTGGGGTTTTCCCCAAAATTTTATTGGCACCAGTACAGAAAGTTTGTAAGATTCTATATCCTGTTCTACGAGTGAATAGGACTTTTGTAAAATACAATTTTAAAACTTTTTTCCACTCTTTAAAAAAAACTGCGCGTTGGAAAACATTCTTCTATAGAGCAGAGTATAAATATCCATATTTCTTGAAAATATTTACTATATAGAAAAACACTAAAAAAATGGTAGATTGTTTGATGTTTTTAATATATATTAATATTATATCAAATTTATAGATATTTCAATATTTATTTTAAAACAATTATTCTATTTTTTAATAAAATTTAATTTAGAAATCATTTAATAATTGAGTTGTCAAGTTTAATTCTTCGAAAATACTTTTTACTACTTTTTTAATATTAATAAATTATTGAGTACTAAGCCTGCTGCACTGCAAAAAGAAGCATCTTAATATAAGATGCTATTTTTGAAAAATTCGAGAATTTTTTGTTCAAATTTTAAAATGAAATTATTAAAAACTAATCATTATATTTCAGAATAAAAATTCAAACACTATTACAGTCTTACGACAATTTTTTAAAATTTAATTATTTCTAAAAATTCATATTGTCACGATTCTAATATTCAATTAAGAAGCCAGTAAAAAAACTCGCGCGTTTTTCATTTTTTCTTTGCCATGTATTGATTTTAGCAAAATTTCGCCAAAAATGAGAACCAAAAATATTTTTATTAACAAAAAAATAGTTTTTAATAATTATTTTTTCAATTTGGGAAAGTTTGAAAATGAATTCTTTGTTTTAAAAATGAATTTATAACTGTTAAGAACACCATTTAAAAGAGTTTTTAATGGGACGACTTTCAGCTTTATTAATATGAATTTTTAGAATTAGGTGTGCGAGTTTAGGTTGCAACCTAAAAATAATAATAATTAGTAAATAATTAGTAATAATTAGTGCAAATAATTAGTTTTACATGTAAAACTAATTATTTGCAATAGGAATATTAGAGAAAAACTAAATAAAGTAATGATCACTGAATTGAATATGTAATTTATTCTACATATACGCTACGCACTTTTGTATTTTAAAGTGGAAGCTGCAGCAAGCTTAAAGTTTGCACGCACTTATATATACTTTTCTCACAATTACCTTGTTTTTAATGAATATTCCAAATAATCACACACTAAAAATCACAAGACACAAAATGTGGCAAATCTTTTAAGTTTTCAACACAGTGTTCTCTTCACGACGAATGCTTCGATTTAACTGGTAAATATAAGGGTAAATAGAGGATCCAGGTAAACAGGGGCGGTGCAATTATTACCTTTCGGAAATGTATAGAGAAGTGAGTTGCTGGAAAAGGAAATATTTAAGGCAAAGTAGGTAAGTAAAGTATCCTAGGATCATCTTAATGATATCTGAGGATATCCATAAGATATTCTCTGGAAATTATGAAAATACCCTAGGCATATCACTAAGTTAACCATATAATATCCTAACATTATTTGTTTTTAATACATGGTGATATTTTTAATACATGGTGATATCCTCAGGATAGCACGATTTACATAAAGTAACACTTTATAAATTAAAATACTATTATACATTGAATAAGTGAACGAAATATCTCACGGATATTGATATCTTTTTATCCTAAGGACACCCTACTGGCGTCCTAGGGACATCATAAAAATATCCTACAAACTGATGATTTCAATATCATATGGATAACCTTTAGAAATATTAGGATATTCTGCGGACTTTGTATATCCTACATTTGTTCAGGATATCCTGATGATATGCTTTTGTTATGAGGGTAACTGATTTTTCTATATATAGCATCCTAAAAGCAGTGTATTTTCTGGGACATACAGAGGATTACTAGAGATATCCAAGGCTCTGGATATGTTAAAGGAATCCGTAGAATATCCTGAATATCCGAATGTTGTTATGGTAAATCCTAATGGCAACGAATATTCTAGGATATTATATACTCATGGACTATATTTCACTAATTTTCTATTCTATAATATCATACGGATATCCTAGTCAAAAATTCAAAAACTTTAATAAAGAAATTCGTTAAATTAAATTTTATAAAAATATTTCTAAATAATTTTTGAAAGACAATAGTTTTACAATTACATACAATTAAAAAATAGCCAAAAAATGGAAAATTTGCTAAAATCTTTTAAAAAGTAATTTTTTACTAAAATCCTTGAAAAATAATTTAAATTTGATGAAATCTTTTAAAAATAATTGAGTTTCTAAAAAATGAAAAAAAAATAATCAACTTTTTGAAGAATTTTAAATTATAAATAATTTTTAAAAAATATTAAAAAAATAATCAACTTTTGGGAGAATTTTAATTATAATTAATTTTTCAAAAATTCCAAAAAAGTAAATTTTAAAAAATTTTAATTTATTTTGTTCGAAGGTAATTTAATCTTAAACAATTATGATAAAACAATTCTAAGAATTAGTTTTTTTATAAATATTGTAACGTAATTTTTCAAAAATAATTGAGGACTTTTTGTATAATAATTTAGAAGAAAAGGAATTTTTTGAAGAATTTTAATTAAAATTTTTTAATATTATTATTTCTCCCGAAATGTTAAAAATAATTGTAAAAAATTTTAAAATATTATTTTGTGTATGTATTTGAATTTTCGGAAATATTGAAAATATTGAAAAATTTTTAAATATTAGAATATAGAGAATTTCTTTTTTCAAAACTATTTTAATATTATTCTTAGAATAATTATTCTATTGAATTGATTATTCTTTATTAAATGGACACTTGAAGATCATTCATTAAAATATTTTAGATGTAATAAGAATTTAAATATAATTTAAGTATTAATGTCGGTTACACATTTATTTTTAATTTTAAAAAAATACTTTTTATTTAAAACACCATAATAATGCACTGAGAGACCTTTTGGACTGCAGCGGAACAACGTATGAGATAGCAGCTCCACTATGGTTTTAGTGCGCTGCGATACAATTTTGGGCGCGTGACAGTCCAAAATGTTGGTGAGAAGCTCACCGAAGTAGTGGGGATGACGTCATTGGTTTGCAGGTAATCAACTGTCACGCGCCTAAAAGTATAGTCCTGTAGCGTACTACCAAAATGGTCAGTAGCAGCCTATCGAAAGTCTGCTGCTGACCCAAAGGTCTCTCAGTGTGACAAAGTTTTCACGCGTGGATTCAGTTTCTCTTGCAAATTCTGAAAAGCAACTGACGCTTAAAGTACCTTTTGACGGAAATTTCCAAATGTTTCCTTCATTTTTTTTTATCTGAAAAATTTTACAAAGTTTCCATGTGAAAAAAAACTCGAAATTTGAAAAGTCATAAAATAAAAGATCTCTTGCAAGGCGAAACCCTTCGCTAGCCATTTTAAGGCAAACCAGATGTGACACAAACCTTTAAAAACGAAAAAAAATTTCACACGATCTATACTTTCGGTTTTAAAAATATTTTACGGTATACTTGATACAAAATTGAACTAATTTAAAACATATTTTTGTCGTTCGTCATGGTTTTTTTCAAATATTGTGACCATAGTCAAAATATAGAAACAGATTTAAAGTATAGTTTTCTCGTTGGCCATGATTTGTTAGATTCTAAACATGGTAAAAAATATAGAAATTTTTTTGGTTTACTTTATTTTTGACATTGGTATAAATGGTTAGACAATTTTCACAATTTTCATAAATAGATTAATTTCAAAGGTTTTAATTTGAAATTCTGTAAAATTTCAATTTTGAATGAATTAATTAAATAATAAAAATTCTACATGAATTATATTTGTTTATAAATATTTTAGTAAAATTCTTCCCAATATTTCAATTATTTTCATAAGTAATCAAATTTCTTTAAGGAGATATTCAATTATTTTCATAAATAATAAAACTTATCGCAGAATTTTAATTATTTTTAATACAATTTTAGTCGAATTCCCCGAAAAATGTAATTATTCTTAAAAATTTTATTAAAATTCATCAAAGAAATTCAATTATTTTAAAACGCGATTTCTCCAAAATTTTAATAAATCTAAAAAGTCATATGTTGTTAAAATGTTAAAAATAATTGTAAAAAATTTTAATGTTATTATTTTTTGTATGTATTTGAATTTTTGGAAATTTCTATTTAAAAATATTGAAAATATAATTAAATTTTAAAAAATTAGAATGCAAAAATTCTAAGACTTATTTTTATCAAACATATTTTAATATAATTGTTTTTGTAGCTAATTTTCATTAATTACCATTTTTAAATTTACACTTGAAGATTTTTCATTAAAAGTTTTGAGAAATCAATTATTTTCGAAATTTGCAATTAAAATTCTTTTAAAGTTTATTTTCAAAAATTTTTATCAAAAACTTTGAAAAAAATTCATTATTTTCAATTAAATTTTACGAAATTTCAATTATTGAAACTTTTTTTTATTGTAAATTTTGAAAATTTAGTAATTTATAAAAATAGTTGAATTGTTTCGAAGAAATTATTAAAAATTTTGGTTTTTTTTCGAAAAACTCTTTTTTTTTAAAAATACAGTTTTCAAAATTCCGGAAAAAATATATATTTTAAAGCGGACATTCTAAAAAATTTTATAAATAAAAATTGTTATTATATATAATATATATAAAGTATTAAAAATATAATAAACCTTATATGTAATTATTATTACATATTCTTGTCGTTAAATAAAAACCAAAGATTATTATATTAATGCTGGAACTATGTGGAAAAAATAGAATTTCTCAGCGAAAAACATGGAAGTTAGAAAGAGTTGAAGAGGGCAGCAGTAACATGCTAATAGCAAAATGTAGTTAAAATTTCGGCATCCCCTTTATTACAGTAAGCCAGTATTTTAGTCTTCCTACCTGTTTGAGAGATCATTCGAGTTGAGGTTACCGACTTTTACTTATTTGTACAATTGACATAGTACTTTTGGTACCTGCAGGTAGATAGCGTTGCTAAAAAGGTTACCATGTCTGGTTCTGCTCTGGACCATATAAATTACCAGGTCTGTTACAGATCTGGAATAACAGATCTGCATCAGATCTGTACTCTGGTACTGACTTGGATTTTGCTACCCGGGTTATAATACACGCCGTAAATATTGAAAAATAATTATTATTCAGAGCAAATTGCCAAAGGAAACTTATGAATGAATCGTTAAATTATTTTTTTACTTCTGAATAAAAAACTGAATTATCCATTAAAGATTATTTATTCTATTACTTTCAGTGATTCGTAACCATAAATATTTTTTGTTGCATTCACTTCGATCTTTTTTTGGTTAAATTGAAATTTAAAAAAATTCGTTTGTTTTTAATATTTGTTAAATATTCCGTATTTTCGGTCTTTTTTGGTTGAATATCTTTTTTTATAACCAAATATCACTTCTACAGAATAAAGGACTTTTTTTAAAAAAATTTTGTTCATAAATTATTCGGTAAAGTTCCATTATCTTTCATATATTAACACACTTGATTCTAATATATCTAGTAAAATTAGTATTATAAAATTTTTTTTTTTTTGCTGATAAATGATTAATTTTTTTTTTAACAACTATTGCAAAATATCAATCAATTTATTGAATTAAAATATTGATGAGTAATTTATTATATACTATCTAAAGATATGTTCTCCAATTACATAATATACTTCTTTTCTAATCACTAAAAAATTAATGGCTATCAAAAAGGAAAATTAAATTATTATTAAATAAATTAAATCATGTGTGGATAATTCTTATTTACTGTGTTTGCACTTTATAAGGGTTTTGTTTAAAAAAATTATTTTTTAAAAACAGGAAAGTATATTAAAAATTAATAACATACGCTGCTGTATATGCATGCAATGGAATAATATATTGATTCGTCATTTTTAAAAATATCCTCAGCAATGTTCAATTACACTACATTAAATTGATTATATATATATTGTCATAATTATAGTACTCCCAAGAAATAGTGATACGGATAAACATTGTTATTAATTTTTTCTTTATTATTCGATGGAATAATAAATTATCAAACCTAATAGTATTTATACTAATATTATTATTAGTATATGCTACTATTAATACAACAATTATTATTATGTGTAATAATAATAATAATAATAATAATAATAATAAAAATAATACTAATAATGATATATAAAATATTAATAAAATAGTTGAAATACTTATTAGAAAATTTCATTTAAAAACTTAAGTAAATACCTTTACTTCATATGTCGTGTTTCGTGCAAGAATTATGACTGCATTTTTTTCTTTTATTCTTTTTACACAAACTCTAATGCCGTGTAATTTTATGGTTTGAAATATCAATATATATAGTATATTTCATTTTATAGAGTAATGAAAGAAGGTAATCATTCTCATGGTCGAATAGAAATTCGCCTCGTAGTATATTCAATGGCATTAACTTTGGGGCTTTACTTAGGTCTCTAAACAAAATTTTCTTTTTTCTAGGGGGGTCATAAAATTCTCTTCCCTTGAAGTTCATCCTTATGGATAGACATTGTATGTTTGCGGAACAAAGTACAGTGCTTTCTTTAACTGTTACATTATAAAATATATATATATATATATATATATACAAGAACGTGGTTTCAAAATAGGGAGAATAAGATGCAGACTAGCGTCTGCTTTATTTTAAAAAATTGATGACACGTTGAGGAGACAATTTCTGCAGTAATAAATTCTTTCTTCCCCTCAAATTATTCACGCATGATGAATAATAAATTATCCACGCAGATATTGTATATAGGGAAGGGTTAGAAATAAAAATCGCATGATTCTACACTTGTGTTGTGTTGTGCTTGTGAAAATATTGTTTCACTTTATTATTTCATTCTATTATGCAAGAAAGCTAGAAATTTGGTTTATCTCGATACACTTGGAAAAGTTTTGCGCCTGTGTATTTATAAAAAAAAGTATAGAGTATATGCAGTAAAGTATTAATGTGTTATTTTTTAACGTTTTGACGAAATGTTTTACAATTTCTAGAAAGAAGTGCATTAAATTTGATGGATTTTTTATGATTACTGAAAAGAGCGTCTTCTATAATCTTGAAAATCATCAAACTTTTAATAGAACACTAAAGTTTACTAATAATTTTATATTGTTGTTTTTTATTTCTTCGAAGGATGTAAAAATTTTCAAAATTTGATAAGACATTTTCTCTAATGGAAAGTAACACTGATGATGGTTGTAGTATTGATTCAGGGAAAGTTGAATTGGTCAGGGAAAAGTCAGGGATTTTTAGTAAAAATACTGGAAAAAATTAAATTTTTTAAATTCATAAGAAAACTCGGAATTTTAATTTTTTTTGTATTACTCATAAACTATGAAATTACTACGAATTCTAATACAAAACCTTCAATTTTTTCTATTTCTCCCAATAATTTCTTTTAAAATAACTTAATTCATGAAGACAAGCTGTCACAAAATTATTACTTATAAATTATTTAATGAATAATTTTATTTAAATATATCTAAATTAATTGAATTTTACAAGAATTGCGTTTACAATTTTCAAAAAGTTTAATACTTCAAATTCTGAAATTAGTTACATTTTTTAATATATATTTCAATAATTATTAAGAATAATAGATTTATAGAAGAATTTTAATTAAAAATTACTCAAAAATAATTGAATTTTGGAAAAGCTACAAATAATTGGAGAAATTCAATTATTTTAAAAAGTAATAAAATTCTCATCACAAAATTCAATTATGTTCAAATTTTTTTTAAATATCTCGTCAAATTTTTCTATTATTTTTAAAAATAATAAAAATTTCACAGTAATTCAATTTTATTTACAATTTTTTATAAATTTCTTCTCAATAATTCAATTATTTTCATAAACAAAATTTTTCACATGCGGATTCAATAATTTTTATAAATAATAAAACTCGTCGCAGAATTTCAAATATTTTTAAATACAATTTATTTTAATTTCAATTTTGTTGAAATTAGTTGAATTTTTAATATGTATTTAATATTATTTCTAAAATTTTTACGCAATTCTTTGAAAGAAATCAATTATCTTGATAAATATCAAAATTCTTCCCAGAAATTCAATTGTTTTCAAGAATTTTAATAAAATTCTTTGCAAAATTTAATTATTTTCATAAATGACAATATTAATCACGAGAATAAAATTACTTTCAAGAGGAATAAAATTCTTTTCAGAAATTCAATTATATTTTCAAAAATTCAAAAAAAATTCTCGTCATGATTATAATTATCTTTATAAACAGCAAAGTTCTTCGCTGAAATTCAATTATTTAAAAAAAATTTAATAAAATTCTACGCAAACATTCAATTATTTTCATAAATAATAAAAATTTCTCTGAATTTCAATTATTTACAAATTTTTTATAAATTTCTTCGCAATAATTCAATTATTTTTATAAATAATAAAATTTTTCTCGGGAATTTAATTATTTTCATAAATAATAAAATTCCTCGAAAAAAGTAATTATTCATAAATATTTTATTAAAATTCGTTAGAAGAATTCAATTACTTAAAAATTTGTTGATGAAATTCTTTATGAGAATTCAATTTTAACAAACATTCAATTATTCAATAAATAAAATAAATTATTTTATTTTGAATTTAAATAATTGAATTTTCTAATAAAAGTTAATTTAAAAATGAATTTCCAAATAATCGATTTATTATTTATGAAAATAATAATTGAATTCTTGCAACGAATTTTATTACATATTTTTCAAATAATTGAATTTTTTTGAGAAATCTTACTACTTGTAAAAATAATTGAATTCTTGTGAAGGATTTTATTAAGATTTTTCTAAATAATTAAATTTTTTTAAAATTTCATGGTAATTTCATGTTTTACAATAAAATTTTGATAATTTGTTAATTTTTATAGGTTTGAATTAAAAATTGTTTTAAATCTTAATTCCTATGGAAAAATAATAATGATTAAATATTTATTTTATAAAATTATTGATGTTTTTGAATAATTTTACAAAACTAAAGAAATTTGTAAATAAATATAATAGAACATTTTCTTGAGTATCTAATAATTTTTAGAGTGAATCAGAATATTCTTTAGGGTCAGGGAAAAAGTCAAAATTTTGTCTGGAAATCAGGGAAAAACAAAATTAAATATTTGTGTCAACCCTGTGATTATTGGCTACTAGGATAATTTTACGTGTATGCTTTAAAGATGTTCGAATAAAAATTGCAACTGGAGCCATCAACATATTTTTCACCCGTTTCCGGAAATTTTAATATGGAGTACAGAATTTTAAATACAATGTAGATTCTTTGACATTTAGCATAAATTCTTCAACAATTTTTTCTAGTTTCTTTAGTGCTTTAAAGATGTTCGAATAAAAAATACAACAAATATTTTTAATCCGTTTCTACAATATTGTTTCTATATTTCTGTACAGAAAAGAAAAAATTGCATCAGAATTAAAGAAATTAATGTGATATTGATATGATTCCAGATGGGGCAACTTTGATATTTATTGTATTTACAATATCTTGTCCGGAAGTATTAATATAGATTAAAGATCTTATAGATTTGTGTAAATTCCTCAAAAATTATTTTCGTTTCTTTGTAATATTCTTAAAGAAGTTCAAATAAAAATTAATTACACCCAGCTACACATTTCCACTTCGTTTCTAAGTTTATTCTATACATTTGTGTATGTACAAAAGGAAAAATTGCATCAGAATTAGAAAAATCATCTAGTGTTGATATTATATCCCATAGAGACTTCAATATTGCTTGAACTCACACCATCTTTACCGGAATAAGCAGTACGGAATTTTGTATAACAGTCTAAATTATTCAACTCTTTTTCTAGTTTCATTACTGCTTCAATCAAAGTTGAAAAATTCTTTAATTAAAGAAATATTTTAAAGGTTCACGTTATATTTTCGAGGAAGAATCTATTATATTGTCTGAGTACAACATCTTGTCGGAGAGAGGAGATAGAATTTTATACACATACTGTAAACATTTTTTGATACTTTTATCAGATTTTTCAATTTCAAATCCAGTTAATATATATATAAGGAAAAGGCATTTTAAGATGAAAGGTTTCGTATTTCAAGGCAACAAGTTTTGAAACTCATCGAATTTGAAAGTATCCCATAGTTTTCATGCTGAGAAGCGAAGGGTTAGAATCAAGTTGCGGGAGTCTCGATTCTCGAGTACTCTGTAGCACCTATGTACACGATTTCGTAATAAATATATGCTGGGATAAAATAGCTGGGGGAGAGGGTCGACCTTGCCCCGTAACTGGCTGACTGCTTGTTGCCAAGTTACTTTGTATATATAGTAAACCGAGCAACGTATGTCGAGTCTTTGACACACACACATTCCTCGCAAATTGTGTGTGCCTGTAATCACACATGTGTACAACTTTACGCATACATTGAACGTTCAAATGTATTCGACACAATACATGAATATTTTCATACACATGGTTGTGTTTCATTTGTGTAAGTTGGCTATACATGGTTATGTTCTGTTTGTATTAGAGATACACATGAATTCTTCATGTCGGTATATTGTGCTCTACACATAAATAGCATTTACATGTTGATGAGTTTAAATTCTGTATTGATGAACAAGTCTTAAGTTGCACATGCATGCGCTCATAGGTGTATAAGACTTTGATATAATGGGTTTTTATGAAAATATCTATTGTGCGTGTGTATTGGTTTGAAGAGGAACAACACATCTTGATCATTTTTTATCGTCGTCGAGACATCGGCAAATGCATATGTATTCGCAATGCAAGACTGTTACTGTTGAGCATGAGCGTAAATTATTCGAATGCGTGGGTGAGAACGATGGTCGAATGAAAAAGAGAGAGGGAGAGAGAGAGAGAAGCTGCTCCCGTTGCTGGAAACTGGACGATCTTCTTCTTTCTTTCTTCTTCAGCAAATCTCTGGAGCAGCGGGGCTCGATCGATCGTTCTCCCCAACGAATTCTCGCGCCTTGACATTTTGTCTCCTGACTCGGTGGGCTTCCGTTGTGAACTGAACTGCTCTACTCGGAGAACACTTATCGATCCTGCACACCGTGTAGATGCAAACGTTTCCATCGGAAAATGCACTGTTTCCAACACACGTTTATTTCTATAAATGTATACGTATATGTGTATGTACAGAAAAAGCTATAGTCATCGCGCTCTTGAAGCCAGCCAGACAATAGGAATGGTATGGCGTTTCCATTTCCACGATTCAATGAGAATTCGACTGGCTAATACTAGCGAGGTTGCGTAACGTAAAATGTTTCGCTCGTAATATAAAACATGTTGAAAATATCCTCGTCATTCTCAATCTTTACATATAGCATCAGGCGTTTTTTTTTCTTCTCTTTTTTTTCATGAAATAATATGATTTTCTTGCTCTGAAATTCTATTTAGAATCTTTTCTCTGTCTCCTCGATTTGACATTATTTTTTTCCTTCATCCACCTAAATTTGCTTTTCTTGAAAAATACGAAAACGAGAGAAGCTGTCAGACTGAATTCCCCACGATTATTACTTTGAATATTCCATCTTGCCGGTAAAACTGACATCTTTGAAGTTTAAATGAAAACGTCATCTTATGTGCTATGAAAACTATTTAAATTCTCACAAATCATTTCTCATTTAAGATTTTCTACTTGTTTTTTGGTTCTCCTTTTTCGTCTTTTCAAAAAATATATAGTTTTCTCCGTTCGTAAAAAGACGCATTTGTTTTTTTCAGAACACCTTGCAATGCGAGATATTTAGGTCAAAAAAATTTTTCACTCTAAACTTAATCCTATTACTGCAAAAAGTGCATCTTATTATAAAGGCACTTTATGTAACTTTGTTTTTTGTATTAAATTTTAGATGTTTCGTAAAAGTTAAGAAATGCAGTTGAAAAAGTGTTAGTTTCAGATGCTTTTAGCAAACGGAATGAACTAAAATTGCTTGTTGGAAATTTGATTATTATTTGGTATTTACAATGTGTTATTGTGTAATTCCTGCGTGACCGTTTAATATTTTATGAATATTTGTTTAGTGTGATTGTCGCAAGACAAACTCGTTTAACACTTTTAAAATGCGTTACAAAAGCGTGGCAATTAACACCACTTATGAAGGAATGCACAATTTGTCATCAACACATATATATTCACGGGGCTCCAGTATTTGGTTCACGGTGAGTGAACGAGTATGTTAAAATTTAAATAACTTTGGATGCAATAGGGCGAAAGAGTATACGGATTAATATAGAGGAAGTATCTTCCATTTCTTCATTCAAAAATTTTTAATAAAATATGGCAAAACTAGAACTACTCTGCACATCTTTTTTCAATTGTCTTATTAATAGTAAGGTTCAACAGTATCTTATTGTGAATATTATTGTTTAACATCTTATTAATATTGTTACTTAATATCATCTTATTAATATTATTGTTTATATCGTTTCTGTTGTTCTTTGCCATTGTCTATCAGGTTCGTGTTTTTATGTCCATCTGCGGATGTAGAGTATATACGTTAAACTCAATTTGCATCTAAATTTGTCATCTAAATAGAAGAATCCGTTTGAAATCAAATTGGAATTGTAAAAGTTTTATTATCCTATTTGAATAAAGCTGGGTGGGTTCTTTTTTTTAATCTTCATAAAATGTACTAGTTCCCGGTATAATAAAACTTGCGATTCATTCAACAAAAGTAAGTTTCAAGTTTAAAGAGTTTAGAGCCGAAGAATACACTTTTGAAAATGTATACATATATTGCATAACTATAAATTTTTAAAAAGAGAATATAGTTTCAGCTATAGAAATAAATTTTTTTTACATTTTTTTTGTTGTTGCTTTTATTAACATACATTTTTAATCAATTTTTTTCTGCAATTATGTGTAGATGATTAGAAAAAGTTGTCGGTGCTGTGAAATTCTGTTGAAAAAATATTTCCGGTTGTCTGCATGTATTAGAAAATGTTGTGCATTTTAAAATGTCTAGATTACTTGACATTGCACAGACTAATTGTATCTAGAGAAATGTTTTTTAAACCAATTTATTAACGTCTGCGTTATTTCATCTTCATGATCATCATTATTTTTGTTACTAGTTCACTTCATTCAAGTCGCAATTTGCATTCAATGCTATTAACTATACTTTAGTCAATTATGAACATTGTCAAGGTTATAGAACTATACTTTACATATAGATATTCATAGATAGTACATTTTTCTTTAACGAAGTGGATGTGGTTTTTATGACTAGACTCAAGGTTGCTCCACCTCAATAGATAGACCTCAACTGACCTAAACTAAGGTCTCATAAAAAGTTGGTCAGCAACTTTTTATTACAATGTCGTGAGAGAATCTTTTTCATTAAATAGTAAATAAATGCTTGTTGTTCAAATAGTCATATTTTCAGAATTTTTTTACTATTTTAAAAAATATTTTATAAATTGAAAATGTTGTTTAATTGTACGGCTGTCATAGATCATGTATATCATTGCATATAATTATTTTCTCATCTATTTCGACTATCTTGAAAAGCAGCAACTTTGTAATTATAGTCGTGACTATATTACCTGCGAGTTTTAATTTTGACCTTATTTTGAAACTTAAAGTTCTAGTTTGCGCAAGCTTTGAAGTAGGCTCTCAATGAATGAACTTTGTTGTTTAGAGATTTAAACACAAAAAGGACATTAGGTTTTTTGCAAAGGAGTTAGAAGTCTGTAAGTACATTTTTTGTTGGCTTTCAGGAATGGGAAAAATAATTTACTGAATTCTCCAACTTGGATCTATAAGGAAACTTTCCTGCCCAATTTTCTTGGTCGTATTTTAGGAAGTTGTAAACTTTGCTCCTGGATAATTTTTATCTCTAAAAGTTTAATTTCTTCTTTGTATTAAAAGAAGTTTCAAAAATTTTTTTTTGAATATAGAATAGGGAATAATAGATAAGGAAAAATTGGAATTTGAGATTCTCGGATTTTTGAAGGAGTTTGAAGAACATGTATAGAAAGCAATCCTGCCCTACTGAAGTAAAGTTTCAAGGATCTGATTCAGTTTCTTTGATTCGGCTTTAGCCTGGAGATGTTCATCTCTCTTCCATAGGAGCAATTTACATTCAAAGAAATGAAATAGAAAAGAGGGGAAAAAGGAAAGGCTGGAAAGATATTATCGTGTGCTGGGAATCTGACAGAGTTGCCAATTTTGGTCGGTTGAAATTGGAATCTGCGATAAATGACTCGCGACAATATTCTCTCCTGGCTTTTTTCTCTCTCTCTTGAAAATATCACCGACGCTGGATGAGGTAATGATATGAAGCTCGTTTTGGAGCACTCTGACGCTAAAGCTAATTGACAGTGGAGTAGCTCGCGGTCTGAATAGAGATGGAAGCTGCGCTTTCGAGAAAGATAAATGCTCCGATGACATGGACAACTGGTGAACTGGTGGTGGGAGAGAGTGGTATTATAGAAGGTAGAGTAGAGATCTGCGAAAGAGAGAACAGGTGGAAGGGAGATGGAGAACTAGAAAACTAAGCGAAGAGAGAAGGATAGTCTGAAACCAACTGAAGTGAGAAGGAGATATTTTGGTTGAAAAGAGAAAGGAATAGAAGACAGGAAAGGGAAAGAGACACTTTATAGACGAGAGTTGGAGTTATGGTGAATTCAGTTGGTGTAAGAGAGTACACTGTTTGGTAATGGTATCAAAAGGGAGTAAGGGGAGTACGGAAGCATCGAGGTAGAAGGGCAGACGCGCGCCAGAGGGAACAGCGCTCACCGACTAGTTCTGCCTGCTATGGCACCCATATATGTGTACACGTGTATACGTATATACTGTCGACAGATCAATAATTCTCGATACCTCTTCCTTCCTTACAGGATTCAAAATACTACCCCAATGTTATTCTCGAGGAACTTGGGGTTGGCGGGAATTTTCAAACGTTTTATGGTTCTTGGTTACGGAAGAATCGATTTTTCCTCTCCTCTTCTCTTCTTTTTTTGTAAGGGGACAGAAGCTCTTTTATTCTAAAGAGTTTCCCTCGGCAAATCTTTTTTTTGGGCGAGAGAGAACACCTTGAGGGGTTGGAATCTTGAATAAAAAGGAGAGCAAAACCAGAGAAGAGGAGTCGACTTCAGCATCAAAGAGATGTCGATTCAGTACATAGCATGGAACGTAAAACGTAGATGAATGAGGATCGAAAGTACGCACGAACGTGAATGTAGCCTCCTCTCCATTACACACTCTCAAGCTTGCTCCTCAAGAGAAGGGGAGGTTGAAAAATAGAAAGCCAGGAGACATATTTTCAATTATCAAAAGATAGCTGATTGTCGGGGGTTAGTTTTCTATTTCAGAGTTTTTTCCTTTCAAAACACTTAATTAGTTTGATAGATTTCGATCTTTTTTAGAGTTGTTTTTATACTTCTTTATCCACATTCCCTAGTAATAAATCTAATTTTTATGCCTTTATAAATATCAATCGATACATTGAACCTAAATGTTCCTAACCAAATTGCAATGGGGCAGACATTGTCTGGTACAAATGGACCGAAAGCCAATCAAAACCAATAAACATTACTGGGAAATTGAAAACCAGACGTGATATATTTTTTCCATGTTTGACTTCCGCAAACTGCTCTAATTGGTTTTCTACTAAATGAACTCAATTGTGACATTGTGGAAATGATGTAGTGGTAATTTGAACAGTTATTAATTAAAAAGAGCATAGGATTTATGTGAAAGTTACTCATAAATTACGGATGAAAGCAGAAAATTTTTGTTGACAAAATGAAGTATTATGTGTGTTTGTAAAGGACAAAAGTTTGAAAAGGATCGAGCATTATCCCTATTATAGATGCTTTACCTATGTACATTATCCTTTTAGCACTATACTGAATTTTAACCTTTTATTTGTACAAATCTCTGTTTCAAACTTGATTGTATCCCAAAGCACTCATAATGAGGTTCTCACAAATCCCTATCACTCGTCTACTAATGACAGTATTTGTCGATAAAGCTCGTTATCGTCCGAAGAGGGTTAAACCGAAAATGATCTTGACAATAAATTATCGTGTTTTCCAAGTGAAAACACAAAGATTTTCTTCTTTGACATTGTAATAATACAGGCTAATAATAACAACGTTGTTTAAAAGTCAAGTTTCTCCATAATTTTAAAATAGAAAAAGAATTCTTGGCAATAAATTAACTTGTCGTCAGCAAGTGAAAACAAAGATTCTTTTCTTATTTGACAGAAGAGTGACTCTGGTGTTTAAAAAGTAACCGTAATGTATAAATTTTTCTACTTTAATATGAAAAATATTTTATGTGTTAAATTTGATCCTGAGGAAAACAAAAATTTGTTCAGATTAGTACAGATTATTTGAGGTAATATAATAGTTTTGTTTTGAATTAGGAGATTTTTGGTTGAGATTAGGAACTAAAAAAAATGCACGAAAGCCTTCGTGGAAGAGCCTTTAGGAGCAAACTTTACTAAAGCGACACTATCACTTCTTTATCACATAAGTGATAGCGCCCTATTTTAAAACACTTGCCTGAATTGACAACACAAAATAGGAGTGGGTGTTGTAACAGAGTTTAAAACTGTTTTCAAGTTAATGGTTATAGTTGCAATAACATGAGCAACAAACTACATATAATAAAAATGTTTTCTTCTAACAAACAGTAATTTTATAGATAAAAGTATAAAGACCGTAAATTATATATTATTCTGTTCATCATGTCTAAAGATGTACGATTTTTGGAACAAGTTCAATAGATTTTATTATATTGCGCAAATAGTTCCGGTCAAAAGTTGGCCCACAATTTTGTTGTTATATTATAAAAGAATTTCTGTATAATATATACAAAAAAAAATTTCTAAAAATCTTTTTTTCCAGCAAAAAGTTAAAGACGCAATTGAAAATATTTCATTCGAAACATTTGAGAATTTTTATAAAAAAATTAACGTGCGTAATATGATGTCTGGATGAATGTATGAATCATTGAAATTAATAGAATGAAATAATAATGTTTGCGTGGAACAATCTTTTAATTGTTTTATAACGTATACATTACAATAAGTATAACAAGGGGCATTGGCATCGAATTTTTTAAAATAGACAAGAGCTTCGTATTCTTTTTTAATAACTGTAACTCGTTGACTTTCACCATCGCCTTTGGGTTATTCTTCTAGCTTGGGTGACTTGGGAAATTGCAGACTTAACGTTGCATGTGGCCTAACAAACAATGGCCAAAACAAAACATTTTAAAATATTGTTTACTCTACAATTATTCCTGCAACTATTCTCTCATTCAGTTTTCAATTTATTTTTCTTGGAATTTTCTATGATGTTGTTGAGATATATAATTTTCTTTTTCCCTTTTAAAAGTTATAAAATAATATTTTTGCATAAAAATATGTTCATTTTTTATTTATGCAAATTTTTGTGTATTTATGTTTTTATTGTAGGTACATTATAAATATTTATTTCAACAATAATATGAAAAATTCTTGAATTGTTTTTAAAAATTTCCAAATTATTATTACAATAAAAATTTATTTTTATTGCAGTAAACTTTAATAACATTTTTATTTACTTTTTTATTATTACTCTCTAAATTTAATTTAGTTAACAATAACTGATTTTATGGCAAAAAGTTAATCACTAATTTTAATTATATAATAATTTTGCTAATTATTTCGTTAAAAAAAGCGAATCATTAGTTTTTTGGTTATATTTCAGGTGTTTTTTTGTTATGCAAAAACAACCGAAACCTTTTTAGTATAACTGCTTCAAGTAGTCAAAATTTTTAAAATTATTTTACTAAAAAACCATTATTTTTTACTGAAAAATAAATGATCTAAGACAAATAATTTTTTTCTAGGAAAATTTAATTTTTCTTAACAAAAATTAATTTTTATTTCTAAAAAATAGTTCTTTTAGCAAAAGAATTCAGTTTTCTTTAATAAAATAATTTTTTACTAAACATATTAACATTTATTTAAAAAATTAATTGTTTTACTAACAAAATTAATTCTTACTAAACAAATAATTCTTTTAACAAAAAAAATAATTTTTTTTATTAAAAATATTAACATTTATTTAAAAAAGTAATCGTTTTGCTAAAAAGAAATATGTTTTTAAATAAAAATTAAATCTCTTTAGTAAAAAAAATTAATTTTTTTAACAAAAATTGAATTTCTTTACTAAACAAATTTTTTTTATACAAATTAAATTTTGGTCGTAAAAAAATATTTTTTATTACCTACCAATTAATTTTTCACTGAAATAATTATTTCTCTTTATAAGAATTAATTTTTTACTCAATAAAAATTTTTCTAAATGAAAATTAATTATTTTTTTTTTACTTTAAATTCGGGATCATCCATAAATAACGTTACACTGATTTTCGGGTTTTTTTACCCCCTCCCCCCCTTCGTTGCATTTGGTAGCAAATTACCAACACCCCCCCCTAAATATAACGTTGCAAAAATGACTTATACCCCCAAAAATAAGATTTATATTATTTTTCTGGATTAATGAAGTAATTTTTCTTATTTCTCATATTATTATTATTTATTAAAATTACCTCTGATAATGATTTACACAACAATAATAATTTATAATAATATTAAGAAACATTTTGCAACGTTACGTTTCAAAATCACCCACCTCCCCCCTTGTTGCAATCAGTTGCATTTTTCAACCCCCCCCCCCCTTCCCCTAATCGTGTAACGTTATTTATGGATGCTCCCTTACTTGTTTTTTTATAAATTGCTGGAACTTTAACTATATTTTAAAATCTGAACGTCTCAAAAAAATATTCTCAAATATTAGGTTTTAAATCAGTATTTTTGATTACGATCCACAATTTTTAACGTTCAAATGAACGAAATACTTTTTATTAACAATATTTTCATAAATTACTGAATGCAATAAAAATTAAAAACTTAAATTTTATATGGATTAAACTTAATAGGATTATTTTTGATTATTAATTTTAAATAATATTTATTACTTTAATTGTTTAGTAATAAAAATTATTGTTATTATTTCTTTATTTTTATTTTACTTTTGTTGTTATTATCATTAGTATTATTATTATTTTTATGTTAATATCAGATGAAATGATCAGAGTCGAGTTATCATCGGATTTAATTAATTTAAAATTAATTTAAAGTTCAAAAGTGGAATTGTTGAGGAATTTATGAAAAATACGAATAATCTAGGGGCCCTGCACTCAATTGATGCACCCCTGGACACTCGTGCATCGTCGCTCATTCCCGTGCGAAAGGGGAGGCGGATTGCTCGCCAGAATAGCTACAATAGCGCGAGTACGCGTTGCTGTTTCAGCGCTAACAAAATAGCTCCGTGCGTTAGACTGTTCTTCGGGCACGAAGTGTAAGTTGTGATTTTTTTTTTTCAATGAAATATAAAACTCCCAGAAATGTTTACATTTATCATATGGAAAAGTGAATATTGAATATTCGTGTAAACGATTAATGTCCCGACAATACTCGATACACTAGTATGTGGGTGTCCCGAGAGGTATAGAGGAGTGCTGAGTGTTGAGAGATCCGACGGTAGTGTTACTTGATTTTTCCAAAGTTCATTATCTAACCTTTTTTTGTGTGTGCCTATAACAGTGTTGACGACAATGACGAATTAATAATGTCAGAGAATTGAGAGATTTTGTGAGGAGGGCGGGGTTTTCTCATTCATTTGGATATTATATTTCTCATTTGACGTGGTTTTAGTTTTTGGAAAGTTGTAGGCTGCCTTACCGAGCGTCGTCTCGAGTGTATATCGTGTATATTGTAGCTTTCGTGAAAGAGAGAACGAGATGGTGAGTTGAGTGAGAGAGGCAGAAAAAAAGTCGAAACACGACAAGAGGGTAATACCGTCCTTTCCTCGTGTTTTTCGCGCCTCAGAATTGTTGGCTGACCTTTCGGAACGTGTCGAGGGTGAAGGGGAGCGCCACTCCGCAAGGAATTCGTGTTTTCGCTGTCGAAATAGCACAACCTATACTGACGATTGAATAGATACTTTGTGTTTTTAGAGATTTTTTTTCTTTTTTTAGGGGATCTCTCTCTTCTATTATAACCTCTATTACGTTTCGCGAGGTGTCTCCCCCCCTCCCCTTTTTCCCTATCTCTTGCAGTGCAAAGTGGAAAAATGTTTTTTCCCCGAGTCATTTCGGAGCAAGTACCGTTTGGAGTTACAAAATTTCCGCGTTACGTTTCTTGAAGTCAGTGCCTAGGCTTTCTGCTCTAATAATGATCACTTCCGGTTAAGTATTGCTGTGCAGGTTATTTTACTTGAAACTTACTACCTGTGGTTTTCTCTATTTGAAAAAAAAGAATAATAGTTGGATTAAATTTTGATTTGTTGCGTCAAAAGTTTGCGAATTATATTTATTTTTCCAGAGTTTTTATGAAACACTTGAGGTCTTTTTATAAAGTGATTATTATTCAAGTGCATATTTGTACGTTTTGAATAAATGTAAATCATAATAGGTCAAAAGTTTGTTATGATGTTAGTTTTACTGTTGCAGCATTAAAAGTGAACTTAATCGATTATAATATGGAGTTTAGATAGTTATAGACTCTTGTGAAATAATAATAAGTTTGTGTGATATATCGTCCTTCGTTGCATATATTTTCATTATTTCAAATATTGATATTTTGACAAAAAAAAATTGTCTTATTTTACGAGCAAGTTTTTCCTTCTCTAAAGTGTTTTAAACTCTTTTTATTTGCTTTCACTACAATTACGTGAGTTTTTATTGAAATATTTACATTTCTATTTGTAATATTTATAATATTACTTTAGATTCAATGCATTTAAATTGTAACTAAAATTTATAAAAATTATATATTTTTATATTTATTTGTATTTAAAGTATTCATTTTTTATTTCTGTTTAATTTTTATTTGTATTTATTTTTGTTTGTATTAATTTTGGCCTGTTTTCTATTTTCATGTTCACTCTTTATTTTTTAATTTTACAAATTATTTTCATGTCGAAACGTTAGGAAAGTTGCAATTTAGTTCGTAATCAAATTGAACGGTGAAATAATTACAAAAGCTACATTATAATAATAATTGAATTTCATATCTTTAATTAAATAAATACGTTACGGAAAGAATAGAATAAAGTAATAAAACAATTTTTTTAGTAACTTGGATAAGTTTCGCAAATACCATAATCTCAAATAGGTGTTGATTAGATAGGAAATTATCATTAAATTAAAAAAGAAACCGAAGAAAGTATCACTTTGCGTTAGCTTCCATTTTTACATATGTTAAATATAAAATTTTATTAGATTACAAATTTTTTTTTAAATTATCAATAATATGAAATTTTATGACAAAGCAAAAATATTTTTAATTAATCGATAATTTAGAAATTAATTTAATCTCCAACTTAAATCTTTTGCAGTGAAAGTAATTAAAATTTTTTATGTTTGGCAACATTGGATCTGCGACCTTGTCCGAATAATGAAGGGTGTTTTTTTATAAAGCTTTTTTCTTCTCGCGACATTCATTAATGAGTTAATTAATGATTTTATCTGCTTCTACAATATTGTATGGAAAATTATTTCCTTTATTATCAATTCTTTTTTGTCATTGTATCTATTTTGAAATTGAATTTTCAATCGTGAATATTGCATTTCTTTTTTCTTGAATCTTTAGTTTCCAATTTGTAGAAAGTTAGAGTCGTATATTTATTTTGGATGCAAATAAATTGACAGTTTTATGTGGATCTAAGGAAACCTTGTAATTCTATAAATCTTGTTTGTTTTGTAGGATTTAAAAAAGAAAAAAATGGTAACAGTAAAGAAGGGGTGGAAGTTAGTATTATTGAATTAAATGGAAAATTTCTGCTAATACAAATTGACGTTGGAATGGTATTTAAAAATATTTTTTTTTCCTTTTGCAATGCCAAAAACTAAATGAAGATTTATATTTTTGTTGTCTCCTACTTCGACATTCTCTGTCATCCACTATTTATAGTTACGTAAATATTAAAGTACAACGAACGAGAGTTAAAAAAAAATTCTTCTTTCTTTCTTTGCTGATTTAAAAAATTTTTAATATGCTGAAAAAGTATAAAAGGAGATGTTGATGATAATAATGTGCAAAAGAAAAAAAAACCTGCACACTAAATATGGAATATCGGCGAATGTTAATGACTTAATATGGCTGGACTTCCTTGAATCACTTTATTGTTGCCTTCATTTAAATAACAATGTAACTTTGAGTAGCTTAAATTACCCCCTTTACATCGTCATATGAATTATTAGAATTAACAACAAGTTTTGTCGTGAAATTCCTTCATTTACACGTAATTGAATTATTGTCACGGAAGCGATTTTTGATTAGATTATGTAGTTTTTTCTGAATTCCATTTGAAATTTTTTATTGTGGAATTAAAATTTATTTTTTTCATTGCAGATCTCTACTGGCATGGAGCTAGGAGCGCACTGATAGTGATAGTCTACGAGGTAAATATACTTCTTTAATTTGAGACACTTTTCTTAGTCTTCTTCGAAACATAACGAATTTAAAAAAAGAAAATATTTTTATTTAAAATAATAATGCTGTCAAAGTTCTGAAAAAGAATTTTTTTAAAAATTTATTTATAATGTTTCAATTCGAAATGTATAATTTCTTATCAATTTTTGTGTTGTATTTTTTGAAAATATTTAAACATTGTAACTTCGTTTACAGAGTGGCCACATGTCAGTAAATGTTAGGAAAAAAATTTGTTGTCAGGGAAATTTAGAAGATTGAGATTTTTTTCGACTTATTTTCAAAAATTACGACTTTTTAAAATTTTGTTCAAAATATTGCAATAATTTTTAGTATAAAATGCAACTTATTTCGATATTTATACATATGTAGTGTAAAAAATAACTATAGACAAATCTTCAAAAATTATTTTTTAATAATTTTTCTAATTAAATTGTTAAAATTTACAATTAAAAGAGCTTCAATATTTGAAATTTTGTAAAATTTAATTGAAAATAATTGATTTTTTTCAAAGTGTTTTGTAGAAATTTTTGAAAATCAACTTTTGAAGAATTTTAATTGCAAATTTAAAAAATCATTGATTTCTCAAAAATTGTAATGAAAAATCTTCAAGTGTAAATTTAAAAATGATAATTAATGAAAATTAACTACTAAAAATTCTATTAAAATATTTTTGAAAAAAATAATTCTTAGAATTTTTGCATTCTATTTTTTTTAAAATTCAATTATTTTCAATATTTTCAAATACAAATTTCCAAAAATTCAAATACGTACAAAAAATAATGACATTAAAATTTTTTACAATTATTTTTAACATATTAACAACATAACAATCATGTTCAAAATTTTAAATCAAAATTCTTCAAAAAATTAGTTTTTTTTTAAATTATAAAAAAAATCTTTTAAGAAATTCAATTGTTTTCGAAAAATTACATTACAATATTTAAAAAAAAACTTTTTCTTTTAATTTTTTTATCTTAATTTTTTCAGATTCAATTAACTTCGAACAAAGTAATTTAAAATTTTTTTAAATTTACTTTTTTAGATTTATTAAAATTTTAGAAAAATCACGTTTATATTAATAATTAAAATTCTTCAAATATTCAATTATTTTTTTAATAGAATTTACCAAATTTCAATTGTTTGGAAATTTTTCAATTGTATATAATTGGAAACTACTTTTTAAAAAATTAATTTTAAGAATTTCTTTATTATAAATTTTTGAAAATTAATTAATAACTTTAAAAAAAACATGGTCAGTTACAATTATTATAAAAAATTGAATTTTTGTATTTAAGTAATAAAAAATTTTCTTGAAAAATCTGTAAACGTAAATTTTAAAATGAAAATTAATGAAAATTATCTTCTAATTTTTTAAAATTTAGTATTTTTATTATTTTCAATTACATATTTCTGAAAATTCAAATACATACAAAAAATAATAACATTTTAGAATTATTTTCAACATTTTGGAGAAAAAAATCATATTCAAAATATTTCGTTCAAATTCAACAAAAAAATTAATTAGTTTTTTTTTTGAATAATACAAAAAATCTTTGAAGAAATTCAATTGTTTTCGAAAAATTACATTAAAATATTTTTAAAAATTACTTAATTCTTAGAATTTTTTTTATCATTATCATAAGATTTAATTATCTTCGAATAAAGCAAATAAAAATTCACCTTTTTTAGGCTTATTAAAATTTCGGAGAAATTATGGTCACATTTATAATTAAAATTCTTCAAATAATTGATTATTTTTTGAAAATATTATACCTTTTAGCTTAAGAAAAAAACATGGACAGTTACAATTATTATATTGAATTTTCGTATTAGAATAATATTTAATTCACGAAGAACTTTCGGAAAATTATTTATAAAATAATTGATTTAGAGACGAAGTTTTTTTGAAAATTATAGAAAATAATGAAAATAATTGAATTCAGGAAGGGTTATAATTATAATTTTTCGAAATTATTAAATTTTATAAATTTTACTCATTTTCCGGAAACTTTCATATTTTCCTGTGTAAAGAATTTTCTCAAAAGAAATAATTTTAATGTCAGTAAAATGTCAAGGAAATTGATGAACTGACACTTGTAACCACCCTATGGTTTTATAGCGTTCTAAACTTTAGAAAAAAAAATTTTTTTCAATTGTTTGCAGACTTAATTAAAATTTACAAAATTGACTAGAAATATTGTGTAAAGAAAATAAAATTAATTTCGTTTTTTCTTTAACAGATCTTGGTTTCTATGCATTGCCTGCCAAAGAAGAACTGAGCCCAATGTTTCCACACAATTCTAGTTCACATGAGATTTCTACCGAAACAAATGCCTTCGTACAAAATTCCAAGGTAAACAAGACTATTCTTATTATTCTTTGATAAAACTTTATGTACTAAATAATCTACAGTCCGATTCACTTGTTGATATATAAATTATTGTTTTCTGGCCATATTATGCAACTAGAGACAATTATTTGTACCTTTATGAATTATTTGCTACTTTTACGATATTTGTTTAATTTTGTAAAGAAGTTTTTCTTTTTAAAATATATGAAGTGGAGTATTTAGTATTTTGTAAACAATATTTTTTAGGGAGATGTAGTAGTATTAGAGGGAAGCAGTCTGAGTGGGGTGGGGGAGGGGAACGGACCAGAGCACGCTAGGTACTGTGATATCAAATCCATAAACAGCAGCATGATGGCAGCACCTACCAGCCACCCCGAAGCTACCGCCGCCAATGACTTCTTAACCGTCCTGTCGAGCCATTCTGGTGAGTTTTTTTTCATTTTTTTTTTTCTACTACAACCTTAATTTCCATTCTATATTCTACTCTAATTTCAAGGTCGTTAATGGCCAGCTAAAGTGACTCTAGAATTAAAGCAAATTGAGATGACCTAATTAAATACAGAAGCTGAAGAGAATTACAAGTTCAGCTTCTCTGTCTGTGGAAAAAAGTAGTTTGTTTATGCACTTTAAAGTCGAAATTTTGATTTCTATTTTGTATTGAGCTTGACAATTTTTTAGTTCCCTGCCTATTTAAAATTATTTTTATTAAACATTTATTTATTATTTTAAGTTGTCTGAAGTTTCTGAAATTAGCGTCGACACTGGGCGAATGGAAATTGAAATTAGCGACATTTTTGTGTCTAAGAACTTCCAAATAACAATTTTCGGCGGTTAGTGTCGACATTAAAATCGTCCATTTTGATTTTGTAGAAACAATGCGAATTTCCTATGTACACTCTAAATCTGAATCTGTGAAAATTTCACTCATTTCAATTCAGTGGACGAGTTTTCTTTGATGAATCAGTGGAATTAAAGAAAACTGGTTCACTGAATTTAAATCAGTGAAATTTTAATTGATTCAAATTTAGAATGTAGGCAGAGAGTTAATTTTCCTTTTTCTTGGTCTTCTTATTTTGCTTTTGTAGATGTAAACAAAGAGTAGATTTTTATAGAAATGTTGATGAAATTTAAACCCCTGGCTTGTTTAAAATTTATAATTTGAATGCTTGTCCGAAGGGTTACCTACGGAACACTTGGTCGAGAATTAGTTACTTACAGTTACTGCACTTTTTTTAAATGTTAGGTTTCGCAATAAGAAGAAATATTTTTGCGCAGTGCAGCAAATTTTGTTAGTCGACAGTTTTTTTTTCCTGTCCCCTTAATTTGTAAATTAGCTGCTTGTGAGTCAGCGAATTTTCATGTACGGTATTCCTGTACGTAACACTTAAAGTAGACCTGTAATAAAAAAGCAATGACCGAATACCATAAGGAAACGATTTTCGTGTTTATAATTTAGATTACAGTTGAAAAAGCAGAGAATTTCCGTTTCTAAACTGAAACATCTGAACTTTAGACCAGCTTAAGTTTAAGTGTTAACATATTTTAATTAGCGTCGACATTAAGCGTCAAATAACGCCTTTTCAAAACAGAAAAGAAACAAAACTTAATTTTTTTGAAGACTTAGATTGCTAACATTAACGTCGAAGCTCAGCGTCGAAAAACGTTTTTTTTTTCGCAAAAATGAAAAGAATAAAATAATTATTTTCAAAAAATGTTTTTAAAAAATGCGGGGTTATCAGGGAAAAGTCAGGAAATTTTATTACAAGTACTGGAAAAAAGTTAAATTTTGAATTTTGGTCTAAAACCTTTGAAAATATTAAAAAAGAATTAATTCTTCTTAAATTTATTTTTGTTTGCCTTCTAAACTTCGAAATCACAAAAAAAACGTAAATTTTTTTATTTATGACAATATTTAAACTTTACAGAATATGAAATTGGATTTATTTAAAATAATTCAACTCCTAAAAAAACTATTGTAAAATTATTACTAATAAATTATTTAATGAATAATTATTCATAATATCAAAGAAAATTGAATTCTATAAGAGTTGCATTTTAAATTTTCACAAATTATTGAATTTAAAAAAGTTTCAAATTGAAATTTTAGAAAATTTAAATTTGTAATGAATTTAATTAGAAATTTTGTTGAAATTACCTAATCTTTTAAAAAATTTTAATTTGAGTTGTTTTGAAATTAGTTGATTTTCCTAATATATATTTAATTATTAAAAATAATTTATTTATAAAGAAAATTTTCTAAAAATTATTAAAAATAATTGATTTAGAGAAAAATGTTCTAAAAATTATTAAAAACAATTGATTTAGAGAAGAATTTTCTAAAGATTATTAAAAATAATTGAATTAGAGAAAAATTATCTAAAAATTGATAAAAACAATTGATTCAGAGAAGAATTTTAGTCAAAAGTTTTAAAAAAGAATTTTATTTTGAAAAGGTTTCAAATTAAAATCTTTGAAAATCTGTATTTTTAATACTTTTGGTTAACAATTCTGTAGAACAAATTTTTTTGAAATATTTCAATTCAAATTCATTTGAAATTAATTGAATTTTTTATTTTTTAATATATATTTAAAAATTTTCGAATTTTCGAATAATTGAAATATCATAAAATAAAATTGTAGAGAAATAAATTTCAAAATTAATTTAGAAGAACTTTCTTTATTCTTTGAATAATTGAATTTTCAAAGAACTTTGTCAAAAATTATTAAATATAAGTGACTTTAGAGAAGAATTTTATTTAAAAATTCTAGAAAATTGAATCGAAAAGATAAAAATAATTACAGTAGTAATTACAGTAGTAATTTTACAAATATAGAAATCTGCAATTGAGAAATAAAAATATTAGGATATCTTTTTGAGTATCTGGTAATTTTTAGAGTGAAGTAGAATATTTTTTAGGGTCAGAGAAAAATTTGTGTGGCAACCCTGAAGTGATTTGAACTTATATTTTACTACCGAAGTGAAATTAGTGACATTTTCATTTCTAAAAACCCTAAAAAATAGTTTCTGATGCTGAGTGTCGACGCTAACTTCGACTTTGTATCTAAGTACCTTGGAAAATAATTTAGTTTTTTAGGTGGATAAAAGAAGTAAAAGTAGTGACATTTTTTTCTCTAAAATCCCCGAGGTTAACTGCAGGGATTTTTTATTTTTATGTACAAGGATCGCCGTGATATCTTTTGTTTTTTTTAGTGAAATGGTATTCGGAGATTTATTAGAAGTAGGACAAAGAGTTTGGAGATTAGACTATATTAGAGTATTTTACTGGATTAGGAGTTATTGAAAAAAGTTGATTTTGTTTTTGTTTTGAAATTGCAGGTGAGTTCAGCTCAGCCAGCATCGGCGAGGCCCGCCAGTCAGTGGCGCCAGCAACCACAAAAAACCCAACAAATCACCTTCTAACCTATGATAATAATAATAAAGTAAATAACCACAACAACAATGCAGAACATAATCATCACAGAAAGCAAAACACACTGAGCTTGCTTGGTCAGCTGGGCAGCTCTGCCGATAACTCTAAGTCTACTTGTAAGCCGTTAAGTGATAATAAGGATAGCTTTAGAGATCTAAGCATTAGGGTACTAAAGATAAGTCTATATCTAAATGTTAGGAGGGGTGATGCGCGCTATCCCGCTGGGGTACCTAGCCTAGTTAGGATACCCAAGTCTGATTACCCCCAGCGGCTGCCGCATCTCGCTGACTCTGTCGACAATTACTCCTTACTAGGGTCCCGCCTTTGCACAGGCGACAACAATAACCTTAAGGCTAATCTTAGTTTCGTAAGTAATAATAACTCCAAGTCTGTGATATTGCTCAGCTCAACCAGTTACGGTGATTATTATCTTCTTCTCGACAAGAACAACAAAAACAACAAGAGCCTTGCCGAAGATTCTTACTTTATTGACGTCTTGGAAAGCACGAAATCACTAAACGGTAACCGCTCTCTGATTAGCGATCTCGCGCACATCCGACGATGCAGTCAACCAACAACAACAACAACAACAACAAGAAACACGGCAAAAAGTGTCTTTGAATTGCAATATTGTTCGAATGAAAGCACTACTCTCGAGACAAGATTGTTCCCCGCTTACGCTCAGAATTTCGCGGCGCATTCCGCCAGTTCTTCCATTACGCTTATCGTTTCCAAAAACGAAATCACCGACCACGCTCTGCAATCTTTCCTAGAGAGTCTCACACGAGTCCGAGAATCATCTACTTCTCCACTAGGGCACGTCACCGTGACCGAGCTGACGCAACGCATATGTGTTCCATTATTGATAGAATCTAAGCGTTATGATAACGACGTTGGTAATAATTATTGTAATAATAATGATGATGATGATGATGATAACAATAGCGTTAGGTGTATCGGTGAAGAAATGAATATTAGAAACAATAATCCAGATGTTATCCAAGACATTGTTAACGTCGCTGTGTGCTACAAGACTAGTTGTAAAATGACTACTAATGTTAGGACATTAGGGTCTCAAAATGATGGTATTAGCTGTACCGAAGCAACAATGTTTACTGTTGGTGCTCTTTCATTTCAGGATAACGATAAGTCTAACAAGCCTCTAAACGCTAGCTTTAAGAATGATAAGTATCAAGTGTCTACTAAGGTTGGTCATGAATCTAACTCTAATGTTAAGTCTGTATCTAAGTCTAGCGATAAGTCTGATATGTCTCGTACCATTCGGCACGACAAATACAATGACAAAGAGGAAAATTTACTGTCGGCCGTCAACATTCCTACATTGACTACCTGCGAGCCTACGATGACGCTTAATTGCCAATCAGCCACCGTCACATCCCAAACAATTGCTGTTTCTGTACCTGTTTCTCAAAATGAGAATTGCTCGAACGATGACGATGACGATGACGATGAAAAAATTTTGACAAATGTTGACAATGATGATAATAACAATATTGATACTAGATCGATATCAAAAATCGACAATGACAATTTGATTTCAAGAAACGAATCAAAAATGGACCTTTTATCACACGCACCCAATTCTCTTATCAAATCACATGACAAATCGAATAACGAATCATCTCAATTGATCAACTATATTCGCACCCTCATTCCAGCATATCAAAAAGCTTACCAAAACGACAAAAACAACTGTGAAATTGAACGTCAACGACTGAATGTTGCCTTGAATACTCTATTTAGCCGACCGTTGCGTAAATGTAACGAAATTCTTAAACCAATTATCGATTATAAACGACGATGGGGAATTCCCGTGATTTGCCGCTTAATTGGCGGCGGTGAGAGTTCATTGAATACGAGTGGAACTGCTAATTGGGGAACATCTCAAGCAACAACGCCGAATAATAACAATGCAACGCAATCGGGTTGGGGTGGAACGCCCGGCAATCCACCGGGCAACAGTGGACCGCCAAATAATTGGGGTGGAAACAATGTGAATCGACCTCAATCGATTACTGGCAATCCAAATCAAAATAATCAAGGCCCACCTGGCAATCAGAACAATCAGGGAAATGTTAATAAAACGAACAATGCAAATCCACCGCAAAACTCACAAACTGGACCGCCGACATCGCAATCGAACAACACGGTTCAAGGTGGTAATCAGAACAACGCCTCGTGGCCGCAAGGGAAACCGAATAATCCTGTTGGACCGGGACCGAATCAAACAACGCAGAACAACAACAGTAATAATGTGCCACAACAACAATCGTCCACGCCCAATGCCAATAATAATCAAATTAGTAATTCTAATCAAGGACCGGTTGCTGCCACCACGCCAACAACCACCAATCCATCGACCAAGCAACAATTGGAACAACTCAACACCATGAGGGAGGCACTATTCAGTCAGGATGGCTGGGGCTGTGTGAGTATTCAATTTTACACAATTTTTATCACATTTACACTCTTGCTTTCATTTAGTTGAAAATAATTCACCTAGACTGAAAACAAAATTTATTTTATTCAAATAACCGATTACTTGAAATATTATCAGGAAATTCAGAGAAAAGTCAAGGAAATTAAATTGCTCAGGAAAATCAGGGAAAGGTCAGGGAATTTTACAAAAAGTACTGGAAAGAGTATTAAATTTTTAAATTGATGAAAAATCTTACTTTTTGGTGTCCAGCAATCTTCGAAAATATTTTTAAAAAAATTTTTTTAACATTTAGAATTAGCTTTCAAAAATTTCGATAAATCAGAATCCTGAAAAATTATTGTTTTCTAAAGTTATTGAGCTTATTCTTGAAATATAATTTTACTTAAATATTTCAAAATTAATTGAATTTTAAAAAAGTTGTGTTTACAATTCTCATAAATGTAGATGAACTTCAAATGGTTTTAATTTGAAATTTTGAATGAATTAATTAAATAATAAAAATTTCACACAAAATTCTATTATTTACAAATTTTTTATAAATTTCTCTTAATTCAATTATTTTCGTAAATAATCAAATTTTTTACAGAGATTCAATTATTTTCATAAATAATAAAATTCTTTATAGGTTTTCAATTATTTTCAAAAATGATAAAACTTATCGCAGAATTTCAATTATTTTTAATACAATTAATTAATACAATTAAATAATTGAATTTAATACAATTCAAATTCAATTATTTTAAAAAGCTTTCCTATAATTCATTTATTATAATTCAAGTATTACTGTCAATACATTTTTAATTAAATTTCTTGAAAAAATTAAATTATTTTCAAAATTTTAATGAAATTCTTTTTAACAATTCAATTTTTTTTCAAAATAATTTTATTAAAATTCTTCGTAGAAATTTAATAAATTTCAATAATTTATCAAAATTCAATTATTTTCAATATCTATTTGAATAAAATTTCACAAAAGAATTGAATTATTTAAAAATAAATATTATTAAAATTCATCTCAAGAATTAAATTATTTCTAAAAGTAATAAAATTCTTCGCAGAAATTGTACACAAACGTTTCAAAAAATTCTCGTAAAAATTTCAATTATCTTTATAAATAATAAAAAATTTCTCTAAAAATGAATTATTTTCCAAAATTTTAATTAAAGTCTTGGCAAAATTTTAATTATTTTCAAAAACTTTTCTCAATTCAATCAAATTTTTTACAGAGATTCAATAATTTTCAATACAATTTTAATCTAATTTCTCGAAAAATGAAATTATTCTTAAAAATTTTATTCAAATTCGTCAAAAGAATTTTAATTACCTATTTAAAAATTTGTTGATAAAATTCTTTGGGAGAGTTCTATTTTGAGAAACATTCAATTCTTCAATAAATTATTTATTTTTGTATTTCAATAATTTAATTCTCGTAGAATTTTCTAATTAAAATTGATTTAAATATGAATTTCAGTTAATTTTTTAGATAATAATTGAATATTAAAGTCTCTAAATTTTAATTACATATTAAAATTGTTTTCTAATTTGAGTTAGTGACTGACTTTTTGCTTTTGAATTAGCAGTTTTTACTAATAAATAGTCGTTTTTACTAATTTAATAGTAGAATTTACTAATTCAAAAGCAAAAAGTCTAATTCCAATTCTTAAAAATTGTATTAAAATTCTTCTAAAGAATTCAATTATTTTCGAAGATTTTAATAGAATTCTTTATAAGAATTCAATTTAATTTTAATTATAATTTTAGACATTAACTAAATATTAGAAGCGTTATTTTTATGAATTTTTAAAAACAATTAAATTTCAAAAGATTTTTTATCCAGGATATGGATAAGGTTAAATTGTATAATTTTTCGTTTGAAAAGAAATTAATTTTCTTTTAATCTCGTTATGAACTAAAGTAAATTTTAAAAGAGTTGCTCCCACAATTATTTATAAATAATTAAATTTGAGAAAATTTTAATTAAAATTTTTAATTTTTGTGAAAAAATAATAAAAACAATTGAATTTTTTTTATATAAATGAAATAAATTGTATTTGGACTAATAATGTCAGTAGTTTAAATTAATTAAAAGTTAATTAGATTATATTAAGATAGGGTAGGGTGGGGCATTACTATTCGCGGGGCGTAACTATTCTTTGTCCTGGAGAGAAAACTATTCATCCGATTAAAGTTTTTTTTACACTGTATACACGGAGAGAAAAAAAAGTAAGCGGCTCTACCTGTCGGTAGAGCGGTTGCGTTAAATGCGAAACAGCCGTTCAACTTGAGGTTAAGCACGCTGCTTACTCTCGAGGGGAGAACGGTTCTCCTTTTTGGGAAAAGCGGGTACACTTTTTGGAAAGTAAGCGGCTCTATTTGTGTGGAGAAGAGAACCGATACTCCCCAAAAAGTATAACCGTTCGACGTTTGCGGCGCAACTGCTGCGCTTTATAAAGGGAAAACAGCGCTCTCTTGCCAAATCAAACGGCTCACTTTTTTTTCTCTCCGTGTACTTGTCATGTGAAATGAACATTGTACGCCACATTTGAGCTTCTGGCGCCATCTATCATTGGAGTTAGGTACCCAAATGTGATTTTGATATACTCGCTTACTTGTTTTCACTCATTTAGTCTGCCATTGTAAATAGTGATAAACGGTCGGAAAAATTATCGGAAAAATTATTTCTAAAGTCAAATTTAGTGCTGAACACGAATATCATAATGGATTTTTGATATTCTATTGTTCAAAAATTTTACAAGTGTTTTTTCAAAAAATGGGCGGATGGGGCGTAACTATTCTTCCACTGATGACAGCAAAAACTACAAAACAGTGTATTTTTTTGTGTGTGCTTGTTTCTAGGTTAGAATTGTAAGAAATTGGAAGAAAAAAACCAGAAAAAATCCTCCAATTAACAAATTAATTTATATATTTTTTTAGTATTATATCATTAATAGCTGCAAGAATAGTTACGCCCCTCGTTTTTTTCGACATCAAAAAAATTTTTTTTTCGTAAAATCGCTGTAGTTCGGAACAGAATCGAGTTACAGCAAAATGATACATGGCAAAATTGTAGCTAAGAAGTCAAGCTTTCAAACGGTTCTACTCATTTTTTTATTTTTTTTTATATACATTTTATAGACTCAAAAATCCAAACAAGAATAGTAATGCCCCACCCTACCCTATATATTAAAAATTAATTGAAACAATTTAATTGACTTGAATAAAAATTATTTGATGGAAATAAATATTTACTCGATAATAGACAAATGATCGTTTATTTCAATCAAATAAATTATTATTATTTCAATGTTAAGTTTTTAAACTAATTGTCAGTTAAATTTAAATACATTTAAATCAGAATAAAATAACTGAAATTTCAGTTAACTAATTCTGCAGTGAAAGAAAATATTTATCAAATTTTATAAAAGTATTTCACAAGTTTGGAACAATGTTATAAAAAGTGAAATTTTAGTAAAAATACTTTTATAAATTGTATAATTTTTTCAAATTACTAGTCAAATTTGATTGTTTCATCATTTATTTATTTAATTACTTATTTTAAATTTTACTAACAATTAGATATTTTTGCCTAATTCAAATTTAAAGAACAAACAATCTAAAAGTAAAACAGAAGATTTTTTTAATGAAAAAGATTCCATGTCCCAGTTCTATTCAGTTTAATTTAAATGATAATTTTGTAAAAAAAAAATCGTTTTCCTAAATCTCTTCAGGTAGACTAGTAATTTCATTCTGCTGCGACAAAAATAAACATTTTTAAAAAAGGAATTAAATAAGTAATACAAGAAATCTTAAAAAAAAACGAACAAAAACTGGGACAAGGTTTCTACAATACTTGGAAAATCTCAAATATCTGAAGTTCTCGTGGAATTTTATTTTGATTTATAAAATCATGTAAATCCCTTTGGAATTTTTATTTAATACATTTATGGAAATTTATTTTTATTTTATTTGACTTTGTGAAAAATTTTTATTTCACTTTGTGAAAACTTTTATTCAACTTGGGATTTGAATAGAATTTTCATATTTTCTTTGAACAATATTCTTAATTAATTTGCAATATAAACGAAATTTTCATTTAATGCAATATATCTTTTGATACGATTTTCCCTTGAAAGTATTTCCACGAGAAGAATTGAATTTTCGTTCGTGTGTCACTGTGATCAATAAAGCTATGTCTTTTTTAAATTACGCTATAAAATTAATCATATTTCGAACATTTTACATGCTTCTCTTAAAAGAAATTGATCAATTTTTAAATTAATACTAAAATATTTCTCAATGAATGTTTGTTCCAATAAAACGTGTATGGATAACAATTGAAAATGTTGTAATTTTGATTTTTCATTTGCTAGAATTTCCTTTTAGATTAACTTTTATTTTTCAAAGTGTTCTATTGATTTTGAAATAATTCCAAGTTTTAATTGAAAATTTTTTTAAGGAATTATTACATCAATTTTTGTTTAACAAAATAGAAATAAGAAATCTTAAATTTCTCTGGAAGTACACTCAAATCTCGCTATAACGACCTTCTCTATAACGAGCGCTCTCTATAACGAGAAAAATTTTCTTCCTATTACCCCCACTATTTATAAACAAATGCACATTCTGTTGATTTAAATTTGGTTAAAATCAATTTTATTTATATCATAATGAGCATAAAAAGTCACTTCTTTTTTTAAATTAAATCAATGAGTCGAAAATCTTCAAAATTTTAGCTTATATAAATTTTCTGTATGTTGAAGTTCAAATTAAACTAGGTTATGTTTGTAATTTTGACATTACGTAAATTGTAAACACAAAAAAAATGAATGAAGAATCTTAAAAGTGGGGATTTTTCATTTCTCCTCTTGCGCTCGTAATAGAGGGAGACTTGACTCCCGAACTTCTCGTTATAGCGAGATTCGAGTGTAATAAGAAAATTCTGAATTTAGAATTATAATTAAATTGTAATTTAATTCTTAAAAAACAATCATAAAATTATTACTTAACAATTCCAATGAATAATTTAATGTTCGTAGATTTGCGTTTACAATTTTTATAAATAATTGAATTTCAAAAAGTTTCAAATTAAAGTTTTAGAAAATTTTAAATGAGAACTCTGAAAAAGTTAGTTTTTTGAACAATTTTCATTCAAATTTTTGTTAAATTACTTGAATTTTTTAAAATAAATATTTAATTGAAAAATTTTTGAATAATTGTAATTTCATGAAATTGAATTGTAAACAAGTGAATTTCAGAAATATTTTAGAATAACTTTTTTTCCTTGAATAATTGAATTTTTAAAGAACTTTCTCAAAGATTATTTCAAATAATTTATTTAGAGAAGAATTTTAGTTAAAAATTCGAGAAATTAATTGAATTGGAGCCTTGAAGATAATTTCGAAGAAGTTATAGCAACAATTTTTAAATATAGATTATCGAATTTCAGAATTTTAAAAAATTTTAATTTCTATTGAAAAATAATAATAATAATAATAATAATAATAATAATGATTACATATTTGTCTAAAAACAAATTTTTTATGTTGCGTATAAGATACTCAGAAATAAATGTTTACAAACATTTTTTTATGTGTCAAATAATTTTTGGAGTTAATCAGAATATTTTTTAGAGGGAAAAAATCAAAATTCTGTCCGGAAATCACGTGAAAACAAAATCAAATTTTTATGGCAATCCTGATTTTGTTCATAAATTTATAGCATGTTGAGACATGGGAATATATTTTTACATAAATATTCGCTTGTTAAATAATTATCCATGCAAGAAAAAAATTCAAGAACTCTGAACCATTAGACGGTTTGATTTATAAAACCGTTTTTACTGATATGTGTTCTACAATTGTATTTAGAAAAGGCAAAGTAAATTTTTTTTACAGTCTTTAAAAATTTTGTTTGAATTTAAATAAACACAAGACAATTATTTTTGAATGGTTTAGAGAATTGTTTTTCATTTGTCTTCTTTTTGTTATTGAAAACCAGCAACATGTGAATCAAGACACAAATTGGGATGTGCCAACATCCCCTGAGCCAAGTTTAACCAAAGATGGCGTGCCAATGTGGAAACCAGCAGTGAATAACGGTACTGATTTATGGGAAGTAAATTTGCGCAATGGTGGACAACCACCCCCTCAACCTCAAGCTAAAACTCCATGGGGTCATACACCATCGACAAATATTGGTGGCACATGGGGCGAGGATGACGAAGCTGCCGATTCATCAAATATGTGGACTGGAGCACCTGCACCTAGTCAACCAAATACTCCACAGTGGCCGGGTGCTACCGGTAATCAAACCGGTAGGTGGAGTGGTGGTGGTGGAGGAGGAGCAGGAGGAGGAGGTATGCTATGTGAAGGCTGGAGGTGCCACTTGTTTAACAGGAATGTTTGTCTAAAAAATTCACTCTATTTTTCTCTTAAATCTAAATATTTACACGTTTTTATATTTCTCTTTAGTCGTGCTTACATAAATGTCAATATTTACAGTTTTTTTTATTATTTTCTTTTGGTGAATTCCACATCAACTCAACACAGATATTTTCATGACCTAATGGGATTCGCTTAATATTCTGTTTATACACTCCTTAGGTGATGGAAAATAAACCCCTCCAAATGTTTTATGAAAAATACTGAAAAATATTGATGGCGGAAATACAAGACTTTGAATTTTTTTTTGGCAATATTTGTTTAAAAAATCTGTAACTTCTGTTCTAATAATCCGATTTAAATTTTCAATGTCGGAAATTGTACAGGAAATGACATATTTTATAATAAATATTATTAGAATTAAGAAAAATAAAAATCGCTATTACAGGGATCGAACTAGGTCCGTAAAAGTCAGTTTTTTTGAAAAATGATCCATAAAGTCCGTAATTTGATAGAAGAAGGACGAAAAGTTCGTAAATTATACGATATAATTTGGATAATTTTAGAGAAATTACAAATGATTCCAGAAATTCAATTATTTTCATAAGTAATACAATTCTTCGCAGAAATTCAATTGCGTTCTAAATTTTTTAAAAATTCTCGTCAAAATTTGAATTATCTTTGTAAATAATAAAATTCTTCTTCAAAATTCAATTATTTTTCAAATTTGAATAAAATTCTTTGAAAAATTTCAATTATTTTCAAAAGTTTTCTCAAATTCAATGATTTTCAATATCTACTATTTTAATAAAATTTTCCAAAAGAATTTCATTATTTAAAAAAATATGAATAAAATTGTACGCCAACATTCAATTATTTTCATAAATAATAAAAAATTTTACAGGAATTCAATTATTTACAAATTTTTTTATAAATTTTTTCGCAATCATTCAATTATTTTCATGCATAATAACATTTTTACAGGGATTTAATTATTTCCGTAAATAATAAAATTCTCTTAGGAATTCTTACTAATAATAAAACTCATCGCAGAATTCCAATTATTTTTCATACAATTTTAATTGAATACCTTGAAAGAAGTCATTATTTTCATGCAAGTTTTAATAAAATTCGACAAAAGAATTCAATTATTTAAAAAATTGTTGATAAAATTATGAAAAAGAATTCAATTTTAAGAAACATTCAATTATTCAATAAATTATTTACTTTTGTATATAAATAATGAAATTCTCGTGGAATTTTCTAATAAAAAGTGATTTAAAAATGAATTTCAGTTGAAATTTTAGATCATAATTAAATATTTTTAAATATTAAGAATATTTTTTTTTCTAATATCTAATAATTTTTATTATAAAATATGACATTTCCTGTACAATTTCCGATATTGAAAATTTAAATCAGATTATTAGAACAGAAGTTACTGATTTTTTAAACAAATAGTACCAAAAAATTCAAAGTCTTGTATTTCCGCCATTTTTTATTTTTTTCAAAAATCATTTGGAGGGATTTTTTTTCATCAACTAAGGAGTGTGCAAACAGAATATTAAGCGAATCCCATTAGGTCATGAAAATATCTGTGTTGAGTTCATGTGAAATTTACCAATTGTCTTTTAATGATCAATTTGAATATTTTGCTTTCGACAGTGATTTTTTTTTTGTAATTATTAATTTTTAATGGAAAGATTGATTTATATTGTACAGTATAAAAATAGTGTTTGGAATGCTCAACTGCAGTTTTATCCTGCATTAAACTACTTTCCTTATTTATATTCCTGTGTGTTGAAATAATAAAAAGAAGAAACTCCGGCTTTCACGTAGCTTTATAATTTTAACAGGCTTCGGTTTTTATTACTTTTTGAACTTTTACAAATTATTTTCAAAAAAATGCTACTTTTCCTCTGAAGACTGACACTTTTTTCCTATTTGAAGAATTTTAATTGCAAATTTTGAAAAGAATTGAATTTTCAAAATCAATTGCTTAATATTTCAAAATGAAAAATATTCAAAAATATATACAAATAAAAATTTGAAAATTGAACATTAATGAAAATTAGCTTTAAAAAATTTTTTAAAAAGGTAACTTTCAGTATTTTTCTATCGTAATTTCTTTAAATTCAATATTGTCAATTATATAATATTCTGAAAATTCAAAAATTTACAAAAAGTAATATTACATTAATATTTTAAACAATCTACTTTTTTAGAATTATTCAAATTTCGAATGAAATAATCCATTTTTAAAATTTTTAATTAAAACTCTTCAAAAAATGGATTTGTTTTTTAAATTTGTACAGAAATTCTTCTATTTTCGGAAAATTAAATTAGAATATTTTTAGCAACCGATTTTTTAGAATTTTCTTATCAGAATTTTATTGAATTCTCAATAAAAAAAATGAAAATTGGAATTTTTTTTTAAATTTACTTTCTTGGATTTATCATTAAAAATTCGGGAATAAATAAAGTATTTTCTTATTTTTAGTTGAAATTCTTGGTTATTTTTCAATATTTGCCAAAAATTCCTTTTAAAAATGTGAAAATATTTTTTAGAGAATTTTTGGTTATTTTTGGAAAATATTAAATTATTATATTTTTATAAAATTATTATATGATATTATCACTCGGTTGTTATAAATATTTAATAAACATTGAATTTAACGATCATTCCGAGTCATTCCGAGTTATATTTTTAATTGGAATAATTGAAACACTTTGCTATTTTTCTAAAATTTGCTAAAAATAATCAAAAATTCACTAAAAGGATATTTTCATATTTTTTAAAGGAATTTTTTAATTTGGTTATTTTATTTTAAATATTTGCCAGAAAATGTATTACTTTTTTTTGGGGGAAAAATCATGTACTTTCAAATTTTTAATTAAAATTTTTAAAAATTTGGTTATTTTTTAATATTTGCCAAAAATTCTTTTCAAAAATATGCTAATATTTTTTAGGGAATTTTTAGTTATTTTCAAAAAATATTATCATATTTTAAATTGGAATTCTTGAAAAACTTGGTTATTTTTTTTTAACATTTTTTGTCAGAAATAACCAAAAATTAACTAAAAAATATTTTCGTATTTTTTAAAGGAATTTTTGGCAAATATTCAAAAATATCCAAGAAAATAAATTTTTAAATATTGCAATTTTATTAAATTTAAATTAAATTTTTTAATTATATATAACTAAAAAATCTACGATCTTTCAAATTAAAAATACTTTTAAAATTTTAATTTAAAGAATTTTGATTATAATTTTTTATATCTTAATTATTTTCAATATTCTCGGTTCCATGTCAATAATTCAACTCAGTAACTTAAAAAAAAACAGGAAGAGTTACTTACACAATTATAATATAAAGATTGAATTTTTTGCATTGAATTAATTGAATTATTAAAAAACTTTCGGAAAATGATTTAAAAAAAGTTGGCTTGGAGAAGAAATTTAGTTAAAAATTCTAGAAAATAATTAAATTTTGGTTACAATATTGTAATATTTAAAATAATAAATTTTTATAATGCTTGAAATTGAAAGTTTTTTAATTTTAATTTTAAAATTAAATATCAAGTATTAAAATCTTAATTTATTCAAATTATTTAATTAAACTATTGTTTATTAAAATCAAATTAACTATATTTAACAAAACTTAATAATGTTTTGAATAATTAAATTTAGAAATCATTGAAAGATGAGATGAATAAAAAATTATATTTTTCTGACTACACTGAATAAAGTAAGCGACTTGTTCTTCTCTTTTTTTATTTTTAATCTACTAAAGCGACCTTTTTTTACGCCTTAAAATCGATCCGAGGCCTGTTTTAACTCTTTGGGGGGTACTTACTTTTATGCTAAACGATTTGATTTTGCATTTTATTACGAGTATAATTTTGCTTTAATAAAACTGTGCTCGTGTCGTTTTTTTCATGTTGTGTTTTAATTGTCGAAATCTAAAATGATTTATTCTAGATTTCTAGTACTATGACTCTAATTTCTTAAATGTGAAATCAAATTGTCGGCAAATTAAAAAAATTGTACAATTATTAATGTGATGGGAATTTTGATTTTCTGAACAGGTGGATCCAATTGGGGCGATCCAAGAATTGATCCACGTGATCCACGAGATATTCGATCGGTGGATCCACGTGAAATGCGTGATCCACGCGATCATCGTATGTCTCTTGATCCAAGGGAGCATATACGTGTTATTGATCCAATGGCGCGTGATCCAAGAATGGCCGATATGCGTGGCGATCCACGTGGTATTTCAGGACGTCTTAATGGAGCTGGAACTGACACAATGTGGGGACAACCACCAGGACCACCGCATCATCAAATGGGCCATCAGCATCCGTCCGGTCCACCAACAAAAATGATTAATCCGTCGAGCATGAATCAATGGTCTGGTCCACCACAAAAGGAAATGATGCCCGGTGGCAAGCCATCCGGATGGGAGGAGCCATCGCCACCAACTCAACGACGAAGCGTACAGAATTACGATGATGGAACTAGTCTCTGGGGTAATCCAGGACCTAATCAACGCACCATGCCGGGAACCAAAGTTTCTCATTGGAAGGATTTGCCAGTTCCGAATATTGCACGTGGAGGTGTGTTTACGTTTTTTCATTTTTAATAGGGGCAAAAGCAGGGTTGCCACAGGTCAGGGAAAACTCAGGGAAATTAGAATTGGTCAGGGATTTTTATTAAAAGCACTGAAAAAATTCAATTTTTAGAATTTATAAAAAAATTCTGAATTTTAGTGTCTTATTTGTTTGTCTTATAAACTATGAAATTACTACTAATTCTAATAAAAAAAACCTTCAAATTTTTATATTTCTGACAATAATTTCTTTTTAAATAACTCAGGGTGGCCGCAAGTCTGCAGGGAAAAGTCAGGGAATTTTGATCGAAAGAAACCACAAATTAAAAAACTTTGATACATAAATGTAAATTCAGTTTGTTTCTTTAGATGTTTTTATAATATAGCTCATGAATGGTTCCGTCATATTTTTCATAAGTTTGAACGTTCTTACGAATATAATAAGATTTTGTCAACAAACAATTTTTAATTATCTTATTTTTTCCTTTATAAATAAAATTGTTACTTAAAAAGCATTATAAACATTTCGATCAGCAATGTAGAATATTAAATAATTCAAAAATTTGTTAGTCAGAGAAAATAAAAAATTAGTCAGGCAAAAGTCAGGGAATTTTTAAAATAAAATTTTGCGGCCACCCTGTAACTTAATTCTTGAAGAACTATCACAAAATTATTACTTAGAAATTATTTAATGAATAATTTTTCTAAAATATTTAAAAACTATTTGAATTTTTAAAGTGTTGCGTTTACAATCTTCATAAATAGATGAACTTCAAAGGTTTCAATTTAAAATTTTAGGAAATATCAATTTTTAATGAATTTAAATAGAAATTTTAAGAACAACTGATTACAGAAATTCAATTATTTTTAAAAGTGATAAACTTCTTCGCAGAAATTCAAAAAATTTCAAATGTTCAAAAATTTAAAAAAAATTCCCGTCAAAATTTCAATTATCGTTATGAATAAAAAAATTCTTTTCCGAAATTCAATTATTTTCGAAAATTTTAATGAAATTCATGGAAAAATTTCAATTATTCTTAAAAATTCAATTATTTAAAAAAAAATTGAAAAAAATTCTTCACAAGAAATTAATTATTTTCATAAATAATAATACTTTTCACCTGAAATAAATTATTTTCACAAATAAAATTCTTCACAGGAATTCAATTCTTTAAAAATATTTTTAATAAAATTTGTTGCAAAAATCCAATTATTTTCATAAATAGCAAAACTTATCGCAGAATTTAATTTATTTTTTATACAAATTTAAATAAAATGATAGAAAATTGCATTTATTCTTAAATTTTTTTTTTTAAATTCGCCTAAAGAATTCAATTATTTTTTAAAATTTTGATAAAATTCTTCATAAAAATTCTATTTTAAAAAATATTCAATTATTTAATAAATTATTTATTTTTGTATTTAAATAATTGAATTCTCAAAAAATTTTCTAATATAAATTGATTAAAAAATTAAAAAAATTAAAATTAAAAATTGTATAAGTGAAATTTATTTTTTGATCTATTAAATTTTGAAATTTTTGTGGCAACCCTGAAAAGAAAATATTTTTCTGCTTTTCTAAATTTCAAATTTTGCATTAAAAGACAAGTATTATTGAACTATAATTGCAATTTAGTTATTAGCAACAATCCAATTTAATCACAAATAACAGATAATTTGAGACCAAAAAATGAATTCGATGAGCAGTATAAACTTCTTGTCCCTATATTAATTTATGAAAAAATTTACTAAAAACAAAATAGTTGATTATTTTTAGTAAATTTTTTTTTTCTATAAAATAATTAAAATTTATTAAAAATTTGTTCTTGTTTAGCAATGCAATGCCCTCCAGGAATGCCACAAAATCGTATGCCCGGTCAACCAGGCATGAAACCGGACGTCGGCGGTCCCATGTGGAGTCATCCAAGTGGTCCGGGTGGACGAAACGGATCATGGGGCGATGGACCGCACGAGACTGCTGCTTGGGATGAAACAAAAGGACCCACAACATGGAATGAACCACAATTGAATCCGGCCTCTTGGGGCGGACCCGCTGCACATAAACCAAAGCCAATGGGACCCACTGGAAGCTGGGCCGATTCTGATATGGAACCAACATCAAGCTGGGGTCATCCTTCCAAACAAACTCTCACCAAGGAGATTATTTGCAATAGTCGCGAATTCCGCTCTCTCTGCGAACTTGGCTACAAGGTTTGTATTTTTAATTTATTCAAGCTTTCACAGCACTCTCTCTCTCTCTATTCTCGTATTTTTCCTCTATTTTTTGTCACCATACGTTAATAAAATATCCTAAAACACCTTAAATCATGCATATTTTCCCATTTTCTAAAAGTAAACATAGGGTCAAAATAAGTGAAACCGGCCACTTGAAAAATTTTTGTCCCCGAATTGAAAGTTATCTATGGTTTTTGATAGATATATGAGTAAACTTTTACCCGCTAAAATATTTTTCAAAAATTTTATTTATTTTGAAAGTTATCAGGTGTTAAACTTTTAGGTTACTTTTTATTCTTTTCATTATTACTCCGAAACGAATGAAGATAATTTCAATTTTTTTTTTGGAAATTAAAGCTAAAAGTCTGTAGTTTAAAGTGCAACTGAAAAAATTGCTGTATAATAAAAATTTTTAATTGTTATTAACAATTATTTTAAACAATTGCGATTTAAAGTATGTTCTCAATGTCGGAAAAAAATCAAACTATACTCATGTGATGCGCAAAACTCTAACGAGTAAATTAAAAAAAAAAAAAGTGAGTAACCTCTAAAATTACAGAAGTTATGCATATTTTTCTGACGACGCGCGGGAATTAACTGATTCGCAAACTCTCGAGCGCGCGGGAATACGCCCGCGCCCGCGCCCGCCGCACTGCTCACACTTGTGTTTTCAAACAATTTATGTTTACAGAGAAGGAGAAGTAATTAAAATATTATTTTCTTACTGAATAGTTTATTAATATTTTTACTTTTGGAGTAATTATATACATAAAAACCATTTTGTATGTACTCATAAACTGCTTTGCAGTTTTTATGCTTTGATAAAAAACTTTTTTCGTGGGTCTGATATTCTTGAATCGTACAAAAATCGAAATCGATATTGTTTGTGTAGAATTTCATCAAAAAATTTTTTAAATAATTGGATTTCTAAATAAAATAATTGAATCATTTGTCACTTCTCCAAAATTCAATTTTTATTAGTGTTTTAACTGAAATTTCTTCTATAAATTCGCTATTTTTAATAATTTATTATTTCTTAAAACTGTATTCCCATAAAGAATTTTATTAACAAATTTTTAAATAATTGAATTCTTTGAACGAGTTTTAATAAAATGTTTAAGAATAATTATTATTAAAAAAAAATAAAACAAAAAATAAAAATAAAAAATAAATAAATAAATAAAATAATAAATAAAAAAAAAATAATAATAATAAATAATAATAATAATAATAATAATAATAATAATAAATAAATAAATAAAATGTTTAAGAATAATAATTATTCTTAAACATTTTATTAAAACTCGTTCAAAGAATTCAATTATTTAAAAATTTGTTAATAAAATTCTTTATGGGAATACAATTTTAAGAAATAATAAATTATTAAAAATAGCGAATTTATAGAAGAAATTTCAGTTAAAACACTAATAAAAATTGAATTTTGGAGAAGTGACAAATGATTCAATTATTTTATTTAGAAATCCAATTATTTAAAAAATTTTTTGATGAAATTCTACACAAACAATATCGATTTCGATTTTTGTACGATTCAAGAATATCAGACCCACGAAAAAAGTTTTTTATCAAAGCATAAAAACTGCAAAGCAGTTTATGAGTACATACAAAATGGTTTTTATGTATATAATTACTCCAAAAGTAAAAATATTAATAAACTATTCAGTAAGAAAATAATATTTTAATTACTTCTCCTTCTCTGTAAACATAAATTGTTTGAAAACACAAGTGTGAGCAGTGCGGCGGGCGCGGGCGCGGGCGTATTCCCGCGCGCTCGAGAGTTTGCGAATCAGTTAATTCCCGCGCGTCGTCAGAAAAATATGCATAACTTCTGTAATTTTAGAGGTTACTCACTTTTTTTTTTTTTAATTTACTCGTTAGAGTTTTGCGCATCACATGAGTATAGTTTGATTTTTTTCCGACATTGAGAACATACTTTAAATCGCAATTGTTTAAAATAATTGTTAATAACAATTAAAAATTTTTATTATACAGCAATTTTTTCAGTTGCACTTTAAACTACAGACTTTTAGCTTTAATTTCCAAAAAAAAAATTGAAATTATCTTCATTCGTTTCGGAGTAATAATGAAAAGAATAAAAAGTAACCTAAAAGTTTAACACCTGATAACTTTCAAAATAAATAAAATTTTTGAAAAATATTTTAGCGGGTAAAAGTTTACTCATATATCTATCAAAAACCATAGATAACTTTCAATTCGGGGACAAAAATTTTTCAAGTGGCCGGTTTCACTTATTTTGACCCCATACAAACATTCCCATTTTACCAAATTGAAAACTTATTTCTTGAAGAACTATAATAAAATTATTATTACTTAGAAATTATTTAATGAATAATTTTACTTAAATCTTTCAAAATTCATTGAATTTTAAAACAGTTGTCTTTACAATTTTCATAAATAGATGAACTTTAAAACGTTTCAATTTGAAATTTTATAAAATTTTTTTAAACTTATTTAATTAATTATTAAAAATAATAAATTTATAGAAGAAGTTTAGTTAAAAACACAAAAAAAAATTCAATTTTGGAGAAGTTACCAATATTTGCATTAATTCAATTATATTCAAAAAATTAAAAAATTCCTCTTCTAAATTTCAATTATCTTTATCAAGAATAGAATTTTTCTCCGAAATTCAATTATTTTTAAAAATTTTAATAAAATTCTTGTCAAAATTTCAATTATTTTTGCAGAATTTCAATTATGTTCAAAAATTTTTTAAATTGTTGTCAAAATTTGAATTATCTTTGCAAATAATAAAATTATTCTTCAAAATTCAATTATTTTCAAAAAATTTAATAAAATTCTTGGCAAAATTTCAATTATTTTCAAATATTTTCCTCAAGTCACTGATTTTCAATATCTACTACTTTAATAAAATGTTCCAATAAATTCAATTCTTTAAGAAAATTTAATTAAAAAAATTAAATTTCAAAAGTAAATCAATTATTTACAAATTTGTTTATAAAATTCTATGAGAATTTAATTTTAAGAAAATTTAGATTATTCAATAAATTAATTATTTTTGTACCTATTTAAATAATTAAATTCTCGGAGAATTTTCTAATAAAAATTGAATTAAAAATAATAGAATTTTGGAAGAATTTCAGTTGTCATTTAAGTAGGGGAACATAGTCTAGGTCGGCCACCTTTTTGACTTTTGTTTATAACTTTTTTTTAAAAATAAATTTGGACAATTGAAGTATATGGTTGGAAAGTCCTGTTTAATAGGAACATTTTTTCTGTACAAAGTAAATTGACAGGTTTAAAAATGAAAAAGTTATAAAGATTTAAAAAAAAAAAAATTTGTAGTCCAGGTTGGCCATTACAGTCAAGGTCGGCCATGTTTAAAATTCAAAGGGCATTAATCGTTAAAAAATAAAATAACATGTTTGGAGTTACGGAAAATTGATTCTTTATTGTTTACAGTTTGTAACTTAATGAAATAACAAAATAATAAAAATAAACAATATAAAAAAATAAATATAAATAAAAAAAAATTTTGCACTAAAATATTAATAAAATTAAATGAAACTATTAATAAGATGATCAATTATATTATGAGTTATACAGAATTGCAGTTTTTGCAAATGAAGTAGCTCGTCCTCATCTTTGCGCATTTTAAACACATAGTGGCCGACCTTGACAGTAAGTAACATTACCGAATTGTTGTAACCATAAAGAAATACGTTTCGGGATTCGATTTTTTACTTTGTTTTCCTTTCAACCATGAGTCCCACAAATTTTCTGCATACTTGCCTTGACGATTCAATTTGTTTTTTATCTTTTATTAATGGTTTTTCACATTATGCACAAAACTTTTTTTGAGCTTTTTTTGTACCGACGTCACAGAAAACACAATTTTAGATTTTCCGAAAATGTAATTGAACAAAAAGTTAGGTTTCACTAAGACAAGCTTCGACAAAAATGCGCGTAGGTGGCGCTAGTGAACTTGACAAAAAAACGCGAGTGGCCTACCTAGACAGTAGGCCAACCTTGACTACATTCCCCTATAGAAATAATTAAATTTCAAAAGGTTTTTTATTGAAATTATTTGATATTTTATTCCTGCGGAAAAATAAATAACAATAAGTTTTTAAAAATTTATTTAACAAAACTTGAAATGTAGAATAATATAGAAATTCTAAAAAAATGAGGTTTTTGACAAATTTTAATTAAAATTTTTTGAAGATAAAAATTGAATTCCCAAAGAGAATAAAATTTAAAAAAGTTGAAACTATTGAAAATTTGTCAAATTTCATTGAAATAAATTTTATATTAAAAGGAATTTCATTTTTTACTTTAAAAAATTATTTCGAAATACAGTCGTATTTTTGAAGAATTCTAACTAAATATTTGGAAAATAATTGAATTTAAAAAATTTAGAACTTAAACGAGTTTTTAGAGTCGTCAAATTTGATTTTTCGATAGCTATTTTTTTTTACTGTACTTCTTTTCAGTCCTCAATCTAATTTTTGCTCTTTTTTAAAATTCATTAACGAGTGCGAAGCCTTAATTAGGATTGTTCCAGTGTTACTCAAAAGTTGAATTATTTAATTAAAAATATCTTCCATTCAAGTTGTAACTAGAACTGTCTTGTCTATTTCCAAACGAGTCGTTCAAAAAATTCTTAATTTTTTTTAAATTAAAGAAAACTGCCCAAAGAATTATATTTTTTAAAAAATAAAAAATTTTTATTAAATTTGAAAAATAAAATTTTTTTAAACTGATAAGGGAAGAGAAAACTTCACTAGCATGAAGTTATGCCAGTTTAATAAATAGGTACTAAAATAAAATGTAATCAATAATGAAAATAAAAATATGAACTTTTGCAATGTCACAGAAGGAAGATGTTGAGGCAGCTTTGAGAAGTCGTGAGATGAATCGTGACGAAGCACAAGAACTATTGAATCAAGTGCGTCCACTGGATCAATGGCGCCGTCATGAAGCACATTCTGGTTATGAGCTTGCTAATCAAGCAACCTCAGGTCCAAGTTATCCAAGATTCAATCACGTCGCGCAGCAGATGTCATTCCCTCCGGTAAGTGAAAATCGACATATTTCATTCTTGCTCAAGCATCTATCCTGGTGGAAACTAGCAATGAAAAAAAATGCATATTTTGCGAGGCACAATTTTTGTTTTTTTTTTCTAAAAAAAGAAAAGTATTCATCAATTAAATTAAAAATCTTTTTGAACAAAATTGCACTATTCATTTTTTATTTGTATAAAATTCAAAATCATTTGAATTTTATATAAACAAAATACGAAAAACACAAATTTTAATGTTCTTTTTTTTCTTTTCAATGTTTAAATATTCGTTCCTGTGTTTTTTCACAATGGTTTGGTGAGTTTGCTGTAGCAAAATATGCACTTGGTGTGGTTCCAAACGGTTTCAATTTTTTTCTTTTCTTTTTTTTTTGAGTGGCATCACATAACATGTGAGGGTTTTTTTTGTGCGAGTTTAAAATTTTTAATGGGTGTTTTGTTCAACTAAACAAAATTTTCAATGATTGATTTAGACGAATTTTAATATCGTGGTGGAGGTTTTTACCAGGTGATAATTTGATTAGTAAAAAGGTGCAGCCTTTCAAAATTAGTTTGATCATTTTTAAATTGACAGGAATGTTGATTGACGTTATTTTTTTTAATTACTCAGGAGAATATTTTATTGCGAAGAAAGAAAACTATAATTCGAGATAAAAGCAAATTTAAAGAATTAATTAAGAAAGCACAGGTATCGGTAATTATAACTTTTTGGACTTTTTCTGACAATTTTCAACTAAGTCAACATTTTTACATTTTATCCAAACAATGCGACTTTTTCGACTTTTTTTCCAAATATTACACCAAAGTTTTTTTCTAATCATTATATTAGTTAAGATATTAGAAAATAAAATTTTATAGAATTTTATATGCTAATTTTAAATATAATTGAACTCTCAAAAATTTATATAAAAAATCTTTAAATAAAAATTTGAAGATGAAAATGAATGAAAAATATGTAACTTCAAAAAATTCTGTTAAAAATATTTCCTAAAAAAGTAATTCTAGGAATTTTCCTTATTTTCATATTTTAAAAAATGACTTTTTGTCGTTTTTTGTTATTGATCTACTTTTTCAACGTATCATTAAAGTTTTTTTTTAGAAATCATCTGTTTTTTAACTAAAATTCTTCAAAAAATGGATTATTTTTTAATACTTTCCAAAAACTCTTTTAAAAAATTAAATTATTTTCAAATTTTTTTACTGAATTTAAATTATTTTCGAAAAATTTTACTGAGTTTAAATTATTTGCAAATTTTTCAATTATATATATTTGAAAAATCAATTATTTTTCAAAAATTTATAAAAAATACTTTTAAAATGTAAAATACTAATTTTAAGAGTTTTGATTATAATTTTTTTTTAAATTTTTAATGTTGAATCCAAAGAAAGTAGATTTTCAAAAACTCCAATTTTACTAAATTTCAATTATATTGAAATTTTTTAATTATAGGTATAAATAATTGAAAAATCTATTAACTTTTAAAATTTTATTAAAATACTTTTAAAATTAATAATAATTTTAAGAATTATGATTATAATTTTTGAAAAGTCAATTATTTTAAATATTCTCGGTTACTTGTTGTCAATAATTATTTTACTTAATAACTTTTAAAAAACAGGAAGAATTACTTTTACAATTATTGTTTAAAACATTGAATTTTTCTATTTAAATAATTTAATTCTCAAAAATCTTTCAGAAAATTATTAAAATTAATTGATTTAGAGAAGAAGTTTAGTTAAAAATTCTAGAAAATAATTATATTTTGGTTACATTTTTGATTTTTAAAAATAATTTTTTATAATTCTTGAAATTTAAATTCTTTATTCCTCTGGAAAATTAAGTATCAAGTATTGAAAAATTAATTTAATGAAATTATTTAATTTACAGTTTATTAAAAACAAATTATAACAAATTAATTATATTAAACAAAATTTAACAATTTTTTGAAAAATTAAATTCACAGATCAGTGAGAGGACAGGGAAATGCGAAATTAAATTTTTGTGACAAGACTCAATAAAATAAAGGACTTTTTCGATTTTTTTGTATCTTTATTTGACTAATTTCATTGAAACAATTTTGTGGTAAAGAAATATTTTTGAAGTATTTTTTTTAATTAAATGGTAATTATAAAATTAAGAATTAAAATTCTTTTTGGAAATATTCCTAAGGAGATAATTTTTTTTTAAATGACACTTGATTCGCATTGATTACCGTTATGAAATGAAAGGCTGCACCTATTTAGCTTAATCTAGTGGTAAAGAGAGGGTCAGAGGCTAGGATGGTAGAAAGGGGTTCAGGGTGTTCGTATGTAATGCAGGGGGCTGGAGTGCCCAGCGGGGCGGCTACTGGCGGCGTAAGTGGTTCTGTGGCCAGCGCCAGTCTTCTCAAGCTACAACAGCAACAACAACAGCAGGCAGCTGTTCAACTCCAGCAACAACAACCCAGTTCCAATGCACCGCAGCCTCCTTTTAACCAGGTGAACTACCTGATGTCCGGAACAAACATTTATTCATTACAATCATTTTTTAGCCTATTCCTTAAATTACTCTCTTCATTTATTTTTTCCTTTATTTTTACTTCTTAGATACTACTCTCTATTTTCTACAATACAATTATTTCATTCCCCCTTTGAAAGTTAAAATTCGAGCAATATTTTCCTTTTTTTTTCTTTTCTTTGATAACGAAAAGAAATAAATTCATTTTTTTATTACCACTTATAGAGTATAAAATTTTATTCTTACGAATAAGAATCTCTTACGAAGTAAGAGATTTTGAAAAAAACATAAAATTATTGTTTTAATTAATATTCCAAATTAATACACGTCTTGTGTGAAATGTTGTTATGGTTTGATATGTACTTATTGCTTATTATCTTTTGCATGTTTTTTCCCGTAGAATTTATTTTCAAAATGCTTGGATTTTTTATGCGAACAACAATAATTTTTGCCTTGAATGTAGAAACATATTTATTTTACGCTTTTTTCTCCAAGTATCTCAAAAAATCAGAGAGGAAATAAAGAATTCGATAAACAAGTGACTAAAAATATCGACGAGACGGAGTCAATGACAATAAAAACAAAAAATAAGAAGAGAGAGAGAAAATAGGTTTATTGCAATAATTCTTCTCTGTCTTTTGAAACTTCACAATTACACAAAAGCTTTCTTTATCGCGTTTTTGCTATTTAATTTTGCATGTTTTTTTTAGAATCAAACATTATTTTTTAAGTTAATTTTTACCGTTACTTATAATAGTTAAGATTATTTTTTACTATTAGTAATATACACTTTCTTGATAGTATAAAAATAGTTCTTTAGAATTACATTTTTTTCTTTTATCAAAAAATTATGAATAAAGTAGAAGTTAATAAAAATTCGAATTTCCATAATTTTTTTAAATCATGAAAAAGTGTGTCTGCCGATTGTATCATATTTCTTACGTGAAAAAATTGTTTTCAGGCATCGAGAACGCCACAAAATCAACCGAGCACTCAACAACTGCGTATGCTTGTGCAACAAATCCAACTTGCTGTTCAAGAGGGCTATCTCAATCATCAAATTCTAAATCAACCATTAGCGCCACAAACATTGATTCTTTTGAATCAACTCTTACAACAGATCAAGGTTCTTCAGCAATTGCATCAACAACAGAATGTACAAAGTTCTGTCAAGGGCAATAACCAAACACTTCTGCAGATCAACATTCAAATTACAAAGACCAAGCAGCAAATTGCTAATCTACAAAATCAAATTGCTATTCAACAAGCAACTTACATGAAGCAGCAGCAGCAACAACAGCATCCAGCTGCTCCATCACAGAGTTCTGATTATTACAAAACACCCGTTCACGATCCCATCAGCGCTCTGCAGAATTCCTTCAGTGATTTGTCAATGAACAAGGAGCAACCACCAGTTGTAAGTATCATTTTTCTTTTTTAGGAAATATTTATTCCCTGTTTTGGTTATATAGGGTTGTCAAATTTCAAGAATTACTTTTTCGACTTTTTTCGAATATTTTCCAAAAATGCTACTTTTTCCGCCTTATTTCCAAAAATTGCGACTTTTTTTTTTTTACTTTTCTTCCAAATATTGCAACAAAATACCACATTTTTAGTATAAATTGCAAATTATTTCAATTTTTCTGGTGTGAAAAATAACTATGTATAGACAAATCTTACAAAAATTTACTTTTGAATAATTTTTCTAATTAAATTTTCGAAATATACAATTATTAAAATGATTTGAAATAATTAAAATTTTGTAAAATTTAATTGAAAATAATAAATTTTTTTCAAGTATTATTATTACAATTTTTGTAAATCAACTTTTGAAGAAATTTAATTCCAAATTTTGGGAAAATATAATTCCGAAAATTCAAATACATAGGTACAAAAATAATACAAATATTAAAATTTTTCAGAATTATTTTTAACATTTTGGAGAAAACAATCATTGTGGAAATTTTTAATTAAAATTTTTCAATAAATTACTTAGTTTTTTTTTAAATTATACAAAAATTCTTTTAAGAATTTTTTGTATGTCTTAAAGTGGATCCGAGGCCTGCATTTTTAAAAAACTTGAAAACTTTATATTGAGCAGTACTTTTTAATGCCCAAAATCTTTCTTAAAAAAAAAAAAGTTCACCCGTCTTTTTCCAAAAGTAAATCTTACTTTTCAATTTCTACAAAAACCGCCTCTTTTTCATTTTTTTTTTTATCATTTTCTTTGGAAAGCTGAGAGTTTTTCCCACAAAGTACGTAAAGAAAGTGGAACAAAAATATATTTTCGAGAAAATGAAAGAAACATATTTTTTAACTACTTTTATTTTCTTGCAAAACTATTATTGTCCCTTTTGCAATCTTTACATAATTTATAGGGAAAATATCTCAGCTTTTTAATGAAAATGATAAAACAAATAAAAAAAAGGTAGTTTTGGTAAAAATTGAAAAACAAGATTTTATTTTTTAAAAAAAGAGTTTTTTTAAATAAAAATCCATAAAAAAATTCAATTAATTTCAAAAATACAGAAAAAATTCTTCCAAACAATTCAATTATTTTTATGAATTGTAAAATCCTCCGCAAGAATTTAATTATTTTCATAAATAAGAAAATGTTTCGGAGGAATTCAATTATTTCCATTACAATTTTAATAAAATTTCTTCGAAGAATACAATTATTTTTAAAAATATTTAAAATTTAATTAATTTAATTTAATATTTAATAAAAATCCAATTATTTTAACAATTCTGATAAAGAATTCTACGAAACAATTCAATTATTTTGGAAATTGTATCATTCTTGGCAAGAATTCAACTATTTATGTAAATAATAAAACTCTCTTGAGAAATTAAATTATTTTCAAAATTTTCAATTAAAATTACTTTAAAAAATAACATTATTTTTACGAAATTTAATGAAATTCTTTAAAAGAAATGTAATTATTAGAAAAAACTTCATTATTTTCAAGAAAATTGAAACAAATTCTTCAAAACAATTCAATTATTTTAAAGAATTTTAATAAAAATCTTGCAAAGAGTTTGAGCCTTTTTCGAAAAATCACGATTTAATTATATTGCATTTTCTCGAAAGAATTCAATTGAAGATTTCTTAAAAAATTGGGATTTAAAACAGTTTAATTTTTGACTTACAGGGCAATAATTTTGAGCTTAAAAAATTATAACCGATTCTTTGATTGGGACCCTCAATTATTGAAAAAAATGCTAATAAAATTCTTGAAATAAATTCAATTATTTTCAAATTTTTTATAAATACTTTACAAGAATTCAATGATTTTCAGTACATTAATTTTAAAATTTTAAACATTTAAAAAGAAAAATTATTTAAAAAATTAGGAAACAAAGAAGCAAACAGCAACTAACTTCAAACTGCGAACAGATTACCGGAATAAAACGATTATTAATATAGAAGATAGATAGCAGAAGAAGATTAAGAAATTACTTAAAATTTTTTCAATTTTAAATTGAAAATAAATAAATTTGTTAAGAATTTGTATTAGAGATTTAAAAAAAAATTGTATCTAAAATAATTTAATTTCGAAAGAGTAACAATTTTTTAAATAAATTTTTGTTAACTAGTTAATTTTAAAAAGATTTAAACGTAAAATTTTTTTAAAAACATTCAAGTTTTGAAAAATTTTATTTGAAATACTGACTAATTAGATTTTAAAAATATTTCATTATATATGGCGGTTTTTTATTTACGTAATTATAAACATAGCATGTTGAGACATGGGAATATTCTCTTTACCTAAATATTCACTTGTTTAATAATTATTCATGCAAGAAAAAATACAAGAACTCTGAACCATTAGACGGTTTGATTTATAAAACCGTTTTTACTGATATGTGTTCTACAATGTATGGCAAAGTCATTTTTTTTCTCAAAAAAGCGATGATAGTACCAACTAGATATTAAATTTGACTTTCATGTTATATAAAACAAGAGACGATGAGGGATTATTTAAGCCCTAATTTACTTAATTTCTTATTATATTATTAAATTATTTCTCTAGGTATTGTATTTATTCCCTTATTGTATTATGAAATTATTTCCCTTTTATATTAAATTTTGTGTTTTTTTTAACAGAGTCAACAACAGTCTAGATTGAACCAGTGGAAATTGCCCTCGCTTGACAAAGATGGAGATTCCGTGGTCAATGAATTTTCACGCGCTCCTGGCACTACCAGCAAACCACCGCAAGCACCTGGTGGACTCACTCAGTCACATTCAAGTCCAAATATGAATCCCCTGTTGGGTCAGAGCGATGGACCTTGGTCCACGCGACTCGGCGAAAGCGGCTGGCCTGACGCAGGAAACAGCGACTCCACTGATGGCAAAGACTGGCAACCAGGAGGCGCCGCATTCACCGATCTTGTTCCTGAATTTGAACCTGGCAAACCATGGAAGGTAATCCACTCCCAATTACGGAAATTCTATTTTATTTAGCTAATAAATATCGAGTTTAAAGCAACGCGTTTTAAATTATTAATTAATTTATATTACAAGTATTATTAAAATATAAAAGTATAAAATAATGTGATTAAATTAAAGAAATTAAATTCTTTCGTGTTGATACTTGATAGAGATGTGTAGAGATTAAATTTTAAGTAGTTTGTAAGATTTGTTCGGGTCCACCTATATTTAATGTCATTCTAGGGTACGCAGATGAAAAGTATCGAAGACGATCCTAGTATCACTCCTGGTTCAGTCGTTCGTTCACCACTCTCCTTGGCTGCCATCAAGGATCCTGATGCATTATTTTCATCGAGCAGCAAATCATCTCCACCGCCTCAGTCGGTCAACGCTGAAACTTCCATTCCAAGCCTCAGTAATTCGACGTGGAGCTTCAACCCACCTGCAACTACACCCAGTGCATTTACTAGGTAATTCTTTTCTTCAGCTTTACAATAATTTCTGATTTTTACCAATTTTTGTACAGGATTGCCACAGGTCAGGGAAATCAGGGAATTTTATTAAAAGTACTGGAAAAAATTAATTTTTTGAATTCATAAGAGAATTCTGAATTTTTGTGACTTTTTTGTTTGTCTCATAAACTATGAAATTAGTCTCGAATTCTGACCCAAAATCTTCATTTTTTTTCTATTTCTGACAATAATTTCTTTTCAAATAACTTAATTCTTGAAAAACTATCATAACATTATTACTTAGAAATTATTTAATGAAAATTTGACTCAAAATTCATTGAATTTTAAAGAGTTGTGTTCACAATTTTCATAAATAGATGAACTTCGAAAGGTTTTAATTTGAAGTTTTATAAAATTTTAATGAAGAATGAATTTTATTTAAATATTTAGTGATTCTGATAGAAAAAAATTGCCTCTATCAATAAAAAATGTCGACTGTCCCTGTCACATATGTATTTATTTAATCATTAAAAATAATAATGGATTTATAGAAGAATTTCAGTTGAGAATTGAATTTTGGAGAAGTTAAGAATGATTGCAAAAATACAATTATTTTTAAAAGTAATAAAATATTTCGCAAAAATTCAATTATGTTCTAAAATTTATAAAAATTCTCATAAAAATTTCCACTATCTCTATAAATAATAAATTTCTACTCTGAAATTTAATTATTTTCCAAAAATTTTCCTCATTTCAATGATTTACAATATCTACTATTTTAATAAAATTTTCCAAAAAATTTTAATACAATTCTACGCAAACATTTAATTATTTTCATAAATAATAAAAATTTAACAGGAATTTAATTATTTACAAATCTTTTATAAATTTCTTCACAATAATTCAGTTATTTTCATAAATATGTAATAACATTTTTTACAGAGATTCAATTATTTTCATAAATAGTAATAAAAGTCATCGCAGAATTTCAATTATGTTCAAAAATTAAAAAAAAAACTTGTCAAAATTTCAAATATCTTTATAAATAATAAAATTCTTCTCCAAAATTCAATTACAGTCAACTCTCTCAATAATGCCGCAAAATTGCACAGCGTTTACGACTTTTCTTGGAACTGTAGTACCCCCACTGTTTGTATATTTCTCTCTTAAGGGAAACTCGAAATTTAGAAGCTGTGCTAGAGTCGCTAAAGTGGGGATAGAGCTCGAGCGAGAAAGAGGAGAAGTGGCACTATTGATAGCGGCACTATTGGTAGAGTTGACTGTATTTTCGAAAAATTTAAATAAAATTCTTGTCAGAATTTCAATTATTTTTAGTACAATTTTAATAGAATTCATCGAAAAACGTAATTATTTTAAAAAATTTTATTAAAATTCTTCAAAAGAATTCAATTATTTAAAAATTTTTTGATAAAATTCGTTATGAGAATTCAATATTAAGAAACATTCAATTATTCAATAAATTATTTTTTTTGTATTTAAATAAAATTTAATTCTCGTAGAATTTTCTAATTAAAATTGATTTAAAAATAAATTTTAGTTAAAATTTTAGATAATAATTGAATATTAAAAGCGTTATAGCATGAATTGTTAACAATAATTGAATTTTCAAAAGGTTTCAAATTAAAATCTTTGAAAATTTGAATTTTTCATACTTTTGACTAGGAATTCTGTAGAATTATTTTTTTGACAAAATTTAATTGAAATTTTTTAGAAATTATAAGTTTTTATTTTCTAATATATTTAATTGAAGAATTTCCGAAAAATCGAAATTTTGTAAAATTGAATAGTAAACAAATGGATTTGAAAATTCTCAAAGAACTTTTTCAAAAATTATAAAAAGTATTTGATTTAAAGAAGTATTTTAGTTAAATATTCTACAAAATAATAATTTAATTGAAATGTTGAAAATAATTTATAATTTTTTTTCTTTTTTGAGTATCTAATCATTATTGCAGTAAATCAGAATATTCTTTCGTTTTAGAGAAAAAGTTGAAATTTTGTCTGAAAATGAGGGAAAAGTCAGGGAAAAACAAAATTGAATTTTTGTTTCAAATTGTTCACAACGACTTTAGTCCAAAATAAAAAAATATAATACTTTTTATAATACTTTTATTTATGTACTTATTATTATAAAATTGTATAAATTGTTACAGTGCGAAAAACACATGGGGTGAATCGGCACCACCACCAACGGCAGTGACCTCAGAATTGTGGGGCGCACCAATGAACAAGGCTCGTGGACCACCACCTGGTTTGAGCAGTAAAGGCAGCATTGGAAATGCAAGCAATGGATGGAGTGGCTTAAGTTCCGTTGGTCGCTCCGCAAGTTCCTGGGGTCTACAATCCGGAGGTGGTAACTCTGGATGGGTCTCCACTTGGCTTCTACTCAAGAATCTAACACCACAAATTGATGGTTCAACACTCAAAACTCTCTGTATGCAACATGGACCGGTTCAAGATTTCCGGCTCTACCTGAATCATGGAATTGCACTCACCAAATACTCATCGCGAGATGAAGCCATAAAGGTTAGTGAAATCTTTGTTACATTTCAGTTGCAGGAAACAAAGTTAACTCCCTTTTTTTAACTAATCTCGTTTTTTGCTCCTCTCTTTCTTTATTCCCTTCGAATAATTAAATTCTCTAAAAATTCCCTTTTTTGCTAAATATTACATGGGAAAATTACTCAGGGTTGTCACGCAACTTGGAAAACCTGGAAATGTCAGGGAATTTTATAAACCTTGAAAAACCCTGTAAAAGTCAGGGAATTTTGATCGAAATCATGGAAAATTGTAGTTTTCTAAAGTTATTGTGTTTATTCTTGAAATCTATTTTTACTTAAATATTTCAAAATTAATTCAATTTTAAAAGAGTTGCGTTTACAATTTTCAAAAGAAGATGAACTTGAAAAGATTTTGATTTGAAATTTTGTAAAATTTCAATTTTAAATGAATTTAATTAGAAATTTGAAAAATCTAGATTTTTAAAAAAATTTAATAACTAAAATTCTTTTGAAATTAGTTAAATTATTTAATATTAAAAATAATGGATTTATAGATGAGTTTTAGTTAAAAACATTAAAACAAATTTAATTTTTAAGCAATTACAAATGATAGCAGAAATTCAATTATTTTCAAAACTAATAACATTCTTCGTTGAAATTCGATTATTTTCAAAAATTTTAATAAAATTCTACGCAAAGATTTCATTATTTTCATAAGTAATAAAAATTTGTCATGAATTCAATTATTTATTAATTATTTTCATAAATAATTATTCAATTTTTTTCATAAATAATTATTTAATTATTTTCATAAATACGCAATAAAATTCATCGCAGACTTTCAATTATTTTTAATGGAATTTTAATAGAATTTCTCGAAAAATGTAATTATTCTTAAAAATGTTATTAAAATTTATCAAAAGAATTTAATTATTTTATAAACCTTTGCTACAATTTAAGTATTATTTTCAATACATTTTAAATTAAATTTCTTCAAAGAATTAAATTATTTTCAAAAATTTTAATAAAATTCTTTGTAACAATTCAATGTTTTTCAAAATAATTACAATAAAATTCTTCGTAGAAATTTAATTAATTTCAAAAATGTATCAAAATTAAATTATTTTCAATGTCTACTATTTCATTCAAATTTCACAAGAAAATTCAATTATTTAAAAAGAAATTTTAATAAAATTCGTCTCAAGAATTTAATTATCTTCAAAAGTAATATAATTCTTCGCAGAAATCCAATTATGTTTAAAAATTTACCAAAATTCTTGTCAGAATTTAAATTATCTTTAGAATAATAAAATTTTTCTCCAAAATTCAATTATTTTCAAAAATTTTAATATAATTCTTGGCAGAATTTCAATTATTTTTAATATAATTTTCATCAAATTTCTCTAAAGATGAAATTATTCTTAAAAATGTTATTAAAATTTGTCAAGAGATTTCAATTATTTAAAAAATTGTTGATAAAAATTCTTTATGAAAATTCAATTTTATAACATTCAATTATTTAATAAAATATTTATTTTTCTATTTGAATAATTGAATTCTCGTAGAATTTTCTAATAAATATTGATTTAAAAATTAATTTCAGTTAAAATTGTAAATTATAATTGAATATTGAAAGCATTATAGCGTGGATTTTTAGAAATAATTGAATTTTCAAAAGGTTTCAAATTAAAATCTTTCAGGGTGGCCACACGTCAATAAAGTCAGTAAAGTCAGAGAAATGTCAGAGAAAAAAATATTTTGTCAGTAAAGTCAGGGAAATGTCAGGGAAATTGATAAAGTCAATCTTGTGGCCACCCTGTCTTTGAAAATTTGAATTTTTCATACTTTTGACTAGGAATTCTGTAGAATTAATTTTTTGACAAAGTTTAATTGAAATTTTTTAGAAATTATTTAAAGTTTTCATTTTCTAACTTATTTAATTGAAGAATTTCCGAAAAATCGAAATTTCTTAAAATTGAATTGTAAACAAAGATTTTTTTCAAAAATTATTTTTAAAAAATTGACTTAAAGAAGAATTTTAGTTGAAAATTCTAGAAATAGATAATCGTAATGATGAAAATAATTTTTGAAGAAGTTACAGTAACAAAGTAGCAAGTTTTAATTATTGTAAAACATGAAGAAAGCGATCACTCCGAGTCTTCGACTCGGAATGATCGATATCTTCATGTTTTATAATAATCTTCTTTTTTTTACCTAATATTCTTCTATATTATTGAATTTGAAATTTTTGAAAATCTTAATTTCTATATGAAAAAATAATAATGATTAAAGATTTATTTAAAAATGAAGTTATTGATGTTTTCGAATAATTTTCGTTTTAAAAACCTGGAAAAATTCCGTTTTTTAACCTGGAAAAGTCAGGGAATTTGAAAAGAGCAAAAGCGTGACAACCCTGATTATTGTGATCCTTGTAATAATTATCTTTCCACTTTCGTTGAAAAAAACTAATAATTGTAAAATATTTTCAGGCTCAAGGTGCATTAAACAATTGTGTCCTCGGCAATACAACAATATTCGCAGAATCTCCTGGTGACAGTGAAGTTCACACTTTATTGCAGCAGTTAAGTCACGGCGGTCAACAGCAGACAAGCGCTTCAGGCAATAGCGGTTGGGGTCTTCGACCAACGAATAAAACAGCTCAACCACCAGACACTTGGGGCGGCAGTTCCAGTCAATTGTGGGGCGCTCCACCATCGAGCAATTCATTATGGAGCAACGCTGGACTTGACAGCAGCGATCAACAACGAGCAACTCCAAGCTCACTCAATTCGTACTTGCCCGGAGATCTTCTGGGAGGTGAGTTGATGTAGAGTGCAAGACACTTGACCCGAATACTCAGCATGTAAGACAATTTTTTGTGCGACGCAAAAAGAAGGAGAAAAGGACCGTAAAATCTAATTCGAGTCCTTTTCAGAAAATCATATAGCCAAGACACTGTTCGATTTCCTTTGTCTTCTGTGTGTTTTTTTTTGCCAAGATTTTCTTCGCAAAAAAAAGAAAATGTTACACCGATCGTAATCGACTTTTGTGTAATTCAAACATTCGCGAATTTTTTTTTTTTTTTTAATTTATAGCGACTGTTTCTCGCGACGCTCTTTTAAAAATAATTGCGTTACGCGTGGAACGATACAGTCCAAGAGTCTTCTTCTCGAAACGTCAATTACATACACGATTATAGGGACGCAAAAAAGAAAACAAAGTTACTTAAATTTAAGGTACATCCACCACATGAAAGAAAGGCCCCCCACTCACCTCCCCGAAATATTACACAAACGGAAATGAAACAAGTCACAAAGAACCGGCTAATTTACGACACTCATCTACTTACTATGGTTAGATTTCATTTTTCCGATTGTGAAATAAAGTGGTGGATATACTTTACTGTTTCGATGGAAGCTACTGTACCGCTCTACTCGATATTTTTTCTCTTTTTTTTTTTTTATTTTTTATATAGCTCTAAATGAAAGTGTGACGATAATGAATAAAACATTCTTTTTTTTGAGAGAGAGAGAGAAACGAGAGAGAAGTGCAAGGGGGTTTCCATTTAGAGTCCAAGGCCAAAGGTCTCTGATCGTGTCAACGAGTGTTCCATTATAATTTTTTTTTCTTTGCTGGATAGTTTGAAGACTGCAGCGAGTATCAAACTTAGACTGTATCAATCTAATCAAAAGAAAGAAACCTTAAACAAGCATTGACGTCGCTGTCACTACCGGCTCAGGTGTGTCGAATCAACGACCAAACAAAGAAAAGTGAAAAGAAAAGTATAATTAATAAAACTTAAATCTAGCCGGTCGGACAACGACGCAACGATACCAAATGTTATCGCAATAACGTAAATTTTATTCTATATTAAATCTAAATGCCACCTGTCGTGCCAATGTCCAGTGTATTTCTGTACCATTTATTAATGTAGAGTTTAATTGATATTATTGAACGCGTTAAGCGGCGGGGGAAACGATAAAAAATAACAAATATTAACTAAGAGAAAAGAGAAAAAAAATGAAAAATGAAAAAAAAGTAATAATAATAATGTTGCGCTTGAATTTGAGTCAAGTAGTGGTGGCATTAAGTACTGGCCGGTATAATATTAGCGCTATGCCTTCCTACGAAGATCACTTTTACGAAAAAAAACAAAAACAAAGGGATCAAAGGTTGCAACGTGAGAATTTCCAATTATTAGAATGACATATTAATTAACAAAAAAGAAAATTAATTTTTCGGGATATATTCATTTATATTTTTGACGTGGACAAAAATCGATTTAATTGAATAGAACATTATTTTATAATTTTTTATTAATATATACAAATATATATCTATATATATATATAAATTCTCGAAAAAAAATATCAATTTCTAATTAATTCGCTCAGTGTCAGTAGACACCTAATTGACTGATTAAAGAAAAAATTTTCTTCATTCTCACATGTTACTTTGTAACTACTAAAAAAAAAATTTTTTTTCCTTTTAATTATTTTTACAAAATAAAAAAAAACTATTTTTAATTATCAGAGAGGAATTTTCTCGTTTCGTCCAGTCAGTTAAAAAAAAAGAAACGAAAAACATTTTTTCCTGGAAATATTTACATTTTAACACAAAAAAAAAATTAATAAATAAACAAATTTTTTGCAAATATTGAAAAAAGATTGTACTGCTGTACAAATAGTAGCATTGAAAATGAAGTTAATTTTTTGTTGATAAAAAAAAATAAGAATTGAGTTAAAATTGAATTAATTGATGATTAAAAAGAAAAATGATTAAATTATTAAATTTTTCAATTTAGTAGAAAATAATCAACGCCGCCTATACACGTCGTTCTTGTAAATATATAACAATTTTCTTACGTGCATATAAATATGAATATTATTGTATAATTGCATTAAGTGTTTTAAAAAAAAGTGCACACGTTTTTTTTATTTTTTTTTTATTTGTTTTTGCTTGGGGTAAAAAATATTTTTAAAAATAAAAAAACGAAAAATACACTTGGTAATGTGTTCGTGAGTGCATCACAAAGTACTAATTTCTAAGTACTTTATACATAATTAATTGAAATATATATTATATATATAAATTATATAAATATATATTATTACTATTATGATGATTATTATTATTATTATCATTATTAATATTATTATCATTATTATTATAATTATTATTTTTATTATAATTATTATTATTTTTATTATTATTTTTATTATTATTATTATTATTACTATTATTATTATTATTTTTATTATTATTATTATTATAATTAATATTATCATTATTATTATCATTATAAAGATAATATAGAAATGATATGAATTTCACAAGCAACCTTTATTCCTGTCGCAAGAATGATAATTCACAATTAAATCCATATTATATGTATAACGACTAATGAGCTCTTAGAAATTGAAAAAAAAATCTAATGGCTCTTTATAGATGTAGGTGTTAAGGTACCGCGTAAGTGTTTTAACTATATTTTAATGTTGATAAAGGTCAATATAAAAAAAAATTGCCTGATCGAGTCGTGCGAAGGTTGTAAGGTTTCTTTCAAATAGTAAAACAAAAAAAATAACATTTCGCGTTTTCAACTAATTAAAAACGCGACTGGATAGATAACAAAAGAAAAAAACAACAAAAAAAAGTAAGAAAATAATAGCACGTGAGAGTAAAGTATTTGAGTGCGTGGCCGCTCGTGGATGAGATATATTTATTGATCGAATCAAAGACGATGATTAACCTTTCTCAGAGCAAGTAGGAAGATATTTGTTGTGATAATAATATTGAATTTAGGCACTTAGGGAGTCTCTTACCAAGAATTAACTCTTTTACCAACGTTCAATTGATAATTAATGAATTTAAAGAAAAAGTTAATAATTAAATAAGCGGTTGGCAGAGACGTTGAGAAAAAGCGAAAAAAGAAAAAAAAAAGGTAGGAGGAGGTGACTTGATTTACTTTCGTAATTTTAAATTCAGTAATGAAGGAATAATTATAAATTTTACTAGAATTGTAAATTTTGTTGTTATTTTTGTTTTTACAAGGAATATTTAATTTTGTGAGAGTAAATTAAAGGTGAAAAAAAGGAGAAAAATTGTAAAAATTAATTTTACTGTCTACAATATTCAATTTACTGTGTAGTTTTGTATCTAATTTGTTTGATCTGATTGATTTTGCTTCGTTTTGATAGAAAAATAGTTTTTTTTTTAATAATTATCTTCTTCTTTTTTTAATCTTCAATACCTCCTCCAAGTTCACGTAGATAAATATTATACTTTTTAGTATCGATTAAGGAGAGGAAACAATACGATTTTTAATATTAATATATTTATAACGAGCTATTAGTTTATTATCTGTTTTATTATCATTTGATTAATTTTCTAGGTTTTACCCTCTTAGCGAATGTTGTTTCATTATTGAATGTTGTGAAATATATATGCGGGTAGCTTGGCATGCGCTGTATGTTACACACAAAAAAATTTTACACACAAAAAAAAGTAATAATGAAAAACAATACACAAGTACACTTGAGAGAAAAAAATCCACCACGTAAAAATTACACACCACTTCTCTGATTTTTTTTACAATAATTTTGTCTACTTTTGTATATATTATTTATATTTTGTAAATTTTTTTTAGACTACACTTTAGAGGAAAAAAGTATTTTGTTTTTGAAAATATTTTATAATTGTATTTTATGACAGTATTTTGTTGAGTTTTTTTTTTTTTGTTTCTTTGTTAGAAAAAAAACAATCGATCAATTTTTTAATGCCAGAGAAGAAAAGTTGGTTTTTTTATTTTTACGTGGAACATTTGCACAAAAAGAATACCATACACGTTGATGTTACATTGGAATCAATCATATCATACAAGATCTCAAAAAAAATTTACACTTCGAATATTGAAAAATGATATTTTAATATTATAATTTAATATTCAGTATCAATATTAAGAGAAAGGGAAATATTCGAAAGTTGTAAATTTTAATATTTCTAATAATATTTGTGCATAATGAGAACTTGTGATGCTCATCTCCAATGTAAACAGCTTCTAGAGAAAAAATTGAATAAGAAAAAGAAAATAAACAAACGTGTCACAAAATGGAAAATAACATTTTTAGATAAAACAAAAAAAAATTACGAATTAAAGCAAGTAGGGAATTGTGGTATGAATTTTTTGGTATATACCACCAGTGAAATCCAGTTTTCCATTAAGCGTAAATTTTTTAAAAAGAGATAACGAATTGTCAAAAAACAAAATATTAAAAAAAAGCAAGAAAGCAAAACACATTTCACTCTCCTATTTTTCGAAAACTCTTCGAATATCAAAGCTAGGTTCGATCGCTTCTTTTTCTATTAAAGACCAAAAGGAAATAGGGGGAATTTGGGATGCATCGGTTTTTAACGAAGAAATGAACAAAGTGACGGTTAATATATAATGTCGAGGGTACGACCGTAATCTATATGCATACGTATACAATATTGTAATTTAAAAAAAAATAGCGTTTAAATGAAAAAGGAAAAAAAAAATACCCGCGTTTCGTGCACTACACTTAAGGGTTTAGGGGTTTCGGAGGCGAGGGCGGTAATCTTAGGGTTTAAAAATTAATTTAAGGATTAAGGTTTGAAAAAAAACACACCTACAATGTGATATTCTCGTGTCTTGTCTGACGAGAGACGTTGTTCTAAGATTATAAAATAGTTGGCGTTTGTCTTGTAATTTTTAAGGGACTATTTAAACACCACACATACACACATTCACTCACACACTTACAAAAATACTACATTTCGCGGCATGAAACATAGAAAAGAGTTGGATACTTGAAAAACTAAAAATTTCGAGGAAGTGCGTCTTTTTCTGTAAATTTTACTTTTCCCTCCCAGATTTATTATCAAATCTCACTTTCCGATTTAGAGCAGCATACTAGTTTTTTTTGCAGACTGTTAACCGTTTATTAGTCTTTAGGATCTGATTTCACATGCCATGTTAGTCAGTAAGTGTTTTCCGTTTAGTATTTTATTATTAAAAAAAAAAAAAAAATCCGCCAGCACAAATTTCGTGCACGTGTTCGTTTAATGTGTTGTTTTATATAAACATTCGCTTGGTTTTTCGTCATCTTAATATTGTCGCATTACTTTTCTTCTATTGCGACTTTCGAATTGGAAAAAGGAAATGAAAAAAAACTCCAGTAAATCACCGAAAGAAACTGCCTTTTTTTCTGGTCACGCCATTTTTTCCTTCTTCTTTTCTTTTCAAAATAACGCATAATTTGTGTGCCATTTACTGGAGATTGTTTTTTTTTTAATGTGCAAATTTTATTTCTTTTTTTCGTATACGTCACTTTTTTTTCTACGTCAAGAAAAACACTCTCTTTGCAAAAGTTCTCTACCAAAAAAAACACCCTCCCCCTCACTCTCTCCCCCCCTTCTCCAAATCTCTTACAAATTTTTTGGTCGTTTTTTAAATAAACGACACTGCTCAAAATACGACCAAATAACACGAGCTAAAATTAAACGTATATAATTAATCGACGCATAATTTTAGGCGTTTAAACGGGTTTTTTTGTGATGAGAAAAATTCATCTTTTAATCTATAAAGAATAAAAAAAATGTATATTTATAGATAAGATGTGTCGCCTTTTCCTTTCTTTCTTAATATTCGAATTTTTCTCGCGAAGTCGAAACTATATTTTTTCGTAAATAATAATAATAATAATCATTTTAAGTTTTTAGTCATAGATATTTATATATAAATATATATACATATATATATAAAACAATGTGATTGGTAGAAGTAAAAGTGACTTTGTTAAAATGATAGAAATTGATTTTTCGATAAAACGAATAGAAAATTTTTTTTTCTTTTTGTTTGAAGAAAAAAAATTTCGGAAAATTAATTTTTTTAAAAGAGTCTCAAAAACAAAAATTCTTCCACAGATGCGTTTCTTTTGTGTCCATAATTATTGTCGATAATAAATAAGGTATAACAATTAATGTAATTTGTTATTATTTATATAATGTATAAATTACTGTGTTGTTAATAATACTCAAATTGATTATTGAACGAAACCAACGACTTGAATTATAAGGTGTTATTTATGATTGTTATTTTATTTTTTAAATCTCGCGATTGTGATTGAAATGAAAAAAAAAAGAATAAATAAACGCATTTGTGGTCAAATGAGACTTCTTTTTTTTTTTGACGGAAAAAAAAATTTTTTTTTCTGCAAAAAAGAAGCCTTTTGGGCTTCGATCTCAATCTATGTGTTCTGTGTATAAAGTCTTTTTTCTTTCAATATTTAAATGCCTCAAATCTTGACCAATAACAATGTTTATTTATAAATTTGAAGAAAGGACTAAAGGAAATCAATTTGTTTTTTTTATGTTATTGGTTAAAATAATACTGTCAATATTAGTCAACAAAAAAAAAAAATTATTTAATTATTTGCTATCAATAATAAACTATTACTACTACTTACCATTATTGTTACATACTGCGACTGTTACTTCTAAATAATACGTATATTATCCTAATTCTATATTTCATTGCGATATTTTCAACTACCGTTGTTATTTATATGTGTGTGCTTTGTACGGTACCTTAATTTTTTCTGGTCGTTTTTCCTCTCTTTGTTTTTATTTACATATTATACGTGTTAAATTATTAATGTGCTTTGCTAAGTAAAAAAAAAAATTAAAAAAAGGAAACGCGAGAAAAGACGCTTTCTAAACGAAGACAAAAAAAAATATAACTCAAGTATTAAATCGATCTCTCGCGCGAATAAAATTGTATTCAGGGGAGCAAGGGGGGGGGGAAATAGTTCTTCCAAATTGAGGCGCATCGAGATGATAACCAAAAACCAACGATGGTGAACTTTAAAACAAAAAATGAAAATAAAAAAAAAGATAACACATTCATCGACGGCGGATTGATTTTAGTTCAAATTTAGTATTACGTAGGTGTGACTAACGAAATAAATTTTATTAAAAAAAAGGAGAAAATCAAGAATATACGTGAATCCTAGTTGATAAAGAGTAAAATAATAAAAAAAACTAATAAGTAACATATAAGGGTATTTATTTGTAGTAAGCGATATGATATATATAAAATAAATATATATAATTAATTCGGGATATATAACGGATAAGTGAAAAATATATTATATACATAACATATATATAAAAAGATAAATAAAATAAAAAATATATATGTATACACTGATACGCGTACACATCCACGATAATAATAATAATAATATTAATAATAATAATTTTAATAATAATATTCATATTATGTATATTTTATCGAAACGTTTATTTCTCGAAATAGGTTTTCGCACTTTTTATTAATTGTCTTTTTCACGCTCAACACAAATTAGACAGAAAAAAAAATTATACACACATTCACAAAAAAAAAAACACTTGACAAATTTTTCTTCATAACTTGCTTTTCCTTTCTAAGTCGTAGGTTTTTGAATGAGTGTTCATTCCAGGCTGAAATTCAGTCGGCATTAAAAAAAATAATAATAATTAATCAGAGAGAGTGAGAGAATGAGGGTAGAAAAAAAAGCTTTTTAAAAAGTTGTGACCCGATTCGTTTTCGCCTCCGAAAGAAAAAAACGCTCCTTGATGGAATCGCGCTACGATTTCGCTCCTTTTTTTTATATTGTTGTTTTTTTTTACATAGAAAATCGAGTCATTTGCTAGCGGGGGGAAAAAGGAATCAGTTCCTTTTAGAGGCCTGATTTTTTTTGTGATAGAGATCGAAACCCAGGAATCTGCGTTCGAGGCCTAAGTGTTTCAGTATTATAAAAGTATCAATAGGGACAAATGCGGATGAAAATCGGAAAAAAATCTAATTGATTCGTCAATAACAATTTTTTTTCTTCTCTTCAATTTTTTTCGTTTTAATTAATTTTTGATAAATTATTAATTAATTTTGTCTGATCGCCTTTTGTTAAACGCTTTCTTAATGACGTTTTTTTAATTCTTGCTGTTTTTGTATTTTTTACTCTCTTTGCCTTTTTTTCATGAAAAAAAAGAATTTAAAAATTTTTAAAAATTGTTTTTTATTGCAAATCATTAAAAACGTGCTTTTTTGAAATTTAGAAAATTGAATGTAGAAAAAAATTTATTTGCTAAATCGAATTGTCTATATTATTACGTATTTCTGGCGAAAGCGACAAAAATCGGAGGGAATTTTTTTGAAGAATTTTTATCAAACTTGAAACATTTTCGATTGGGGGGAAAAAATAAGAAGAAACTTGCAACTCTTAACCTGTGATCTCAAATTTATCTTTACTTATCAAAGATATTAAAAGTGCATCCATTGTGTCAAAGAAAAAAAAAAAAAGTGTCAAAGAGAGTGGAAAAATATCGGTCTCTGTACCTGACATTCAAAGAGATAAGTCGAAAAATCGATTTCTTTTTCAACTTCAATCAAAATGTTTCATGTTTGTCAAAAAATAAAAAAATTAAGACGCGATTCAACGAAAAGAAAAAGAAAGCATATAAATGTCTTTTTAGCGAACTACCTCAGCATTTTTTCTACAAAATAAATCGGAGAAAAGGAGAGAGAAAAACGTAGAAAGCGATATTCAGTAAAGGAGCTTTTTCATAGTTACGAAATGGTGGGAATTAGAAAACAAAAACAAAAAAAAAAAATAAAAAGGGGGCGAGAACCGAAAATCTTCATTTTTCGGGTTCGCCACGTGCAATAAAATAGTCCTTGCTATTTATATTACCCACTATATACTTAAATTCAAGTCGCTAAGCTTAAGTTTCGATCTATAGGCATTATACTTTGAAAAAAAGCAATTTCTTCTTTAGAAAATTTTACTTCTTACGTAGGATTTTCTTTCAAATATTATATATTAATAATAAATATATATATATCTGTCGCAGTAAATAATAAATTTAATTAAATCGAGTACAGAAAAAAAGTTAACAATTAGATGGGAGGGAAATAGCGAAATCTTATCACTGCTCATTCGAAGCCAAAAAAAAAAAATGAAGAAAAAATGGAGGAAAAAAACTCCTACGAGGGATCAACAATAAAAGAAAAATATCAATATCGAACATATTTTTAGATAATATTCTAACCCAGCGAGAAAGTACGTTATTAAAAAAAAAACCGCGCAGGGAAAATGGTCATAAGGACTAAATTCTGGTAAATTTCATCTCCACAGTTTTCATACAAATTTTTTTTTTATTTTTTTAAATTAATAAAAGAAATTTTCTCTTTTTTTTCTCAAGAACCAATTTTTCCTTTGATAAAAAAATACATAAATCGTGATGATAATTTAAACTAAAAGAAAAATCCAACAGACTAAAATTTCTTTTTTCTAAGATTATTTTTTGAATCTAGTCCAATTTTTCAGGTTAATGAATTTTATGTAATTGAAAAAATTCGAAATTTTATTTCGAAAAAAGCAGAAAAAAAACACTGTGGAAAGAAGAAATCATTTCGTGAGATAGCTAGTTCGATGATAATATATATTTCCTTCTTTGTTTATTAATTAAGAAAAAAGACTTTTTTTGTAGAAACACAAAATATAAACGCACTTAAGCACACAGTAGAGGTAAAAGGAAAATACATTTTTTCGAGATACAAATGAGGGGTGTGAAAATGTTAGAAAGTAAAAAATAAGTGAAAGAGTGGTTGACAGAGACGAGGGGAGGGCTGAGACTTAGCTTTAGTTTTTAATTGAGAAAAATTCACACGAATTATTAAAGAAGAAAAAAAGAAACGCACCCAAAAGCGTCGATTTTAAAATCGCAATCTTTAACAAAAAGAGCGTACAATTCGTTCTTGGTATGATAATTATTCTTTTATCATTCAAGATAAATAATAATTAGTTTAAGGGCTAATTGTGTAAAACGAAGTATGTTAATTATTTTATAGGCTCTATACTTATAAATCTCATTTTAATAATAATAATAATAATAATCAAAGTACACGGTAAAGCTTTAGGGAATGAATATTCGCGAGAGCGGCACACTGTGTATAATCAGTTACCGCGAGGAAAAAATTAAAAGAAAAAAAAAACTAAAATATCCGGTGACAGCTTGAAAAATTTCCAAAAGAAAAATCAAAGAATATGGATCTGAATTAGATCAGAATTGCCAAGTACATACATTAAAAAAAAAATCGAAGACAATTGTGAAAAAAGTATATATAAAAATACGAATTTCGAAAATAAGGTATTTAATAATAAAATAGAAATGTAAAATTATCAAGAAAAAAAAGAATTAAAAAACTAGAATTAAAAGGCATCTTTAAAAAAAATTGTTAAAACTGAATAAAAGGCTGAGAAATTTACAAAAGTCAAAATTGGGAAATATATTTACCAAAAAATGAAAAACAAGAAATGAAAATTTTCAAGTTGATTTTTGTGAAAGACGAAAAAAAAGTCGCGAGTGTCGCTGTTCCAAATCGTACAATCTAGTGAGCTACTGTACTTCGGAAAATCGTTATTCATTAAAAACGTCTTTCTGGGGCATTAAAACGAATAAAAAAATTAATTATACCTGGCCGCTGTTCTTCCTATCGTAATTCGTAAAATAAAGTTCTAAAAAATAATTTTTTGACCAATGACAAATAAAGGCGAGGCGAGAGAACCAAGTGTTTTACCCACCCCCTTATCTCTTTCTTTATAACTACATTCCTGAGAATTTATTATTTTGCTCTGGAATAATATTTTCAAATAACCAAGAGTGTACTTTATGGGAAAGAATAATTTTTCTTTTTAATCAAATACACGAGGTTCAATCGCCCGCCAAGCCAAATTGGGTCTCTCGAGGCTGTGAAGCATTATTAATGGCAGAGGAAACACATCTCGACCTCGGCCAGTAGAAATGACGCTTTCTTTTTTTTTATTATTGTATAATTAAATTTAAACAAAAAGAATTAATTATCGTAATTGTAATTTTTAAACACTCGCGTGATTAATAATAATAATAATATGTGAGTGTACAGTAATTTGTATTTATGTGAGCGTAGAATTAACATTCAAGTAGTTTCTTGGTCTTTGAATAGAAAAAAATTTATTCAAATCTACTACTCGATTGTAAATTCTAAACTCATCATTAAAAAAAATAAAAAGAAAAATCGTAAGAAATCTTCCATTAGAATTTTTGCGCGAAAGTAAAAAAAAAAAAAAAAAAAAAAAAAAAAAAAAAAAAAAAACTGATAAATATTTAAAAGACGAGAGGGGGAACTAATTTTTTAGGTACTCAAGCTGTTCCCACCATACGCTTAAATTGTGTTGCCAATCGTGTTATAATTAATTAATTTTTAATCGAATGAATATGAAACTAAAAAAAAAGAAACTACGAAAAATCATCTGTATTTCGCACGCATTTTGCGATTGTTGTTTCGATTTCTTCTCTCTAATATTCTATACATGTAAATGTATTTTGCCTAGGATATATATATTATATATTATATAAATATTGCTAAACAATTGTATGTTAAATCACTTAAATTTTTCTCTCCTTTTCTTTATTTATTTCTCTCGCTCTCTTCCTCTCCTTTTGCAATTTGCAATATTTCTCTCTCTTTTTTTTTTCTTTCTCAGTATTGGAAATTAAATACTGTTGATTTTCTTTTATTCATTTTTGATTAATTAAAATTTTTATTTTAGTTGATTAAATTGAAAAATTTAATTAATTGTTTTTAATCAAATAAATAAATTAATTAAATTGATTAAATTCAATTAAATAAAATTGAAAATCAATTAATTTAATTTAAATTGGAATTCAATTGATATTCAATTAATTAAATTCTATTGAAATTTAATTAATTTAATTAGAATTCAAATTAATATAATTAAAGAATTCAATTAATTTAATTAAATAATTCAATTAATTGATAAGAAAATATTACGGGCTAATTTTGTAAAAAAAAAACGGAAAGCTAGTGTGAAGCTCTTTCTTTTTGAATTATATAAACCACACAAAATCTAATTCCAATTTTCGTGTTTTCCACTATTTTCGAGTATTCTTCCACTTTACACATTGAATTTCTCAGACGATTTTATTGAGTCGTATACTTTTCTTGTCAATTTTTTAGTCACCGATTCATCTTCCGCTGAAGAGAGTTCTCATAAAAATATTATTCATTTTTCTCTAAAAAGTCTCTTCCAAAAGAGCAGTTACTCTAAAAAGCTTTCCGCTTGTCAGGACGATTTTGAATTTTGTCATTAATTTTTTAAATCTGTTATTAAATTATAAAATAATAAAAAAAAGAAAATAATAAATAAAGTAATTAATAAATTAAATAATTAGTAAATTGACAACTAATTGAATTCAATATGATTTTTTCTTCAATTAGTAAATATTTTTTCATACTGTTTTAAATATTATTTTCTGCTAATTTCTTTTAATGTTATTTTTAATTATTTTAATAATGATTATTTAATAACTAAATATAATTCGGAAAATAAAGAGTATGCAAAAAATAAATTTTGTATTATTTCAATAATTAGTTAAAAAAAAGAGGAGGGAAAAAATTAAAAGAGAGAGAGAGAGATAGACAGAAGGAAAGAGGTGATGATGAGATAATGAAATAAAGATAGAGAGAAAAAGGGAAATTCCATGTTTCAGTGCCTAAGTAATAATCATAGTTTGTAATTTTGTAAATCAAAGCAAGTGTACGAGTGGAGCGTGGCCTTTTTTGCTTTCAGTATATTAAACAAAAAAACGTATATAAACGAAAAAGATAAAAGTAAAAAATTAAGTGAGTGCGTGTGTATCGTCTTCAAACTTATCGCACTTTGGTGCTCCGTTATCGAAACTCGCTCATTCCGAAGGGTCTCAATATTATACATATATATATATACACAATACGTAATCTCAAATTTTTTTTCGAAAATTTGTATGCAATTTTATTTTGACTTTTTTCTAAATGCCAATCGTAGCATTGTTTTGGGCTAGTCTTTTTCTTTCAATTTCTATACTCGATTTTTAGCTGCCATAAAATGAATTTCTATTCTTTATCCTTTGGATCTCATTTTTACATTTTTTTTTCTTTTTTTTTAAATAAATTTATAAAGTACATATTATTTAAAGTACAATTATCGAAAGTTTAGATTTTACAGGGTATAAATATTCTCAAAAAGTAAAAAAAAAATATAATATCTAGTGAATGGTTGAAAATATTTTTTCTTTATAAAAAAAAGAATTTCTCGTTAAAACTACTTTTTGCTGGATTAAAAATTAATTCTTATTATTTCTAAATTTTAAATGATTAAGTTTTTTGTTCCAAATTTTAATATTTCTTTTTGTTACAATTTATCTGTACGAAATGTACAATACAAAATTGTTAAATTGTAGCGAATGTTTTTTAAATTGATTAAACGAATTTTGTGATTGTCGGCCAGTATTTAAAAAATAGAATGAAAAAAATTATTTGTAAGTATTCCGAAGAAATGAAGAAATCGATATTACTAGATAGAAGAAAAGAAATTAAGATCTTTTATTTAATATTATAAATTATAAATTGTAATTATTAACTGTAATTATTAAATCATCCAGCAAAGTTGGTTTTTTCAAAAATGAGAAATTATCCCTTCGTGTAGTGTTCGGGTCGCGATCGTGTGGTTTTTAATCAGTTCACGCGACTCCTGTCCTCTAATCACTTTGCATGTTGTTGAAAATTGTTCATTTATTTGCAAATATTCTCAAAAAAAAAAAAAAATCTCCGATCTGTATAAATATATTGAAATGTATTTTTAGAAATTTACATTTCTTTAATTTTTCCACTTTTCAAAAAGTGAAAAAAAATTTTTTAATTCTTAACATTGTATAATTCAATAATAATTCCTGTTTAAATAATTTGATTGGATAAATTATTTTTTTAATAAAGTCAAACTGTAAGTTTTTAATGACTAAAATGTAAGTTTTTAATAACTAAAATGTAAGTTTTTAATAACTAAAATATAATTTTTTTACTAACAGCAAAATATAATTTTGTACGAACTGTAAAGTGTAATTTTTAAACCAAAGTGTAATTTTTTTAGCAAAATGTAATTTTTTACCAAAGTTTATTTTTTGTGGCAAAATGCAATTATTTAATAAGATTAAAATGTAAATTTTCCATTATGTCAAAATGTAATTTTTCAGTAAAGTTAAAATGTAATTTGTTTAATTGTATCAAAATGTAATTTCAAACAGTTATTATTATCGAATTTATAAAATATTGATGAATATTATTTTTTACAGAAAAAATCTAAAGATTTTTAACTAATTTTTCGAGACTATTTGGAAATAAATAGAAAATTTTTCAAAGAGCCTGCCTGAATCTAGTCCTTAAGTAAAAATATTTAAAAATTCATGCACCTGCGTGCACAAGGCTTGTGCGTGAATTATATTTAAAAAAAAATAAGTACTATCGATAAGAGAAAAAAAACAGAAAAAAGCAAAAAAAAAAAAAACAGATTTTTAGATTATTCGTCAAGTGACCTTATATGGAGCCCCTTCACTTATGACCTTCTCTTTTCAGAAGGTTAATCAAGAAAAAAAACCCTGCTTCCCTCCTCAACCCTCAACCCTATCTCTGTCAGCACGCCCGTGATTTTAGAAATTCCGCGCGAGTGAGTGAAAAATAAATAATACGCCACGAGAGAATTGAATCATTGACGAATACTCGAGGGCTTTAAAAAAAAAAATGTTAAAAGGAAAAAGAAAAATAGCCTGGAATTTTAGAGAGAACTTTTTCCAAATTTTTTTCCAAACTATATTCCCAAAAAAAAATTTGGAAAGCGCTCGATTTAGAAAAAATGTCATTTATTTATTTAAAAATATTTTCTCGTGTGTAAATTCGACCACTCTACTTGACGGTGTTATTAAAATAATCGAGAAATTTTCGTGTCAAATATCAAAGTGTGATTCAAAGTCCACATAATTGGACGATCCTTGGGAAAGGTGCGCATTTTTCTTTTAATTTTCTTCCTTTCATTTCTAGTTTAATAATAATAATAATCTCTTTCTAAGACGTAAACGTAAAGAAAAAATAAAAAAAAACAAAAAAAAAATCATCCCCGAAATATCGAACGCGATATTCGGGCACGCGTTCAATTTTAGAGCTGTGACAAGGTATGAGAGAGAGAGAGCGAGAGATCTTAGTTACGGAATATATTTAGAATTCGACTCAATTTGTCTCAATAGTTGAGGCATAATTATTATTTAAATAATAAGAATTATATTTAAAATAAAAAAAAGAGGGGAATAACACTGTTGTTCTTTCCACTCTGAAACGAATCTGTGAAGCGCCAACATCCCTCTTCGTATGTAAAAAAAACTATACACTAATACATTTCAAGAAAAAAAATAAAAAAGCAAAAAAAAAAAAAATGTACGATAATATAGATTGAAAAAAAGCGAATGAAAATATATTATATATATGTATACACAAATAACGATAATATAAAAAGTATATTTAATCGATAATACGATATATGAATATATTATTATTACTATTATTATTGCTACTATTAATATTATTATCGTGAGTATATTATTAATATGCCAATTACATAAAAAAGCGAGTATTAACGATGATGATGATGATGATGATAAAAAAAAAACCAAGTACAGCACCGTAAGGTAAAAAAAATACTGATTAGGGTCTCTATATTATGTGTAAAACTGTGTTGTGAGCACTAGGCTATTTCTCTCTCGTAGTTAACTAGATTTTTAATGGCTTAGACTAATTAGTTTATGAACGTATAAATAAGTAATAGATCTATAATAATTATTCTTATTCTCATTAATTAATTAATTGTCATCGATGGTTTATAAAGTAACAGTGGATCCCCCTTGTATACACGATACAAATACACAATTTACACTCACACACAGACTTAGACACATATTTAGATGAGAAAAAAAGGGAAAATTCGATACATTTTTTTCTCAAAAAGATAACAAAAAAAAAAAAAAAAAAAAAAAAATTAGTTGATAAAATAGTGAAACATAATATATATGCGAGAAAAAAAAAGTAAATTTAAGATGTATCGGTAAGAAAAATAAGCGCGATTTCCTCATGATACCAGAGAAAAATTAGTAAGAGGGTTAGAAAAAGAAAAACTACAATCAGTTTCTCATGGGGCGCGCTATTGTTCCCGGGGTAAGGAGACGCTTGCGATTTTCAACTGTTAACTCGACTTTTTACCTATTTTTCGTTAAAAAAAAAATGAATATTGAAATTGCGTGTGAATGCCAAAAATTTCGACCAAAATAATGTTTTTTCGACATTCCATAATAATATTTTGTTTCGCACTACATATATTTACTGTTTCTGAAAAAATTTTTTGATATTTTCTTTCTTTTTTTTGTTTTTAGATGTGTATGCTTGAAAAGTATCATCTCATGAGTTGGTCGAAATTTGATTTTTTTTGGTAGAAAATGAGAAAAAAAAACATCGTATTCAACGGCGATCCGGAGAATCATAAAAAAAAATTGCTCAGGAGCTTTTTCTTAAACAAAAATTTCTCATTTTTATGAGCGGCACTTTTTTCAAAACACCTTCTTTGAGGCATGTGGCACATAATCAAATTGATCAAAAAAAAAAAAAAAAAAGAAACAAATTGAATTCTAATGAACTGTATAGCACAGTCAAAGACATCGAAAGACTGATGGATGTTTAGATTTTAACTCTGAAAAAAAAACCGCAGAACCTCACAGGGAAATACTTCCTTGACTAATTAATGACGAAACTAAAAGACGAGAGAGAGAGAGAGAAGAAGAAGAAGAAGAAAAGAAGAGAGATTCTATAGTGATCGCCGTCATTAGCGACTTTTTTCAAAAAACAAATATACCGATTCTTCCGTGTGACCAGTCATTTGTAAAATTGGACCTGAGCTCTCGACGCATGACTGTCAAAAAAAGAAAAAAAAATTTTTTTTTTCCATTTTCCTTTTATCGATACGCGCGAATGCTCATGTGGACCTAGTGGACCTTATACATACATATATAAATTTAAGACTGTTTTAAGCCATAGAACTGATATTAACAATTATTATCCAAGTCAATGAAAGGTGTGGGAATGGAAAAAATGGGAATTCTATACTTAAACGAATGTTTATGAAAGTATTTATTTTATTTACGTATATTAGTAAGGCTCGTTTAGAGAAAACAACCGAATGGGAAGGGAAAAGGGGGTGGGCGGGGGGTGAAGATTAAAAAAAAGTAGGCTTCTTTAAATTACGCACAGTGTCTTAAGGCTGGCCACCCTGTGTCTTTTCTTTCTCAAAAAAAAAAATATCCAGCACACACACACATAAACATACACTAATTTATTCCTGTAAAACTCATCTAATTCTTTTTTTTGCTAATATTATTAGGAAAGTGAAAAAAAAATCCTTATTGCTAATATTATTAGGAAAGTGAAAAAATTCTTATTAGAAAAAAAAAACATTCTTAGGACAGGAAAAAAATACACATGGAACTCTGAATCAGTAAAATTAATTCACGCTGTTTAAAAATGAAAAAAAAACCAAACTATAATTTATTCTAGCTTGTAATCCGTAAAAAAAAATCTGCACCCTAGTGCCATTGAAAGGATTCCATCCACCAAAGATCAATTTTTAGTCTTGCTTTTCTGTTTTATTCGATACTTTCTCTTTTTTTTTAATGGGGAAAAAAAGGATTTCAAGTGGAATAATTAAAAAAAACAAAGGCTTGAAATTAATTTTAATGTCTCAGAGAATCCTTTCTACCTTGTTTCGTGCAATCATAGAATTAGTTAGATTTTAAGAGAAGAAAATAGAGCCTTCTGGGCAGGGACGGTTTCAATAAATAAAAAAATATATTTGTAGGAAAAATTTACTTAGTTTTGAAAAATGAGAATGTAAAAATATTTTTTTTTTGGAAAAATTTCTCCTCGTGCTCGGAAGACAAGAAGTTTTCGTTTAGTCTGATGTCCGTACAAACTGATAATGTTCCTTCTTTTATTAATATTTTTTTCGATAATTATATATACATATATATGAATATATATTTATATGTAAAAAATTATTCTCGTTACTCGACTGCTGTTATCCTCATATCGACAAAATCCTCTCCGAAAAAAATTAAATGAAAAAAACATTTTTTAAATTGTAAAGAAAAGAAATCATCGACTCGAAGTTCGCTCTCTAGCAAGTCGAGAAATGAGGTGACTAGTCGTGATTGCTTAGTTATTATTATTATTATTATTAATTATTACTATTATTATTATTATATTATTTTTATTAATATTAATATTATTACTATATTTATTATTATCGTATTATTAATTAATTTTAAACGCTCTCCTCTGCTCGGCTTAATTTTATTCATGAGCCTCTTCTTGTCGACCGAGCGAAAATTAGTAGAAAAAAAATTCCGTTTTTAGTGATTTTTCAACTGTTTGAACTGAAAGTAAGAAAAAAAAGTGTTTAAAATAATTTCTCTCGAATTCTTCTCAAAATATGGGAAAAAAATTGTTTTAATCATTTTTTTTTGCGATTTTAAATCCCGAAAAAATTTTTAAATAATTTTATCTGGAAAGAAAACCCTGCTCGACGATCTCTACTGGGAACAGTTGAAAATCGCCAACGAGGTATTAGATACACACTCCAAAAACCTCAACGCAAGGCCTTAATATACTTATCATAGTCGTATTAAATGAAATATGGATGCATATTACGTAAAAACGAATGTAAAAGAAAAAAATAGGAACTTGTAAAAAATCTCTTCTCGCCAAGCATCGAAAAATCTGTTACTGATTTAAGTTTTAAAAAGAATGAAAACAAATAATTGTTCAAGCACTTCAATTGAATGTCGAATGGATTTCAATTTTACTGAAAAAATGATTATGAATACAATTCAATTTGAATATTTTAATTATTTTATTTCTTAAACATTTATTTTTTGAACTTTTAAACATTTTTATTTTCAATTTTTTTCCACTTTATTTCATTTTTTTTTCATTTTTTTCAATTGTATTTTATTTTTTCAATTTATTTCAATTTTTCCCATTATTTCAAGTCTTGGAAACTTTCAATTCGAACGATCAGAATAAAATTGGATTGGAAAATTAAATTAAGATTACATTCTAAAAAACAATTCAATTTAAAAATTTGTAATTCACAATCAAAAATTTAAAATCTGAAAAAATTCAATTCAATTGAAATACTTGGAAATAAAATTGAAAAATAGAAAAAAATCAAATTAATAAATTTTTTCAAGTGTCGAGAAATCAATCGTTTACGATTAAATTAAAATAAAAAATTAAATTCAAATAAAATTCTAAGAAAAAAAAAATTAATAAAGATTTTGAATTGAAATTCAAAGATTTAAAATTGAAAAGAAATTGAATTAAAATTTTAAATCGAATAAATTAAAAAATATTTAAATGGAATTGACTTTTTTCAAGTATTGAAAACTTTTAATTCAAAAGTTCGCTATTGAATTGAAATTAAAAATTAAATAGAGACACTAAAAAGACAATTCAATTTAAATTATTTTTAATTGGAATTCAAAAAATTGAAAATTTGAAAGAATTCGAATAAAAATTTCCAATAAAACAATTTTCAAAATTGAATTGACTTTTTTAAAGTTTTGGAAGATTTCAATTCAAACGTTCACAAATGAATTAAAATAAAAAATTAAATTTAAATAATATCCTAAAAAAACTTAAAAAGGTTCTTAATTGAAATTCAAAGATTTCAAATTTGGAAGAAATTGAATTAAAATTTGAAATCGAATAAGTTAACAAAATTTTAAATTGAATTTTTTCAAGTCTTGAAAAATTTCAATTCGAACGTTCACAATGGAATTGAAATTAAAAATCAAATTAAAATAACTTCTAAAGAAACAATCAAATTTTAAAGACTTTGAATTGAAATTCAGAATTTGAAAGAAAATAAATTTCAAAAATTGAATTCACTGTGCCTAAATGTTCAGAATTGAAATTATTCGCTAAAGTTCAATTGAATTCAATCGAAATGCTAAAGCGCGATTAAAACAATCATTACCAGGGACAGATTTTGAGAGCGGGGCGCAAAAAATAAAATTTAGATGTAAAAAATAATACCAGAAATTAAAAATTCAGCGCGCATTCGCGTATTAATTGTAAATGTGAAGCAGCATATTATTAAAAACAAAAACAAAAAACAGTGGAAAAAATGAAAAAAAAAAAAATCATGAAAAGAAAAGGAAAATAATAATTTGGATGAAATAGAAAAAGAAAATACACAACATGCATTTACACGCGAAAGAAAACACACACTCACGTACATGCATACAGGTACTTTAGTGTTATAAGGAAGCACGTTATTTTTTATTGTAGAACTTTAAAGTCAGATTTTTTTAGGATAAATAATATAATAAAACAAAAAAAACAAAAAAAAAAATAATTGGGGGAGAGAGAGACACCTCATTGCGTGTGTGTCTTGTTTGCGAAAAAAACAATTTTCGAACGATAAAAGCAAAACAATAAAACTTGTAGAGGCACGTCCATTCGATTTTAAAAGATACAAAGAAAAAAGAATGTTAAACAAAATTTTTGTTTTTAAGATCCAAAGGACTGAGACTCAAAAAGGAAAATATACCGATTGCATATGAAAAAAAATAAATAAACGGTCGCAAGACGAAGTAAAGTATACCTAAAAAGAAAAAAAAACGTTGCACTGCGATTATTATTGTTCTGTATGAGTGATGAAAAAAAGCGTTTAAAGGGCAACAAAAAAAGTGAAATTATAAAGTGCATTCTCGAATCTTGATACCAGTTTATTGTGTCTAAATATATATATATATATATTTTTTTTTTGTTTTTTTTTTATTATATTAAAATTATTTGTAGCCCCATTGTATCGTGATTATTATGGTTTTTTTGTAAAATGGGGCGTTTTCATTATTATTATTATATTAATTGTACATTTCCGCTTGTAGTCGTATCTACGAGAGGGTTGAAAATCAATTTTTGACAAAGCGAATTTTCTGAGCGGGATTTTCGCTTGTCGCTCTTCTTTTTTTAAAAAAATATTTTTTGTTTTTTGATAATTAATATTTTTGAGCGAGGTTTTTTAATGGAAAAAAAGAGAGAATTATCCTGCGTGGATTCGACCGCGCGCGACGGCGGCCTTTAAAAGTGTTTTTCTGTTTTATTTTAATTTTTTTTTGTCCTTTTTAAGGAAAAAGAGTATCAAGCAGCTGTACCTAAGTAGTATAATGATACCTATTTCATTATTAATTATTATTATTATTATTATATATTATTATTACTATTATTATTATTATTATATTATTATTATTATTATTGCTATTATTAATTATATTATTATATAAATATTATTATATTAAAATAAATCAATAAAAAAAATTTCAAAATTGTACAATTCCAGAATGCTGTAAAATAATCATACCCCCCGAACTTGACTTGTGCCAGTTTGCATTAGAGTTTAAGAGAGTAAAAAAAAAAGAAATTTCGATTATCATCATTATTATTACTATAATTATTATTGATAATAATAATGAATTTTTATTATTATTATTATTACGACTCGTGTTTTAATCTGTCGTGACTGATTATGACGATAATTAAATATTTGCCGAAAGTGACGAAAGTGATTTGACTATAATCGTTTTCTGTGAAATAATCCTTCGATAAAAATATTTGCGAAGGACTTGTGACTTTCAAGAAAAAAGTCTAAAAAAAATATACTTTAATAATGTTGATGAGTAATTTGTTAATGTTTCTGTATTTTATAGGGGAAAAAATTTTATTTGTTAAAATTTCAATTTTTTCGAAAGAATTTTTTTTTGTGCAAAAAGTTTTTTTTAAATGAAGAAAGTGGGGAAAGCTCTTTTTTTTGTGATGAAAAAAAAGGGAAAGTATAAAGCAGATTTTGAAAAGTGACTATTAGAGAACCTCGTCCATCCTAAATTTATTGTATCCTTAATAATCGTCTCTTGGAATTTTATTCACCATTATATTAATATAGTAATTAAAATACGTGCGAATTTCCATGAGGTTTATAAGGATAATGAACTTCTGTGAGAGTAAAAGTGAAAATAGTAATTTAAAAAGAAATTATATTCAAGTACAAGTGTTCAAGTCATATTATAGGTACTTAAAAATTCGACGCATAAATTGTGCGTTTTTACTCAAAATAATTCTTATTACGTTGTATCTAGACTAAGATTCTAAAAAAAGAAAAGTCCTAGAAGACAAAACAAAAAAAGCTGTGTTTAAAAAAGTAATAAAAAATTACCATAATAATTGAAAAGCTGAATCGCTTTTTACGAACGGGACCTCGACCCAGCAGATTCAAAATTCATTCTTTTTTTGACTAAATTTTGGTTCAAAAAAGAATTTTTTTGAAAGCAAAATTTGTCTTTCGAAACTGCTGGTCGCACGAAATACGTACAAAAGATCGCATTCTCAAAACTTGCATTTCTCAAAGGAAAAAGCAATTGAATATTAATTGTAAACAAACAAAAAAAATACATTTAATTTAATTTTCTTTTTCATACAATAATAATTCAATTACTATTTTCGAAAAAAAAAACTAAACGCTTGTCAATGAAAGAAAAAAAACTCTTTGACCACTGAAAATTTAATTTTTAAGAAAAAAACAAAAATTCGAGACTACAAAATGAGGCCATTAGTATCAAACATAATAGACAGTCAATAAAAAAAAAAAAAATTAATCAAAATTCAAATCTGTCTGACTGGCACTTTTCTAAAAACAAAAACAAAAACTTGATCCTATCAAAAAAAAAATTTTTATACCATCCTTTTTAAAATAGATAAGCCAGGAAAAAGTTTTTAAAATATTTTGTTACCGAAAGAAAATGAAAAGAAAAACAGAAAAATATCCTTCAATTTTTTTCTTTAAAGAAACTTTTTACAATAATAATTTTTAAGGGAAATATTTTTTCAAAATGGATACAATTCCTGATTTTCTAATTTAAAGATAAATGAAAAGAATTAAATTTTTTTTTGACATGCAATAAATATATAGAAATATATATTATAATTCGCGGTTCAAAAAAAAAGAAGGAAGAAAATTTTTTCTGAATGAACGAAGGAGATTGGAAAACGTACATATACGTATGCATACCTTTATCTACGGATGTAATCTCATGAGTAATTATATACAATAATGATAATGATATAATTATTATATTAAAAATACGCGTATACATATAAATATACATATATGCAATATAAATTATATATATACATATATTTGTATATGTATATATATTTATCTGTATAACTATTATATACAAAATGACTTTAAAATTAGATTAAGGAGACACGCATAAATATTATATTATATATAAATATATATTATATATAAATCTATATATTAACGAAAGAACACATATATTTTTGGCGCTAGCGAGTCTAAGACGAAGCGTGAGATTCCGTGTATTAAAATACTGTGAATTTTCGATATTACAATACATATTTACGGTAATAAAAAAAATAAAAGTTTAATCGTCAAAGAGTGAGAAAGTGAGAAAATGTGCGTTCCGTAAAGGCCTTCTAAAGCCTTCCTCTAGAATAATGTTTTCAAAAAAAAAAAAAAATAATAAATAAATAAAATAAAAAAGTTCAATAGGAAAACGTCAAATATAGTCGAGCAATATTCAATGATTTCAATTTTTAACTCTTTTGCACTTTTAACAATTAGAAAGTGATTTTTACTGAAAAAAGTGATTTTTAATTTCTAAAAATAACTGTAATCTTTGCAAAATTTAATTATTTTCTACAATTTTTACCAAAACATGTTCTCTAAATCAATTATCTATATTAATTTTTAATAATTTTCCGAAAGTTCTTTCAGAATCCATTTATTTTAAATAAAAAAAATCAAGTTCCATCAGAATTGTAAATTATCATTTTTCTCAAGTCATTAAGGTGAAGTTATTGAAAATATGTAACCAGAAATATTCAAGATAATTTAATTTCAAAAATTATTTGTCATATTTGATTATTTATTTAACTAATACAGACGGTGAAAACAATATAATAATTTTTTTATAATCCAAAAATTCAAAGAACTAGTTTTTCGACAATATTTTTAAATAATTTTTAAGAGATAAAATTTTTCAATTAAATACATATAATTAAAAATTTTCCAAATAATTGAAATTTTTTTGATATAAATTAGAAATAAAGTAATTGAATTTTTCGATATAATTTTTGTAAAATGTGAAAAAAAATAATCTAGTTTTTGAAGAATTTTAACTTTAAATATAAAAGTACGTGATTTCTTCAAAAATCTTTAAATGATAGATTCGACAAAGTATATTTTTAATTAATTTATTTCTTTAAAGATAATTGAATTTTAAAAAATTATGATAAAATTCTCAGAATTTGTGTTTTTAAAATATTTTTAAATAATTTTTCAAAACTAATAGATTTTTTAATTATTTATAATTAGAAAACTTTCAAATAATTGAAATTCAGTAAAATTTTTTGTAAGAAATTTTCAAAAATATAAAAAAAAATAATTAGATTTTTGAAGAATTTTAATTTTAAATATGAAAATACATAATTTCTTCCAAAATTTTAATAATATGTCTAAAAAAGTTGATTTTTTTATAAATTTTAATTTTCTTACTTCGATAATAATTGAATTTTAAAAAATGTCGATAAAAAAATTCAAAGAAGTACTTCTTTAAAAAATATTACAATAGAATTATTTTTGAAGAAAATTTTCAATTTTCATTTTCAAATTTTCATTTGAAGATTTTTAATTAAAATTTGTATTTTTATTATTGAGAATTCAATTAATTTCAAAATTTGCAATTAAAATTCTTCAAAATTTAATTTTCAAAAATTTTAATGAAATGCAAAAAAGAATAAATAATTTTCAATTAAATTTTCAAAAATTTGAACTATTTATAATTTTTTTAATTATATATTTCAAAAATTTAATCATCTTAAAAATATTATTCAATAATAAAAAATTTGAAGAATTACTTTTTTTAAAAATATTACAATAGAATTATTTTTAAAGCTAATTTTCAATTTTCATTCGAAAATTTTTAATTAAAATTAATATTAATAAAAAATTTAAGTAAAATTTTCTTTTTGAAAAATTTAATTTTATAGTTAATTTTTATTGACAATGAAAATTAACAACTTATTTCGATTTTTATATAATTTGTATAAAAATCGAAATAAGTTGCATTTTATACCAAAAACTGTGGCATTTTGTTGTAACATTTGGAAGAAAAGTAAAAAAAAAGTCGAATTCTATCAAATTAACTCGAAGAAAAGTCGTCTTTTTGGAAATAGAAGGAAAAAAGTCCAAAATTCATACTATCCGAGGCCTGTAATTCAATTTTCAAAAAGAAAAAAAAATTTTTTTAAAAAAGTAACTAATATTTGCTGTTAAGCTATCTTTTTGTAAACTAAAAAAAGTTACTTTTTGTAACTGAAAGAAAAACGATGAAAAAAATGTTAGTGTTTGAAACGAAATAATTTTCTTCGGAATGATTTGAAAATCTAAAAAAATCCCCCATACAATTTTGAAAAGTAAAAAGAAAAAAATAAATTGCAATCATTGTTAATAAATGAAAAATCATGACTATAATGACGTTTTTCAGTATCCAAATTATACGTACATAAATTGCATGGTACCTAAATGTCTGTCTGTCTGTCTATATGTCCGTTTCGCTATTTCTACATACCAAGACCTATATCTGTCTCCTAGACTTATAAAAATAATAATATTTAATTAAATTAGTATTAAAAAAAAGAAGCCTACAATATCCTAATAATCGCCCATTGTCCCCCCTTCTCAAAAAAAAAAAAAAAAATGGATATTGTAGGCTTGACATTTTTAGAGCCAATAAGTATAAGCTAAAAAATTATGTCATAAGACTAATTCTTAAAAAAGAAAAATGAAGTTGAGGCAGTGTTAAAAATATTGGAAGGTTTAAAAAAAATGGGGATGTGGAATTTTTTCGAAAAATCAGATTACTGGAGCCTCTGCAGAATTTGTGATTAAATTGTGCCACTTGTGCCGCGAGAATTTTATTGATCGTCGAGAAGAAAAAAAAACAAAAAAAAAACCAAAAAAAAAAAAAATTATTTGAATTGTGCAATGCAGTACGAACTCATTAAAATAGTTACTAAATAGAGTGAAACAATCGCGTCGTTTTATTTAAAAAAAAAAATAATTAATAAATAACGAAAATTTTTGTGCGAAAAAAAATTCAGTCCTGCTCTCTTTTCTCTTACAATTTAAAAAAAATAACAATTTTTTCGACTGTCGATGAAAATTAAATAAAAAAAAAGCAGGACTGAGGGCTGAAAAAAATGTATTTCTAACGTCATATCAAAAAAAAAAAGTTATGAAAAAGAAAACGAATTTTCCTCAAATGGATAGAAAAATAATGTTGATAAAGAAAGTCCCAAATGTACTTTCAAATTTTTTTTGCCCGAGGAATATTTTCGTACGTAAATTTAAAGTTACAATGAAAGCGACGAAAAATTTGTTAATGAAAAACAAAAATTAAAGTGTAATGATAATTTTAACACAAATGATACAAAAAAAAATTGCTCTTTCAATTATTCTTAAACTGATGACTTTCCGACGACGTTCGAACAAGTTCGATTGTGCGTCTCATCTGGGATATTAAAAAAAAAAAATATTAATAACCCACCAGCGCACTGCTGACAAAACTATTTCGTATTAAGCTCTTTGCAGCTATAATGGTAGATTCAATGTATATTTATATACGTGTTTTATGCTTATAAAAAATATCCTATCACTACTATAAAGAAAAAATCGGCTCGGCTACAAGTGTTATAAAAAAAATTGTTTTTTAAAATAATTCAAAGTCGAATAACTTTCAGGAAAATGAGCCGAATATTGCCAAACACCAATGAATGTTTATTCAAAATATTTGCAAATAGTTATTGTCAGTAAATCTCTATTATTATAATAACGTCTCCCAATATTCATCTCATGAATTTTATTTATTTTTTTTTTCTTCTTTGGAAAAGAAAAGTAGGAATCCAATTTGAGAGTGAATAAACAAAAACGTTTTTTTTAATCGGTGCCAATTTTTTTTTTTTCAATTTTTAATGTCAAACTAGCTTTAATGTTAAAACCAAGTCTCATCTCGACGCCTCATTATAAACAGAAGCACTGTTTTCTATCAATATAATACCTCAAGGAAATATCTTTCCAATGACAACGATTCTACTAATCCTCTATCGAAGCCTGTAGATCTTTTTTAACAAAAAAAAAACAAAAAAAAAGCAAAAAGAAATCCGTAATTGTAAGCTCCGAGGGTTGCAGAAGTAAATTTTTCATTTCAAAATCTGAAATCACAAACATTATTTGAAATTAGCAAAAAGAGTTATCAAAATGTCTGCAAATTTGAATTAGTCCCAAAAATCAAATAAAAAGAAAAGGACAAGAAAACAAAAACTAAAAAAAAGTGTCAAAAAATTGTTTTCTAAATTATAACTCTTTCCTTCAATCAATAATTTTTCCGCAACTCGAAAAAAAATAAAAAACAGTTGATTTTCTTTCTAACAAAAAAAGGAAAATAGTTTTGAGAAATCGGACTAATTCAAATTTTTAGAGAAGAAAATTTTTATTTTCAAGCATAGTGCCGAAAATATTCAAAAATCATTAACTTTTATTATATCATACTTTTTGTTCATTCATTCATCACCAATCATCTTTTTCAAGGTATGTATAAAATATTTTTATTTCCCTCATTATTATTCCTTTTTGTTTACAATTCTTCATCACAATTTATTTTTTACTTTCTCGCATTTTTTTTTCATTTATTATTAAAAAAATGGGTGCTTTAGGACTTCTGCTTTCTGCCTAACGAAAAAGTATTTCATAAATGACGTAAACATATTATAGCAACCATACGCGCAAAAAAAACCAATTATTTAAATTGAGAATAGATCAAACCAAACAATAAACAAGGGAAACATGAAAAAAATAAGAACGAGGCTACAAGCAATCATTAAATTATATTTACTCAAAAACTAAAAAAAAAAAAAATTGCGGCAATTTTGTGTAGTTGTTATGAGAGAAAGTAAAAACAAAAAAAAATAATAATCATAATTGCGTAATCACTAGAAATATTAAACAATATTAATCTCTGGTTGGTAAAGCAATTTGGGACCTGTGATTAATTAAAAAAAAAAAAAAATCCAGGGTGCTCGATGAGATAGAACTTGGTTTCCGTGTTTGATTCTTACAAATCCAAAAATAAAAAAAAACGAATATATTATTAAATACAAAGGTCTACTCGATTTCCTGCAATTTTTACAATATATGAAAATTGTAATTTTTAATTAAACAAGAAATTCCATTAATAAACCTTAATTATAAACGGGCATTACAGATAATTGTAAATTGTGATATAGATAAGGTCATTCGATTTAACTTTAATTACTAAATTACGTACTCTTATTAACACTACTATTTTTTTCTATTATATTATTATAATTATATTAATATTATTTATTTACTACTAGATTATATAAACGAAAAAATACCAAAAAAAAACAAAAAAATAGCAATTAATAGTTGGGTCCAAAAAGGAGTAAAATATGTACATCACTTTTCATTAATATTTAAATTCTAATTTCTAAATCGTATTTTTAATTATAGTGTAATTATTACTAATTATAATAATTATTATTAGTAATAGAAAAATAATTTTATATAGTCAAATTTATTTCTGTCATTTTATATTAAATGGAATTTTATGAATTAATAATTAATTTTAATTAATTCAATAATTATTGTATTAGAGAAAAATATTTCAATTTTACTACAATGAAATTATTTATTAAATGCATTAAATTGGATATTATAATAATTGGTAGGGTTAAATACTTAAAATGACTTAAAGCCCAAAGAAAAATGAAAATCGTTTTTTAAATAGGGACAATCGAGGAGACTGACACAGTAAATGAAATATGTAACAATTCATAATTAAAAAAAGAAAAAGAAAAGGTAAAAAAAAAGAGTTTGATTATGAGAGGAGTAATGATTCTATACGCGGAAACGATAATATTATAAGCAACAAGAAGTGCTTTTATGAAATACAATATTATTTATACCATCCTGATAATACTATATGAGGGTTAATTTAAGAAAATTATCGTGTATTATAATAAGGCATAGATAATAAGAATATTAATATTTAATATGATAAAAATATATATTATATATTATGACCTATATTGTAATTATTATATATTAATTATGATAGTAGAATATTGTGACTTAGAGAAGAAAAAATTAATAAAGGTTGTCCTACACGTGTTTGACTGGATTATTACTAAACTAAACTAAATTTCTTTAAATTTAATTATTTGAACAACTCGTATAGAAATGAATAATAAGTTTGTTCAAAATTTTTTTAAAATTCAATTATTTTCCAAATTTTTAATTAGAATTCTTCAAAAATAGGATTAAATTTAAACTTAATTTTTAAAAGTAAACCAATAAAATTCATTAAAATATAAAATTAAATTTACTTATTTCAATGAAATTTGACAAACTTTTCAATTGTTTCAATTTTTTTAAATTATTTTAAAAAATACAATTATTTTTAAAAAATTTTTATTTCATTTTTTTAAGAAACAATTTTTAAGGGATTTCTAAATTAAATTATATTTAAAACTTCAATACTTTTTGTTAAACAAAAATTTAAAAACTTATTCTTATTTGTTTTCTCACAGGCATTAAATTTCAAATAATTTTAATGAAAAACCTCATGAAATTTAATTATTTCAAAAAATTGCAGTTGTAATTCTTCCAAAATTCAATTACTTTTTTAGAATTTTTGCGAAAACTTCAACAAATTTTAAAGAAAAATACTATACATAATTAAAAATTTTTTTTAAATAAAAATAAAAATATTTTTATACTTTTGCTGCCCTTAAATTTTCAAGAAGTTTAATTTAAAAACCTTTTAAAATTTAATTAATTCCTAATATTCCTGTTATAACGCTTTAAATATTCAATTATTTTTTAAAATTTGAATTCTGAATTAAATTCTGATAGGATTTTGATTTGAAAAAAATTAAACTACGAGAATTGAATTATTTAAATAGAATAATTTTTGTAAATTAATAAAATAATGTATTTTCAAAAATTCAATTATATTTATAGATAATTTTTAAAGATGAAAAAATAAAATTCTTTAAAATATAAAAATTTTACAAAATTTCCACTTGTTTTAATTTTTTAACATTATTTTCGGGAATTCAAGTATAATTTCAAAAAAAAATTCTAATTACTATTTTCAAAAACCTAATTTTTTCAGAATTTCCAAATTAAATCTTTTAAATTTCAATCATTTTTGTAAAATAAATATTAAAATACTTATTGTTTTTTATTTGCTTAAAATTTCGAAATACTTTCAATGTAAAACCATTAGAAAAATTTTTTATGGAAATTTGATCTGCAAGTCTTCCAAAATTCAATTATTATTTTTTTTTAGAATATTTAAATAATATTATTAAAAACATTAAATTTGTAAGGAAGCTAACAAATTAATAATTTTTTACATTTAAATATTATGACACTTTTACAGCAAAATTAGAACTTCAAAGATTGAAATTTAAAATTTTTTGAAACTTTAATTATTTCAGAAGAATCCTATACTTTTAACACTTCTATATTATTTTCTAAAGTTTTAACTAAAATTCATTTTTAAATCAATTCTTATCAGAATTCAATTATTTAAATACAAAAATAAATAATTCATAGAATAATTAATTACTTTAAAAAATTGCAACTGTATTATTGAATTTTTGAAATTGGGGTTAAATTTTCTTACTACACTTATTTTATAAAATAATAATAATAATATATTATTTATACAAATTAACTGTCAAACTTTTGACATAACAATTCGAACTATAAAACAAAAAATTGGAATAAAACAACACTACTTCACGTGAGGACATATTATTATTATTATAAATATAATAATAATTATTGTCCAAACAAGTTAATTTTTCTTACTACCTATTTTTATTTTTTTATTATTTGTTTTATATTATTTTTCTTATTGGTGATTTTTTTACTATTCTTCCGATTTTTCTTTAGTTTTTTTAGTATTTTTCCCATTTCGCTTTTTAGTATTATTTTTATATTAGGGTCATTTTTTAGAGTAAATGACTTTTCTATCCAATTCAAACTTACTTTTGCGTTCGTTTGTTTATCCTCAACAAACAGTTTGTTATTTCTCAACAATATCCAAGTTGACTCATTCATTGTTATTTTTCAACAATTTTTCCATTTTCCCCACAATCAGAAATAAGAATTTTCCTTTGTTTTCTATTCAGTTTCAAGTATAAAACGAATTTTTTTAAATAAAATTGTTGTTGTTGTCTTCTCAAAATTATAACCTATAAAGTATTCAATGTTAAAGTCTTCGTAGTGATTTTATTTAAACTGACACAATTTAGGTTTCACTTTTTACTGAAGATCGAATCTTCATATTAACGAATAAATTATAGAAAATATATTTATTTTAAGTTTTAAATATATAACAGAAATAATAAATTCATGAGATCAAGTCAAAAGAGATTCAAACGCAAGTTTGTCCTTCGGCCACCTACCAAACTTCAAACGCAAGAAACGGTCGGTAAGTAATTTAATTTTCTACTGTTGATAAAGTGAATACCTGCAACTGTAGATTACCACTTGCAGGCACTATAGATTACTATGCGCGAGGGAGAGTGCGCGCGAAAGTAAGAGAGAGAAAATCGAGTCACCGCGAGAGTGATAAAAGTGGTAAACTGTGATAAGGAAAAAATTAACTTAAAAGTAGAAAGTATTGATAATGCGACAACTTGTTTCGGTAATATATTAACGTTCTCGATTATATGGTTAATTTAACGAGGACAACATCTTCGTGTAACCTCATCATCTCGCGGTACATGTTTTGTTTTTATTTTGGAAGAAATTATTTGCGCGATGCGCGTGGCGCGCTGCGCCTCAATAATCTTGCGTATCAGTGATCTACTGTCCAGAAGTAGGCAGTGAATTCATTCTTGTTGAAGTTGAAAATTTCTTAATTGGTGCGTGATCGGGTGCGGTATACTGTTGTTATTAAATTCGTTGTGGCTGTGTTGTGTTCGCGATCTGACGACTCGGTGTTGAAAAATTTGTTTAAAGTGTCTGGCCATAATGGCGAACCCTCGGAAATTCAGTGAAAAGATTGCCCTGCTTAATCAGAAGCAGGCGGAGGAAACGGCCGCTTTCGAGGCGATTATGAGGGAGGTTTCCGATGTCACCAGCAGAGTAAGGATCATTTTTAATTTCATCTTTTGTTGCCGGTTATATTTAACAAGCAGGTCGTCCAAAGACCCGGACGTAAAATGTAAACAATCGAGAGATTTACCTCTTTACGAGAATGTCCCAGCAAACACTAGAAATATATTTCTTATACGAATTTTCAGTTTTTATTGTTTTAATTAAAAATTTACAAGTATATTTCCTAATTTTTTTTTTAGTAAAAATTAATATTTTGGTTTGCCGGGAAGTATTGTCCGTGGGTTGGACTTGTTTTTATTGACATTCAACACCCAGTGGTGCTGCGTAATGCGGATACATTATTCAAAATTATGTATATGTCTATTAAGAAACCTAACCTTCAAAACTAAGATTATTCCTTTGATCTTTTTTTTTCTTCTATGAAAATATATTTTCATATAGTTGATCAGGGAGAAAGAAAATTTTTTTATAATTTTGATAGAAAATTGTTTATTTTTATTGTCATACATAGTTAATATTTATTTTAGAATGACTTCTTTTTAATTCATGAGATGAGATGGGAATTTTCGAGTATTTACCGATTTGACTTTTTGATCTATTCGCGACCTAGAGGTTCTTTCAGTTTGTATACTTAATGTACAGTTTATGACAATAACACTTTTTTTTTTTTCTTTTTTGAGGCTTATTTTGGAATCGTTAACATCCTCCACGGGGGAGAGAAAATCCTAAAGTACAGTAATTTTAGTCGTGTAAATATTAACTAAAGAATGATCATTTATTTTTCGGAGTCTGAGAGTTTAATCTGGTCAACATTACTGCAGATGAAATTCGACTCTTGGGGCGACCGAGTATTTTTAGAGGTGTGTGTAGCAACATGGAAATTGATTTTTTTTTGTTTTTCTTCGGTTTTAATTAAAATTACGAAGTTGACATTTTTTTTGTGGAGATTTTTCCAGAAATTAAAAGACTTGTATTTTTGTTTTAATGCATTTATTTTTTTTTCAACTGACACTTAATCAATTTTTTTAATTTCTGTGTATTTAATTTTGAAATGTTTCTTTATTTATTCCTGGAAGTTTGAAAATTATCAAGTGTTAGAAATTTATCAAGATTCTTGTATAACGATTGACAAGAAAACCTAAAATTGTAAATTGAAATAGTAAACGTAAAGAAGGGAATCTAGTTTACCACGTGTGACGGGTCATTATCTCATGAAGATACGTCATGCATTGGGTCTTTCAATCCTAGTTTTATTGATACAATGCAAGTATAGCTAGAAAAAAAAGTTTCGATACTTAGCAAAAAAAAAAAATTTATCTAAACATATTTTAAAATAAATAACGTTTGACTAAGAAAAGAAATACTCGTAGTAACACTTATTATTTTAATCTACAATTATTTATAATTGCATAACTTGTTTGAAATAATAACTTAATTAATGGTTTTCTTTTTCTTCCTCTCGCTTCTTTAAATACATTTTCGAGTATAATTTCGGTCTTTTCACTTTATTTTGTTAAAAATAAAATTTATGTGGCGAAATAATATTTTTATTACAAACAATATATTGTTTAAATACTATTATCTGATGATATTTTTGTACCATGTTTTTCTAAATTTCCTGTATAATAATAATTTTCATATGTATATAGATTTGCCGCAATTCGTAAAAGTTTAACAGTCACGTTTAAATGCAAAGCAATATATTTTCGCGATAACAAAATTGCGTTTTAATAAAGTGTTGCAGTTATCTCTCGCAATTTTTAGAAAGAATGTCACTATAGACGTTATCGACATATTTCATTAATAAGAATTAAGATTATTTATTTTTTTATAACAATATTCAAAGTCATTCAAAATTGAAAAAAAATATGTTCTCTGAATTCATAAAATGAAAAAACATTAAAAATTGAAAATTTATTAGAATTATTTATTTACAATCAGGGTTGCCATAGGTCAGGGAAATCAGGGAAAGTAAAATTGGTCAGGAAAATCAGGGAAAATTCAGGGATTTTTAGTAAAAGTACTGGAAAAAATTAAATTTTTAAAATTCATGAGAAGACACTGAATTTTGATGTTTTTTTTTGTTGGCCTTGCAAACTATGAAATTACCACGAATTTTAATACAAAACCTTCAATTTTTTCTATTTCTGACAATAATTTTTTTTAAATAATTTAATTTTTCAAGAACTATCATAAAATTATGACTTATAAATTATTTAATGAATAATTTTTACAATTTTCATAAATACTAGATTGATAGAAGAATTTTAGTTAAAAATACTAAAAAATTGAATTTTGGAAAAGTTACAAATGATTTTAGAAATTCAATTATTTTCAAAAGTTATAAAAATTCTTCGTAAAACTTCAATTATGTTGAAAATTTTTTAAAAAAATTCTCGTCAAAATTTCAGTTATCTTTATAAATAATAAAATTCTCGTCAGAATTTCAATTATCTTTTTAAATAATAAAATTCTTCATAGAAATTCAATTATTTAAAAAAATTTTAATAAAATTCTCAGGAAAATTTCACCGAAATTCAATTATTTTTATAAACTTGAATAAAATTCGAAGCAAGAATTCAATTATTTATATAAATAATAAAGATCTTCATAGAAATTCAGTTGTTTTTATAAACTTGAATAAAATTCGTTGGAAGAATTAAATTATTTTCAAAAATAAAAAAATTCTTCGCAAAAATTCAATTATTTTCAAAAATTAAAAAATTTCTTGTCATAATTTGAAGCATCTTTCTAAATAATAAAATAATTCTTCTCCGAAATTAAATTATTTTCAAAAAATTTTAATTATTTTCAAAATTCTTGGCAAAATTTCACAGAAATTCAATTATTTACAAAAATTTTAATAAATTTCTTCGAAATAATTCAATTATTTTCATAAGTAATAAAATTTTCACAGGAATTCAATTATTTAAAAAAAAATTAACAAAGTTCTTTTCAAGAATTCAATTATCTTTATAAATAATAAAATTCTTCACAGAAATTCAATTATTTTAAAAAATTTTAATAAAATTCTTGGCAAAATTTCACAGGAATTCAATTATATACAAAATTTTTAATAAATTTCTTCGAAATAATTCAATTATTATCATAAATAATAAAACTCATCGCAGGATTTTAATTATTTTTAATACAATTTTAATCGAATTCCTCGAAAAATGTAATTATTCTTAAAAAATGTAACAAAATTTGTCATAAGAATCAATTATTTAAAAATTTGTTGATAAAATTCTTTATGAGAATTCAATTTTAACAAACATTCAATTATTCAATAAATTATTTATTTTTTAACTTAAATAATTAAATTCTTCTAGAATTTTCTATTAAAAATTGATTTAAAAATGAATTACCGAATAATCGATTTATTATTTATGAAAGTAATTGAATTCTTGCAACGAATTTTATTATATTTTTTTTAAATAATTGAATTTTTTTAGAATTTTTACAATTCATAAAAATAATTGAATTCTTGCAAAGGATTTTATTAGGATTTTTGTAAATAATTTAATAATAATAATACTAATTTAATAATATTTTGTAAATAATTAACTTTTTTTTGAAAAATTTTATTGTAATTTAAATTATTACAAAACATGAAGAAGGCGATCACTCCGAGTCTTCGACTCAGAGTGCTTGCTTACTTTATGTTTTGTAATAATATTCTTATAAGTTGTTGAATTTCAAAAAGGTTTGAATTTGAATGTTTTGAAGAATTTTAATTGCTACGGAAAAATAATAATGATTAAATATTTGTTTAAAAAAAGAAGTTATTAATGTTTTTTAATAATTTTAGGTACATTTAAAGAAATCTGTAAATAAATGTAATAGGACATTTTTTTGAGTATCTAATAATTTTTAGAGTGAATCAGAATATTCTTTAGGGTCAGGGAAAAAATCAAAATCATTCAGGAAAAAGTCTGGAAATCAGGGAAAAGTCAGGGAAAAATAAAATTAAATATTTGTGGCAACCCTGACAATGCAACAATATTATTAAATTAATTACTAATCTCAAGCAATATGTTAAATTCATAAAATATAAATAAAAGGTATACATCTTTTTTTTTATCAATATTGTGTTTTGAAAGAAAATAAATTGATATCAATTTCAATTTGTTATTATTATTATTATTATTTTTTTTTTTTGAAGAAATCTGAAAGAGAATCATATTTTTCTCTTGAATAATTCATGTTCAGTTTATTAATGGCGGTATATATATATATATATATATATATATAAAAGAATGTGTTATTGCATGCAGATACATCGACAAATGGAGTTGTATGTTTCTGGACAAGAGATAATCCGTCGGATGTTCAGTCGATACTAACAGTTGTGTATCTCATATTCTCGTGTTCACGTTGTTTATCTTTTTGAATCTATTTCCGTAAAATGTGAATTTCTGTTTGACAACATAAAAAGAACAAATAATTTAAATTCATAGTAATTTTTTTCCATGAGTAAAAAAATTTTTTTTATCGATTCTTTTGGAGAAAATTAAGAATGATCAATTATTGAAGGCAATGAAGTATATCATTTGAAGTGAAATGAAATGGACCGATCATTGGACGGTTTAATGATGCGTTATACGTACATATATATATATATATATATATATATATATATATATATATATATATATATATATATATATATATATATATATGTCCATTATTATTTTTCAATGTGAATAGCTTATTTTGTGCCATTCAATTGAAAACATATCGTTCTCGTTAAAAGAATTTATAATATGTATATATGTATATATAGTGCTCTGAATTTCCATTCAGAATTTTCATTAGTTTAATCAAAATTATCCTTTGAATGTGAATCTCAATAAAATTGGACTGTCAATTTCACTGACTTTATATCTAAGGATTTAGATTTTTCAAAATTTTTACAATATTAATTTGATTTTCAATAATTAATTTTATTTCGGTATTTCAATAACTGTAGAGAATCGTAATTAAATATTTGATGTTAAGTTTAATTAATTTTTGATTCAATATTACTGGGAATAATTATTGTAAAATTAAATATGATATGTTTTATTCAAATATAGTTTTTGTCTGCATATTATGCTTATTTCATTTTTCTACATGTCATTTGAAATTGATAATTATTTTTAATTTTCGTTTATTTGTTGTTTTATTATTTTTTTTATTGTTTTTTTATTCTCATATAAATAATAATATTTTTTAGAGCAATTCAATTATTTTTAAAATATTAATTAAACTCGATTATTTTCAAGAATTTTAATATAAATTCAATTATTTTCAACAATTTTGATGGAGATTTTTTTAAAAAATCATTATTTTCAGAATATTTAGAAAAATTCCTTCATGAAATTTAACTATTTTCAAAAATTCAGATAAAATCATTCGAAAAAATTCAATTATTTTTATGAATTGTAAAATCCTCCGGAAGAATTTAATTATTTTCATAAATAAGAAAATTTTTCGCAAGAATTAAAATAATTTCATAAATAATAAAATTCTATAAAGGAATTTAATTATTTTCATAAATAATAAAATTCTATAAAGGAAATTAATTATTTTCATAAATAATAAAATTTTATAAAGGAATTCAATTATTTTCAATATACAATTTTAACAAAACTTCTCAAAAGAATACAATTATTTTTTAAAAATATGCAATTATATTAAAGATAATTTTAATAAAATTTCTCTAACAGGTTCAATTATTTTAAAAAATATTGTAATCAAATTTTTCTAAACAATTCAATTGTTCTCAAAAATTTTTAATAAAATTCTTTGTAAATTATTGAATTATTTTCCAAATTTTCAATTAAATTTATTTTTTTAAAAATTACGTTATTTTTATGAAATTTAATGAAATTCTTAAAAAATAATTTAATTATTTACAACAACTCTAATAAAATTGTTTAAAAGAATTTAATTTTCACTGAATAATTTTAATAAATATAATTTATAATTTATTATATTTTATTGAAAACTTCGAAAACTTAGGATTTAGATTTTGTTGAGTTTTATCATTTTTTCACTCATTTTCTCCTTCTCCAACATTTTAAATAGATTGTTTTTCTAATATAGGGTTTATTTTTTTGCCTAAATGAAATAAACGCAGGAGTTAGTGTGCGGAGGGAAAACAGTGAATGTTATTTCTTCCTTTAACGAGAGTGTAGTTGAGAGTGAAAATTAGGAATTTTTTTCGGTCTCGGAAGTTCTTTAAAAAAAAAAAAAAAAAAAAATTACATAGGTTCTTCTTTTACATTTTTTTGTAATTAGATTATTTGTATTTTTCTGTATGTTGATTTCGATGATTTGTCTTTCCTCCTTTTATTTGTCTTTTTCGTTTTTTGTCGAGAGAAAAAATATCTCTTTTTTTCCTATAGAGGGAGAAAAACAGTTTCATCCACTTTATAAGTTATTGGTTTTGAAATTTCGTTAGTCTGAAGTTTTTATTTTTATATTTCGACGTTTTTTAACGTCGTAATAATTATTTTTTTTAATCTACTTTTTTTCCTTTCCTTTCATTTTTTTTTTGGTTTCGTTTTCGCAAAATTTGTAGTTGAAGAAAAAAAAATTTGTGAAATAGAGACAAGAAATTAATTAAATTGATTAGTGAACGTGAAAAGAATGCACGAAGAAAAATAATCTAAAGATTAATTTTTTTTGGAAATTTTTCGTAATGGAAAGGTTTTTGTAGAAAAAAAAAAAAAAAAAAAAAAAAAGTTTTCTTAGTTAAGAATTAAGAAACGACAATTAAATACTTTAATTTTAATTAAAATTAATTACTTTAGTTTTAGTTAATTAATTAATTATTTTAATTTTAATTAATTAATAATAAATTAATTAATTACTTTGATTTTAATGAATTAACAATCGGTTAATTTATTACTTTAATTTTAATTAATTAAATTAGTTCAATTGCAGGGTGACCACATGTCAGTACTAATTTATTTATTTATTTATTATTTTAAAACTTACCAATTATTTACTACTTTTTTTACGATTTGCTACTATTTGGATACTTTTTTCTATGAGAATTTACACTACTTTAAATTTGTTAACTGTTGAAATAACAAAATTATTTAAAAAAATTTTAATAAAGTTATTGAAAACAATTCAAAAATTGTTAACAGAATTCTTTCAAACGAATTAATTTAATGATTTTTAATATCTAATATTTTAATAAAAAAAATTTCCAAAAGAGTTGAATAATTTAAGAAAAATTTTTATAAAATTCTTCACAAGCATTCAATTATTTTCATAAATAAAAAAACTTTCACAAGAATTCAATTATTTAAAACAGTATTTTCCAAATATTTTTCGAAAAAAATCAATTATTTAAATAGATTTTTAAAAAATTCTTTGAAAGAATTCAATTGTTTTAAAAAAATTTAAGGAAATTCTTTATTAATAATTGAATTGTTTTCAATATAATTTTAATCAAATTTTTATCTAAATATCTAAATAATATACAATTTTTAAAGAAATTCAATTATTTAAAACACAATTTTCAAAAAATTTTTTGAAAAAAATCATTTCTTTAAAAAGATTTTTTTTTTTTATTCTTCTCAAGAATGCAATTATTTTAAAAACTTTATTAAAGTTCGGTGACAGAAATTCAATTATTTTCATAAATAATAAAACTCATCGCAGGATTTCAATTATTTTTAATCTAATTTTATATTACTTACGCAAAAAATGCAATTATTCTTAAAAATTTGAATAAAATTCTTCGAAAAAATTCAATTATTTTAAAAAATTTGATATAATTTGTTTCTTAGAGTTTAATAATTATTTTTAATTCATTTTTAATTACATTTCTTGAATGAATTAAAAATTAAAATTTTTGATAATAATTAATTATTATCAAAAATTTTAATGCAATTCTTCGTAAAAATTTAATTATTTTAAAAAATGTTGATAAAGTTCTTTATAAGAATTCAAATTTAAGAAATATTCGCAATTATTCAATAAAATTAAATTTTTCGTAGAACTTTCTAATTAGAATTGATTTACAATTTAATAAAATAAAATGATTAAAGTTTTGAATAATTTTATTTATAAATTTCAAGAAAAAAAATGATTGAATTTTGAAAGAATTACTTTTGTAATTTTTAGAAATAGGTACAATTAAATTTCAAAAATGCGTTGAATTGAAATCATTTGAAATATTTTAATTCCCGAAGACAAAATAAATAGGTTTAATTATTTAAAAAAAATTTTTGCTACTTTTTTAAAATTAATTATAGAGTACGAAGCCTGCAATTGATTAATTAATTAATAATTAATTACTTGAAATAAAAAAAGAAGAAAAAATCAGTAGAGACGATTTTTCTTGGTGTTGTTCGAAAATAATTGATTAGATGTTTGATAATAATTTTGGTGGCTCGTATTGGTGACAAAGGATGTTCTTTGATGAACTTGCCCAGGTTGCATCGGCTAGCAGTTCTGTAGGCGCGAGTCCAACGGGTTCAGGAGTACCGGAAGCTCCTCTATCGGTGAAAAGTGCCGGAGCCAGTCCGCCACAATCCAGCAGCAAACACCTTCATATTAATTTGGGCAATCAATTCAGGCCCGGAGGTTCGCTGCCCAATGTTAACAACAATATCGACATCAACGCAGCAAAAGATCCCTCCGGGACTTCCGCCGCTATTCACTCGATCGACCTTAAGGTACTGATCTATATCCGGTTTCCGATCTTTATATTATGTATATATATTCACTCTCATTGTTTATATTGTTCTCTCAAAGTGTTGTTATCACCTAGTTTTCGTTATTATTATTTTTTTTTTTTTGTTTCACTATTCCAATGGTCTCATTTTTTTGGGAAAATTTTTCATTTATCACAATAGTGAGGAATTATACGGGAAAATAAATTTATTTCATTTAAATAACCGATTACTTGTCTATTATCAAATAAATATTTACTTGAATGAAATAATTTTTAATTAAATCAATTAAATGTTATTTTCTTCAAATAATACTGAAATATAATTGATTCAAATAAAATTTATTTGATTCTAATAAAAATTATTTGATTCAAGTAAATATTCATTTGATATAATAGTCAAGTAATCGGTTATCTGAATCAAATAAATTTTTTTTTTCACTGTAGAAATTAGAAATCATTTTTTGATGTGCTAGTTACTTTTCTGCTGTTGAGAATTATAAAATTTTTAACGTCCGATTTGAATATTTTTTTAGTATTGATATAGAATAAAATTTTCAACATCCAATTTCATTATTCCTTTACTATTGGAAATTGAAATACAAATTATTAATGATAGTAAAAATGGAAAATGATACAAATAAAAAAAAGTAAAAATGAAAATAATAATAAGAATAGAAAACAATAAAAATAAAGAAAATTCCAAATTTACTGAAAAAAAATTAATTAATAATTAATTTTTTAAAAATTTCAAATTTCTCGAAAATAATTGTGGGCAAATTTTTTCTAGTAAGGAAATTTTTTGTTCACTTATTAGTTGATAGAGAGAAAAATTTGTTTATTAAAATAGTATAATTAATTACCATTGCGGTTGACATGGGAAAAATTTCTGCACGAAATTATATGTAATATATCATTTTTAATGAGAGATATAAGGAAAATAATTCTTTTTGTCATTTTCAATTCTCAGACCATTGGAAAAATTATTTATCTAGATGCAATTTTATAATTTTCGCATTCGTCAATTTTTTTCTTTTTTGCCTTTTTATGCACTGTGCGCATGAAAATTTCGATATCATTTACATCGTCTCTTTATTTAGTCTTTTTTCGTTCTCTCTTTACTATTTGGTTATTGTTGTTCTCATTGTTGAAATTTATACTCTTGTTGATTTTCATATTATTAGTTTCAATAAATAGAAAATAAATTTGTAGTTGTATTTATTATTTATAAATTATAAATAAATCTATAGTTATATATTTATAATTATTTATAAATTTTATAAATAAATTTATAAAATTTAAAATAAATAACAATCATTAGTTGTATTTATATAATTATTTGTAAATTTTATAAATAAATTTACATACTTTATAAATAAATTTATGGTTTAATTTATAATTATATTTATGAATAAAATCATAAAATAATATTGAATACATAATTTGAATTAGAAAATAGAAAAAATCACACTTGGCATGTTTTAGAAATGAGTTGCATGAGAAATATAATGAAAAACTTCATATGCTTTCATTTTTTTTTCTTATTCGTTTAGAAAGATGTTAGATTAGTTTAGATGTTACTTACTCTAATTATTATTAATTGACAAAAATTCTAATTAGGAATGGAACTTAATTTTTTTATGTCCCTAAAGATTTGAATGTTCAAAGCAACAAAATTTATTTCTTCTTCAAATAATAATTTTGCTTCACAAATATTTGTTACAATAATTTTGCGACACATATCAAAAAGTTAATTATATAAAATTACTAATTTAAGTATTCAAAAATATAAAAGATATTATAGAGAAAATATTTAGAATATAAAACAAAAAATATTTTGTTCATTTGAACGTTCAAAACTTGTGGAACATTTATCTTTTGGTTGGTAATAAAAACTCAATTGAAAATTTGTTTATTAATTATTTACAATAGGACATGTCCTAAATATATATTTGAATTAAAAGTAAATAATGTTTTCTTTAGTGTATAATTAAAAATGAACTAATTTATCCTTGTTTAGTTTATTTAAAAAAAAGCACAGTAAATATAAATTGAGTTCAATTAAAAATTAACTAAATGGGTAGTTTAGTTTGATTTACTTCATAATTCTTATGTATAGAATAATCCACTCAATTTTCTCTATTCTCATTAGCGTTACAACTCCTTTTATTTGGAAAAAGGAATTCTCCTTTGATTTCTATATAATAATTATTAAACCATGAACCAAATCTGCAAAAAGTAATTCACAAAATTATTTATTATATCAATAAATAATATTTCGAAAAAAAATAATAATTATAAATATATAAAATTATAAGACAAATATACTGCTAGTTAGAAGATAAATTACAAAATTTGTTTTTTCTTTATTTATAATAAAAAATGGAAAATTATAAATAAAATTATACCTAGTTATTTTATTTAAGAGATTGTTTTACTTACATCTGGTCGTTTTGCATATGCACATACAGCCATTTTGTAAAATTTGTCACATGGATTGTCAGCTCCTGGGCAAAAAAATTTTAATTAATAAAATAAAAAAAAATATAAAAATTTTATAAACATTAGAAAATAAATGAAAATTAAGTTGTACCTATATCACCGCAGGTTCCGAATACTTCTAAAGCAATGGCTTGAATCTTTTCAGGCATCAAACTACTTAATAAATCTGCATCCACATTACCATCTTCATCTGCCTGTTGCATAAAAAATGTAAAGTTTATTTTTTTAAAAAAAAGAGGAGGGGAAAGTAATCCATTTAATTAAATTAAAAAAATTTAAATTAAATTAAATTTATCATTAAAAATAAAAATAAAAAAAAAAATAGAATAAAATATAAAAATAGATTAAAATTTAAAAATCATATTTATTTAAATAAAGATTATTTGACTATTAATCACAGAAAAATATTTTAACATAATTTTTCTTGTTTAATTTTAATTAATTTAAACATAATTTTTCTCTAGTAAATTATATAATTAGTTTTGCATTTCAATCAATTAAAACTTAAATCTCTGAAGTCGACACTAAGTGGCAAAATGAATTTCTTTCTATACAAAACCAAAAAATTAAATAATTTTTACAAAGATTTTTGGAAATTTTTGTTAAAAAAATTTTTACCAAACTGAAAGCATCGAATAAGCAGAACATGTAGCACGATAAGCTGTGATCATCTATAAATTTACCCTCACTGGCATCTTGGATCATTGCTGTAAAAAAAATGTTAAATTTGATTTTTTTTTGCACGGAGAGAGAATATATATTAAATTTTATAAAAATATTTTCAAATTGGGGAAAAAGTGACGTCGGTGAAGTTCGCAACGTTTATGATCAACGATTGAAAAAAAAAATTATTTTCCTACGAAAAAGAATAAAATTTTTTGTTCACAAATATTTCTTTTGTAAATCATTATTCAACAAACTAACCAAAATATTTTCTATACAGAAATTAATAAAAATTTGCTTAAAAAATATTTTTCTTATGAAATTGTTGATTATAAACGTTGTGAACTTCACCAACGTAAAAAGTGCAACAAAGCGAAATTTTGATATAGAAAATACTAAACTTTAAAAAAAGTTTTGTGAAATTTATTAAAGTTATATTAGAATTTAATTAATATTCTTGATATTTGATATAATTATACTAAATTTCACATAAGTTTTTTTAAAGTTTAGTATTTTTTATATCAAAATTTCGCTTTGTCGCACTTTTTCCCCAATTTGAAAATATTTTTACAAAATTTAATATATATTCTCTCTCCGTGTGTAATTTAACGTATTATATATCATTTAAAATTAAAATTATTTCCTTTATTATTAAAATGAATATTTTCTTGATTATTAAAACTAATATTTCCCTTATTATTAAAATGTTTATTTAAATAATATTAATAAAATAAAATAATGAAAATATTTTAATAATAAAAAATTATACTATTATAAATTGTTTAAGTAACATTTTCTTTACCTTCTGTTGTGCCATGTTCATTCATACACCTTGTTTTATCACCTTTAACCATATCCATCATTTCTGGAGGAATCCATTCAGGTATCTAGAATTAATTATATAACAAAATTAAAAATATACAAAAAAATTTTCTTTGCAAAATCTATAAAAATAAAATTTTCATTCTATTATATGAATTAAAGTTAAAACATTATTTTTTTTACTACATTTAATGAATTATAAAGAAAAAGAGAGTAAAGAATTTATAAAAATAAGCAGTATTTGTTTATTAAGATTGAAAATCTTAATTAGGAAAAAATTTCTTTTTATTCAAATTTTTAAAATGCATTAAAAATTCTATGTTATTTCTGTTGATATTAAATACTTTTTGTTAAAATTTTCTATATATATTTTCTATTAATATTTTCTGTTAATATTTTCTATTTAATATTTTCATTATAAAAATGCAAATAAATGAAAAGGCACAACAGAATTGAGTAATGACAGTAAAAAATTTTAAATATTAAAATTATTTGATATTTTACATCCTGAACTGTGATTATTTTTTATACCCTTTTTGAAGTTATATTAATTTTAATAAATTATTATTTATCAGGAATAAAGAAAGAATAAAAGACTTTTTTCCTACTACTTAATAAATAAAATTTACAATATAGATTTTTAGTTCAAATCTAGTGATTTAAAATAATTATATATAACAGAATGAAGATTTTCTTTCCGAAATGTAAAATTAAAAATCTAACATTTAAATGAAGTGGCCTGTGATTATTTTTTAAACCTGTCTTGAAGTTATTAATTTTAATGAATTATTTATCATTACTAATATTTTAATCACGAAAGATTATTTTAAATAATGTCAAATGAAAAATATTAAATAATATCAAATGAAAATTATTATTTTTAATGAATAATATAAAAAAAATGTGGCCCACAATATTTAATTGTATAAAGAAGAACTGCATACAAGTAAATTTTAAAAATAAAACTAATAAATTTGATTTAAAAACTGTATAAATTGAAACTGCATACGGTTAAAAATTACAAATTTAAAAATATAAAATTAATTTGCACTGCATACAAGCTTTTTTTTATTAAAAATTGCTTGTATGCAGTTGAAAATAATTTTTTTTTAAATTAAAATTCGTAATTTTAATCGTATGCAGTTTAAATTTGTACACTTTTTAAACTAAGTTTAATAATTTTATTTATAAAATTTGGTTCCATGCATTTTTCCCAATAAAGTTGAATTGTGAACAAGCGATACCGTCTCTAAAAATTAATAACCATAAAAATGAATTTATTTTCAAATTATAATTTTGTTATTAAGGGTATTTGAAGAATTATTAAATGGCCTTAAAGAAAATAGAAGAAAACAATTATTAATGAATTCGAGATAATAAAAAATTGAATTAAAATACCTTTCCTATAGCGACATGCACTAAAATGCAAAGTACAAGTAAAGAACGAAATCCTTTCATTTTTCTTTTTTTTTTTAATTTCTTGTTGTTGTTTTTTTGTGTGTTGGATACTGAATGATCTGTGGTTTATTAAAAAATGCAATTTTCCGAATGAAATCGTAAGATTATATAAGGACATTGAAACGGGATGTGGGCGTAAGAGTAACGAAGGGTTAATGACATACTCCTTGGAACTTAAAGATGGTGTCCGTGTTTATAATTCATCACATAATTCAATGTTTAATTTTCATAAGTAATTACTCAAGTACTCATGCAATATACACAATCATCGAACATCATGTGACCTTGAATGCATCCTGTTAATACATTCAGGAGCTGTGAAAAATAAATTACATGACTTGGACGATTCATTTTCTTAATAGTTTTTCGTTCTTCCTTGATTTTTGTGTCGTAAAATATTTTCCGAATGCAATTGTTTCGCATTAGATGCGATTTTAATGAAAAGAACATTAAAATGTTTTTAATTCTATTATCAATTAATTGATTAATTTGTATTTAATTAATTTAATCATTTAATCAATTATATTAATTTGTATTTATCGCATTCAATGAAACTTTATTAGCAAATAATTATTTGAATTATAAATAATCATTTGAACTAAATAATATTTACTGTAAGACAAAATCTGAACCAATAATTTTTTTCAACCAACACTTTGAGGTCTCTAAAGTTAGCGTCGAAAACAACTTTTTTCGCGAAATCGAAAAGAATCAAAAAATTGTTTCAAAGAAAATAACGCTTTTTAACTTCCTAGGTGAATGAAAGAAGCAAAATTAGTAACCTTTTCGTCCCTAAAAGTAAAAAAAAATATTTTTCAAACGTCTGTAAAGTTAGTGTCAATGCCGAACGTCGAAAAGAATTTTTTGCTCAAAAGCAATAATTGTATCAAAGTTTTCATGTTCAAAAAATGCCTTAAACATTTTTTTTAACTCTCCAGATGAATGAAAAAAGAGAAATTAGCGATAATTTCATCCCAAATGATAGTTTTCGGCGCTGAGTGTCGATGCTAACTTTGGCGACAGCATAGTACATAAAAATTTCAATTTGAAAAATTAATAATAAAAATCGGAGAAAAAATGAATTATTCTTTCTTTGTGAAGAATAAAATTTTTATGACAATAGGAATATAGAGACTTCAAAAAAATGTTACTTTAATAGTAGTTTAGAAAAACTGATAACAAAAACATTTTTTGAAAATTTTTTTTTCTCGAAAGAATAAGTGAAAGATTGTCGAGGATCTTACATAGTTGTCGAGTGAAAATCGAGTTTTAATTTAATTTTATTATTATTGTTTTGCTTCATTGGAAATCAGTCTGCGTGCCAAAACTATAAATTTTGCCAGGAAGTGAGTGGAATTTTATTTCGTTTACCATTCTAAACAATGTGGTTAGGAATTTCAAGAAACTGGAAAACTTTTTTATGCAACGAATCTATTTGAAAAATTTTTATTACTTGAATTGTAAATTTAACAAAAAAACACTGACATATTATTTTTATATTCTGTTTTTCTTGTTTTACTACATTTGAATTTCGCGCCTTAATATTGTTAATTTCCGCCTAGAGGGCATGAAAACTCGCTCGTAAACGAAATTAACTGGACTGAGTACAAGTATCAATGACCCATTGGGAGTCTACTGGTTGCTTTTTGATTAAATTAACAATTAAAAAAATTAAAAATATTTATTATACGAAAATAAATAGTTCTAATTGTTAATAGATTACTATTAACAATTAATTCTAATTAATTAAATCAGTTTTTTCTTTCATGAAAATTCGTCCCTAAAATCGTGCGGGTGAATATATTTTAATATATATATTCAATATTTTAATTCGAGTTTCGAGTCCTAAGAGATTCCTGAAATTAGCGTAGGCGCTGAGCGTCAAAAAATACTTTTTTCGCCAAACCGAAAAGAAGCAGGCAATTTTTTCAGAGATTTAAGTTCAGAAACATTTCTAACTGTCTAGGCAAATAATAGAACTGAAACTAGTGATATTTTAATCAGCTATCGACGCTAACTTTAGTGTCATGTCCTGAGCGAATTTTGGCTAAAAAAAACTTGTCGAATATTTAGAAAATCATTTTCTATATACATATATACAGAGAAGTTCTTGTAAATTGATAGCATTGTAAAATGCGGAATAAAAACTTAAACCATCGTTCATTGCGTATCATTCACTTAGATCGAAAACAGCTTTCATTCTATTACTCGTCCTTGCTTGAAAATCGATCCACGACCAAGTAAACCCTGAAACTAATACTCTAAATGTCTTCTTTCTTGAGCCATTATTTTTTAAGAATCACTAAAAAAAAGGCCTCATAAAAATGGTCCACAAAAATGTTTTTAAATTTTAATTTAAACATTAAATTCAGTTTTGAAATTAAAAATTAGACTGAGTTCGGTTTTCTTCTTTATTCAGTTTGAATTTCGCGCCTTTATAATTCCATAACTCTCCGCCTAGATGGCATGAAAATTCACTCATAAACGAGATGCAGTATGCTGGGTTATATATAGGAACTAGTTACTTTCTTAAATTATTCGGTTATTTTCAGTTAAATATTGTAAGAGATTATATTGATACATATATTTTTTATTATTATTTTTATTTATTGATGGGACATCGAAAGAAAAACATCGATTTTATAAAACATCGACATCGAAAATTCATAACATCAATATCATCGATGAATCGAAAAAGAAATCATCGATGTTTCGGTGTTTTAATGTTTTTTCACACTTTCTTTTGATTCTTAAAAAAATATTTATAAAATTATAGTAATAACATTTGAAGCAGATTTTTAAAAAAATTAAAAACATAAAATAGTAATTTTTAATAGCGCAATTTACAGATTTCAATAGAAAAGTAATTAAAATACAATGAAATATAGAAATCAATGAACATTAAATTCTGTCAGTTAAATGATATTAATTAACATATTAAGGTCCAGTTTCACCATTTCCGATTAAAAGTTAATCTATGATTAAATCCTTCACCGACCAATCACGGGCGGTTAACTGACTTTAATCATTGGTTAACTTTTAATCGGAGTTGGTGAAACTGGCCCTAAGACAGAGATAACATTTTATAGTTGTTTAGCACTTTAGGATGATTCACATTTTGCACAAGTTCAAACCTACGATATTGGCTGGTTTTAATAAAAATTTTGGTTAAAATGGAGCAAAAGTGGTAAAGAAGGGCAAATTTAATCAACAACAACAAAATTTAAAGATTTTTAATGCGAAAAGAGCAATTATTTAAAAGATAAAAAAACACAACTTGTTAGAGGAAAAAAATAAAGAAGATATTGAAAAAAACCTCTTTTCCTCACTTAATTAACATCGATTTCAGATATCGGGGAAAAAAACCTTGATACATCAAAAACATCGAGGTTTTAAACATCGACCTCGAAGGAAAAACATTGATTTTTCGATGTCGATGTCCCATCAGTATTATTATTATTACTGGTTTAATGTCAAAATTTTCTTGATGAGCTGAACAGAATGTCATAGTTGAGACACTTGAGACTTTTGGTAGAAAAATTCGTATTTGGTATTGGAGTTTTATTTTCTTTTATAATAAAGTAATTTAAATTGCAAAGTGAGTAAAATCTAACTGACTGAGTATATATGTTACGGTCATTGTCGATTATTGGGCAATGTCGACATTGCCCGGTCCAACTTGGGCAATGTCAAAAATTCTATATAATAGCTTCATACGTCATGATATATATAAAACTAATCACACAATATAACGCATACAAAATTTACATTTACATTACATTTTTAGTAAAAATCCTTAATGAGTAACGGAATTCTAACTTCAGTCAAACTAAAATCAGTAACTAGTTAAGGAAATTTAATGAAATGTAACTGAAAATTTGGGAATAGTTTCAAAAAGTATAAAGAGTAACTGAAAATTACGAAACTGTAACAAAATTTTCAGTTTTAAACTATTTATTGAATTATGTTTATGAAATTGAATTACTATAATAAATGAATGATTAATATTATTTGATTGAATAAATAGTTTTGTGTTTAAAAAGTAAGAAATAAATATTATTAATATTATTTATCAGTTATTTTTTGACCAAATTTATTTATAAACCGTAAATAAATAATTTTCAAACATTAGCATTATTATTCAATATTTATAAGTTTAAATAATTTTTTTACTGAAAATCTAGTGCAATAGAAAAAATTTTAAGACAAACTTAGAAATAATTATTTAAATAAATAAAACTTTCGTTGCTTGTTTCTGAAAAATCCTACAAAAATTTCTAATAGTGTATGAAAGATGCACCTGCAAGACAGGATAACTGAATCGTCTTTTTTTATTCGTAAATAACATTGCTCAAAAGTAAGTGGGCACTGTCACATTTTACTAAATTTTGTTAAAAATACCCGGGCAATGTCGACAATCCCCAGTGGCCGTGGGCATTGTCAACATTGCCCGGGCATTGTCAACAATGTCCAGTGACTGTGGGCATTGTCGACAATGCCCAATAATCGACAATGACCGTAACATATATAGGAACCAAGACTGGCTGAGAAAATTCGTTTATTTTTAGTTAAATATTACAAGAGATTATACTGTTAAATATATTTTGCTTCCTCATGAGGAAGTATTGTAATACCAAAAGGTCGTAGCAGTAAAAGCATGTAAAAATTGCCCTCTCATGGATTGGGTCCATATTTAAGGAATAAGTTTGACCTATTATGAAACTTATTTTCACCAAGTTTCAACTCGAAAAAAAATTTTGTTTTTGAGTTATACAATTTTTTTGAAAAATTCAAAAGAATTCAAAAAATTGTTTTCCCTCCGAAACGGTTGAACCGATTTTCATGAAAAAATTTTTTTTGTACAATACAATAAAAACAGTTGAGAAAAAAAATTGTCGACCAAATTCTCACACAGAAAGTCAGTAAAAAAAAATTTTTTTTCAACACTTTTTTTGGTCGAAATTTTTTTTGCACTACCGCCATTTTTTCCTATAAAATAGTTGTCATTTCAAAAGTAACATATCTTTTTGACAAGATGATTAAAAGGGTACTTTATACTTTAAAAAATAAAAAACCGATTTTGGGCCCCTGAATAGTACAGTTTTTTTTATAAACGAGGGGCCAACATTTTTTTAAATTAAATTAAGTTAATTTAATTAATGATTAAGTTAAATTTCTAAAAAAAAAAGTTATTAAAAGTTATTAACTTTTTTAGAAATTTAATTTAATTTAAAAAAATGATGGGCCCTCGTTTATAAAGGAAACTGTACTATTTAGGGGCCCAAAATCGGTTTTTAATTTTTTAAAGTATTAAGTACCCTTTCAATCATCTTGTCAAAAATATATGTTACTTTTGAAATGACAACTATTTTATAGGAAAAAAATGTTTAAAAAAATTTTGTTTACCTACTGACTTTTTACAGATTTTCTGTGTGAGAATTTGGTCGAAATTTTTTTTTCTCAACTGTTTTTATTGTATTGTACAAAAAAAAATTTTCATGAAAATCGGTTCAACCATTTTGGAGGAAAGCAACATTTTTGAATTTAAAAAAAAATCGTTTAACTCAAAAACAAAATTTTTTTTCGAGTTGAAACTTGGTGAAAATATGTTTCATAATAGATCAAAATTATTCCTTAAAAATGGACCCATGAGAGGGCACTTTTAACATGCTTATACACTCCTACGACCTTTTTCAAATTCGATTTTTTGACATATCTTTATGTTAAATATGACCTTAGGAATTCAAAAATAACTTTTTTAAGAAAAATGTCATTCCGTATGAGTGTGTATAAACCTATTAGACTTTCATAAATATTTTGAGATTATAAAGAGTTTTAGGGATGATTTTTTTTAAATTGTAGGTCTCACGAGCGGACATAAAATAAGAGTACTTTGAGATAGTTTAATGAAATTTAACTCTATATATTTTTTTTGAATTTTTAATTTCTCAAAAAAACTTTTTTCGACCATAACTTTAAAAAAATGTTAGAACACCTATAAATATTTTTTACTAATTTTGTAGAGTTCTTTTAGACGAATAACACATCTTTTGAACCCTTATTGAACATTTTTTGTCCATATTAGCCGGAGATATTAAATTATTAAAAATCTAAAATTTTGGTAAATCAGACTTTTTTAAAAATTTTGTTAAGAAATGTAGGAGTAACTTTAAAAGTCGCATAACCAACTTGTAGAGCATTAAAAAACGCTTCGACTGACCTATTTTTGAACATGATTCGATTGGAAATTATGAAATTATTATTTTAAAAACTAAAAATTGTAAACAAAATCCTATTTTTTAATTTTTTTTTTTTATGTGGAAGTAACTTTTATTTATTATTATTATTATTAAACATATATTTTATTTACTTTTTTTACATACTTATATTTTTATTTGCAATCGATATTTTGTTGATATTGATAAAAATTGATATTTTTTTATCCTTACGATTCCTATATAGTATATAGTAAAATTTGCAGTGAAATTTGACTTAATAATCTGATATAAATTATTATATATATAGAGAGAGAGGTGTAGGAGTGTGAGTGGGGGTGTATGGAGGGTTCAATAAGTATTCGTCGCTCGGGTTCAGGGCAAAAAACAAAGCGCCCACTGAACACGTGCTTCGACTCGTGTGCTTGCATAGCAAGTATTGATCGCGGGACCGCGCTCGGTGGTTTGTAGAAGGTACTCGCTTGTTAATTCCCGTTCCGTTCGCGAATAACATTGATGGCTAAACGGGAGTCTTCTTCCTTTTGATAATACTAAAATACAAATTCTTTTGTATTCAATGTTTGTTTTGATAGAAAAACAAAAACAAAAAAAAAATTAGAAAAAGAAAAGAAAAATTTTTCCAGTCAATCATCATGAGAGAATATACAATATAATTCTAGATGTGTGCTAAAATTGCATATCGAATATATATTTAAAAGGAATTAAATTTTACTCCTCTTGATAGAGAAAATTTGTCTGAAATTCCAATAAATTAATAATAAAAGCAGACGAATTTAAAATATTTATTTGTTTTTTTTTTGTGAAATCAGATGTCAATTTTTATATTCTATTATTTAGTCTCTTATTTTCTCCAGGGGTAATGTTATAGATATATTTATTTTACAGTCGGGAAAATACAATTATTTATTTATTGAAACAATTTTAAATTTTAGGAATCATGTTCTTAAAGATTGGAGCAATATTGTCCCTAGATGGCGAATATAGAACATAAAGCTCCGAATTTAAATAATAGACAAACATTTGTTTAAAAGTCTTACTAGAGTCTCGTTTTTTTTAAAATTTCGCGCCATTATAATTCTTTAAATTCCCGCCCAGAGGGCATGAAAACTCTCTCGCAAACGAGATCATAAGTGGACTGAGTATAAGTATCAAAGAACCATCAGTGTTGCACGTTCAGTTTTTATTTATATATTTTCATTATATATAAAAATTCATTGTATTTAAATATATTATTTAATAATTTAATATTAATTAAAGAAATTATCTTATCAACATGTGATCATTATTTTTATTCTATAAATAGAAAGGATAGAAATAAATTTAAATTTTGTTTCTCTAAAAATATATTTTCTTTTTATAAATAATTTTAAATTAAATTTGTTACAAAGGTTTTTAATGTTCAAAAATCCTCTTTTTTTCTATATCGAGAAGATAATAAAGGAGGGTGCGTTTTCAAGATCGATTGGAAATGATTAACCCCTCACAAAGTAATATCCCCTCTAATTTAAAGCAATCATCCTTTTCATTGGTTTTAGATTGTTGCAAAATATTTGAAAGTCATTTTTATTTATTATTTATATATTAGATATTTTTTAAACCCAAATATCTGATAGTCAAATTATCTTTTGCCTTTAAGAATTTGGGCCTTAAATTTTCAGTTTTTTGTCCTTTTAGGTATGTATCTTAAATTAATTCTCAATGAGTCTAAAAAATAATTTCGTTTTATAATTTCTAAAAGAAATCCAAATACTTGGATTTAAAATTCAAAATATTATTTTAAGACAAAAAAAAACAGACTTGCGCGGAGATTTCTATTATTTTTGATAAATTGATATTTTATGTCCATTTTCTTTTTTTTTCACTGAAAATTTAAAGAAAAATATATGAAAGAATTGAGAAAAAAAAATGGGAATGAAGGAGATTATTGAAGATTTTGTGTGTGTGTGTGTGTGATATGAACGATTGGGGGTGAGTATTGGGAAGTAGGTCGCCGCTGTAGTTTCCGCGTAGGTGGAGCAAAAGTTGGTTCGAGTATGGAAAAGGTGGTTCCCGACCTCTCCAACTTGTTCCGCGTTCCTTGCCATTCACTTGGCTCTCTTTCATTCCACTGCCCCGTTCATGAGCAGGACGCGCCCTGGACTTTCAATATACACACACACACACACACATATATTTATATATGTACTCAGAGCTTAAATTTTTCACTTTCATACACGCTGGGACAAAACAATGACACGCCATTTTTCCACCCCCTTAATTCACCATTTTTTCATTTTTTGCGAAAATAAAATACTTTTAAATTTTGTCAATTTTTTTTATATTTACTTTAATGAAATTTAACTTTTATCAAAAATTGAGAATTTTTTGTACGATTTCTCAAATTGTGCATTAAAATTCTAAATAAAAGTTGTTATTAAATAAAGTTCTAGCATCAGGAAATAAAATTTTGTTCTAATTACGATTTACATTCTTGCTAATAATAATTATTATTATTATTTCAATGTATGTACATTTTTAGAATTTTTGAATTTAATATATATTTAGTATTATATGAAGGTAGAATAATATGTTTTCATTTTTATATAAAGCAGTTTTCTGATGTGGAAAATGTTACAGACTATATCTATAGAGTTACTGATGATATTAAAAAATACCTTTTTAAAAAAGAGTTTATTAAAGTAATAATGTTCCTCGTAATTTGTTTTTTTATATTGAAAAATATTTTCAAATTGTTCTGTAGAATATTGTATTATATAATAATTTTAAATATTATCAGATTTTTTTTACCGTTTTTTATAAGAAAAATATCTCTAGTAACTTTTTTTTAGATATTAATCAATTATTTATTAGTAATATATATAAAATTTCCCGAAGACCTTTTTCCCGAATAGATAATTTCCCGAAAATTATAATCCCGAATGTAAAATTTTCCGAAAAATGTTTAAAATGTCCCAAAAAAAATTAATCGAATCGATAGCAACTGTTCATTTGTTTTCAAACTACTGTCGAGGGATTGTTCAACAATAAGGGATTTTTTCCGTGTAAAATTAATAAAAAAAATTAAAAATTAAAAATTATAATAAGGAAATATTATTAAAATAAGTTAAAAAAAACTCTTACCAACCCCAATTGGAGTTGGTAACAGTTTGACAATATTTTTTAGCTACGGATTTTTTTCCGTGTAAAATTAATAAAAAAAAGAATTGAAAACTAAAAAAATATAATAAGTAAATAATAACAAAGTTTCTGGTGAAATTCTACAAAATATTGACTAGAATTTCTGTAATTTACAGAATTAGTAATAAATTATTAATTAATTGAATAATTTTCTTATTTTTTATATTATTATTCAAAATAATTCATATTAATTAACTGATTATGTTGTAATAAAATAACAAAACAAGTAGAAACTGGTTATAAATAAAAGTTTTAAATTCGAGACGGGACTCGAACACCAAAGCAATAAATTATAAAATACGTTCAAAAGCCATGCCTTACGCTCCGCGGCTAATTATTATTTCTTTTTACATTTTAACATAAAACATCGCGTAATAAAATTATATTGTTTAATAATTCATGAAGTAGTTTAATAATAGTAATAAATAATAAATACTAATATTATAATAATATGTAATAATAATAAGAATAATAATAATTAAAAAAATAATAATATTATATCAACAAAATAATAATCAAAATCATAATAGTTATAATAATTAATGAAATAAAAAAGTAGTAGTTCTAAAAAATTTAGAAGAATCAAATAAATAAAAAATTGTTGAAAAAAAGTTCTTTATCGCCTCTTGCGTGAAAAGATGCCTTACGCATCTGGATTGGAGAGAAAACGACACCATAAATCTCTAATCTGAACGCTAAAGAATTTTATGAATGTTGGAAGCTGGAAAATCTCGTCTCTCTTGAGATCTGCCGACAATGTTTGTAAACAAGCGGATTAGCCGCAGGAAAGAGTTCTAGGTTCATGGTCGTTCAGTTGATAATATAATTTATTATTTTTATAGAATATATTTTTTTTATAATCTACAAAATAAAAATATCCTATTTACTCGTTATTATTACATGTACTTTCGATAACAATTATTGTAATTCATAAATTAATGAATTACATACACGTAACTGTACACTGTACATATAAATATAATAATATTTTGCTTATAATCAGAGTTGTTTGTAACAATGCATTTTTTTTCTCCAAACGTGATTAGAAGGAGGATTTTGTTCTGACCTGAAATAATTGAACAATATTTTTTATTAAACAAAAATCTTTATATCGGACACTTTTTTTAACTTCTGTTAAAAATGTGATTAGAAATGTTAAAAATTAGAATTTAAATTTTATTTATTACTTTCGATTTTTGAATTTGAATTTTCTTTATTACTTTCTGTTTTAGAATTCGAATTTTATTTATAAATTTACTTTCTATTTTGTAGCTTCTATTATTATCTATTTTTATCATTTTTATTTGTAAATTGTTTATTTTAATATTACATTTAACAATATTGTAAAACAAAAATCACATATTATGTTTCAAGATTGTTATTATCTATATAACTAATTTTTTATTACCTATTTTTAATTTTTATTTTATATTTCTATTTTCTTTATTTTCTATTATTTTCAATTTTATATTTAAAATTTTATTTTAATTTTTTAATTTGTCTATTTTTAATGTTTACTATTTGTAAATTTTCACTATTCATTTTAAATTATTAATTTAAACATTGTATATTGTTGTTAATGTTTATTTTATCACGTCCTAAGTAATAATTATTAAAAAAAACTATTCTACATAATGAAATATTTTTAAATAATTTCTGAAAAAAGATAAATTTGACTCAAAGACTATACTAAACTTTTGTTGTTTTTTCTTCTTTTTGTTTATTTATTAACTAGCAACAATTCGTGCTCGGCTAACTTTTTGGGATGAAATTAGCAATTTTAAAAATAATAGAATGTAAAAATTTTCTAATTTAAATTTTTGTTTTAACACTAAAAAAAATACAATTTTGGAAAAATTACAAATAATTGCAGAAATTCAATTATTTTCAAGAGTGATAAAATTCTGCTCATAAAATTCAATTATCATATTCAAATTTAAAAAAAATTCTCGTCAAAATCCCAATTATCTTTATAAATAACAAAATTCTTCCCCAAAGTTCAATTATTTTCAAATCAATTTCAAATTCCTAAAAATAGTACGCAAACATTTAATTATTTTCATAAATAATAAAAATTTCTCAGGAATGCAATTATTTTTACAAATTTTTTATAAATTCCTTCGCAATAATTCAATTATTTTTATAAATAATAAAATTTTTTTTAAGGAATTCAATTATTTTCAAAAAAAATAATTAAAAATGGTAAAAAATAATAATTGATTTGAAATTATGAAAATAATTTTGAAAAAGTTACTGTAATAATATTCTTAATAATTATAAAACAATGATTTTGTCACTCGGTCATCTTTAATTTTTATTAGTTATTGAATGTAAAAAGAATTGAATTTGAAATTTTTGAAATTCATAATTCCTATGGAAAAATAATATTGATTAAATATATATTATTTTAAAAAAAAGTTATTGATGTTTTCGAATAATTTTACAAAATTAAAGAAATTCGTAAATAAATGTAACAGAACATTTTTTTGAGTATATAAAATTTTTTCCTTTATTTTGTAAAAATTTATAAAGTTTCAATTTCATTTTCAATTAAAATTTGTACACTCAAAAAAAAAACTAGTAGATTTGACTACTTTTTAACTACCCTGAGTGATTCAATAGGTCCTCAACTGAATTTAAAAATTTATATTTACTACCGAAAGTAGTAAAAAGAACTAAGAATTTAGTTGATGTAATTAGATTTTGTAGTTGTTTTTGCAATTTAACTACTTTTTTTAGTTATATAAACTATTATTCTTCAACTATATTCAAAGTAGTAAAATCAACTACACAAAAATTGTTAGTAAAACTAAAAAAGTAATTAATTTGACAACTTTCAACTCAACTAGGTAATAGTAGTTAAAGATTTCGACCGAATTTTTTTCAGTGTAATTGACAAATAGAATAGCTGAATATCTAATGTTTCTTTTCCAAAAGAAAAGAATGAGTTTCTGGACAATATTTTTATTGAGAAATATAAATTATGCATAAAATGGGTATATTTCCTATTTCTTAATTATAGTTTTTTAAGAATTTACAATTTTCTCATATTTTTTATAAATAGAAAGAAGAAAAATTTGCATAATTTAGATCAATCAAACGAAATTTGTTACAGAAAAAAGCATATAATAAACAAAATTTCTAGACTCTGAAACAAATATGCTTTAATTTTGAACTTAAATAAATTATATAAATTAAATTTGAATTAATAGAAATTAATAAAAAAATTTATTTTTACTTAAAACTTGAAAACCTTTTTTTTTTGAGGATAAATAACATTTTTCTCTTGGTGTAGAAATAAATAATAAATAGAAATTTATAATTTAAGGTAATAATAAAAAAGTTGTAAATAGAAACTTTTTTATATAATTTCATATTAATTAATTAGTTAATAATTAATTTGTTAATAGTTAATAGTTAATAATAATAGTTCATAATTAATTTATTAATAGTTATAATACTAATAATACTAGTTAATAATTTATTTATTAATATTATTATTTATTTTTTATTAATGGTTAATAACAATAGTTAATAATGAATTAGTTAATAGTTGATAATAAATAATAAAAGTAAATAAAAAAGTTAATAAATATATTTTGATGTGAGAATAAAAATTGGAAGCTTACTTAAAATTTAATATTCGAACTTGGTAAATAAATTAAGACAATTAATAAAACAAAATAATTTATTTAAATTGTTATAAACAATATTAATTAACAAAAAGTTAACTTTGATTCCTGTTCACTAAAAAATGTTTTTTTCACATTTACTTTTATATTTATATGTCCTCCTCGTTCAAAACATAACTTATTTAAATTGTTATAAACAATATAATTAAACAAATAGATAAATTTGATTCCTCTTCACTAAAGAAGGTTTTTTTCCACATTTTCTTTTTGATTTAATTTTATTTCAAGAATACAATATGTCCTACTTGTTTAAAAAATAACTTATTTAAACAAGGAGAGGACATATATTCTTTAAATGAACCTAAATATAAAAGTAAATGTGAAAAAAAACATTTTTTAGTGAAGAGGAATCAAATTTAACTATTTGTTAATTAATATTATTTATAACAATATTTAAATAAATTATTTTGTTTTATTAATTGTCTGGTGGACATATTGGATTATTTTGAACTTATTTAGATCATGTGCACAGTAACGGAATAAGAAAATAAACGTCCTTTTTAAAAAAATTGTATTAATTTTTTAAAATAAAAAATTATAAACAATTAATATTTAAAAAATCGGCCTCCCGGGATGTCCCCTTTAATTTAAAACAAAACACTCAAATCGGTTTAAAATTGTAGGCTGTAGTCATTTTTGAACAGTAAATTGTACAAAAATCCCACTGTGAGCCGGCGCGCGATAGTGCAATTAAAACTTTGACAATTTATTATTAAAAAACAAAGACAGATGCCATTCTAAAAATTTCACGGTTTTTTAATGAGATCTTAAACTTTGAAATAAGATTTTTTTTAAAAACAAAATCTGATAGGGCTCATGCTTAAACATTAAAAGAAATATAATTTTATAAATAAATAATTTAAAAAATTGATATTTCTTAATTTTCAATTTTTTTTATTAAACTTCAATGGTTTTTACGTAAAAAAGGTTCTTAACACATTTAATTAATTTTTAAAAATAAGTGAGTTATAATAAAATGAAAAAAAAATGTCAAGAAATTTGCAATGCAAATATCTTGAAAAATAATAAAAATATTTAATTAAAATTTGGTATAGTTGTTTAGGACCCAAAATACTATTAATAAGCAAAATATAAAAAAAATCTGAGACATGAACCTTAACTCTCCTGCGAAATGACCCAATAGACAAAAGAAAGAGAGATATTGTTTGAAATAATAAAAAAGGGTGTAAGATTTAAAACTAAAAATTCTAATAACATTTATTTATTTTACTTATAAAAATTATTTAATTCACAATTAAAAGAAAAAATTTTCTTTTTTTTTTAAATAAATTTTTTGAATGCATCATTGACATAATAAAGTAAATATATATGAAAAGTCGAGGCGGACGCGCTATATACTCATTACGTGCCAGGAATACGAAATTGTCTCATTTCCGGCTTTTTTTCTTCTTCTATATACATTCATGTATATGTGATAAAAAGAACTCACTAAAAAATGGATATTTTCCGCTCTAAAATAAATGTGTAAATAATTGTATTTACGAATGAAATGATCTCTTGGGGAATTTAAACATAATATAGTGTGCGTACTTTATAGACTGCGTTTCGGATTAATATAGAAAAAAAATAATGTACGCGTATTATATGAAAGACCTTCTAAAACAATTTGAGGGAATGAATATATTTCCTATAGAGAGCATTTTATTAATTTAATAATGATTTTTTTACTCGGTGGAATATTTTTTTTCATATGATAAATGACAATTCTGATAAAGGAAAATTTAATTAAACAATTTAAATTTTTGTAGAAAAATGAAAATATTTGAATAAATGTTTATATTTTGGAAATATAAATTTTTTGGATAAATTTGAAAAAGCTTGTCCCGTTTATGAATAAATAAATAAATTTGAATGTATTTTTATTGTTTTCTTTTAATTTTTAATATTTATCATTAAATATACAGTAAAGTGTAAAAAAAGAAACATAAAAATTTATCCAAAATTTTTTATTCCTGTTAAAAATTAAAGTATAATATAATTAATAATAATAATAATAATAATAATAAAGTAAAATATTTCGGAAAGATATTAAATTTTGCCTAATTTTTAAAGAGTTGTTTGTATTTTTTTTATACCTATAGTGATTTTTTATTCCATTCGGAAATAAAAGTTACCTTCACGCAATATAATTGAAAGCAGGAAGGAAATTAATGAAATTGACTTATGTTAATGTTTCAATTGGGAAAATATTTTTTTTCTATTCAAACAATTATTTAAAAAGTAAATTTCCGAAAACCTTAAGTAGATATTTTGATATCATTATGATTAGGAAAAACACTGACAGCACATGTGTGACAACTAAATAAATTGAATCACCAAGGTTAACTATTATAATTTTTGTTTCTAGTTTTCTACTTACATTTTTCTATTTTATTTCTTTTATTATATTATGCATATATACTTACATACTTATTTCGAAGGTAAATTTTTTCTAAATCAATTTTTCAGATTTTTCAAAAATATTTTATTTAAAAAAAAATAATAGCAATAATATCAATTTTTTCAAACTACGATTTTTTCGTATATTTTATTCAAAATGAAAAATAGAAATAAAAATACTTTTTTGATTATTAAAAATCACTATTTTTGTAATAATTGAAACAAAAAAAGTAAAGAAGAAGAAACTTTCTCTCAAAATGAAGAAATAATAAGAATGATATTTTTTTTATTTTATAAATGAAACTTTTTTTCGAACAGGCGATAAAAAATACCTATGCATTTTTATAATACTTGGAAAAAATTCAAATTAAATTTAATTTTATATTACGTAACTAAATATAGAATTTAAAATTATAATTTTTGGTTGTTTAATGATTGATAAATAATGCTTAAATTATAGATGAAAATTTTTTACTTCTGTTTGACTTTATATAATATTATAATATTATTTTTTTGAATTATAAGACTGCTTTTAATATATATAGGAGCAATATGAAGATCGAAAAAAAACCTTCAAAAACTTCCGGTATTTAAATAGCATTTTCTATTCAATAATTTAAAAATATTTTTCTTCTAATCACATTTTTACACATTTATATTCATATCAGCTTTTTATTGTCGAAAAAAAATATTAATTTCATTATAATCAAAATCGAAAAATTGGTCCAATTAAATTTTAAAACATACAAAGTTTTATTTTATTTCAATAATAATAATTGTTTATTTATTTATACATATATAGATATATACATTTTCCGCATTTTCCAGAATTTATTTAATTATTATTAATAAATAAATAAAATAAATAATAATAACAATAATGAAAATGAAAAGTAAAAAAATTTACCCAATAAAATATTAACAATAAATTTTATTTAATTTCACTATAATAATAATTGTTAACAAATAAATAAATTAATAAATAAAATAAGTAATAATAATAACATTATAAATAATAATAATTATTATTACTATTTGTTTTCAATTGATCTTTAAAAATATAAAAATAATTTATTAACTTTATCAATAAATAATTATTGTGAATCAAAAAATTGGTTGGATTTTTCCAATTTTTAGTTTTTAGCGAAATGTTTTCAAAAATTCACATTTTTATCTTACAATACTTCTATTGAATTTTTAATTCTTCTTTTTATTCATAATTTTGGCGTGTAGTTTTAAATTTAGAAAAACATTTATTTGATTTTCATTTGCAATTTGTATTTATTTTTTGAGATTCAATTTTTTTTTCATTTTTGTGGGTCAATTTTCACGGTATCCGATTTCTGAAAAACTTTTTTAAATAACAAGTGAGTTTATAAAAAAAAGTTTGTTTTTCCTTTACTATTGAAAAATGCATCGTATGGCAAATAAATCTGCACAAATAAAAAAAAATTTCATTTCTATTATTTTTTTATCTGATGAATTTATAGTTTCGATGTAATGTTTTATTCTCTGCATTAAAAAAACACACACACAGAGAGAGAGAAATATTTGTTTAATTTGTTTAAAAAATATTACATAATTTCATTTTTTTTTTAATAATTTTTTATTTTTATAAAATTTTATTTAATTTTTATTTATTGAAAATGACACATACGTGAAAATTATTTAATAATTGGGATTTATACAGAATAATTATTTAATGACAACAAAATATAAAGTACATTTTAGTAAATAAATAAAAATAGAAGATTAAAATAAAAAAGGGAGTAAAAAATAAAAATAAGAGTAAAAATGTAAAAAATCAAGTATAAAAAATAGAAATGAATAAAATAAATAAAAAAATTGTTTTTAACTATTAAAAATAAATATTTTTGTATAAAAAATTGAAACAAACAAAATGAATGTAAACAAGAAGAAACTTTCTCTGGATAGTTTGGAATTCCCGCAATTTTTTTTTTCTTTTTTTTTTAATTCACATTAATGCAAAATGCTAAATTGTTAAAAGAAGAGTTGAGACTTTAAAGTTAAAATGCGGTGCGTATATAATACACACAAAACCGTCTCTGCAGTGAATCAAGTTTTCCTTGAACCTTGCGCCTGGCGCGAGAACGTATTATAATTAATAATTCGTCGTCGTATATTGAACGCATAACTCGTAACAAACTTTCATTTACTTTATATCATTTTAATTTTTAATCATTAAAAAAAAATTCTCCCAAATTGAAATCCCTTCTCACTGAATTTGAACTAATTATTTCACTTGTGCATTAAGACATGAAATAAATAAAAACATGCGTATAAATATTAAAATTAAGAATAATTATAAATTATTAAAAAATTAATAAAAAAATATTTACAAATGTTTAAATAATTTGACATTATTAAAAAAAATTGATTTAAAATTTACTAAAAATTGATTTAAAAATTACTAAAAATGTATTAAAAAATAATTTAAAAATTATTTAAAAATTGTTAAAGACCTATTAAAAAAGTTATTGAAAAAGTATTAAAAAAGTATTGAAAATGTATTGAAAATCTATTAGAAAATCATTTAAAAATTATTTAAAAAAAGTTTCTTTTTCTAAACAAAGAAAAATTTTATTTAATTATTAAACTAAGTAATTATCGTTTAAAATTATATAGTTGTAATTATAAAAGAAACAAAATCGTTTCTAGTTAAATAGATAATTCAATTACAACAACAATAGATAATTACATTATTAAAATAATTAATTTATTTATTATTGGAATAGATAATTGAGTTATTGCGCAAAAACTACCTATTTTAATTAACATAATTATGTAATTTATTAATAATTAGATAATGTGTTAATTATTAAAACGATTAAAACTGTATTTTGCAGTCACAATCTTTTTTATTTACAGTTAAAAAAAATTTTGATCTTATTTAAAATTTGTTTTAAAAAAATATATCTAGGGCATGTCATAATATTATGAGAATAATTAGTTAAATAAGGCATGAAAAAAGTATTTATTCAAAATTGAGATATTTACTTTCAAAAGATTTTTTCGTCTTAAATTTTAATTAAGACAATTTCAAAAAAGTTATGAAAATTTTTTTTATACAAAATTTTTCTTTATATTTTATAATGTAATGTTTATAAATAATTAATTTACAAATATTCAAAATGATAAAATGTAAATAAATAAAGAAAAGAAAGAAAAATTAAAGTATTAAGAAAGAATGAAAAAAGAATAATTAAGAAAATAGAGAATAAAGAAAAAGGAATGATTAAGAAAATAGAGAATAAAGAAAAAAGAATAATTAAGAAAGTAGGAGAATAAAGAAAAAAGAATAATTATGAAAATGGAGAATATAAAGAAAAAATAGGTAATAATTTAAAAAATAAAGAAATAAAGAAAAGAAAAAGAAAAAATTTAATGGAAATAATTTTTGTTGTGTATAAGTAATTAAAAATAATTAAGAGGATTGTAATTAATTATTGATACTGTTTTCAGACGGCCCTGAGTAATTTGGAGGAAATGCAGCACAATTCAATGTCCTATCGAAATAATGAGAGGGGAAGAAGTATGGGTGTTGGTCCAGTGAGACCGCGACCGATGGAGAAGAGGCACGACACTTCACCTTATAATTATTTATCACCACCACCATCTGACACGTGGCGAAGAACTAATTCCGATTCTGCCCTGCATCAAAGTGCCAATGAGGCCTGCCATTCATCGTCATCGATGCCTCATCGTCGAGGTAGCGATGCATGTCGGTTTCAAATTTTTTCTCTTTAATAATCTTTGTAGACAAAATTTAGAGAATATCAATGCATGAAATATTCATCTCTCATTTTTACATTCTGCGATAATATTCATTCTGTTCGTCGAAAAGAAAATCAATTTTTTTTTATTCTGGAATCAAACAATTTTTCAGAAATTCAGTTTTATTTTGTTGAATAAATACAAACAGAATTCTGTTTGAATTTTTTTTTTTTTTTTTTTTGCATTTTTTGTTCATTCTGTTTGTACATTATTTTATTAACTAGCAAATGTTACGCGCGGAACGTGATACTCAATTTATTATTATTTTGCAAATTATAAAATTTTTTATTTTCAAATATGAATTTTTGAATAACTTCAGATTCAAACTTTAAAAAAATTCAATTATTAACTAATTTACTATTTAATTATTCTTGTTTATTAATTTCAAAAATTTTAATAAAATTCTTCACAAGAATTCAATTATTTTCAAAAATTTTAATAAAATTCTTCGTAAGAATTCAATTATTTTCTAAAATTCTAATAAATTCTTCAAATAATTCAATTATATTTATTAATAATAAAATTCTTATCATAAATTCAAATATTTTCTAAAATTTTAATAAATCCTACGAATAATTCAATTATATTTATAAATAGTAAAATTCTTATCAAAAATTCAATTATATTCAAAACAATTCCACGAAAGAATTCAATTTTAAAAAAAAATTTTAATAATATTTTTCGAAAAAATTCAATTGCTTTATAAAATTTTAATAAATAATTTTGTTTAATTTCAATTTTTAACAAACACGATTATTTTAAAACGTGAAACAAATTGTTCATAAAAATCAATTATTTTTAAAAATTTTAATTAAAATTATTAAAGAAACTCCATTATCTAAAAAAAAAAAAAATTCAAAGAAATTCTTCAAAAAAATTTCCTAATTAGAATTTTTAAAAGTTTTAACAAAATTCTTCTTGAGAATTCAATTATTTTGCTAAATAATAAAATTCTTCAAAGGAATTCTATTATTATCAAATTTTTTGATAAAATTCTTTGCAATAATTCGATGATTTTCAATACATTAATTTTAAAATTGAAAATATTTAAAAAGAAAAGTTATTAAAAAAAAGTTAAGAAACAAAAATGCAAACAACTATAACTTCTAACTGCGAACAGATTACCGGAGATTTGTATTTTATTTTATTACTTCTTTTATTCTATTTCACAAATTTATTTATTTTATTCGATTTAATTTTTATTTGTTTTACTAATTTATCTGTATTTTATTTTTTTTTATTTTATTTAATTCACTTTTACTTTTCAAAGTTTCACTTTTTATTATTTATTTTATTTTAATTATAATATTTTTATTGTTGATATTTGTGCAACTGAGCCCTTGATAAATTCAATCAAATTTTTCCTTTGTTGTCTCAAAAAGAAAATTTAAAAATTAAATTCACTTTTAATATAATTGTGTGAAAAGAATAAATTTCAACTGATAAGTTTTGTCGAGTTTTCCTTGGAATTAAAACTATTTGGTTATGTCCAATATTTAGATACTTAAAAGATAAAGATTTCGTATTTAAACAAAAAAATGTTATACTCAAAATAAAAAAATATTTTATTACATTAAATTAATTTTATATTTAAAATAAAATAATATTATAAAAAAATTTTAATTTTAAATAAAATATTTTATTAAATTAAATTAATTTTCTTTTTAAAATAAAATAAATAGTACGCGACAGAGGACAGAAAAATAAATAAACTTTTCAAGCAATTGGTAAAAAATTTCAATTAATTCAAGTTTTTTCTCTTGTTTTTCTTTTTTTTTTTTGCAGAGTTAAAAAGAAATGGTCAAGTTAATGGAATCCTGAAATTAAATTCGAAGGAACGAATTTTCATTTAAACTCAGCATTCTATGTTGTGAAGACATATATAGAGAGTACGAATAATATAATGGAATGAGTTATAAAGAACAACATGATTTAGTGAAAAAACTGTAAAAGAAAGAAAGACTGCCGTGGAAGAATCATAAATTTCAGTTTTAGAGAACCCTTTTTGAAGAGCCAAGGGATTTTACAGACAGATTTTTCCTCGGCAAACCTTTCACGTTATATGGAAATTCTTTTTTCTCCATCTTTCACAAAAGAAAAAAGAAAAAAAAAATAATAATCTGACCATTTCTCTCCGTAGGTTTTTATTCCTGCACTTTTTTTCTCATAGTTAAAGAAGAAAGAAGGCAAACTTTTTTTTAAATTGAATATTATACTGGAAAGTTGTTTGAATTCAGTGGAATTTAGTTTGTTAATTGGTTTCTCAATTTTCAAAATATCCAAGAACATTTTTTTACCTCTTTTAATTTTTTATTCCGCATTTTTTCTTCTTACTCTAAGAAGCTTATAAAGAATTAAGAATATTGAGAAACTAATTTTTTGATTCTCCCGACTGAAATTGGAAGTTAATGTTTTAATTTTCTTTTTTTAATTTGAAAGTGAGTAAATTGAAGTTTGATGACATCGAGAGACTTTAAGGAACAATGCTCAACATTTTGTTCTTTGAAAATAGAATTGTTACAAGGGAATTGAAGACAATCTTGAATTTCTAGTCTTTGAAAACAAAGAGGAAATTGTGAGCGAAGTTTAACGAACTTTTCAAATACAGCTCATTCATTATGTGTATATTAAGTTGTAAATAGTCAATTCACCTTTTACTCTTAACCAATATATTGTAATATATAGTTTACAATTATATAAAGAAAATAGACAAGAGAAAAAAAATGCTTTCCTCGTCCTCTTATCGCTAGTATAATTTATCTTCTATCAGTGAAACGAATTGCCTTTTCCGCATTCGATAATTTAATTTCTACTTCCAATTTCTTGAGAGTATCGAATAATTTTTTTTTCTTTGATTTTTTTTCTTCATAAAAACAAAATAAATTCCTTTTCTATTTTTTCCCATTTTCTTCTTTCAATAATTTTTGTTTAATTTTCAGTAATGAATTAAAACTAAATAAATTCCTTTTCATTTTTTTTTAATTTTCTTCTTTCAATAATTTTTTTTTAATTTTCAGTAATAAATTAAAACTAAATAAATTTCTTTTTATTTTTTTCCATTTTCTTCTTTCAATAATTTTTTTAATTTTCAGTAATAAATAGAAACTAAATAAATTCTTTTTCTATTTTTTCCATTTTCTTCTTTCAATAATTTTTTTAATTTTCAGTAATATTTATTACTGAAAATTAAAAAAAATTAAAATATAAAAATATAAATTAAAAAATAAATAGAAAACTAAATAAATTCCTTTTCTATTTTTTCCCATTTTCTTCTTTCAACAATTTTTTTTTTTAATTTTCAATAAGTTTTCAATTAGAAGTACAAAAGATTTCTATTTTTAATAGACAAGATTAAAAAAAAGTGAAAATAATTTCTCTGTCCTGTGTCTAAATCAGTCATAATTTCCATAAATTCATTAGCATTTTTGTCTGACTTGAATCACTAAAGTCCAATTTATTTACCACACAAAACGGGAAAATTTGTAAATTACACAAAAGATTAAATTTTACGAAAAATTAGAAATTGAATTTTTTCGATTGATAAAATAAATAAATAAAATAGAAAAATAAATAAAGAAAATAGAAAAAATAAATAAAGAAAATAGAAAAAATAAATAAAGAAAATAGGAGAAATGAAGAAAAAAAATTTTTAAAATCGGTTTTAGTAGAAAAAAGTAATTTTTAATTCAACTGAACCAGAAAGTGATTAGTAATAATAAGCCTTGCTTTTAATAGAAAGTAAACTGGACTTTCGTAATCGAGAATTGATTTTTAACACACATAATTCAGGTTTTATATAATAATTTTTGTGTAAGAGAGAGAGAAAAGAAAAAATTAATTTCCAATTATTTATTGCAGATCAACATATGGTCGGAACTGGTAATGAAAATAGAGAACTTCGCGGGCTCATTGAACGACCAAGATCTTCCTGCGAAATGCCAAGGGTGCCTGGAATTAAGTACGTGATTAAAAATTATCTCTTCAGTGTATAATTTTATCGAAACGATCTATAAAATTTCAATGTGGATCTCATAAAATAAATATAATCTAGTGTTTAATTATTAACTAGGTATTAAATAACGTCCCTGAATGTTCTGAACGTTGTTCAAATGAATCGAAATTTATTTGTTTCTTCTTTAAATTAAAATTTTTTACTACAATAATTTTGCTACGTCAAAATAAAAAAAGGAAATAAATAATTAAAAAAGTTTCTAAATTTTAAGTTAAATTTTTGTTTTTAATTTTTTTAATCAGTAATTTATGAAAATATTTTTAATGAATAATATTTCGTTCATTTAAATGTTAAAAAAGTTGTAGATCATAATATTAATATAATATTGTGAATTAATTAATTTCAAATGATTAAGAATTAATTACAGGACTGCCACAGGTCGGGGATATCAGGGAAGCTTTGAAAATATTAAAAATATTTAATTTCTCATGAATTTTTTTTACTCTTCACATAAATTTAGACAGCCATGAATTTTAACATAAAACGTTAAATCTTTCTACTATTTTTGACAATAATTTTAAATTGACAAAATGTGAAGTTGAATTTATTTCAAAAAATGTAATTCTTCAGGAACTTTCATAAAATTATTTATTTATAAATTATATAGTGAATAATTTTACTTTAAAATTAAAAAAATAATTAAAATTTATAATTATTTATTTATAAATTATTTATCGAATAATTTTACTTGAAAATTCAAAGAATAATTGAAATTTGTAATTATTTATTTTAATACTTGAATAATTTTACTTGAAAATAAAAAAAATTATTGAATTTTATAAATATTTATTTATAAATTGGTTTTTAAATACTTAATTTTACTTAAAAACTCAAAAAAAAACTAGCAAATGTTATGCGCGGATCGTGATATTCAATTTATTATTATTATGCAAAATATAAAAATTTTTTTATTTTCAAATATGAATTTTTGAATAATTTCAGATTCAAACTTTAAAAAAATTCAATTACTTTCATAAATAATAACATTCATCGTAAGAATTCAAGTATTTTTATAAATAGTAAATTTTTTTTGTAAAAATTCAATTATTTTTAAACAAAATTTTAATAACATTTCACGAACGAATACAATTACTTTCTAAAATTTTAATAAATCCTTCAAAACAATTCAATTATTTTTTTAAAATAGTAAAATCTTTGCAAAAATTCAATGATTTTCAAGAAAATTTCACGAAAGAATTCAATTTTTTCTTTTTAATTCGTTGTTAGAATCATTTTCTTCTGTGTCTAATTATTTTTAGACTGAATCAGAATTTTTTTTAAGTTCAGGCTTCAGGGAAAAAGTCAAAATTCTATCTTTCAAGCAAAAATTTTATAAAAATAAGAGAATAGTCGCACTGAAAAACAGAGTCAAATTTTTGTGGTATTCTTGAGAATTAATAATTAATTAATTGTATAAATTAAAATTTTGAATTATATTTAATAATTATTGCAATACATTGAATATTATTTTACTGATTTTAATTTGAAAATTCTTTTCAGTATTTATCCGAGTGCACAACCTCCGGGGCAACAAATTCCAATAAGCAACAATACAGGATCGTTGCCCGACTTGAGTAACGTCCACTTTGCGTCTCCTCTTCATACACCTTTGGACCAGGAGGAACACTCGAGTGGCGGTTCGCCCTACAGCAATGTAAGCTTCACAATTAGCTTTCTGCTCTGTTTTTTTTTTATTTTTCACCTGCTCACTTTCTATGAGGCTCCCTATATTTCTTTTTTCTTTTTTTTAAACTAGCTTTGTTTCTCTTCTAACCAAGACGTGAGACTACATTTTTTGCCATTTTCTCTTTTTCTGAACGAATAATAATTCAATTTTTCTTTTATCACCGTTTTACTTAATAAATAATGAATTTTCTATTTTTATTAACTAATTCAGTGTTTTTTGAAGAGTCTTAATATTATCAAGTTAATAACGTTTAACGATTGCGAGAAAAAAATATTTTCCTTGACGACGAAAGTAAAAAAATCTTTTGTTTACAAATTTTATTGATGAAAAAATTATTGGAAATATTTTTTATGTTAGAATTGTAATAGAAAAATATTTTTTTTTTTATAAATCGTTGATTATAAACGTTGCGAACTTTTTTTTTGTTTTTATTAGATATTTATTTTGAAAGTATTTATTTCGAAAGAAAAGTAGAAAAATGTCAAAGAGAAGTGAAGGCGAACAAATTAATTGAATTTGCAGATATGTTAAATATTGATTTAAGTTTTATATAGATTAGATATAAAGAAAATAAATTTAGGAAGCTTTACTTTTTAATGAATTGAAATATTAATTTCCGTTTTTTTTTTTTTTGAGAATCGTAAAACTGATTAAAGAAAAAAGGAAAGAAACCAATGATAAGCATTTTGATTGAACAAGTGTCTTAAAAAAAATGTTCCAATATTTCCGACATGGCATTCATATATATTTTTATAATATCGATAAAAAATGAAATACTTCTTTTTAGATTATGAATAAATTTTTCTCCTATATTGAAAACTCTTAAAGAGAAACGATTCAGATGCAAATCAGTGTTTCGCTCACGAGATATTTTTTTTATTCCATCGATCGGCGGGTTGATTTTGATGATAGATTTTTAAAAAATAGTATAATTTCTTTTTACTCTTGGATTGTTTTATAACGGAGGAGAAAATTCTATTGTTTGCCAAGAGCATTTTTTGTTTGTTTTCTATTCTGTTGAAAATAATTTTTCTACGTTTGAGAATTATTTTTTTAATTATGCAACGTTTGTTTTTTTAGTAGCGTCGAAAATTTTACGAACTCACTGCGGAGAAAATAAAAGACTTTCTTTTAATTACTTTATCTTTAAATATTTTAGATTCGTGTCTGAAAGTAGAAAATACGTATAATTAAATTTTTTTTTTATTTTTCTAACATTTCCTCCCCTCTTACACACATTGAATAATACGTGATAAGTGAACTTACTTGAGAAAGTTGTTTCCACTTTCCAATATATTGGTTTTATTATTTAAAAAAAAGTTCTTTATAGTTTATAGTAGTTGACCTTTCTATTCTCGGGAATTTTTTTTTCGAAATTATTAGCACATTTTCTATTTTTATTTTTTCTCTTTGTGTCAGGAGAAATCGAGCAATTATGAAAGAAGATAATTTTTTTTTAAGTAAATGAAAGATATTTTTTGTTGGTAAAAATAAAAATAAATTTTTTTGCGTGGTGGGTGGGGAAAATAATTTTTTTTTCTGGAAAAAAGTAGGAGCTGTTCTGAAATAGTGTATATGCAATATTGCAGAGTCCTCAAACGAGCAGTCCTACAAATTTGTCGCCAACCAGCTTGACGCAAGCTGGGAGGCTGTCCTTTTCACAGGAACACAGCCCGCCAAGCATCCAAGTAAATATCCTTGCGATCCTCTTAAATAGTCTACCGCCATGTTGCTATCCGATACGAAATATCACGAGAGACCATAAAAAAGAAATTAATATTTCTGACATTTCTCTAACAAAAAAAAATTTTTTTCTCTAAAAAAAAATTAATTTTTATTCAATTTTTTGAAATTTATTGAAATTGAAATTTATTTCTATGATTTCTTTATTTTTCTTACTATTTTTATTCAATTGATAGTTAATTTTATCCAAATAAAATTAATTATGAAAAATTGTTAATGTTTAAATGACAAATTAAATAACAAATTTCGACTAATTTTTTATTTATATGTATGTAGAAGTAAAATTTTTTTTTGAAATAAATAAATTAGACAATTGTAATATAAATATTAATAATTAAAATTGATTGTATTTGTTAAAGGAGTAAATTAATTATTTATTTTTGTAATTTGTCTATATTTGTATTTAATTTTGTAATTAATTAACAAAGTTGAAAATTAAACAAAATAATATTTAATTTATAAAATACTTAATTACTTAAAATAGTCATAAAAATATACAGAATAATGAATAATTAATTTATAAAACACGAAATTAATTAAAATAGTCATAAATTAAACAAACTAATTATTAATAATTAATTAAAATAATTGCAAATGATTTAATTTGTAAATTAACTGAATATTAATTAATTAATTAATTAATTAATTAATTTGCAAAATTTAATTAACTGAAATAATTAATTGACTACATAATTAATTAATTAATTATTTAATTTGAATAATAGTTAAATAATTAATTTTAATAACAGTTATATAATTAATTTGAATAATAATTAAATAATTAAATTACATAATAATTAAATTAATGATTTAATTTCCAAATTAAGTGAAAATAATTATTTTGGAAAATAAATTAGTTTGCGGAAATAATTTTTTTTCTTAATTAAATAGCAAAAAAAAAATAATTTAAATTGAAAAAGAGCTGATCTATTTCTCTCTCTCTCTCTCTCTTCGTTTGTATATTTAGATTGGAAGAATTTTTTTTTCTAAAAGGGCCACTCACGTGTTTTCGTATCGGATCGCAGGGCGCGCTTGTAAAGCGAGGTAAATGAAAAAGCGTTAAGAGAATACAAAGTCTCGTAGTTAAATCTTTTAACGAGATACTTGGCGAACTTGAAGGATTCATGGGAATTAAATTTGTCCTCAAAATAGAAACTTTAAATAATACTTTTTAATTTATTTTTTAATCCACTTTTTTTTGTGTGTATTTATTCTCAAAAGAGAAGAGAAAAAAAAATTATCGAACAAGAAATAAATAATATATTTTTTATTTTAAAATATATTTGCAAAATTTATTTTTTATTTAAAAATACATATTTTAAATAATAAATTTGTTTTTTAAATAAAATTGTTATATTAATATTAAAAAAAATATATTTATTTTTTATTCATAAAAGAATTATAATGAAAACAGTAAATTTTCTCTACAATATTTTTTTGCAAAGATTTTTTTTTATAAATAAATTGGAAAAATTTTTGTATAAATTTTAATTATTTAAAAATTTTCTTTTCCATTGTGTGTATAAAAATAAAATGAAAAAAAATTTGCCTTGCTTTACGTTTGTGACGTCCGGTAGTTCGTTATAAAGTAGAACTACTGTGTAGCTGCATGAGACGGACTACTTTTACCTCTCTCAATTTATTATTTATAAAACCTACTAATTTTAGCATTTTCATATTTTTTTGTTTTTCAATGTTATGAAAAAAAATAATAATACCTAATAAAGTTTAAATTCACTCCTTCTTTCTCTTTTCGAACCAAGGAACAAATAAAAAAAGGAACAAAAATTAATTATTAAAAAATGAAAATGAAATTTATAATGATTAATTATGATAAAAAAAATTAAAAATCAATTTATAATTTTATAATTAATTATTATAATATTGCAGTCATGAAAGTAAATTTTTTTTATTTCTGCTTTTGTGAATTTTAATTCGCTATTTCTAATTCAACTCAGTTTGTATAACTATAAAGAGAATTTTTTTTTTCAAAAAAGAAAAAATTGTTATTTATTCTAATAATATGCTGGAGAGAGTGGTTTTTTTAAAATAAAAAATTGAGAGATGAGGATAGCAAGAACGAATTGTTAAATCTGCTTGATAAATTTAATTGAAAGAAAAGCTTGTGCAGTTCTAGACTGTGAGTGTTATATATACCTATAGATAAATAATTAATTAAGTTTCTAATTGTATAATAATTTTTCACTAATATCATTATACTGATTATTGATTAATTAATATATTTATAACCATATACATGAAAATTAGGAAAAATCCATATTTTATGTTACCTGCTTCAGATAATTTTTTTTTTTTTTTTTTTTAATCAACGACAATTTTAGTTAATTGTAGATTTAAGTTCCCCATATAAATTCAACCTCACTTACCTATATAAATAGCATTGTATTTAATTATATTAAACAATTAATAATAGATTTCATTTTTAAATATCCATTTTTCATGCAAAGTAAAATTTACATTTTTTATAAAAATTTGCACTTTCAGTTTTCAACGTTTAAATGAACGAATTTTTTTCTATTTAAATATTTTCAGAAATTACTATAGAATAAATTTGAAAATAAAATAAATTCAACATTTGTAGAAAAAAAAATTAATTTTCAAAATTAACAAAAAAATAGTTTCTAACAAAAGACAAATTTTAATGATTATATAAAAAAAATCGTCGTTCATTTGAATTGAACTAGAGAGGAATTTTGTTGTTAATTTAGAACATTAATTAATTTTCTAAATTCTAAATTAATTAATTTTCTAACCTAATATATTTTTTAACGTAATTCAAATTTTATATGAAATATATAAAAAAAATCGTTGTTGAATTAATTTTCTTAATTAACGTAAAAAAATATTTTCTAACAAGAGTCAAATTTTAATAATTTTAATAAAATATAAAAAAATCGTCTTTTATTTGAACGTTATATAATAAAATTATGAAATAAATTAATAATACTTTTAATATATCCAAGCGAGAAAAAATGGAAATTCAAAAATGAAAAAATGTTGATGTATTTTCTGATATTTGTTTAGTAGCACAATGTTTGTACCTTGTTATCGCTTTTGATTTTTGTGCTTAGTGGCTGGTTATTATTATTATTTTTTATAATTTGGTTCCATTTTTATTTTTATTTTGCCTTCGTTGTAGCGGTTCTTTGTCTTTGTTATTTTGCAGAACCATTTATCAGTGCCTGTTAACTCTAGGTATCTTCCCACATTTAAGGTCAGTAGACACCAACATTTTTTTTTCTTTAGTTTAATTTTTCAATATTGTATCATTTTTTTCTCTCTCAATTTTTTTCTTTTCATTTTTTTCTTCCTTTTCCTATATCATTTTTTTTTCTTTCTTTCTTTTTTTTTAATACACAAACGCTTATTTACCTGGCGATTGTTATAGCGTTCCGGCAAAGCTTCTTTTATTGTTTTTTTGCTTGGACTGTGCAAATCAAAAAAAAAAATGTATATTATCAAAGCAAAATTTTATTCACTGTGTGTTGCACTTTTTTTTAAATGTCAATATTCTTTATTAATTCACAAAACTCGAATGGAAGGAAATTCACTAATTTTGATTAATACTGTGTTTATGGATAATAATTATTAATTTCCTTAAATTGATTATTAGTTAGTTAATTATTACAGTGTTCCATTTTTTATTATAGTTTCTTTCTTTTATTAGTTATAAATTATAGAATCTGTAAATTGTAGAAATCGTCTCTAAACTGTGTAATTTATCATTTATTTGAATTTGATTGATTCGATTGATTACTGAATAATAAATTTATTAATTTTACATTAATTAACAGTTTTATTTGATTAATGGTTCTAAAGCATTTTTTTTTAATGTTTAAAGTTTTATTACTGATTTGTAATAAATTTTTGATTAATTATTTAATTTTTGATTATCTATTTAATTTTTTATTAATTATTTAATTTTTTATTAATTAATTAATTTTTAATTAATAATAATTTTTTATTAATTAAAAAATTGTTCAGTTGATTAATAAATTACTTAATTGATGATAAATTAAACTTTTTATTTTTAAATTCTCCTGAAAAAACTAAAATTTGTAAATAACTTTTCGCTTCGTTCTTCTCTGAGTAAGTAATTATCTTAGGAATTAATTAAGAATAATAATTAATGAGAAATGAGTACATATTTTAATTTCATCGAAATGAAGTGTCGAACAGTGAATGAATATTGCTAATGATGATGATGATTATTATTATTATTAAGTATAGAATAGATGATTAGGGTAGATGATTAGACTGAAGCGTTATCAATGAAAGAAATAAAAGAGGAAAATGAAAAATTAGGTCATTACTGCTCTCTAATTATTTTTTGGTATAAAGCAGGGTGTGGCGCTGGAAAACAGCACAAGTACTTCACCGCAGGATCTTCAATCGTATTCCCAACAACCATCCCAACAAACTCAACAGACGAACCAGTGTCAAGGGCATTATATTTATCAACAACAGTCACATAGTCCTATAGCGCAGCCTCAAAGTCCAGTGAGTATTAATCAAACAAAATTTGGTAATTTTCCAAATTTTTCTCTCTCTTATTTGCATAGAAATTTTTACGATTTTTTAAATATTTTCTTTGTATTCTTTAAATTATTTTTTTAATTGCGGAAAATAATTAAAATAGAATAGTAATTAATAAAATACCTAATTTGAAATAATTCTAATTCAATTATTTTATGAATAAATTTTTTTTTAAATAAAATATTGATTGATTTTCTAATATTATTTGATTCGTTTCAATGCTAATCTATTAAAATTTAAAAAAACTATATTAATATTCGTTCTATTCCAAATGTCTGTTCGTAGTTTGACTACTACTAATTTATACCATTTTATGGCAAAAAAAATTTAGAAATTATTTTATTTAATTTTAATTTTATTTTAAAAGAATTTTTTTAATTGACAAATATATTTTTGTTAAAGAATATCATAAGTTTTTTAACTTTTATAATTTTGAATCTGAAATAATTTAATTCATTCATAGAATTTTTTTTAATAATGTTTTCAAAATAATTGAATTATTTTAAAGAATTTTATTATATCTTTTGACAGTAATTCAACTTTTTCAAGGAGAATAAAAAATAGAATAGAATAGATAGAAATAAATAAAAAGAGGAATAAAATAATTTCATTGAAATTTTTAAAAATAATTGAATTCTTTTGGGAAATTATTAAAATTTGATTGAAAATAAATGAATTTCTGAGAGAAATTTTATTTATTATAAAAATAATTGAATTCTTGTGAAGAAGTTTGTTATAATTTTTGAAAATAATTGTGAATATTTTAAAGAATTTCTTTGGATTTTTTTAAAAATAATTTTAATTGAAAATTTGATTATTGAATTTTATTAAAATGTTTAGGAAATAATTCAATTTCTTCTCTGGATTTTATTACAATTTTTGAAAATAATTGGATTCAATTAAAGAATTTTATTAGTTTTCTTGAAAATAATTTACTTCATTCAAAGAATTTTATTTTTATTTTTTTGAAAATAATTGAATTTTTTCGAAGAATACTATTATAGTTTTTGACAATATTTAAATCTTTTAAAGAATTTATTAAAGTTTTGCAACATACATAATCCATTTTGTTAATAATTGTTGTAAATAATAATTTTATTTTTAAATTTTATTAAAATTATTGGCAAAAAATTGAATTCTTTTGAAGAATTTTATTACAGTTCTAGAGAATAATAAATTTCTTTAAATTTTTTGAAAATAATCATTTTTTTAAAATTATAATTGAAAATTTTTATTGTAATTGAATTTACGAAGAAATTCTTTCAACTTTTTGAAATAATCATGATTGCTAATAATTGTAATTAAAAATTTCATTATTGAATTTCATTAAACTCTTTTTTGGAAATAATTGCATTTTTTTCATTTTTTGAAAAATAATTGGATTGTTTGAATAATTTCTTTGGATTTTATGAGAATAATGGAGTTTTTTAAATAATTGTAAATGAAAATTTTGAAAGTATGTAATTGAATTTTACAAAGAATTTTTTTTTCCTGTTTAAAAAGCAAAATGTATAATTATTTTTTAGAATAATTAAAATTTTCGTAATCAAGATTATTTTTAACTAGTAACAATTTGCGCGCGGCTAACTTCTTACTGTCTTTTTAAAATAAAATTAGCAATTTTAAAAATAATAGAATTTAAAAATTTACTAATTATTTTCATAAATGTCAAAAAAATTCTTGTCCTAATTTCAATTATTTTCAAAAAATTTTCTAATCTCAATGATTTTCAATATCTAAGATTTTAATAAAATTTCCCAAATCGAATTCAATTATTTAAAAAAATTTTTAATAAAATTGTATGTAAACATTTAATTATTTTCATAAATAATAAAATTTCACAGGAATTCAATTATTTTCATAAAAAATAATTTAAAATTCTAGAAAATAATAATTGAATTAAAATGATGAAAATAATTTTGATGAAGTTACAGTAACAATATTCTTATGATATATAAAATAATGATTTTATCTCTTGGTTATTTTTAATTATTATAAAACATGAAGAAATCGACCACTCCGAGTCTTCGACTCGGAGCAATCGATATCTTCATGATTTATAACAAATACTTTTATAAGTTGTTTAATTTAAAAAAGGTTTGAATTTAAAATATTTGAATGTCTTAATTCCTGTAGAAAATCCCGTTTCAAAAATAAGATTAAAAATAGAAATTGTGCAAATATTTTTCTTCTTTTTCTAAAACAAAATAATAAATTTTTTGTTAAAAAAATTGTGATTCATAAACAAAAATAATGCAAAATAAATAAATTTTCTATTTCTTAATCACAGTTGTTTAACAATTTTCTAATTTTGTTTAGAAGTAAAGAACAAAAATCTGCATAATTTCAATTTGACAAAACATAATATTTAACAAAATTTTAGTCTTTTAATGAAAAGAAGTGAAAAAAATTCTGATGATTTCTATTTGTCATTACAATTTTGAATTAATTATAAAATAAAAATAATTATAACATAATAAAATAATATACAATCTATACAATAAAAATATTGTGCGTAAAATTTTCACTAGTATATTAATAAATTATAATTTACGTTTCAGAAATCGTCGCAGTCGCCACAACAACCTCAGCAGGCCTCACCGCTCAATTCTTTGGGATCCTACAGGACACCCCAACCAGTTAATAGGCCATCACCTCAATCGTCGCCTAGTCTTACGCTTCAAGTAAGATTTTCGTTCAACAATTTACAATGATTAATACGTGTCTTTAAATAAATCCTCTTTTATTTATTTTTTTCGCTAAATTTATTTTTTTTCGTTTTAGGGGAGTCCTTTGAGTTATAGCAATAATCCTTCAACGCCATCGAGTCCAATGGGAGGACATATGCCACATCCAAACTTAACTTCGGATAGTCTAGATCAAAACAGCTACTATATTAATCAAGTTCACTCCGACTTTGAACAGTTCAGTATGGTTAGTATTCGAGAAAATTTATTTCTTTGCCATCAAGACAAAAAGAAAATATCTTGACCCTGAATTTTCACTGAAATGAATGAATCAATTTTTAATCGAATTTTTTTCTTTTATTTTCATGCAAATAAAGGGAATGGTAAGTGTTTCTATTTTTCGAAATCATAATTTTTATTAAATTCAGTAAGGTAACAGTAAGTTCTTTTAATAAATAAATCTATTCTAATAATAATTCTTTAAAAAGAATTCTTCTATAAAAAAAATTTCTTATTAAATAATTTTTCTAATTATTAAAATTAGTGTCTAATTATTAAAAATTTTAGAAAACAACTTGGTTTTCTTTTAATCTTTAATTTAAAGAAGTTAAATATACATTCCCAGTGGAATTTTGTCATAATTTTTCTCTCAAACGTTTTTATGAGTAGAGTTCAGAATTTCTCACATTTTAAGTGGCGCAGTCAAATTGAAACGACGTTGTTGACTTCTCGCTCCCTTTTTTTTCTTCCTGTGGTGAACTTTTAAGAATGCAAAAGAAGAGGGTAAAATGCAGACTTAAAAAATTCGGGCTCTACTTGTACGAAGCGAATTGTGAAAAATGAGAAATAAAAAAAAAGTATAAAGAAAGAAAAAAGAAATTTTTGAAAGCTTCCTCTTCTCACATGAAAATAATGAGGAACCACTCTGCAATTAGCGTTTGTTGAAGAGAGAAAAAAAAAGAAAGAGAAAGAAAATCTAAAGCCACGAGTTGTCAAAATATTTCTCTATTTTTTTTTTTAAATAAATTTTTGAAAATATTTGTTGCTAATTTCGAACGTGAATTTAAAAAAAATGTTTTTAAAAATATTGCTCTTTATTTGTTGCCTGCCTCCGTTAGGATTGGGTGCAAATGATGCAACAGCTCGCGGATTCCGGTTATGCCTTGACCACACAGCTAGAGGTGATGAGATCTTCCCCTTCGTAAAACGTCTTTGGCAATCTCTCGCCACTTCCATTACAGCCAATCGGATTTCTTTCCTCTGCTTTTTTTTAATTTAACTCAAATGAACGACGATCTCAGTTTCTACTTTTCTGCAGGATTTCAGAAAAATGCACAATTAATTTTTTTTTTTTTGAAAAAGAAACTTTTTTTAAATACAAAAATTAATTTCATCCAATCAAGAAATTAATGGATTTAAAGATGAGTGTTTTCTTCTAATATTTGTAATTTAAAATTTTGAAATGACAAATTAAATCAAAATTTGAGATTTTAAAATCTATGTTAATAATCATTGTATTCCGGTATTCTGTTCGCAGTTTGAAGTTACACGGAGAGAGAATATATATTAAATTTTGTAAAAATATTTTCAAATTGGGGAAAAAGTGCGACAAAGCGAAATTTTGATATCAAAAAATACTAAACTTTAAAAAAACTTATATGAAATTTAGTAAAGTTATATTAGAATTTAATTAATATTCTTGATATTTGATATAATTATACTAAATTTCACATAAGTTTTTTTAAAGTTTAGTATTTTTTGATATCAAAATTTCGCTTTGTCGCACTTTTTCCCCAATTTGAAAATATTTTTACAAAATTTAATATATATTCTCTCTCCGTGTAGTTGTTGATTGCTTTTTTGTTTCTTAAGTTTTTTAAAAAATTTTCTTTTTAAATAATTATTTTTAATTTTAAAATTAATGTTTTGAAAACCATTGAATACTTGAATCAAAAAAAAATTTTTAATTCTTAAAAAACCTAATTAAATTCTTTTGAAGAATTTCTTTGAATTTTTTTTTAAATAATGGAGTTTCTTTAATAATTTTAATTGAAAATTTTGAAAGCAATTGAATTTTATAAAGAAGAATTTTATTATTTATAAAAATAATTTAATTCTTGCGAAGAATTTTACTATTTATAAAAATAATTGAATTGTTCCGAAGAATTTATTAAAATTTTAGTTAGGTATGTTTTTAGGACCTTAATTTTTGTCAAATACTGTTTTTTGATTGTGGCCTTGGGTCAAAAATAATTACGAAAGGTGTTTAATTTCTTATAGAATTATTTTTTTATTCCATTGACGAATGCATTTTCGCTGTGAACGAATGCATTTTCAAAAAACAGTATTAAAATTTTAGGAAATAGATGAATTTTATGTAAATATTTGAAAATAATTAAATTCTTTCGTGTAATTTTATTTAAATTGGATTAAAAATAATTTAATTTCTGCAAAGAATTTTACTTTTTATAAAAATAGTTGAAATGATTGAAGAATTTATTAAAATTTTAGTAAAAATTGAATTGTTTTGAAGAATTTTATAGAAATATTTAAAAATAATTAAATTCTTTTGAGAAATTCAATTAAAGTTGTTTCGAAAATAATTAAATTGTTTCAATTTTTTTGACGAATATATTTAAAAATTGCATTGAAAGTAATTTAATTTTCATATAGAATTTTTTGAAAATAATTAAATTCTTTCGTATAATTTTATTTAAATTGGATTAAAAATAATTTAATACCTGCAAAGAATTTTTTTAGTTTTTATAAAAATAGTTGAATTATTTCGAAGAATTTATTTAAATTTTAGGAAGGAATTGAATTTTATGGAAATATTTGAAAATATTTTAATTCTGCTGAGGAATTCAATTAAAATTGTTTTGAAAATAATTGAATTCCTGCAAAGAATTTTACTATTTATAAAAATAATTGAATTCTTGCGAAGAATTTTACTATTTATAAAAATAATTGAATTTTTGCAAAAAATTTTACAATTTATAAAAATAATTGAATTTTTGGTAAGAATTATATTAAAAGTTTTGAAATTATAAGCAATAATAATTAATTTTGTACTTAATCAGTGAATTTTAAAAATTTTGATTATTTATGAAATTATTTTAAAATTTATATTTGAAAATGTAGTGGAAAATAATTTACAACAGGGGGAGAAAAATTTCCTGATTTTGTAAATTTTGTTCCAAAACAAAACTTTATTAACTAGCAGTTATCATATTAATTAAATTGTGTAATTAATTGCAATTACCTATATGTAAACTTTTGTCAATTAATCAACGTTTACCTTAAGTTGAATAGAAAAACAATATTTAAAATTAATATTTATTTAATCGACTGTGATCGACGTTTATTTGAGTGATTCTAATTTTATTTCTTAGGTGCTTTCTTGTAGTCGTGTTTAATTGATTGATTCTTTCAAGAGGTTCTTCATTTCTCTCATCTGTTTGATATTCTGCCGTACAAACTTAGCTTCTAATTTCAAAAAACCAAAAAAAAAGTATTTTTAAATTTAAATATTAATTTTTAATTTCTTTCTCAGATAGAAAAACACTTTTTGAAAAAGAGAATAAACACTAAGCGGAGAATAAAAACTAAATAAAATTAAAATATTGGAAAGAAAGCTTAAAAGTATTGCAGAAAATCATTGATTGATGAGAAATTCTGATTTATTTTCAGTTATTAAAAAGCGACCAATGGCCAAAAGTTTAATTCTTTCATTTGCGGAACATTTTTCAGATTTTTCATCACACAAAATTGAAAAAAAACAAAAAAAAATTAATTTTATTTCTTTTTTACGTTCTCACAGCTTGATTCCTCGCCGTCTGTGACATCAACGACAATGGGAACATACATTGGATCTCCAAACCACACTTCCAGTTATTCACAGGTTTGAATATTTTTTGAATATCTACTTTTTTAAAATTACCTTTTTTACGTTTTTTAAGGATTTTAATTCTATTTATTACTTTTTTCCAAAGTGGTGATAATTTTTCCCTTCGATTTTAGAAGATGATGCTATAGTCTTTTTTCTTCTTCTCTCTTTTTAGTCTAGAGTGATACTAATTATTTTCTGTTCTTTTAGAATGATACTGCCGATGTTTATCAAAACGTCAGTAGTGATCTCGGTAGTGGAGATGCTGCCTTTTTTAGTGCAACTTCACTTCAAATTGGTTATCGACCTAGAACGCCAACGACAACACAACAATTGACGCCCCAAACGCCAAACACCCCAACAATCACGCTCACAGGTAATTTAGAATAATTAATTGAAAAAATGAAGTTTAATATTCGAACATTAAATTAATAGCTTTTTTGTTTCCAATTTTTTTTTATAATTTTTAATTTTGAATATTTAAAATTTATAATTTTTTATTTATATGTATGTGAGAAAAAATCATTCTTTTATTATTATGATTTTATTTTTATGCCTTGAAGATAAAATAATAGTCAGTTTTTTTGAAAAAAGGTCCGTAAAGTCCGTAATTTTATTGTAAAATCACGAAAAGTTCGTAAATTCTTCAAAATTCAATTATATTCAAAAATTTTAATAAAATTCTTGTCAAAGTTCCCATTATATTCAAAAATTTTCTTCAACTCAATTGATTTTCAATATCTAATATATTAAAAAAAAAATTTAATAAAATTCTACGCAAACATTTAATTATTTTCATAAAATAATAAAAATTTCACAAGAATTCAATATTATTTATGAATTTCTTCACATTAATTCAATTATTTTCATAAATAATAAAACTCATCGCAGGATTTCAATCATTTTTAATACAATTTTAAATTCTATTTAAAACATTTTTTTTGGAAAATTCTTCATAAGAATTCAATTATTTAAAGAAAATGTTATAAAGTTCTTCGTAAGAATTGAATGAGTTTTGATAATTTTAATAAAATTCTTTGTAAGAACTCAATTATTTAAAAAAATGTTAATAAAATTCTTCGTATCAATTCAAATTATTTTAAAAAATTTTGATAAAATTCTTGGAAAAATTTCCATTATGTTCAAAAATTTTTCTCAATTCAATGATTTTCAATATCTACTATTTTTAAAAAAAATGTTATATAAAATTCATAAAATAACAAAAATTTCACAAGAATTCAATACCTATTATTTATAAATTTCTCCACATTAATTCAATTATTTTCATAAATAATAAAATTTTTGCAGGGATTCAATTATTTTTGCAAAAAATAAAATTCTTTTTAGAAATTCAATTATTTTTATAAATAATAAAATTTTCACCGGAATTTAATTATTTTAAAATACAATATTTTCATAAAATTTTCCGAAAAAAATCAATTATTTGAAATAATTATAATAAAATTGTTCACTGAAATTCAATTATTTAAAAAAATAATAGTAAAGCTCTTCGTAAGAATTGAATGAGTTTTGATGATTTTAATCAAATTCGTTGTAAGATTTCAATTATTTAAAAAAGTTTTAATAAAATTCTTCGTATTAATTCAATTACATTAAAAAATTGTGATAACATTCTTGGCAAAAATGTCCATTATTTTCCAAAAATTTTCCTCACATCAGTGATTTTTACTATCTATTTTAATAAAAATTTTCAAAACAGTTCAATTATTTAAAAAAAATTTACTAAAATTCTACGCAAAAATTTAATTATTTTCATAAATAATAGAATTTTTACAGGAATTCAATTATTTTCGTAAATAATAAAATTTGTTGAAATTATTTAAAGTTTTTATTTTCTAATATATACAGAATGTTCAGCTACCTTGAAAACCTTAAAAACCTTGAAAAGTACTTAAATTTTTTTTGCTTCTTGAAAACCTTGAAAACGTCTTGAATTTTATGACAAAATCTTGAAAAATTAAAATTCTTAAAAATGGGATTTATTTTCTTGATGTTTTAAGTTGAATTCTCTTCAATATTTCAATTATTTTTATAAATATAAAAATTCTTCGCCGAAATTCAATTATATTCAGGAATTTTAATAAAATTCATAGCAAAATACAATTATTTTCAAAATTAATAAAACTCTTCGCAGAAATACAATTATTTTCAAACAATCTAAAAAAAATTCTCGTCAACATTTCAATTATCTTTGTAAATAAATAACAATTTAATCTTCGACAAAGTTCAATTATTTTGAGGAATTTTAATAAAATTCATTGCAAAATTCAATTATTTTCGTAAATAATAGTATTCATCACAAGAATTAAAATATTTTCAAATATTTAAAAAAAAATTATGGCAAAATTTCAATTATTTTCAAAAAATTTTCTTACTTTAATGGTTTTAAATATTCTACTATTTTAATAAAATTTCCCGAAAGAATTTAATTACTAAACAAAAGTTTTTAAAAAATTCTACACCATTTTTCAATTATTTAAAAAAACAAATTTTCCATTAATTCAGTTATTTAAAATAGAATTTGCATAATTTTTTTCGCAAAAATCAATCATTTTAAAATTTGCCATTAAATTCTTCGCAGTAATTCAATTATTACCCTAAAAATGGACCTTGAAAACAATTATTTTGGACCTTGAAAACCTTGAAGAGTCCTTGAATTTTTTTTTAAAGAATCGCTGGACACCCTGATACATTTAATTGATGTATTTCCGAATAATCGAAATTTCGTAAAATTGAATTAAAAAACAAGTAGATTTGAAAATTCTCAAAGATCTATATAAGAAATTTTGTAATTTGTATAATAATAAATAATTGAACATTACGTTCCGCGCGCATTTGCTAGTGATAATAATAATAATTGTAAATATTAAAAATTTCCAGATTGTTCGTTGGGTACAGGGGATTTGAGTAATTCCGATTTCACAAAGGACTTAGTGCCATCGATAGTGGAATCATTTAGTCCTGATATATTTAGTACGGATGATTCCCTCAGACAGGATCCACTCAACGCTCTCCGACATGATCTCGATCCACTGGATATTGAAGATCTACAAAGGCTCGCCGATAATTCCGATATGGTTATATCGGATCCATGCGCGGAAGCTCATTTCAGGTTAGAGCATCGTTAATGAGACCAGAGTTTTATATACTCCCGAGTTAATGCGCGATTTATTTTAATCGCAAATCGCATGACTAAAATACTTTAGAATAATATAAATTAAAATCCTTGGTGTTTTGATTTAATCGAGACACTAAGACAATAGGGAACTTTTATCTTCTCCAAAAATACTTCTTTCCAATGATTTTTATTTTTAAATTATTAAAAGATTTTTTTCTTTTAAATAATTGCACAAACTATTTTATTCTAATTTTAATATTTTAATATTTAATAGAATATTAATTTTAATATTTAGACTCATTTTTATATTTAAAAAGATTTTGAAAAAATTGATTTTTAACTATTTTAGGGAAATGTTTTAGTAATAAAAAAAAATTGTGGAATATATTCTTTTTAATGTTCATTTTTATCTGATAAAAAAAACGTGTTTTCTTAAAGTACATTGGAAATGGTATGGATTGAAGAGAAAAAGAAATCCCTCGTGATAAACAAATTGATTGACGATTGAGTACTACAAATCTTTATTACATTTTTTTCATTTTATACTACTTTATAATATTGTAACGTGTATATGATCTCTAAAAAGCACAAAAACAAAAAATGTTTACTGATTTATACATGCTTTTATTGTAAACGCCGGTCATATAGTTATTTGATCTACCATTTTTAGGGTATTTAAAATTAAGATATATTTCATCTTATAAAAAGACGTGAGTCAATCTTTGTGCTCCTTTTATTTAGAAAAAGAGGAGTACACTATCGCATAAAGACATAATCTGAGGAATGAGGGAAATGCCTTTTGAAGGTTGAATTATTGTAGGAAAAAGAGAGCGAAGAGTATAAAAGCAAATTTATTATTAAAAGCGTTATAAACGCTGAGAAAAAAATGTTAGAAATCCTTCTTTTAGTTTGTACAATTTTTCTATCAATAATGTGGCGAAGAATTGTCTCACAATCTTAAAAAAAAAATTTCGGGACCTAAGAAAAAAGAGAAATTGCGTGCTTCGACAGATTTGATAAAAAATGGAAAAAACTTTTTTCATTTTTGAAAAGAAAATTAAAATTTTCTTAATAAAAATTGAAAATACCGTATTTTTGAAAAAAAAAATTAAGAAGACAATTTTAAGAAATATTTAATCAAATTTAATACCAAAAAATCGATACAAAAGAATTTGAGAATTGAACAATTTGAATATTTCGCAAAAATTGACCAAAATCACAAAAAAATAAAATCATTTCGTATAGAAAATCATTCACTTCTTTCGATAATACACGCATTTCTCGAAAATTGTTTAAAAAAAACTTTAATAGTAGAATTAGTAGAATTAATTCAGGAATCCAAGAAAAAAAATAAACGTTTCGAGGGAAACAAATCACAAAAGTCAATAGAGTTCCTGAGATTTTAGTGCGTTTCTAGTGTAATAGCAATTTGTTATAAAAAAAAATTAAAATATAAATATATATAAATATATATTCAAAAGAAAAAAAACACCGATTTCTTCGTCTCTCATCATTGATAATTTGATAATATAATTAAATATTGTCGAAAAAAAATAGAAACTAATAAAAGAACAAAGCATCTAGTTGCGCGCGTATACCCTCCACGATTGTCAATTGTTTTTTGAAAGTAATACGCTCTACTTTATATAATGACTACCAAATAATAAACATAATAATTGATCGTGGAATTTTTTTTAGGATAATCGATAAAAATCTGTATGTGAAAAAGAAAAAAATAAAATAAAACCAACGTTTACATCTGTACGCACTATAATCGTAGCGCTATCTCTTAATCGCTAAAAAAAATTTCTAATCGTAAATAGAGAAGTACTTTAAAAAAAAATCCACAAAAAAATCTCCTTTTATGAAAAAATATATAGTGAAAAAGTTTGAAACATTTTTCATGCGTCGAGTGCACCTGCGACTCTCTCAAGTTTTTAGACTCATCATCGGTCTATATTTTAAATATTCAAATCTGAAAATATTTCTGTCTGGTTGTGTTTCAATTTTTTTTTTTAGCAAAATGCATTTTAATTGAGGGAATGAATGTAAAAAAATATTTCAGAGCTAATCGGTCAATTCTTTACGAAAATGACAATAAGTCTAAATTATTATTATTTTATTTTTCAAGAATTTTAACGAAATTTTAGCAAGAATTCAATTATTTTTATAAATAATAAAATTCTTTGCTGGAATTCAATTATTTTCAATATAATTTGAATTGAACTTTTATTTTCATTTTGAATATAAAATTTCTGAAAAGAATTCAATTATTCTCATAAATAATAAAATTCTTCTCAGGAATTCAGTTATTTTCCAATTTTTAATAAAATTTCTGTAAATTCTTCACATGAATTCAATTATTTTCAAAATTTTACTAAAATTTTTGTGAATAATTGAATTATTTTTATAAATAATAAAATTCTTCGCTGGAATTCAATTATTTTTAATACAATTTAAAATTGATCTTTTATTTTCAATTTGAATATAAAATTTCTAAAAAGAATTCAATTATTCTCATAAGTAATAAAATTCTTCTTATAAATTGAATTATTTTCATAAATATAATAATTATTGGCAGGAATTTAATTTGAATAAAGTTCTTCAGGAAAATTCAATTATTTTTACAAGTAATAAAGTTTTTTACACAACTTTAATTATTTATGAAAAATTTTAATAATTCGTTGCAAGAATTCAATTATTTTTGTAAATAATAAAATTCTTCGCAGTATTTCAATTATTTTTAATAATTTTATTTTAAACGATTCAATAAATTCAAATATGAATAATTTAATTTACAAATTTTAAAATAAAATATGTAGTTCAAAAAAAAAAATTAATATGAATTCAAAAAATTAATTAGAATTTTTCCAAATTGACTGCTTTTGTGTTGGAAATATTTTTTAAACCTCTTTTTTTATAATTCGCTATTTGATTGTAAATTGTTGTTTCTTCGACGTTTTTGTTCATTATATTGAAGATTCGAGCGATTTTCAAATTTATCTTCATAGGAATCTCTCGAGAATCAAGACTTGTAAGAATGAAATTCTAAATCATCGACCAGTGCGAATCTAGCTTCATTTGTTTTTTTTTTCTTAATTTGTAATAAGGGGAAAAATTACTAAGAGTAATTTAGAAAAAAGAACAACTGTTTTTACACTAAGAAATACTTTTTTGTAAAAAAAATATCATTTAGAACAGAATAAACTATTAAATAATAGTTTAGTAGAATGTAGAAGTGATGGAGACGAAATGATATTTTTTGTTGCGCATAATATATTGTTTATTGAACTGTTAAGTGTTTATGAATTTCATGATCCTTGATAATATGTGGATACTGAGAAAAGAAAATTCAAATAAGTACCAAAATGGAAATGGCTGGTGTGCCATAAAAATAATTAGAATATAGAGAACGATTTTTAAATAACCGAATTGTCATCTGATTGAACTTTAGTCCGATTTCTTCTGTAAAATCTTTTTGCAATATTTTTTACAATATGTTTTACAAAATTAATTTTTTTTTCTAGAAATTTCTATTCTCTTTTCTAGTTCTACATTTCGATTTTCTAAGTTTTTAAATTTTATTAAGAACATTTTTTCTTTTTAATAAAAATTATTATATAAGTATATAATAAATTTGATATTAATATTCAGAAAATTATTTTTCAAAAATAAAAATTAAATGACAATTCGGTCAAATACAACTTCAGTCAAATATTTACCAAAATTGATCCTAGTAATTATATTTAAATAAAAAGGTTTAGTTTTTTTTTTCTTGACAAATTCTGGCAAATGTATTTGAAGAATTTTTCTACGCCTCGAAATTCTCTTTTTCGAATTATTATTATTATTATTTGGGCAACGAAAAAAGAGATTTATTTTTAATGTATATTTTTTTTCAAATGAGCCGATGCATTTCTCGATTTTTTTTCTACAAAAAAAAAAGGAAACAAAAAGCATTTAAAAAGGTGCCAAAGCGCATAGCTGTCTATTGTAGATTAATTAAGACGTGCTATCGATTCGTATAGTCGTGCAATAATTAAATAATTATATTTAAAAAAATATATATGTATCGGTTGATACAATTCGTATGGCGCTTCGATATAATATTGATTAAAAGTTGGAATGTCAATTTAAATATATAAAAGCAACTGACTGAGTCGCAGTGCCCACAGATTTAAGAGAGAAAGATAATGAATGAATTTTATGACCTATTATATATATTCATAAAAATATATATTTAAAAGACAATTTGATTGTAAAGAAAACGACAGGTTTTTTTTACCGTAGTACTTAAATAATATTATTAATAATACGACTTTTATGAAATGTTGACTCGATTAAAAGGGAATGTTTTGCAGGAACTCACAGGTTCTGGTGACTGAAATAGCGATGCTTTTTCTTTTAAATCCATTAAAAAAATTTTTTTTTCTAGAAATTTTGTTTTTAGCAAAAAAAAATCTATTTTTCTGGACATAAGAAATTTGAAGATTTTTCAAAAAAGAAATTTAGATTTCTAATATTATTTTCTCTCTTTTTTTTGTCCTTTCAAATAATATATATACATAAATTTTGTTTTATGGTTTATTTTTAGTCTTTTCGAAAACTTAAAATTTTATCTGTAAAAAATTGTTTTTTAACTTGATATAGTTTTTAGTTAATTGTTAATTTGTGTAATAATGTTTTTTTTTAATTTTTAAATAAGTGTGTTGATTTTTTTTTTATAGGGGATTGTTAAAAATTTTATTTTTCAAACTTGCCTTGCTTTTTTCTTTGCATAATAAAAAATGTGCAATAAAATTTGAAATTTACATTAATAGGATTGATAAAATTTTAGATTTGAATAAAATTATTTTAAATTTATTGTTCTTCTTAGTTTTGAATTGAAAAATCTTTTTTTTGATGACACCGAAGCTGCAAGTTGCTGAACGTATGAGATTACAATTGTTAACTTCTTAGAATTTGTTGTGTAAACTCTCAAATTAATTAAATATTTGCCTGAATAATAATTAAAAAAAAAAGAAAAAAAAGTGTGAGTGAATTCAAATTGTACAAGTGAGACTGGTTTGTGAATATTGAAATAAAATTATCAATTTTCTCAGCTTTCACATATCCGAGTTTTGTGACAAAACTATTGTTCGTTTTTTGAAAAATTTATTTCAATTTTTTAGTAATTTTTAAGAATATTATGTTAAAATCTAATTTCAATCTTTAATCTCTATTTCATGTAATTTTTATTTCTTAAGAGTACTTTTAATTTATAATAATAATTTTCTTCTTAATATCATCTTTAAAAATCTATTTTTTTCTAAAAATAAGTGTATTGTTTCTTCTCTATAATTAACAAGTCACAAGACTCAATCATTTGTTCATTAAAAAAAAAAGAAAATCTGTAGTGCCAGTGAATGAAAAATTCCGCCAAATTTCCAATTTGTAATTAAATTAAATAATTAATTCGTCATAAAAAAAGAAAGAAAATGGGAAATGGTACTTAATATTGACTAATAATGTAATTAATTGATAAAAATAACGAAACATTTGTATAAATTGGCACCAGGACTGAAAACATAATTTCTTATTATTATATTATAATATAATAATCAGTTTTGTATACCTGTTTGAAAAAAGAAAAAAAAATTATAAAAAAAGAAAATAGACGTTAAACGATTGTTGAACGACTGAAAATTAAAAAAAAAATTCGCTTCTGCGAAAAAAAAATGTCAGTCGTTAAACAATTGTTAATCGAATAGAAACATAATTTTGTGCGAATGAATCATAATATTATTATATAATTAAGTTAATTAATAACGTACGTCTCGAAAATCGATCCTGTTTCATTTCGGAAAAAAAAATAATAAGAGGGCAATGAGAAAAGTTTTAAAAAAATTGTAATATTTGTAAATAGCCAATGTTATTTGTGGTAAATTACTATATATACATATTATTAAAAAAAAAATTAATTACTCTGTATTTGCCAATATGTTGTTGTACCATATTATTGTGAACACCATTTCTCAGACATCGATTTTTTAAATAAAAAACAAAAAATTAAAGAATTTTGTAATTCGATTCGAAGCTGATTCGAAATCACGAGCTTTAGAAATAATCTTGTACACTGATTTTAAAAAAAACGGGGTTAAAATTGAGTTAAAATTAATTAAAATTAAAAGTGATATTCAAATTTAAAATTAATCAGTCGTACCAACTTCCGGTTTATGAAATGTAAATTTTCTTCTTTTCGACAATAAAAATTCGGAACGTGGATGATAAACTTTTTTCGATTAACAAAAACCATAATATAATAAGTAGTTTCAGTAGAATTTAACTCCGTATTTTTTTTGACAGTTGTATTTTATTAAAATTAGAATTTGTGTAGATAATTTGAATTTTCTAATTCGCGCGCCTAAAAGTACTACTAGGGTCATATTTTTAAGTTACAAGGAAATCCCATAAAAATGTGATCCGCAACGAATAATTGCGCCGCGTCAGTCACACTGTGCAGCTTAGAAGTCTCAAATTCTCTGTCTTCATTATAATATTTGAACTATAAAAATCATTATTATCTCATTATAATCAAAGAAAAGTGGTTTATTTTACATTGAGAAAAAATAAAAAAGAAAAAGAAAAAATACTGTAAAGAGAAAATTGGCAAATTGGAAAAGGTGAGCAGGACATTTCTTCTCATATTTAATACGTTTAATACCTACAATTGTTACAATTTCTACATTCATTAACTGATTTCTTATTATTGTCAAACAAATTACTGTCTAATTTTGTCCAATTCTTTCGCAATGTGATTAGATATTAGTGAAAATAATCGAGAAAATATTTCTGAAGAAAATTACCTAACCTAAAAAATTTCCCTCTTGGCGCAAGACGAAAATATTTCGAGACGCCCTAAATAAGATAGATTTATAAATAAAAAAAATCCCTTTGATAAATTTTGTTCAATTCGTCAAAAAAAAAAGTATAGAGAGATAATATCGTAGATAAAATCATTTTAAGCAGAAAATTATAGTATTTCATAGAAAATCTACTAAAAAATAAAAAAATCCGTCATTTTCCGTGATATTTACTAAAGAATCATCAATACAAAATAAATTAGATAAAAAAAATATATCTCATTTGCGTTACATATGTGAGAGTTTATGTATTTCGTGTTTATACAGAAAAAAAGGAAATCAATTTCTCATTTTGGCCTTTTTGGAATTCTCCTTCTTAGATATTTAGAGTTTATCAATGTAAATAATTGTTAATATTTATATACGATTATTAAATATATATTAACTTGTTTATGTATTTTATAAAAGAAGAATATGTACGAAGACGATGAGACGGAGAGAGATACTTTTAGAATAATGTATAAACGCACAATGCATAATTGTCTTCTTCAAGTTTTATCATATCTTTATTAAACTTGGACGTCTCCAGTAAATATTTTGTGTGAGTATTATACCTTATACACCTTTCCAAATTTCGTATTTCTAAAGTGTTTTTTTTTAGTTTTTAGGTTAGAAATCATATTTATTAAAAATTTTAATATTTTTTTATTTTAGTTTTTAGGTTATAAATAATAATTCTACTAATATACTAGCAAAAACTGACGCGCGCGAGCGCGCGTGCATTTTTTTTTCAACGTTTTATTTTAAATAATTAAAACTTTATTTTTTCAGCGAATTTGAACCATTATGATGTCACAATTTTTTAGCAAATGCTGTGAACAAATTGTGACGTCATTATGGTTCAAATGCCATTAAAGAAATTATTTCATCTTCTATTAATTAATATATTTTTGCATTTTCTTTTTTTATATAAATAAATTAAAATTTTTATTTATTAATTGAAAATATCTGTTCGCAGTTTATATTTTTTTTTTGTTTAATATTTTAATAATTTTATGTTTTAATATATATATAAATATATTTTTTCTATTAAAATAGCAATTCTTTAAAATGATTATTATTATTTTTAAGGGTATTTTAATTATTATTATGACGTTATAATGTTTTAAATAAATTTAAAAAATGGAAATGCTGGAAAGAATGAAAAATACATTTTTTTTAGAAATATAAAATTATTCAATTAACATCTTCTATCTTTATATCTTCTCTCTATATTAATATCTTCTTCTTCTATCTTCTTTGATTTAGTTGTAATTTACTTTTTTGTTTCCTATCTTCTTTAATAATTTTATGTTTCAATATTTTTAATTTTAGAGGCATTTCACGTCAGAAATATCACGATTTGCAAAGGGTATGCCGATTTTCGCAAAACTTCGTGGGATTATAGTTCTATATAAGAGACTTCTTTCCCCCAAATTTTTTCAAAAAAATTCAAAATTGTTGAAGATACGCCATTTTGAATTTTAATATTAATTTTATAAAATTTTGAATATCTCGGAATATTGTTTATGGATTTTTATGAAATTTACACATTTTTCAGGTAAAAGTATGTACTTTAAAATGCAAATAAAGTTAATAAAAAAAAATTAATTTTTAAATAAAAAAATTAAAAAAAATTTTTTTAAACAATTTTTTGTTTATTTACTCCTCTCTGAGAAAAATGTTATTAACATATTTGGATTCCTTATGAATTCACCTTTAATTTCATAAAAAAAAATTGATGGAGACTCAACTGGTTCCGGAGATATTGAATTTTTTGTAAAAAAAAGCGTCGCCGCGCCATAGCACCATACTGCACAAGTCGCGTAGTACGTTACCGCAGTCGTGCATTGCTGCTGTAACTATGACTATTTTTTACAAAAAATTCAATATCTCTGGAACCAGTTGAGTCTCCATCAATTTTTTTTTATGAAATTAAAGGTGAATTCATAAGGAATCCAAATATGTTAATAACATTTTTCTCAGAGAGGAGTAAATAAACAAAAAATTGTTTAAAAAAATTTTTTTTAATTTTTTTATTTAAAAATTAATTTTTTTTTATTAACTTTATTTGCATTTTAAAGTACATACTTTTACCTGAAAAATGTGTAAATTTCATAAAAATCCATAAACAATATTCCGAGATATTCAAAATTTTATAAAATTAATATTAAAATTCAAAATGGCGTATCTTCAACAATTTTGAATTTTTTTTGAAAAAATTTGGGGGAAAGAAGTCTCTTATATAGAACTATAATCCCACAAACTTTTGCGAAAATCGGCATACCCTTTGCAAATCGTGATATTTCTGACGTGAAATGCCTCTTTAATTAAAATTAATATATTGAATTTCATTTAAATTCTTGCAAAAAATTTGAGAATCATTGAATTTCTTCAAAAAATGTCATTATTTATGAAAATAATTCAATTTTCGCTAAAAATCATTAAATCAATTTTGGAAACCCTAATTAAATTTTTCTGAAGAATTATTTTTTATTTTTTGTTTAATAATTGTGTTTCTTTAATAATTTTAATTGGATATTTTTAAAGTAATTTAAATTTATGAACAATTTTTTTCAAGTTTTTAAAACTAATTTTTAAATTTGTAAATTTAGTTGAAACATCTATTGTTTACATTTATCCCTTGTTTACAATTACCCCAAATGGCCCTAATTGTAAATTGATTGTTTTGTTGATTTTTGAATTTTATTTCGGAATAATTCAATTTTTTATTATGTATTTTTCATGATTTGAAGACTTTATATAGTCTTTAAAAGACTTGATAGTATTTAAATAGTTGAAATGAAAGGCGGTGCCTAAAGTATTTTTTTTAAGTTCATTATTTTTTTTTCTTTTTAGAAAATCTATTTTCTATAATATTGTGTTAAAAAAAACGTTAACATTTTATATTTTATTTGAACAGAAGATAACGATAAGTTTAATTCTTGCAAAAGAAAGCACTTATAAGTTAATTCTACACACAAACACACACAGAAATACGTTTATTTTTTACGTAAGTGCCAATAAATTAATTTCAATTTTTTATTTAAAATGAAATAATTTAATTTTGAATTAATTGTATTTTTGATATTTGAATAATTAATTATTATTTTGAACAATTACATTTTTCAATGATTTCAAAATAATTAAATTTTTATTAAAAACAGAATAATTTATTTTTGAATTAATTAAAATTGTTTGATTTATTTTTGAATAATTAATAATTGACTTTTGAATTATTTAAAATTCAAATATTGTAAAAAATTAATAAAATATTTAAAAAAACAATTTATTTTTAACATAATAAAAAAAGTAATTTATTAAAATACTAAATTCAAATAGATTTTGAATTGCAATTATTTTTAAAAATAAATAAATTTTTTGTGTAAAATCATTTTTTTAAAATTAATTAAAATTTGAAACAATTGAATTTTTTTTTTCATTTTTGAAAAATTAATTATTTCGAACAATTTTTTAAACATAAAAGAACCAGGAGCTATTATCACTCATAATAGCAATCAAAAAAAGCACACACTAAAGGGATCGCTCTTCCCAAAAAATTTAGACTCTAGATCCTGCACTGTATAAGTTAATAATTGAAGATTAATTAAATTTTTGAAAAATTAAATATTAAAAAATTAATTATTTTGAATAATTAATATTATTGAATAGTAATTTACGAAAACGACCAATGTAATAAAATTTAGAACGATATTTTTTATTGATTCAGGAAAATTGAATTTTTTAATTAAAATTAATAATCGTTGAAAATTGAAAATAATACAACTTTTATTGACAATTCGATATTTCAGTTTTTTTAGATTTTAAAAATGCATAAAATTTTCAATAATAATAATAAATCAAAATACAATAAATATTATCAATTATAATTATAAATAAAAAAAAAATAATAATAATAATAAGATATACGAATAAAATTTGTTTTTAAGTTATTTTGAGATTTTTATTTAACAAAATAAAATGAAATAATATAAATGATTTAATTAAGAAGAAAATTTTAATTAATAATTAGAATTTACCAATCTACAGTTTTTTTTCCACTGAAAACGGTAACCTCTCGCCTGATACCAGATATTTTTCCACGATTTTTCAAACACAATAATTCTTGTCACAATTTAACGTTTTTTAAAAACACCCGCACTACCGCATAACATAACATCGGAAATGTCAAAACATCACGAAAAATATAAACAAACAAAAAAATCATGATAATAATTCGCAAATGATAACTAACAACTAACTTCATACTGCGAACGGACAGAATGAAAAACCACAGACTTTAATAAAGTTAATTAATGATAAAATATTAAATAAAGATAAGGAAAGTTATTGAATTAAAATTCAATTATTTTCAATAAAATTTTAATAAAATTTCATGAAAGAATTCAATTATTTTCTAAAATTTTAATAAAACCTTGGAAACAATTGAATTATTTTTTTAAATACTAAAGTCTTTGGAAAAATTCAATTTTTATTATTAATTTAAAATAACATTTTTTAAAAGCTTCCAATTTTTTTCTATAATTTTAATAAATTTTTCGCAATAATTCAATTTTTTTTATAAGCAGTAAAATTCATCGCAAGAATTAAATTATTTTTTATAAATAATAAACTTCTTCTCGCAGGAATTCAATTACTTTCAATACAATTTTGAAAAACTTCAAAAATCAAATATTTAATTAGAAAATTAGAATTAGAATTAGAAATAATTTTAATTAATTCTGTCAAAATTCAATTATTTTCAAAAGGTTTTAAATTAAAATCTTTGAAAATTTGAACTTTTCATACTTTTAATTAAAAATGTTGCAGAATTAATTTATTTTCAAAAAGTTTAATGGAATTTTTTTTTTAATTAATTCAAGTTTTAAATTTCTAATATATTTAAATAACTGAAGAATGTCAGAATACTCGAAATTTCGTAAAATTAAATTGTACAAAAAAAGGATTTGATAATTCTCAAAAAACTTTTTAAAAAATTGACTTAAAGAAGAATTTTAGTTGAAAATTCTAGAAATGAATAATCGAAATAATAAAAATAATTTATGAAGAAGTTACAGTTAAAAAGTAGCAAGATTTAATTCTTATATGTTATTAAATTTAAAATTTTTAAAAATCTTAATTTCTATGAAAAAATAATAATGATACAATTTTTATTTAAAAATAAAGTTCTTTAGAGTCTGGGAAAAGGACAAAGTTTTGTCTGGAAATCAGAGAATTGTTTAATTTAGTAAAATATAAATGTATTATTAAATTTCGTTTTTTAACCTGGAAAACCTGAAAAGTCAGGAAATTTGAAAAGAGCAAAAGCGTGACAACCTTGTTATTTTAATAAGTTGGAAAAAATTTAATTATTGTCAAAACCTTTAGTAGTATCAATTCTTAGAATGAATTTAATTTTTTTCTATATTTTAATAAAATTCCTTGAATGAATTTAATTTTTTTCTATATTTTAATAATTTAATAATTTTAATTATTTTAGAAAACTGTAATAAAATTCTGAGAAGAATTCAAATATATTCTAAAAATTTTAATAAAATTCAATAATTTTAATTCTTTAATTTCAATTATTAAGAAACAGAATTATTTTAAAAATTTGAAAAAAATTGCTCATAAAATTCAATTATTACTTTTAAAATTTTCAATTAAAATGTTTAGAAAACTTCCATTGTTTTAAAAAAATTCAAAGAAATTCTTCAAAAGAATTTAATTAGGATTTTCAAAAATTGTAATAAAATCCGTCGCAAAAATTCAATTATTTTCATAAATAATAAAATTCTTTGAAAAGAATTCAATGATTAATTGATTAATTTTAAAATTGAAAATATTTGAAAAGAAAAATATTATTATAAAAGTTGGGAAATAAAAAAGCAAACAACAACTAACTTCAAACTGCGAACAGATTACCGGAATACAATGATTATTAATCTAGATTTTGCGTCACTATCAAAAAAATGTAAGTTTCTAAGTAAAAACTGTTTTTTATTTTTACAAATCAGTAATTTAGAAAAGAAAGTTTGAATAAATATTTAGCATTCATTTGTAAATTCAAAACTTGTGGTTCATGATTACGAAAAAAAAATGTAAAAAAAAAGGATTATTTATTTATTTATTATTATTATTTGAACGGGTCGATTAATAAAAATTGTAAATTTAATTTAAAAGAAATAATTATAAACTTTTTGATTTGATATATTCAGATGGTGATTTACATTTTTTTTTCTTAAATATTCTTAGTTTTACACTTGTAATTAAAATTATAATATAGTTAAATATATTTCTATAGAAACCTGAATTGATAATTTTGACTAATTATATTTTCTAGATACTAATTAATACTAAATTATATTTTTTTCCTTAATCATTATTTTTTTTCTCTCTGGCGATTTAATTATTTATTTCGCCTTAACTTTTTATGTGCTAAGCATCTTTTTCTCTTACGTTTTTTTGCCGAATTTCTTGAATTTCTGTCAAGTTTCCTGAAAGATCGCCTCTTGATTAATTTGGCATTTGAAAAATCTTGACACTCATACAATTGTCTCTGTAATTCGTCGAACATGTAATTATTTTCCATAATATCATCAATTTTATTTCTTTCATCAACTTGTCGTTTTATTTCCTCTTTTATTCCGTCAATTCTCTCGCTTATCTGTCGAGCCACTCTGCTCTCAAAATCATTTTCAGATTCATTTTCTTTTACAAAAAATTCCACTTTTTTCATTTCTTTCATTCCGTTTGTTTTATTTTTCCTAATTTCATTTGAAAATTGTGTTTCATTTTTTAAAATTGCTCCTGTATTTTGTAAAGTTTGTCTATTTTTGTGGTTTTTGGAATTTTTTTCTTTATTTGTTAAATATTGTATTGTTTTACGTTTCTTAAAAATTCCTTTGGAGTTTTTTTCGTTTCGTTTAAAACGATTTTGATTTTCACTTTCTGTTTCTTCTTGCTTTAATTCTTCTTCATTATCTTCTTCTTCTTCTTTTTCTTGTATTTCAATATCATCGTTTTCAAATATCGTTCTGTAGTTCGTTTCCCTTTTTCTTAGGGATTTCTTATTTGAATTATTTTGATTATGAAATTCACGTTTACATCGGCGTAGTTTTTTATTTATATTCTCCGCTAATACGTTCAGATGCGATTGTTTATCATTTTCTTTATTATTGAAAAGACTTTTCAATTTGCTAAAAACCAAACAATATTTTTGTATTAAATAAAAGAAACATTTTTTTCAATTAAGAAAGTTCAAAATCGATTTACAAATATTTTTATTTTGCTTTTTACTTTTTAATTTCTTTTTTCCTTTTGTTTTAAATTTTAGTCTTTAATAAAAACTAAAAAAGAACTAAAAATAAAATAAGTAATCATAAATAAAAATAAAAAACTTCAGAAATGTTTATTTTGTAAAATATCGGATAATTACCTGAGAGTAGAATTTGTATTTTTAGGAAAACTACTTGACGGATAAGTTTGAATCAGAAAGATAAATATTTGAATTAATATATAACGATATAAATATATTTTTCTCATTTTTTTTAAACGATAACATTGCAATATTCTTTGCAATTTCTTTTTTACACTTTTTACAGAAAAATTCCATCCACAATTTTATTTTTTTAATGTAAACTGAAACATAATTTGTGAATTTTTAGGTTGACAATTTGATTGAAAACAAACCAAAAAAGGAATCTGAACTTGTTTACAAAACAAGATGTCTTCAAAGCGGAAATTTCAAAATTGACGAAGCAAAGCTGTTTACAGGTATCGATGATGAAAATTGTCTTAAAGACGTAATTTTTTTTTATTTTTTTTCTTATTATGAAATTATGAAAAAATATAAAAAAGATAAATAATTGCTAAAAACAATTGTAAAAGGGATTTTTAATTGAAAAGTTTATGAAATTCTTCAAAATATTGTACTTTATTTTCTAAATGATTTTGTATTTACAGTTAACAATTATATTTTACACGCCGGTGTATAATTAGTTTAAATTTAAATGATGTTAGAATATTACAGAATGATTGAATAGTTAGTAACCTTTGATTTTCTATTTTTAACACTAATAACCATAAAAAATAATTTTATTCAAATAATTAACACTTTTAGGCGAATATAAAAAGTTTTGAACACCCTGTTTATTTCTTATAGTTACAATTTTTTCTACTAACTAACTTTTTTTATAATTACTGTAATTATTGTTTTAATTAAATTATAATTTTTAATTGTAAATTTAAATTTCTCAAAAATTAATTATCTAATTACAATTAAATTGTATTGTGTTGCATTTAAATTGTTTCGATTTACATTTAGATTGTTTTGATTTACGTTTAACTTGTTTTGATTTTCAATTAGATGAATATTGAATTACAATTAAATTATATTGAATTACATTTAAATAAATATTGAATTACTATCAAGTAAATATTGAATTACAATCAACGAAATATTAAATTACAATCAAATAAATATTGAATTACAATCAAGTAAATATTAAATTACAATCAAGTAAATATTAAATTACAATCAAGTAAATTTTAAATTACAATCAAATGAATATTGAATTATAATTAAATTATATTGAATTTCAGATTATTTCTGAATTAAATTTTTTCACGAGGAAAATGTTTTCCAATAAATTATTTCTATTTTAATTATAAATATAAAGTCATTTTCAAAATTTTCAATTCAGAGAAAACTTTTTGAATATTTTATACATACGTTTCTGCAGAATATGTAAAACTCGTTTACAAATTTGAGTACACGTTGCGTTCTTTTTTTGTTCCTTAGATAATTTTATTTAAAAATTCTTAATATAATATTTTTTTGAAGATATTTAACAATTAACAATTCTATAAAAATTCTACATAGAATACATAAATTTTTCAAGATTTTTTTATTTCGACTAAAAAATTTGCTTCCATTGCAAATAAAGTGTTTATAAAATTCACAGCCTTTTTTTCAAAAATTTAAAATAATATTAATTTTCTTTACTTTTTTTTTACCAAAAAAATTTAAATTTTACGATCAATAAAGCTTTGCGAATTCACATGTATGTGAATAGCCCATGATCTTTTAGTTGAACAATTATTTTTCATTGTGAGCTAAATATCTAGACGTTTCTAAAAGAAAACATCTTTTGAGCTTTTCAAATTTTTAACATTTTTTAAATTTACAACTTAATTATTATAAACTTTATAAAATTTGAAACTATAGACAATTTAAAATTTTTATTTTTATTTGATAATAATAGTAATTAATTTGTAAATAATTAAATTTTCGATAGTATTTAATTTTAATAATAGTCACACTGATTGCACATGAATAATGCAATTCGAAATCTAATATAACAAAGAAAATTAAATTACTTTGAAATTTCGTAACTTTTTTACATTAATTGATTCAAAATGAAAATTCAAAATTGAATGAAAAGCATTTGAAACAAAAATAAACATGTAATGAGAAAGGCAAATTAAAACCAAAGGATAATAAAATAAAACAGATAATAATTGTGACAAAACAATTTATTTAGTTGGAAAAAAACAGAATAAAAAGGAAAGAAAAACATCTGGTTAATAGCATTCTTATAACAGGCAATTAAATGTGATAGATAAATAAATACATATTTAATATATAATAATATATATTTGAAGCGTATAAAAAATCTAAGCAGAAATTAATAACTTGAAAATAAACATAATAAAAAATCATCAAAAATTTGATGGTAATATAAAATTTTGATTTTAATGTGAAAAATGATAATACACTAAGCATATAATATAAAATCAATATCTCATGAATTGATTTCGAAGTTATCACGGTTTTCAAGCTCTAGTTATTGCTTCTTGACATATTCAGCTTAAAATTGTAACAAAAAGAAAACGCCAATATTTTTTAAACATCAAAGAATTATTTTCTTTTTTTTTTTGTGGTAAACAAAACAAAATTTTTACTTATGTTAGGTGAATTTTACAGTATTTTTCATAGAACTGCAAAATTCAAACGGCAATAAACTTTTATGAGCGGCAATAAATTTCTTAATTCTATTGTCTAGTATTAATATTATCAACAAGAAAGAGTAGAAATCGCTTGATTTTTACTACTTTGTCATTATTTTTTTCTCTTTTGTGTATTTCCATATGTACTGATTTTATAATACGGAAATTACAAATATTTATAGTTTATTCCCTTTAGGAAAATTTTATTCTTTTATTTATTCATTACGCAGAGAAAGAAATTATAATATAAAATTTTACTAATTTATTCTTCAAAATCAGTACCGATATTTTAAATTTCATTTTATTTTAATAGTAAATAAATTTTATTTATTTACTGAAAAACGGGAATAAATTATTATATAAAATTTTTTTGAAATTACTCTTCAAAATTAGTAACGATAAATTTTGTTTCTTTCAACAATAAATAGATTCATTTTTCCATAAATATATTAAATCGATTCTTTTAATAATTATTTTTATATAAATAATGAAATTCTTTTTAAGATTTCACTTATTTTCAATACAATTTTAATTGATTTCTTTAAAAATTACAATTATTTTTAAAAATCTCGTAAAAATTCTCCGAGAAATTTCAATTATTTTAAAAATAATTGAATTTTTCACACAAGTTCAATTATTTAAAAAACTTTTAATAAAATTCAATTCAAGAATTCAATTATTTTCATAAATAATGAAATTTTCGCTGGAATTGAATTATTTTAGATACAATTTTTTAATTGAATTCCAGGGAAAATTAAAATTTTTTTTAAACATTTTTTTTAATTCTTCGAAAGAATTCAATGATATCAATAAATTGTAAATTTGTCACAGGAATTCACTTATTTTAAATTCCATTTTAATAAAATTCTTCTCAAAAATTCACTTATTTTTTAAAATTTTGCAAAAATTCAATTATTTGTAGAAATTATAAATTTTTTCGCAGGGATTCAATTATTTAAAAAAGTTTTTAATAAAGTATTTATTAAAAAATTTGAAAATTAAATTCTTTTTAAGAATTTCATTAAATTTTATAAAAATAATATAATTTTTTAAAGTACCTAATTTCAATTGAAAATTTTGAAAATAATTAAAATTTACTAAAAAATTCTATTACAAATTTTTGAGAATTATTGAATTGTTTAGAAAAATTTTATTACAATTTGGAAAAATAATTTGATCTGTTAGTGAAATTTTATTAAAATTATCTTGAATGTAATTGAATTGTTTCGAAAAATTTTATCAAAATTGTTGAAAATAATTATATTATTTTACAATTCATAAAAATATTTGATTTGTTTCGAAGAATTTTATCTAGATTTTTGAAAATAAATTAATTTTTTGAAAGAATTTTATTAAAAATTTTTTAAAAATAATTTAATGAAAATTGTCGAAAATAATTGTATTCTTTAGAGAAATTTTATTAAAATTGTATTGAAAATAATTAAATTGCTCTAAAAAATTTTATTATTCATGACATGAGAATAATGAAATTCTTGCAAAAATTTTTTGAATAATAATAAACAAGAATATTTAATATTCTGTACTTAAAAAGTTAATTCTTTAAATTTTCAATCTGTAGTTATTCAAAAATTGAAGTTTATTCTTGAAAATATAAAATTTGTTTAATTTACAAAATAATAATAAATGGAATACCGCGTTCCACGCGTATCATTTGCTAGTTTTTGCTATTAATATTAAATTCAATAAATTTGCTTGTATTGAATGTAAGAAACAATCGATTTCTTCACTTAAGTATTAATAAATATTTCTGATATACTTTTTTTTTTATCTAAATACTAAATATTTTTGATTTTTTCAGAAATGGAAATCAAGGCATCGTTCTGGTGGAACTGAAAAGAAAAGGAAAATCGCAGCTGGTAGTTCACAGCCAATTTTTTTTTTTATCAAAAGGATGCGCGAGGAGAAGAATATGTACGTTTTTCTAATTGGAAATCAAGGGCATGTAGAATTTGTGTTTTTGAGTATCGCGTGTGTGCTTAAATGGAACTTTCTTTGCCTCGAGAAGAGCAGCGGGACATGGCCCTCGATTTCTGGGTACGTATTCTTTTTTATACATACTCGAATTCAATGATGATGAATCACCTAAACTAATGTGTGATACGTTCGATTGCTTTTGAATTCGTTCTACTTTTTGTTGATTGGAGAAATTTCCATAACTACGACCCTCGCTGTGGGAGTAAAATTTCCCACCGACGGTCAAATTATCTTGATGACGTACGATGCGTTGTGGTCGTTCGTAGGATGATGATGCCCAGGGATTGACTTCCTTGTTGCTTCGATGAAGGGATGTGAGACTCTTGCGATCGCTGCTTTGCGATGAATTGCTGATGAATTGACCACTTTCGGCGAGATTCGAGAGACTTTTACGTTGATCGGCGGCTGTTGAGGAGATTGTGTGGAGGGCTTCGGTTGAGGAGACGACGCCACGACGGTGAAGGACGGCGTTACAGACGTCGGCGGATGAGGAGGAAATTATGTTCTTTCGATGGTGGGTGGTTTTGGTGAGGGACTCTTGGTGGCGGTCTTGTCCGCTTATGGTTTGTTTGAATTCGCTGCTGCTGGCTTGATTCGCATTGTAACGGGCTTGACTGGCTATGGTTTGTTGGGTTAATTTTGATTGTCGAGATTGACTGCTTGTTTTTGATTCCAAGTGTTGGGAGTTGACGTAGTCGCGTTTGTTGTGCTCGTGATGGCGATCGACTTCTGAATACTGCTTCTCTTCGCGTATTTGTGATTTGTGCAGTTTTTCGCTTCTTCGGTTGTAGTCGTAGTCGTCGGAGTAGCGATCGTCCCTTTGTCTACTCGAAGGTCGAATGACCTGGTTTGATGAGGTGTTTCTGTGATCGGAGTCTTTCAAGTATTCTATTGTCTCCTTGCTTGAGCGTTTCGTGTAGGTGTTGTAATTCTGGTTTCTAGTCAAGTGATCGTCACTGAGATTTATCGAGGATTCGTTGTGGCGATTCCTGGTTCCGTTGGAAACGAGTTCTCTTGAGTCGGTTTTTGTTGTGTAGGAATCGCGATTTATTGTTTTTGACTCCATGGTGCCAGTGTTGAGGCGGAGGTTGTCTTCGTGACGGACGATTTCTCTTCGTTCGGCGCGAGTTGGCGTGTAGTCTCGTGGACGAACGGCGAAGTCGCCTTCGGGTTTTAGATTATCTGGGTGTTTGATTGGAGATCTGCGTTCACCGGGACCAGTGGGGGATTTTTCGGGACGTTCGAAGGTCCCCTCGGGTTTGAGATTGTCTGGGTGTTTTTTGATTGGAGCTCGTTCGACAGTTGTGTGATGATGATAGTCGTCTTTTCGGCGAACGTCGACGAATTCGCCTTCTATTCTTAAATTGTCCTCGTGCTTTCGAATGTTGATTCGTTCGACTTTTGTGATGTTTTTGTAATCGTCTCGCGAACGACGAACGTCCATTTCTCCCTCCATTCGGAGATGATCCTCGTGGCGACGTATTTCGACTCGGTCGCCTCTGGTGTGTTTTTTGTAGTCGTCATGAGAGGCGGTTGTGATTTGCATGTCGCCTTCTGATTTGAGATTGTCCTCGGGTTTGCGCACTGGAGCCCGGTCTGCTCGTTTGGGAACGAAATCGTCCTTTGGAACGATGTAGAATTGACCCTCTGGATGAAGATTGTCCTGAGGTTTCTTCTGTTTTGGACGTTCGGATGGAACGTATTCTGTGCGATAAGGTTTTGCGAAATCGCCTTCGACCTTTAGGTTATCGGAGTGACGAATTGGGGTTCGTCTTTCTCCGGGACCAATCGGAGATTTTGACGGTCGATCAAAAGTACCTTCTGGACGAAGATTGTCCTTTGGTTTCTTAATTTCGGCTCGATCGCCCTTGGTCGGTGCTTCTTTTCTTGGATATTCGGTGAAATCGCCCTCGGGTTTCAAGTTGTCTGGATGGCGGATTGGCGTGCGACGTTCTCCGGGACCAACGGGACTCTTCTCTGGACGATCGAAACTTCCTTCCGGTTTAAGATTATCTTTAGGTTTCTTTATATCCGCACGATCGCCTTTCTTCGGCGCTTCTTCCCGAGGACGAACTGTAAATTCACCCTCGGGTTTCAAATTGTCTGGGTGACGAATCGGCGTGCGACGTTCTCCGGGACCAACTGGACTCTTTTCTGGACGGTCGAAAGTTCCTTCTGGTTTCAAATTGTCTGGATGTTTGATAGGTGTTCTTCGTTCGGCTGGACCAACTGGTTTCTTTTCGGGACGTTGGAAATCTCCCTCGGGTCGTAGGTTGTCCTCGTGTCGAACGACTTGAATTCTCTCGGTTCTGGTGACATTGTAATCGTCACGTCGTTTAATATCGACGAATTCACCCTCGATTCGTAAATTATCCTCATGACGAACGACATCCACTCGATCGCCTCTGGTAATCGTGTAATCGTCACTAGTCCGATGGGTTTCAATTTCCCCTTCCATTCGAAGATTATCCTTGTGGATGACGACTTGACTTCGTTCTCCTCTTGTGGGTTTGTAATCGTCCTTCGGCTTGCCGATAAAGTCACCTTCTGGTTTGAGATTGTCCTTGGGTTTCTTTTGAACCGGACGGTCCACGCGTTTCGGGGTAAAGTCGTTCTTTGGTTTCCCGGTGAACGTACCTTCGGGATGGAGATTATCCTCCGGTCGAATTGGAGTTCGTCTCTCGGCCGGCGATATTGGAGATTTCTCCGGTCTCTCGAAATCACCCTCAGGGAATAAGTTATCAGCGTGTCTGATAGGCGTTCGCCGTTCACCGGGACCAATTGGAGATTTCGTGGGACGTACAAAGTCACCCTCGGGATGAAGATTGTCCGCTGGTTTCTTGATTGGAGCACGATCGCCCTTCTTCGGTGAATCATCTCTCGGTCTTCCTGTGAATTCTCCTTCGGGTTTCAGATTATCCGGATGTTTGATTGGCGTTCTCTTCTCACCCGGTCCAACGGGTTTCTTAACTGGACGATCGAATTCTCCTTCAGGGTAAAGATTGTCTCTTGGTTTCTTCACGTCCGCTCGTTCACCTTTCTTGGGTGCTTCCTGTTTCGGGCGACCGACGAATTCACCCTCTGGTTTTAAGTTGTCCTCGGGTTTAATTGGTGTACGACGTTCGGCAGGTCCTACCGGTGTTTTCTTGGGTCTGACAAAATCACCTTCTGGTCGAAGATTGTCCTCGTGCTTAACAACATCGATTCGCTCGCCTCGTGTCACTTGGTAGTCATCACGAGTTCTAGTGTCCGTAAATTCGCCTTCCATTCGCAAATTATCCTGATATTTGGTTATTTCGACTCGTTCTCGAACCAGGAAGTTTGTATAGTCATCGCGTGAGCGGATTGTTTGGATATCACCTTCCATGTGAAGATTGTCGGTATGCTTGACGATGTCAGCTCGTTCACCCCGCACGACCACGTAGTCATCTTTGGGTCTTCCCTCAAACGGACCCTCAGGTTTTAGATTATCAGAGTGCTTGATCGGTGTGCGTTTTTCAGCTGGTTTGACGGATGTTTTTTGTGGTCGGTCGAATTCACCTTCCACTTTGAGATTGTCCTTGGGTTTCTTGATGTCCGCCCGATCGCCTCGTTTCGGTGCTTCCTCCTTTGGACGACAAGGGAAATCACCCTCTGGTTTAAGATTATCTGGATGACGAATAGGCGTGCGTCGTTCTCCGGGACCAACGGGACTCTTTTCTGGACGCTCGAAAGTTCCTTCTGGTTTCAAGTTGTCCTTTGGTTTCTTAACCTTCGGACGCTCTGCAGGTCTGAATTCTGTATGTTCTGGTCTTTCGAATTCACCTTCTGTTTTTAGATTGTCTGGATGACGAATCGGTGTTCTTCGTTCAGCTGGACCAACAGGAGATTTTTCCGGACGTTCGAAAGTTCCTTCCGGTTTCAGATTGTCTTTAGGTTTCTTCACTTCTGCCCGATCGCCCTTCTTCGGCGCTTCCTCCCGAGGACGTGTGGTGAATTCTCCTTCGGGTTTCAAATTGTCCTTTGGTTTCTTAACCTTCGGACGCTCTGCAGGTCTGAATTCTTGATGATCCGGTCGTTCGAAATCGCCTTCTGGTTTAAGATTGTCTGAATGACGAATCGGTGTTCTACGTTCTGCGGGACCGACCGGAGATTTCTCGGGTCGTTCGAAAGTACCTTCTGGACGAAGATTGTCCTTCGGCTTCTTAATTTCGGCACGATCGCCCTTGGTTGGTGCTTCTTTTCTAGGACGATCGGTGAAATCGCCCTCGGGTTTCAAGTTGTCTGGATGACGAATCGGCGTGCGTCGTTCTCCGGGACCAACGGTACTCTTTTCTGGACGCTCGAAAGTTCCTTCTGGTTTCAAGTTATCTTTTGGTTTCTTTATATCCGCACGATCGCCTTTCTTCGGTGCTTCCTCTTTTGGACGAACTGTAAATTCACCCTCGGGTTTTAGATTATCCTCAGGCTTGATTGGAACCCGCTTTTCGGCCGGTCTGAACGGTTTTTGCTCCGGTCGTTCAAATGTACCCTCTGGTTTCAAATTATCCTGTGGCTTCTTAATTTCCGGTCGATCGACTCTCTTTGGAGTGTAGTCATCTTTTGGTCGAGCGTCGAAAGGTCCCTCGGGTTTGAGATTGTCCTCGTGTATTACGATATCAACTCGTTCTCCACGCACCACCTTGAAATCATCACGAGTTCTAGTGTCTGTAAATTCGCCTTCCATTCGTAAATTATCCTCGTATTTGGTAACTTCGACTCTTTCTCGTACTAGAAAATTGGTATAATCGTCGCGAGTTCTAGACGTCTCGATATCGCCCTCCAGGTGTAAATTGTCAGTTCGTCTGACAATGTCCATTCGTTCCCCTCGACATGGTTTGAAATCGTCCTTAGGCCGACCTTCGAAAGGACCTTCGGGTTTGAGATTGTCTTTTTGCTTTATAGGCGTTCGTTTCTCGGCAGGACTGAATTTCTCAGTTTGTGGTCTCTCAAAATCGCCTTCTGGCTTCAAGTTGTCCTTGGGTTTCTTGACCGTAGGACGTTCGGCTGGTTGGAATTCTTCATGATCCGGTCGTACGAATTCGCCTTCTGGTTTGAGATTGTCTGGGTGCTTGATTGGAGAACGTCGTTCAGCGGGTTTAACCGGTGTTTTTTCCGGACGTTCGAATTTACCTTCGGGTTTGAGATTGTCTTTCGGCTTTTTAACCGGAACTCGATCGCCCTTCGTTGGTTTGAAGTCGTCTTTTGGTTTTCCCTGGAAATCTCCTTCGGGACGGAGATTGTCGTCGGGTTTGATAGGAGTTCGTCGCTCGGCGGGAGTGAATGGTTGCTTTTCCCTGTCGGGGAATTCACCTTCCGGGAAGAGATTGTCGGGGTGGCGGACAATTGGTGCTCGGTCTCCGGGAGCGTATGGTGTGGGTGTTGATCGAGTGAAGTTTCCTTCGGGTTGGAGGTTGTCGGGATGTTTGATGGGTTGACGTCTTTCGGCGGGGACGAATTTCTCTCGAGGTTTGTCGACGAAATCGCCTTCGGGGCGAAGATTATCGTCGGGTTTGATTGGAGTTCGTCGTTCTGCGGGAGTGAATGGTTGTTTTTCACGATCTGGGAAGTCGCCTTTTGGGAATAAGTTGTCGGGGTGATGGACAATTGGTGCACGGTCTCCGGGTCCGTATGGTTGAGGTTGTGGTCTCTCGAAATCACCTTCGGGTCGAAGATTGTCTTCTGGTTTGATGGGTGTTCTTCGCTCGGCAGGAGTGAATGGTTGACGCTCACGATCGGGGAATTCACCTTCTGGATGTAAATTATCTTCTGGTTTTACAGGCTTCCTACGTTCGGCTGGAGTGAACGGTTGACGTTCCCGATCTGGGAAGTCGCCTTTCGGGAATAAATTGTCAGGATGACGGACAATCGGTGCTCGATCTCCAGGACCGTAGGGTTGCGGTTCCGGTCTCTCGAAGTCCCCTTCGGGACGAAGATTGTCTTCTGGCTTGATGGGCGTTCTTCGTTCGGCAGGAGTAAACTTGTCTTTGGGCCGATCTTCGAAATCACCTTCTGGTCTCAAATTGTCCACCGGTTTCTTAACTTCCGGTCGATCGGCTTTTTTCGGCTTATAATCATCCTTTGGTCTTCCCTCGAATGGACCTTCTGGTTTCAAATTGTCCACCGGTCTTTTAACATCCGCTCGATCGCCTTTCGTGGGCTTGAAATCATCTTTAGGTCTTCCTTCAAACGGTCCTTCTGGTCTCAGATTATCCTTCGGTTTCTTGACATCCGCCCTGTCACCTTTTGTCGGTTTGTAGTCATCTTTGGGTCTCACCTCGAAGACACCTTCCGGTTTCAAGTTATCTTCAGGACGTTTGACTTCCGGTCGTTCTGCTCTTTTCGGTAGGTAATCATTCTTCGGTTTTCCTTCGAAATCTCCCTCGGGATATAAATTGTCCTCTGGTTTTACAGGTTTCCTACGTTCGGCTGGAGTGAACGGTTGACGTTCCCGATCTGGGAAGTCGCCTTTCGGAAATAGATTGTCAGGATGACGGACAATCGGTGCTCGATCTCCAGGACCGTAGGGTTGTGGTTGAGGTCTCTCGAAGTCTCCTTCGGGACGGAGATTGTCTTCTGGCTTGATGGGCGTTCTTCGTTCGGCAGGAGTAAATTTGTCTTTAGGCCGATCTTCGAAATCACCTTCTGGTCTCAAATTATCGACAGGTTTCTTAACTTCCGGTCGATCGGCTTTTTTCGGCATATAATCATCCTTTGGTCTTCCTTCAAATGGACCTTCTGGTTTCAAATTGTCCACCGGTCTTTTTACATCCGCCCGATCGCCTTTTGTGGGTTTGAAATCATCTTTCGGTCTCACCTCGAAGACACCTTCCGGTTTTAAGTTATCTTCAGGACGTTTGACTTCCGGTCGTTCTGCTCTTTTCGGTTGGTAATCATTTTTCGGCTTTCCTTCGAAATCGCCTTCAGGGTGTAAATTGTCCTCTGGTTTTACAGGTTTTCTTCGTTCGGCTGGAGTGAACGGCTGTCGTTCACGATCCGGAAAATCGCCCTTCGGAAATAGATTGTCAGGATGACGGACAATTGGTGCACGATCTCCAGGACCATAGAGTTGCGGTTGCGGTCTTTCGAAATCTCCTTCTGGACGAAGATTGTCTTCAGGCTTGATGGGCGTTCTGCGTTCCGCTGGCTTGAATGGTTGTCGTTCTCGATCAGGAAAATCGCCCTTCGGGAACAGATTGTCAGGGTGACGGACAATTGGTGCACGATCTCCAGGACCATAGAGTTGCGGTTGCGGTCTTTCGAAATCTCCTTCTGGACGAAGATTGTCTTCAGGCTTGATGGGCGTTCTTCGTTCTCCAGGCGTGTATTTATCCTTCGGCTTTCCTTCGAATGGACCTTCAGGTTTTAAATTATCCACCGGTCTTTTAACATCCGCCCGATCACCTACAGTCGGTTTGTAGTCGTCCTTAGGTCTCGCTTCGAATGGTCCTTCGGGTCGAAGATTGTCTTGTGGTCTTTTAACGTCAGCTCGATCTCCTTTCGTTGGTTTGTAGTCGTCTTTGGGCTTTCCCTCGAAAGGACCCTCGGGTTTTAGATTATCACGGGGTTTTTTCACTTCCGGTCGCTCGACACGCTTCGGCGTGTAATCGTCCTTTGGTTTGCCCTCAAAAGGACCCTTGGGTTTTAAATTATCCTTCGGCTTTTGTGGAATTGGTCTCTCTGTTATCATAGGCACAAAATCTTCTCTCGTTTTTGATACTCCCTCGAAAGGTCCCTCTGGTTTTAAATTATCATCCCGTCGAATGACAAGAGTACTTCGATAATCCGTTTGATCGAAATTGTGAAACTCTTCGTGAGTTGTTGTTGATATATTTTCCGTGATATCAGTTCGCCCGTAATATTTATCAACGTCGTCCGTGGTCCACGTTGGTCGTCTCTCTGGTTCCCGCTTAACGACATCGTAGGTGTGAAAGTCTTCCTTCACGTGAGAGGTTCCCTAGATTTCAACAGAAAATTTGATTTCTTTGCTAAAGAAAAATCTTTTATTTTCTTGTCCTTTGCTAATTTTTATTTGTTATAAATTAATTTTGAGATTATTTTTGATATGGATAAAAGTATTTTTCTTACCGTGAATTCTCCCTCTCCGATTGTTAGATTATCAACTTGTCGGATGATCTCGGCACGTTGAACAGTTCGATGATCGATAAATTCAGTTCGCGATGTTGTCTCGTCAGTGAATTCTCCCTCAACTTTTGTGTAGGTGTTGCGACGTGCAGGGCTTGGCCTTTCGCCGGAAATCCCGGTGAAAACCAGCTCTGTGGTTGTCAGACCTGTTAAATGAATAACCAATTATTTAACTGATAAAATGATTATTTGCGCAATGAAAATTAAATAAGGGTGGAGCAAGTTATTTATCTTTTTAATGAATTGACATTATGAATAGTAAGTAACGAGTGTTACAAAATTATCCAAAAGGTGTGAAATTATAAGAAGAAGAAAATTATCAACTTAACTGTAAATAAAATATATTTATTAATCAAAGTGTAAATTAATAATTAAGTTTAAAAATGCAAAAAAAAAATTATCAACAAACATTTGTTTTGTATTTTTTTCTATGGATGTGACTTACTATCAAATTCTCCTTCAGGACGCAAGTTGTCCTCGGGTCTTTTAATAGGCGCTCGTTCGCCATGAGTTGGCGCTTCTTGCTTGGGCCTGCCAATAAATTCACCTTCTGGTTTCAGATTATCTTTTGGCTTCTTAATGGGAGCACGTTCGCCATACTTGGGTGCCTCTTCCTTGGGACGACCGATAAAATCTCCTTCCGGTTTAAGATGGTCTTCAGGCTTCTTGATTGGAAGTCTCTCGCCATGAGTTGCAACGTAATCAGTTCGTCTTTCACCAAGGAAATCGCCCTCCATATGCAAATGATCCTCCTGTCGATAAAATGTCTGCCTCTCGACATGTTTCTCGTCAAAGTCATTCTTGTAGGATGTTACTGTATACACCGGCTGGTCGTGCGGAATCTCCAGATGTTCCTCCGGAAAGTTATTGTGTGGACAACGATGACGTCTATCGAGGTAAAGAAATTTTACTTTTATTTCTTAATAGAGAAAAAAATTTAGTTGGAAAAAGAAATTAAGTTATTTACAGTTAATTCTTTTGAATTCTTCGGAATGAAATCGATTTCAAAATCCTTGGTTCTTATCAATGTGGACCGAAGATTGAGGATTCTTTGAAATAAAAGGACATAAATGGAAAAAAGTTGTTTCAAATTGCCGATTTTCGATGCAGATCGAGTACTAATTTGGTTCACTTGTATCTTCGAAGGTAAACGAGTGTAAAGTATCGAGGACATCTTTTTTTTTTATTGCACACGAGAGAGAATTAAGAAACAAGAAGTTAATTTTTGCTTTGGGGGAAAAGGAGTTAATACCTTTTTTACAAGATTTAAAATTTATATTACAAAATATTAAAATTTAACAAAAAAATTTCTCACTGAAATATTTTCATTTTATTTTTCTTTTAAATTGTTTTCGAATAAATTCTTAGTTCAGAGGAAAACTTAGTTTGTAATTAATATATTTTTTTGTCGTTTGCTTTGAATTAATTACAGTTCAAAAAATGTCGAACTCGATTCATTTCTTTTCAAGAAAAAAACTTTCTTCTCCGAATATTAAAAAACGATTATAGAAAGATACAAAGGAGGTTTAAAAAGTGGTGTGTTACGTGATTTGTCGCTTCCAAGTTGCCTTAAATGGATCTTTCTCGTGTTCTACTTATACAAATATTAATTTAAACTCGAACAGCTTTCAGTTTTTTTTTAATTATTTTTTGTTAGAAGAGAGAAAGAGAGAGAGAGAGAGAGAGAGAGAGAGAGAGAGAGAGAGAGAGAGAGAGAGAGAGAATATTTTAATTTTCAAATGAAATATTAATTTCGAAAGAAGAAAATAAAATAAATGGGGAAAAAACTCTTGAACAGGAGTAATTAAAACGTAGAGTATTTACAATGATAAATAAAATAATAATTCTTTGTAATTCGTAATAAGAAAGTATAAGTTTCTTAAACTTTTGGTCGTAAAAAATGTAAATTTTCTCTCTTGGGTATTTAAACATAAAAAGTAATAACAGTGATTTCCGTTTTAAACCGTTGATTCTCTTTGTTTTAAATTAAATGAGTCACGTGAGACGACTGCGTCATGTTTTCGGGATTAATTTCAATTTTAAAAGGTTAAATAAATTTGATGGACAAATTTAAAAGAAATAGAAGTCAGACAATGCAAATTTTTCGAAAGTTATTGAAATTAAACTCAATTTAACTTAATAATCTATATTATTTAATGAATAAATTTAATAGAAAACGCTACATATAATTTATTTTCATTAACAAAAAATTAAAATACGTAATTTTATGGGAAATCTTGTAAAATAGGGAAAATTAATTTTACTCACCCACAAGTGCAAAGTTCACAAATACATTGTTCCTTTAGGGGAATTTTAGCAATAACGTCCGGTACTTTTTGCGGGTTGATATCTTCTTTTTCCAAGGAATCAGGACTCTGATCACCTCTTCGCGGTTTCGGTTCCTTTTCATGTTTATTCGGTAATTTCTCTGTCGGTGAAATATAATCTCGAGGTTTTTCCGGTGATTTGGTCCTAGTGTCAGAGGGTCTGAAAATTGAAAAAAAATTTAATATAAGAAATTTATGTTCAATTTCGAAACGGTGTGTTTTCTTGGTTGCAAAAGAGATAATTTTAAAGTTTTGTCAGTTATTATATACACCTTATGAATTTTCATGAATCGAACACTTGTGTTTTCCTAACTAGCGTTCAATCTGTTATCCTTAAGCAATGATGTCAGAAATGAAAATACACTCGAGTAATATTCTTTACCGTGACATTGAACATTGAGTGTAAAGAATATATTTTTTTCTAAAAATATGATGAATTATATTTCTTCTTTTATGAAATCATTTTATCTCTTCGCTTTTAAATTCTCTCTTCCCTCAAATTTAATTTTTCGAGAAATTATTTATTTATATTTTGTTATATTTTTATAATTTATATATTATTTTGTTATTTGAAAAAAATAATAAATAAATAGTAATAAAATCTATATTAATAATCGTTGTATTCCGGTAATCTGTTCGCAGTTTGAAGTTAATTGTTGGTTTGCTTTTTTGTTTACTTAATTTTGAAATAATTTTCCTTTTAAAATGTTTTAAATTTTTAAATTAATGTACTGTCAAATCATTGAATTCTTGCAAAGCATTTATCAAAATATTTAAAAATAATTGAATTTCTTCGAAGAATTTTATTATTTATGAAAATAATTGAATTCTTTCAATAAAATGTAAAAAAATTCTATTGGAAAAAATTTAATTCTTGGCAAGATTTTTATTAAAATTCCTTAAAATAATTAAATTGTTTTTAAGAATTTATTTCAATATTCTTGAAAATAATGGAGTTTTTTTAAAATAATTTTTATTGAAAATTTTGAAAGTAAGTGAATTTTATGAAGAATTTCTTTTAATTTTTGAAAATAATCGTGTTTATTATTAATTGCAATTAATAATTTTTCTATTAAATTATGTTAAAATTATTCATAGAAAATTAAATTCTTCTAAACAATTTTATTAGAGTTTATGTAAACAATTACATTTTTTTTAGAATTTCATTAAATTTCGTAAAAATAATGTAATTTTTTTAAATAATGTCAATTGAAAAATTTTATTACAATTTTTAAAAATTTGAACCTGTCAGAGAAATTTTATTAAAATTGTATTGAAAATAATTGAATTTCTTAGAAGAATTTTCTTATTTACAAAAATAATTGAATTCTTGTTGAGGATTTTACAATTCATATAAAAATAATTGAATTGTTTAGAAGAATTTTATCTGAATTTTTGAAAATGATTGAACTTTTTGAAGAAATTTTATTCAAAAAATTGTATTGAAAATAATTGAATTTCTCAAAAGAATTTTATTTTTTACAAAAATAATTGAATTCTTGACAAGAATTTGACTATTTATAGAAAAAGTTGAATTGTTTCGAAGAATTTTATATCAGAATTGTTGAAAATAATTGAATTTAAATAATATTTTTAAAAGTAATTGAATTCTTCCGAAACACTTTAATTGTTAAAAAAAATAATTTAATTCTTTTAAAGAATTTTATTATTTATGAAAATATTTTAATTCTTGAGAAGAATTTTTTTTACTTACAAAAATAAACTGAATTCTTGACAAGAATTTTACAATTCATATAAAAATAATTGAATTGTTTCGAAGAATTTTATATCAGAATTGTTGAAAATAATTGAATTTAAATAATATTTTTAAAAGTAATTGAATTCTTCCGAAACAGTTTAATTGTTAAAAAAAAATAATTTAATTCTTTTGAAGAATTTTATTATTTATGAAAATATTTTAATTCTTGTGAAAAATTGTTTTTAGTTACAAAAAGAAATTTAATTCTTGACAAGACTTTTACAATTTATAAAAATAATTAAATTGTTCCGTAGAATTTTATATCAAAATTGTTGAAATTTTGAATCTGTATTCATTCAAAAATTGATGTTTTTTCTTGAAAATACAAAGTTTTTAATTTACAAAATAATAATAAATGGATTTGCTGGTTGTGAAATAAAAAATTTCTATTCCTTAAGAAATGAAATTGAACGAAATATAGAAATTAAAGTATATTTAATAATTGATTGATAATTATTATTTGTTTCAATTCAAGATTGGAATTTACCTTCTCGGTCCGGGTTTATCACCAATTTGTCGTGGAGTTTCCTCACGGCGTTGTGGTCGACTCGGTTTTCCTGCGGCGGGAATTGATTTCGGTTTGTCATCGCTCCGAAGATTTGGAATTCCTCGGGGATAACCGGGTCGATCGGGAGAGACCTTTTGAGGCGATTCGCTTGGCGATCGCGGACCAGAAGTCGGGATCTTTTCGAATTTTGTCTCGTCGACATCACGCGCTACCATACTATTAAACTGTTCTTGATTGACAAATTCCCTCGTTGATTTGCTGACATCTCTCTGCAAATGGGAGATTAAAAAAGGCATTTAAGTAATTTAATTATAGCTATAATCAGATTACAGGCTAATCGAAATATTTTTAGCTAATAAATAATTAGATAATCAAAATTAAGTTTTAAATTAAACAAAAAAAAGGTTAACAATTAAATGAAAAAAAGGTAAATTTTTTCAATGTGAAGGTTTTATTTATTATTTTTTAAATTATTTTGTTATTATTATTTCTTCTTTTCTATTATTTTGTTATTTTTTTATTTTCTATTATTTTTTTGATATTTTTTTTAGTTTTTATTATTTTTCTGGTATTTTGCTATTTTTTTTTATTTTCTATTATTTTTTTGATATTTTGTTTAGTTTTTATTATTTTTCTGTTATTTTGCTATTTTTTTCTTTATTTTTAATAATTTTTTTGTTATTTAAAAAATTTTTTAATTATTTTTTTTACTATTTCGAATATTATTTAACCGGACATATTTAGATAATGCAAAATTCATAATCAATTGTTACGATTAGACGGGCGATAATTAACAGTGCTTGACAGTTCATTGAACGTCGCTAATTGCGAAATGGATTGTATACTACATTCCTATTATGTAATTTCTTTTACTCGAATCAGTGACTAAAATAATATTTTGATATTAAGAGCAGAATAATTTTTCAATAAGAGAAAATTTCAATTTTTAACACGAAAAAAGGAAATTAAAAGTCTTTAAAAAAAAATACATTCCATTCTTTGATATTTTTTAGTTATTTCTATCGTTTATTGACATTTTTTATCTGAGTTTGTTTATATTTATTTTATACGTTTTTTCTACTTTTATATCTATTTATTTAAATTACATTAATTGGTAATTTTTTTTCTCTGCATTTGTTTAATATGAGAAAATTTTATATTATTTTTGGTTATTTTTTATGTAACTGTAAAAGTAGATTGAAATTCTATTGTTTTATATTCAAAATCGTAACAATTACTTACATTTTTATCTTAACTTTTTTGAAATTTTGCAAATTCTATTGTTTTATATTTAAAATCGTAACAATAAGATGTTTCTCCTAATTTACTACTTTGGAAAGTTTTGCATTTGTGATAAAAATAGTAACTTTTTTTGTTCTTAGTTTATTTCGGTATTTAAGTAAAATAAAATGTAAATTAACAAAAATAATAAATTAATATAAATGAATAAAATATAAATTAATAAATATAATAAGTTAATAATATAAATAAATAAAATATAAATTTTCAGTATTAAATTTTATGAGAGAAATTAATTTTTCCATTTTTATTTTCGCTTGCTTGTAAATAATTTAAATTTTATGCAAATTTCAATTACGCTTCATTTCTATTTTATTTACTGAAAAAGTCTTATGCAGTTTTTAAGCTTTTAAAAAGTCAAGGATGTGTTTAAAGACATAAAAGATGCGATTGTTAGGTATTAAAAATTATCACTTTGCCTCTTAGATTAGGAAAGTTATTTTGAAAGTACGTAGAGAACGTGACGTCTTAGTTTATGAATTATTGCACTGTATTCAAATATTAATATTCATTTTGAATTATTATTAGGCTAAAATTTCTTTTTCTTTTTTTTTTACTTTATTATTACAATTTTTTTATTTTTAATTCTTATATTATTTTCATTATTATTATTATTGTTATTTTTACTATAATTATTATTATTATAATTTTTATCATTATTATCTTTAAAATTAGTATTAATTTTTGGAAAATTGATTAATTTAAAATTTTTTTTGTTTAATATTTTTCTTATCGATTTGTTTAAAGTTTAAAAACGTAATATTTTTTATTTATTCTCTGAAAAAGAAAAACGTCATGTATTATGATTATTAATGAAGTTTTTTTTTGGTAATTTACGAGTAAAAATAATTTTCCTAGAATTATAAATTTTTTTTTCCAAATAAGATTGTAAGGTAAATTAACTTCTCTTCAATTATAAACGAGCCGTGAGAAATGGTGGTTACGTATACACGATAACGTGTTGTGTTTTAAGACAACTGGAGCACATTTTGTTTGCCTTCTTAACAATTGAAAACAGATTGAGTGCATGTTACGAAAAAAGTTTATCGCTCTAAATCTTCATTTAAAAAACATCTTTTAGGCATTAAAGAAACATTTTTCGATTTTTATCATCATTAGGCGCGAGAATTTTCCAATTCAATTCATATGAAAACATTTAATTTGTTCTTGTTTGTTTTTAATTAATAATGAAATTAATTTTTAGAACAGAAAAAATTTTCTTGTATTTTTATTATTGGTGACAATAATAGTAATTATAAAAAAATAATTCTCAGAACAAAATTGTTGATGCTGGAAAAAAACCGAAAACTGTTTTTGTTTTTAAGTTTTATTAACTCAACTTCTGTAGGAGAAAAGAAGGAAAAATTTGTATATCGAGTGACATTCACTGAGACGGGAAATATTTTTCTTTTCAAAAAGTTTTTCCATTTTTAAGGACGTGCGGGGACATGAATTACATTTTTCCTTTAATATACGACGAGACCGTATTAGGTCAGATTTATTTTTAAACGGTCCACTCAGCACAATCCTTGCACTGTTTGGAAGTGAAAGTCAATGTGGTCTTGCCTTGTACGAATGAAACTCGCGAGTTGACGATTCTTTAACTTTCGCGAGGTCACCGATTCCTTTGAAGGGCTGCGCCCTCGACTGTGAGAGATAAAGAATAAAAAAAAAGAAAAATACTCAACATTTTTCATCTTATTATTCGGATATAATATACGTCCTAAAAAAAATTTAACATTCAATTGCAGACTCCGATTCAATGTATTATTATTGATGAAAAAATATATCTCACGAGATGGTATAAAAGATTGTAAAATTATTGGTTACTGAAGTTTTTTTCTTCAAATAAATCAAGTTTTCTGTTTACGTATTTCTATTTTTTTTTCTTTTTGCAATTTTTATCGATGATAATTTTAGAGTTTAAACTATCATTTAACTGTCTAATTTAAAATTCTAATTTGAAGTACAATTGGAAATTGACAAAGTGGAATTTTTGAATTTATTATTTCGATATTTCGATTGAATTTTCGACCTTGATTCTGCTTATTTTTAAATATTTAAAAAATATTTGATCAATTTATTTATATTTTATTTTTGTTACAGGGTTTCTACAATACCTGGAAAGCCAAAAACGTACGAAATTGGATTACTTATGGTTCGGGGAATTTTTGTTCAAATTGTGGTAATTAATTTTACTTTAATTTACATAATTTAATTACTTTATTTATATATCAATTTTAATTTTACCGAATTTAATTTGAATCGAATTTCCATACTTTTAATTATCAAAATTATTACTTAATTGCCTCAGGAAGAGTTTTAATTGAATGAAATTTTCTTTAGATGTAATTTTTATTCAACTGAATTCTTTAATTTTCCCACTTTATACAAATTTTAATTTCATCAAATTTAATTCGAAAGGAATTTCCAGATTTTTATTTCTTTATTAATTCAAATTGCTCTTTTAATAGAATTTTTATTTGGAAAAATTTTAATTTAACGAAATTTTCGTTTAATATAATTTTTATTCACTTGGTGATTTGACTCTTTTTTCTATTGAACACATTTTTTTTTATTAAAACAATGTGCATTTTATTAAATTTTAAGTTCAAAAAATTTGCTTTGCATATATATGCGGATATTATTAAATTTTAAGTTCAAAACATTTGCTTTGCATATGGATATTACGTATGGAAATTGTAAGAAAAACTTCGAGGAAATTTGTTAAGAAGATTTTCTAGAAATTCATTATTATACGAATATTTGAAATTAATTTTTTAATTCCCTCAGAATTATGACGTCAAAATATTAGAATAAGTAGTTATTTTTATTTGTAAATTGTCAATTTAATTTGTTAATTATGTTAAATTATTTAATTCAATTTATTTTATTTATAGAAAGGTTTAAAAATTTTGAAATATTCCTAATATTCAAATTAATATTCATAACAAAAATAATAATAATCGTAAAAAATGAATTAATTTCTACTTAAAATTAATTTATTAAATTAAAATATAAAAAAAAATTTAAATATAAAAATTAAAATAAGTATTACGAAAATTAATTAAATTAATTAATTATTTTTGCTTAGAAAGTTAATTCAACTAAAAGTAGTAAAAATATTTGTTGCAAGACGATTTTCTAAAAATTCAAAAATATTTACGAATGGTATTTTGAATCCAATTTTTAATTTTCTCAGAATTAATTTATTTAATTCAATTTAATTTATCTGCCAATCAAATTATTTTATTTGTAGAATTAATAGTTTAAAAGTTTAAAATATTCCTAATATCGAAATTAATATTGATAACAAAATAATAATAATAATAATAAATTTATTATAATTATAAAAATTTATTTTGAAGAATTTCCTTAAATTTCTTGAAAATAATTTTAATTGAAAATTTTGAAAATAATTGAAATTTAGTAATTTACAAAGAATTTTATAAAAACTTTTGAAAATAATTGCATTTTTAAGAAAAATTTTATTCCAATTTTTAAAAATAATTGAACCTGTTCGAGAAGTTTTAATTAAAATTGTATTGAAAATAATTGAATTCACTAGAAGAATTTTATTATTTATAGAAATAATTCAATTCTTGCGAAGAATTTTACAATATTTATAAAAATAATTGAATTTTATCAACATTTTAGGAAAGAATTGAAATTCTTTTGCAAAATTTTATTAAAAAATTTTCAAAAATAATTTAATCCTTTCGTGAAATTTTATTAAAATTTTTGTTTTAAATAATCGAATCCTGCGAAGAATTTTACTATTTATTTATAAAAAATAATTGAATTCTTCCAAAGAATATTCTTATTTATAAGAATAATTGAATTATTGAGAGAAATTTTATTAAAATTTTTGAAAATAACAAATAAAAATAATTATTTAATAAGTGAATTTTTTTAAAATTTTGAATCTGAATTATTCGAAGATTGATGTTTATATTATAGTTAATAATTTTTTCAATTTGCAAATAATTAGAATAATAATTAATTATAATAATATAATTATTGTTAATATTAACTAATTATTATTATAAAAGTTTATTATTTTATTATAATCACAAAAATTTATAATTTTATTTATATTCCAATTTTAAGAATTAGTTTTAGTATCAAAAATATATGAAATGAAATTAAAATTATTGAATAAAAAACAATATATAGAAAACTTAATTGTACGAAAGAAATAATGTTTATTCAATTTGATTTTTTTTCAGCTCACCTGATCCTGACGAACATCCTTTGTGAATTCGTTAATAACACGATTGTCAACAATATTCCGAAAGTCTTGAACTTCAATGGAACTCGACGATTTTTCTATGACAAAAGTCTGTTGCATAATATCTGACGTAACGGTTGTGTTGTCAGTATCGGAAATAATATTCTGAGAGTCAATGACATCATGTTTCGAAGTGGTGTTACTAACAATATCCTTAGTTATTGAAGATCTACGATCAATAGTATCCGGTAAGTTATTATCCTTTGGATATTGTTTCTCCAGATTTATCGGTATTCTTCTCTCATCACTAGGTCTTCTATTATCGTTCGGTCTCTTTTCCTGTGGTTTCTCATAGGTGAACGAACCATCCCAATTTGATGAACCCGGCTTTGTTGGACGTGGTGCTCGATTTGTCGTTCGATCTGGACTCGTTTTATCCAATGTATTATCTTCTGGAAATGATTTTTCGGTTCTTGGTTGCACTTTTGGGGTCTTTTCGAATTTTGTTGTCTCATATGTACTTGAATCGATATTCGTGTCAATTGTCGAAATATTTTTATCAATATTCGTATCAAACGTTGAAATATTCGATGAATCGTACGTTTTTGATTCGAATGTTGATTTTTCAATTGTTGTATTAAAATTATCGAATTTGGGAGTTTTTTCACGAGGAGGTTTTCTATCGTCACTGGGTCTTCTGGTGTCGGACGGGCGTTTTTCCTGTGGTTTCTCGTAGGTGAACGAACCATCCCAATTCGATGAACCCGGCTTCGTTGGACGTGGTGCTCGATTTGTCGTTCGATCAGGACTCGTTTTATCTTCCGGCGATTTTAATTTCTCGCTTCTCGGTTGCACTTTCGGCGACTTTTCTATTTTTGTCTCGTACGTACTTGTATCAATATTTCTATCAATATTCCTATCGATTGTCGAAATATTCGACGAATCATAAGTTCTTGATTCGAATGTTGATGTTTCTCTCGTTGTATTTGAACTGTCGAATTTTGTAGTTCTGTCCAAAGACGATTTTGGGTATAAATCGAGTTCTTTAGAATCGGGTTCTTTAGAATAGGGTTTCTTCGAATCGGGTTCTTTCGAATAGGGTCTTTTCGAATCGGGTTCTTTAGAATCGGGTTTTTTCGAATCGGGTTTTTTGGAAAGAGGCTTCTCGTAAGTGAATGATCCGTCCCAGGTTGATGAGCCGGGCTTGTTGGGTCGCATTGATCTCTCCTCGGGTGTTGGTCGTTTTTCCGGCCCAGGAGCCGGAGAATCGTCGGTTCTTGGTCTAGTGATCATTAGTTTATGTTCAGTAGGTTCGTATTTGTCGAATTTGTCGCCAGTGAGCAGTTTGATCGAATTTTGGTCCAGAATGTTCGTCTGACCGTCTTGAATGACAACAGTTTCGGTTGAGCTGGTGGAAAAATCGTTCTTCGAGTCTGTGTAACTCTCGTGGGTGGATGATTTTTGGATGATAAAGGAGGAGTGTAGGACTTCATCCTCGGTCAAGTCGAGAGTAGTGTCGCTAATATTCTTCTTTCGTACGCTCTCGAATTTTCTTTGATCGTATTTTTGAGGAGAATATTTTTCCTCAGGTCCAGGTGTTCTTTTTGTTGTTGGACTTCGTTCACTTCGTTCCATGACGAACGTACCGTCCCAGGTTGAGGAACCTGGCTTTGTAGTGCGACTCTTGTCGGGACTCTGAGGACGTTTGGGAGTTTCTTGACCCTCGACTTCGACGAAGATTGTTTTGACGTTCTTGGGTTTGGAACGTTCGTCGAATAGACTCTTGTCACTGGAGGTGTGTTCGATAAGGTAGGAAGTGGTTGAGACGTCGGCTTCGTTGATTGAATTGTCCTCGGTGACTTCCCTGATGTCGACAGTCTCGGATCTTTTGTCGACTCTTCGGATGTCGGGAGTTCTCTTCTGGGGAAGAGGTTTCTCGTAGATGAATTTACCGTCCCAGGTTGATTCCCCGAGGCGATAGGTTCTTGGCGCTTCTTTTGGTTTTCTTGTTGGGGCATCTTCTTCTTCTATTATCACATCCGAGACGGAGGTGACTTTTTCGATTTTCTTGTCGCCCTCGGTGTTGTATTCGATGATGTAGGATGAGGAGAGTGATTCTTGGGTGAGATTGCTGTCTTCCGTAACGTCTTGAACTTCGACTGAATCGTTTCGTTTTGCTGTTTTTCTAACGACTGTGAGGTCATTGGTTCTTTTTTCCTGGGGCTTTTCGTAGGTGAAATGACCGTCCCAGGTGGAATCACCGGGTCGCGTGACTCTTCGAGTGGGAGATGGTGAATCTCGAATGATGCTTCGAATATTTGTCTCCTGTGATTTTGTGTCTTGAATGTCGATTTTTTTCTCGGTTGTAAATTTTGAAGTCGATTCGGTCGATTGAGAATCGCGAAGATCGTAGGACACTGTTTTCTTTTTGATCTCAGGTTTCTCGAGGATAAATTTCCCGTCCCAGGTTGAATCGCCGGGTTTCGTGTAACGAACCGGACTGTGATCTAATCTGTCTGAATCTCTTCGAACGTAATCCGTTGTGTCGGCGGAGGAAACTTTTAAATCTTTCAGTGAAGTGAAATTCTCTTCTTGAAAACTGGAAGTTGAACTGGAATCGTCAATTTTTAATCGATTTAATTTATTTATTTTCTTGCTATCGTCCATTGTTATGTCACTGTCGATATTGTGACTTGTCGTTGATGTGACTTGTCCGTTATCGTCTACCCTTTGACCCGATTGATCGATTCTTATAGTGCTGGTGATAGTTTGACCATCCTTGGTGTGACCTTCGGTGATGATTCTTTTTGATTCGCTGCTCTCGATCGATCTCGAATAACTCGTTGGCGTTACACGTGATATCTGGTAATTTTTATCAAAATTTTGACTCGTGTCGAATGATTCATTTGTTTCGTGCATTATTTGACTTTGCTCGGTTGATGTGATTTTTTCGTCTTGAATAATTTTTGATCTCTCGTTATCATTTCTCTCTCTTACTAATTGCCTCTGTTCATCGGCTATTAAATCTTGTGATGATTTACCTGATTTTGATGTTGAAGCCGTTTGTACGACTGTCGTTGGTTTATTTTCAATAACTTTGATTATTTTTCCGTCAGCGTCCATTATTATTTCACGACTTGAACTTGACATTTCAACGGTGTTTGTTCGTTTTTCGGATGCTGTGACATTTTTCGATTCTTGTAGGGTTGATGATGAAGATACAACTTCGTGTTTCATTGATGAAGTAGAACTCTTGCGGGTCAAATCCATTGTTTTTGATGTTGAGGATGAAACTTCATTCTTACTTTTCGAGATATCTTTCCCCTTACCTTTCCCGACGTTTCCTTTTTTTATCGTCATTGTGACACTTCACAAATAAAAAAAAATCCGAACACTGATATTAACTTTTATATTCACTAATTTTGTTTCTTACTCGTTTTTAGATTTTAAAAATGTATCGAATCAAGTAAATTTAGAATTAATTTAGAATTAAATAATAAATATTTAAATTAATTGTAATGTTTTAATAATGAAATGTTTTAATTGAACAGGTGGATTTTTATTTGGGGCAAAACGCGATGTGGCATGAACGATGTCAGATTTGAAACTGTTACCAGGTTTGTGCAAATCCTGGTAAATTCGCCGGTGTTGCCGGTCGCATACTGATCTGCCCTCGCATTGGAGAACACGCCGGTTCAAACCGATCTCCCTACTTTTCGCCATCCCCATAATATGTGCCAGGAGAGGTTCGTGTGGGATGCTTCAAAGTTAATACACGCACTCATACATTTCTGTTGTCTCACTATACTGCTTTAATGTAAGTATACTAACAAGTTTACGAGTGCATGTTTCTTACAAGGCACACGTCTCATTGTGTAGTCACTTTTCTTTGAGATTACTGTGACGAACCAGTCGAGGTCGATGCTTATAGTCGATTTAGGGGAATACAAATTATAATCAATATCAAATATAATTCGAGACTTTGATATTGATTTAGGCCCTCTTGAGTCAATTTAGAATTGATTAAAATTGTCAATTTATTATCAACATTGATTATCCATCTATAGATTGATAAGAATTTTAGAGAATCAATTTATTTTTCATCAGTTAAGTTGAAATGGAAAATGTACAAATAACTTTTTAAATTAATTTTCAATTAGAAAATTTAGAAAATTTTAATGGACTTTTTATTGTCCCATCAAGTTTTATTTTTAGTACAAAATATTTTTCTTTTTCAAAAAAACATTTTTGTGAAATGTTTAGTTTCAGTATTATAATTTTTTTATAATTATAGTATTTTATTTTTATTTAGTTATTTTTTTTATTTTGACTCGATGGATTGATTATCAGTTTTTTAGTTTTTAATTTGAAAGAAATTATGGTCTGTTATCGAGGAGAAAACTGCTTAATGAATCATAAAAATATTTTGTCAGATTTCACACGTCGACCTTCTTTTTTTTTTGTATACATGCGATTGAGAATTTCAGTGAATCGCTGTCAGGCATAAAAGGGAAGTTTGAGAAGATTTATTACCTCGTATATTGTCTCTTATTTCCTGACTTAATATCACTGTTGTTGCCAAATTAGTATCGGCTTACGAATAAGATTTAGTCTCTTTTCCTTTTTCGTCAAAAGCTGTGAAAACTTCGAAACCGCAGACAAATATCAAATAGTTCTGAATTTCAATTAGATTCTGAAATTTGAAATTAATAAACAAAAAATGGTTCTTAAATTTAAACATTTGAAACTTAGACAAAAGAAAAAATATAATTTTTCCTTATTGGAAAAATAAGAATAATTACAAATGCGGAAGAAATTAAATTTTTTGTGTAGAAATATAATTTAATTATATAAATAAAATATTTAATCGATTGAAATGTATAATTCAGTTTTACAGAAAAGAAATATCTGGAGGATCTTGAGAATTTTGACATTTGAAGATTTTCATTTCCACTTGTGGCGTTAAATAAATTCCAGCACTAAATCGGGATCGATCGCTAATTAAATTAGAGTAATTTACATGTCTTGCACTATGAAAATAGACGGTAATTAAAACAATTAATCATGCCCACCATTGATCTCTTTAAGCATGACGAACCAATTTGTTCTTTCGTGGAATGTATCTGCCTTGCTCTGAATTCGAATCAAGGTTCCAATTTATCCAAAAGTGGCGTATAATTTCATGAATAATAATCAGTCTTAATTGTTCCTTTTTTTCTCTACTATAGACATTCCTAAAAATAGTTTCTCGAATTAATATATATTAGAAAATAATTTTAGATCAAAAGTTTGTTTTACCATTTTTGAAGGAATATTTAAAGAGACATTTTTTTCTTTCCTTTTATTACATTTCTTTTTCTAGAATAAAGATTTCTTATTTAGAATAAAGAAAAAAAATGTATAGAAAAAAATTGACAGTGTCACATGTATACAGTTAATCAGACAGAATGACTTGACGAGAGAACTATGGAAAAATGTAAATATATACAATGCTCAATAACGCAAAAGGCAATCGTATGACTGTGTTTGTATTGATAGAGAGAAGAAGGCTTTTAGCAATTTCTTGCGCAATACTTATTTCCTTCTAAATACGGCGTGTGTGATCTGGCCTTCGGTAATGATACAGTAAGCATTTACTGCACATTCATTCGGAACAAAATTTACATCTCTTTCTCGAAAACTATTTCGCAAAAAGACATCACTTAGTAAATCGGCTATTGCTAAATTTGGATTTAATTTGATAAATGCGACAATTAGATGACTTGAACCATTTTTTAAAATTACTTCGAATGTTTAAAAAGTCTCTACCATAAAAAATCAATTACAATTCGTTGTATTAATTATAACCAATTTATTTATACCGCAGATATTGAAAATTTATCTTTTACTTTGTTTGTATTTCTAATATCATGTGAAAAAAAATCTCTCTTCATTTCACACCTAAAATTTCATAATTATTTCCGTAAATATTAATCATTCCTTTTTTTAGGTGTTAATTTTTTCCGGACAATCTAAAGAGAACCTGAATTGGTATTTAAAAGTCTGAGATAAAGTGGGGGAAAAAAAGAAAGAAATAATATCGACTTGAAAGCGTAGGTCGAAATGCTGTTGAGAAGACAGAACTTGTGGGTCCGTATTTGGCGAAGGCAAAGAAATCCGTGGGTGAACCAGCAGGCCGCGTCATTCGTGTCGGGTCCGATGAACAGATGAATGGGCCTTACTCATTTCTCCCATGAAATATATATATATATTGCGTTTTTCTGCAGTTTCAATTCTGATTCGAATCGATGGTCCTCGAAAAGAAGCCCACATTCGATTTACCTTCAAAAAAGGCTCCACTTAAAAGGCCAATGTCGAAAAATATCAAGTGACCCTTTAATCTTCTCTTTCAGAAAATGAATCATTTGAATTATTTACAGACTCTCGTCATTTCTTAAATTAATTTCTTGTCATCTAGTGTGTGGAATATTTTTCATCTAAATGTAACAGATTTTTATTTACTTTAGTTATTTTATTTCTTTTAATTTTATTTACCTTATTTATTTTAACTAGCAAATGTTACGCGTGCTAGCGCTCGGAACGTCCTATTTCATTTATTATTAATTAATTATAAATTTTTTATTTTCAAATATAAATTTTTGAATAATTTCATTACCAAAATTTAAAAAATTCACTTATTAAGTACATAATTTATTATTATTGTTTTTATTTTGACAAATTTTAATATAATTCTTCGGAAGAATTTAATTATTTTCATAAATAATAACATTCTTCGAAAGAATTGAGTTATTTTTGAAAATATTAAAATTTTTTGCAAAAATTCAATTATTGTCAAAAAAATTTTAATAAATCCTTCGAAACAATTCAATTATTTTTTAAAATAGTAAAATCTTTGCAAAAATTCAATTATTATCAATAAAATTTTCGAACAGAATTCAATTATTTTCAAAAATTTTAATAAAATTCTTCGTTAGTATTCAATTATCTTCATAAAAAATAAAATTCTTTGGAAGATTTCCATTATTTTCATTAATAATAACATTTTTCGGAGAATTACAATTATTTTCAAAAATTTGAAATAAATTCTTATCAAGAATTAAATCCTTTTTCATAAATAATTGAATTCTTTAAAGAATTTCAATTATTTTGAAAAATTTGAAACAAATTCTTGTCAAGAAATCCTTTCGAAGTGAAATTTATCGCAAAAATTAAATTATTTTTTATAAATAATAAAATTCTTCGAAGGATTACAATTATTTTCAAAAAAATTTTAATAAAATTCTTCCCAAAAATTCAATTATCTCCATAAAAAATAAAATTCTTTTAAAGATTTCAATTATTCTCTTAAATAATAAAATTCTTCTTAGGATTTCAATTATTTTCAAAAATTTTAATTACAATTCTTCCCGAGAATTCAATTATCTTCATAAAAAAAATTCTTTGAAAAATTTTAATTATTTTCAAAACAATTTTAATAAACTTCAAAAATCAAATATTTCATTATAATTATTTAACAGACACGATTATTTAAAAAAATTAAAAATCCTTTGTTTAATTTAATTGTTTTCAAAAATTTTCAATTAAAATTATTCAAAAAACTACATTATTTAAAAAAAGCACAAAGATATTCATCAAAAGGATTTAATTATTTACAAAAACTCTAATAAAATTGTTTAAAAGAGTTTATTTTTCTATAAATAATTTTGATAAAATTGTAATAGTAAAATTATTAATTACAATTATTAAGAAAATCGATTATTATTCAATAAATTAAAGAAATTTTTTGAAAGAATTCAATTATTTTCTATTTTTTAATAAAATTCCTTGAATTAATTAAATTATTTTAGAAAATTGTAATAAAATTCTGAGAAGTATTTAATTATTTTCTAAAAATTTTAATAAAATTCAATAATTAAATGTTTAATTTCAATTATTAAGAAACACGATTATTTTAAAAACTTGAAAGAAAGTGTTCATAAAATTCAATTACTTTCAAAATTTTCAATTAAAATTATTAAAACATCTCCATTATTTTAAAAAATTCAAAGAAATTTTTCAAAAGAATTTAATTAGGATTTTTTAAAATTTTAATAAAATTTTTCGCGAGAACTCGATTATTTTCATAAATAATAAAATTCTTTGCAAGAATTCAATGATTTTTAATACTTTAATTTTAAAATTGAAAATATTTGAAAGAAAAAATTATTTAAAAAGTTAGGAAACAAAAAAGCATACAACGAACTTAAAACAACGAATTGAAAGATAAACAGATTACCGGAATACAACGATTATTAATTTAGATTATTTTACTTAATCTGTTTATTTTTATTTTTTTCTGTCAAAGGGTTTGCAAAATAAAAAACGTCCTTTACTTATTTTAATTAATTTATTTATTTACTATCAACGGGCTAACAAATTAAAAAACGCCTTTTAATTATTTTATTTTCTTTATTTATTTACTATCAACGGACTTACAAAATAATTAATAACGTCCTTTAATTATTTTATTTTCTTTATTTATTTACTATCAACGGACTTACAAAATAATTAATAACGTCCTTTAATTATTTTATTTTATTTATTTATTTTACTTAATTTATTTATTTTCTATCAACGGGCTTATAAATTAAAAAACGTCCTTTAATTATTTTATTTACTAAACTTAATTTTAATTTAGTTATTTACTTTATTTGTATTTTATTGCATTAGTAAAATTTATAATTTATAAATATTCCAGAGCCAGATTAACGTTGTTTTTGTTATTTTTAGCCTAATGGATTTTCTCGTTCTCGAGACAACTATTTGCGAGGGAAAAATAATGAAGGCGGAATAGAAAATTATATCTGGATAACTGCAATTAGTGATTATTGGAGCTGACTCTTTTCATCAATTAAAATGTTCCAGAGAAAATAATGTGAAAATTGAAAAGTTTGTTGAGCACACACAACTTTCCAAAAACGGGTATGTTAAATTTTTCCAATTACATTTTATAACTTTAAAGCAAAGAAATTGGAAAAAAGGATAATTAAAATGATTTGAAGTTAAAATATTAATAAATGGAAATAAGGAAAAATAGCAAAAAATAATTTTTGTATTTTTTTTTTATTAAGAGATTTGTCATTATTATTTAGAGGAGGAGGACAGCTTTCTTTGTATTTTCTCTTTTTTTTCTTCTTCTTCTTCTCCGTTTGATCGCCAAAAAGGATAGCATTAAATTCCAAGGAGTGTCTCTTTTACTCTCTACCATAATCAGAAACTCCTCAATACGAACATGAATTTTGCAATAAAACGCGTCGCGAATTGAATTGTAAATTAAATGGATTTTCTCAGAACATGTCGACTTGATTCTAGGATTTTTCATACTGAGATCGAAATTGGATTAAATAAATGAAACAGAGTAAAAAAAGAATCCTATTCGAGAATTGACGAGATGGATTTTTTTTTAAAAGAAAGTCAATTTTTCCAAAATTAGAAACGTGGTGTTAATATTAAATTTGTGGAGTTTGTCCTATAAGTGGAGAAAGTTTATAGAAGTTTATAAAAAATTAAATAGGAAACTAAAAGTTAAATAATTAAAAGTAAATCCTAAATTAAAACTAAATGTTAAATAATTAAAATTAAATCCTAAATCTTAAAATTAAATTCTAAATATTAAAATTAAATCCTAAATTTTAAAATTAAATAACTTTTTGGTAAATTAAATAGTTCAGTATGGAATAATAAATTTTTTTCCTTTGATAGAGTAATTTTCTTTCGTATTATTCGAAACTTAAATAAATCAAGATTTTTGTTTGGATTTATAATAGTTGGAGATTATTACGTGAGAATGAAAACACATATAGTGTTTTTAACGGAAATGATATACACTAGTAAGAGACCGTGAATTAGCTTTTTCCTTCCGTATATTTTGCAACGGATGGTTGAATATAATTTATTTTGTGTCTATTTGAAATTCAAATTTTTAAAATTACACATATTTCGTGTTAACAACTTGTTTGCACCTTTATATTAATATTAATTAAACAATTAAATTTAACAAATTTTTTATTATTATTAAACGAACAATTATTGTGATATAAAATTAACTATTATATTGAGCAAAATATCTGAATAGATTTTTTCTATTCAGAATCTGAACTATTCTATTCTAATCTGAACCATTTTTTTGAGTTTTAATTCGAATTTAAAAAATAATTTTTTAATTTTTGTTTTTTTTTTTTTAATGAAATTTACTCTTGTTAAGAAATAAATTTTTTAAATATATTATCTAGACCTTTTTATAATCGCTGGAGTTTTTTTTGTGGCCTTTGGTCAAGAAATTAAAAAATTTTTTACTATATTATGTCAGAAATTTAATTTTGTCTCCAAAATACTTCACTATGCATTGTAAAAAAATTCTTAATTTCTTGACCAAAGACCACAACAAAACACTCCAAAGATAATAAATTTTTTATTGTCATCTAAAGAATGAACATTAAAAATTTATCATATTTTTAACTACTGTTCTTATTTCTTTTAGAAATTGATTTTAAATTTTTTATTTTCATCCAAAAAAAGGGAAAAAATAAATTTGGCATATTTTTTATTAATACTTTTATTTCTCTTACTAAAAATTGATTTTACATTCTTGTTGAAAATAAATTTTTAATTTTTATTTAAAAAATGGAAAAAATAAATTTGACATATTTTTAATTAATATTTTTATTTTTAGGTTTTGGTTAATTTCTTCAAAGAAAAAAAATGGAGAGCAATGAATATCGATAATTTAAAGGAATTTGGGGAAGAAAAAAAGTGCCATAATCGACTGTGTAATTAAATTGATGTTCATAGAAGAATATGATATTATCAGGTGAGTTTTTAAATTGCTTCTTTATTGCCCCAAAAAAATGTGTTTCACTAATCTGAATGAGTATTACATTTCGATAAATTCTTTAGTCACTATTTTTATCATTTTATCTTATCATAGTCTATTCACTTTGAACTCGAAGTTTTTCTATTACATTCTTTTTAATTTAAATTTTATTTTAATTTTGTTATATTTTATATTTTGATAATGAATTTAAAATTGAATGTAAAATTGAAAATTAAATTTCTGTTAAATGAAATTAATTGAAAATTAAAATTTAATTAAATTAAATTAATTGAAAATGAAATGTTTATTAAATGAAATTTTTATAAAATGAAATTAAGTAAAAATAAGTTTTCTTGTAAATTTATAATATGATCAGATATGAAAAATTATTTTTCAAAGAATATAGATAAAATAGAAAAAAATGAGGGGATTTAGAATAGAAATTCGAAGTGTAAGTGAAGCGTGATTGGCGGAGGAATAAAAAAGTCAGAGGCGTGAATTGTAGTGAAGTATTAAAAATCATGTTAATATGATATTATATATACGTATAAAGGAAGACTTTGCAACGGAGCAAGAAAGGTTTCAAGTACTCGTGATGTCACGGCCTGTTTGGCTTATATTTCTGACAGAGTACTTTTCAAAGCCAGTAAGGTCTTTAATCGCTGACTTTAATACTCTTATATCGTGATGCTTTCTTTTTCTTGCATCCGCCATGGCGCCTCGATTATTATAATCTCTAATGAGAAAAATTGAGAATAATATTTTTCTTCTTATTTTATTTCTTTTATATTTTCTATTTTTCTTCCAATTTGTTCGCAAATAGAGAGAAATTCATAAAAATAATTATAGATCGAAATGTGTAAAATAATTGAAAGAAACTTTTCTTCTTTCTTTAGATAAATAAACAAAAAAAATTCAATTAGTCAACCGAAGTAAAATTTTTAGTTATTTTAACTATATTTTTTCCTTTTAAAAATATTTTTTTGTATTTGAAAATATTTCCAGGAAAGGAAAATTTATTTTGCAATTCTATTTTATTTACCATCAATGAAAGGAGAAATTATCCAATTTTATTGTTATCGTAAAGTAATTTTCTTTTCTTTTTTCCTATTCACATTTGTCGCACAATGTCACAAATGCTTTTTATGTTCATTGTTCATGCACAAATGTAATTGTACAATACGCATATCAACCTTGCATTGCACTATATATATTCTGACATGTTTGAAATTCGGTCATTCCTGTATACTTGTCCAGACGAGGTCAATCATTTCACTTGAAAATGAATAATCCTCGAAACTCTTAAACGAAGGTGAACAAATTGTTCTTTTTCTTTCTTCACGGTCATAAAAATGGTTTCAGAAAATTTTTCATCGTTCACAATATATCCTAATAACATAAATAAAAAATTAATTTTGAATAAAAATTAATTGAAAAATTAATTTATTAATTTAGTTGAATTTTATGACTGTCACTAAATTGAAATTAACTTAAAATGTTTTAAAAAAGTAGCAGGTTTTTGTTAATAGGAAAAAAAAGTTTAAAAGTGAGTTTTTGAAACAATAAACTTAAATCAGTCGAGAAGTTATTGGTAATTAAAAAGTTTATAGCTTATTCTGCCAAATTCGATAATCATTGGGATTTCAAACATAATTATTGTAAATGATTGTTTGCAAATCTCTCTCGGTACTTTTGTTTTATCAATACTATTTACTGCAAAGGTAACCAAGTGTCATTATGCTGCAGTAATTGAAGTGCAATTTCAGAGTAGTGTGTACGATTTAACTTTCCGGAAGTCGAGAGATGTTTAACGATTCATTAATTTTGTTTTACTTAGCATTTCTCTTTTATATATTTATAATAATATGTAATTATATTATTATACCTGTTATTACCGTATTGTTATATTTATTCATTTTTTATTAATTATACTTTTTTTTATTTCTTTTTCAATTATTTTTTTGTATTTAACTTATCATTTTGTTCTTATTTTATTTTAAGTATTTTACTTTGTTTTATTTTACAATTAATTTATTTCATTTTATTTTATTTCATTTAATTTCGTTTGATTTTATACCATTTTTTGTTTTATTTTACTCAATTTCTATATTATTTATTTATTTAGCATTAACGGGCTTACAAATAAAAGTTTTAATATTATTTGATTTGATTTTTTTACTATTTTTATTTTACTTTATTTTATAATCACAACATCTACAAATTAAAGAAAATAAAAAATTACTGTTATACCTGAAGAAACTTATTTCTGGTAACGTTGAGATGAATTTTTTTTTCATGAAGTAGAAGTTAGGGGGATTTTTTTAAAAGCACATGTCCGTTAATATTTAAACGTCTTTTACTTCGGCGATAGTTCTTCATTCTAGAAAAACGATTATTTGAAAAAGTTTAAATTGATTTTCTCTTAGCAAACATTCGTTTTTTTAATCAATAAAAAAATGGTTAACAATCATTGATTTCCTAGTGCATGAAATATTTGAAACACTAACTGTACAAAGTAAAAAAAAGGAAAATTGCAATATGTAAAAACCACAAAAAAAATGAATTTCGAAATGGTAGAAAATTTGCAAAGTTTATGTTAGATGGAAAATTAAATGAATTCAATAAAAATTGAATACTTTTGCTACTTGCAATTAGTGGAATTTTTTTCTTTTAATTAAAATTAATAAATTTTAATTGAAAAATAAATTAGAAATTATTTTTTAATTCCATTGAATTTTCTTTGTTTAATTTAATTTTAATTTATTTAATTTAATTTGTTTTTATTTTTATCAATTTGATTTTTTTATTTTTATTAGAAATTTTATTTCAAATGTAGTATCAAAATATGTATAATTATTTCAATTGTATTATCAAAATGTTCAAATTATTTCAATTGTAAGTCCAAAATATTTACAATTGTTTCAATTGTAATATCAAAATATTTATAATTATTTCAATTCTATTATCAAAATATTTATAATTATTTCAATAGTAATTTCAAAATATTTACAATGATTTCAATTGTAATTTGAAAATATTTACAATTATTTCTATTATAATATCAAAATATTTACAAATTATAAATAGAAACAAAGTTCATATTCCATATTTATTTTCTTTACAGAGTGAGAAATGGAGTTTGTTGAAATAATTTCGCAGAATGGAAGTTTCAAGCTATAGATAAAATATCAAATTATATTGAAAGGGCATATGGGAGTGAATTTATTACAAAAGATGCAAGGATTAAATTATGTAATGAAAAACACACTTTCTATGAGCAGGGAATCGGATTGCGAGGAGTGAAAGTGTCGAGGGATCGATTTCCGCGTTTGTCGACACCATTCCGCATTATTTTCCATTGACCCAGTTAAATTGGCCTTGATCCTATTTGGAATTGAATTGAAATTTATTAAATTCTGGAGGGAATTGAAAATTTGTTATATACAACCGGCAACCTATTGACACTTGTTAATAAACCCTAAAGACAACTATCAAACTGACACGTGAGTATAATCAGTTAGCATTCTGTAGGCGCGCTTCGCAGGATCGCGAATCACTGAAATTTTAATCGACGTCGTGAACCTCGTCGACGTCTCAATTTCCCGCGTGCGTCAAAGCGTCGCCCGTCACCTTGGAAACGGCCCAAAAAACACTGAAAGCGCCGTCGCGAAAATTCGCCCTTCTCAAATAGTGAAGAACATCCCGCGAAATTGACGCAAGTTTAAATAATTCATTTTGTATTAAATTAAATTTTTTATTTTAAAAATAATTTAATGTGTTAAATTTTCTATAGAAATAAATTTTTGGAAATTTTATATTACAAAAATTGTTCTAATTAGTTAAAATTACGTATTACTAATTCAGATGATATTTTTGCATCAAAAATTTAGAAATCATTTTATTTTTACACAATTATCCGTTAATAAGTGATTTTTTTATATTTTTAAAACATAATATTTTCTTAAATGTTATAATTTTAATTACTTTTATAATTTTGAATTTGAAATACATATTTTAGTTCGTACATAGAACTTTATTAAAAGTTTTGAAAGTAATTGAATTGTTTCGAATAAAAAATATTAAATTTTTATTAAAGTTTTGAATGTAATATTCAATTTTTTCGAGAAATTCAATTACAAGTTTTTAAAATAATTGAATTCTATTGAAAAATGTTATTAAAATAGAATTGAAAATAATTAAGTTTCTATAAAGAATTTTATTATTTATAGAAAATTGAATTCTTGCGAAGAATTTTAATATTTAAAGTAATAATGTTTGAAAATAATTAAATTGTTTTGAATAATTTCTCTTATTTTTTGTAAATAATGGAGTTTTTTTTAATAATTTTTTAATAAAAATTCTGAATTTTAATTGAATTTTACAAACAATTTTCTTTAAATTTTTAAATAATGGTGTTTGTTAATAATTGTAATTACAAATTTTTTCCTTGCTTTTTTTAAATTTTATTAAACTTTTTTTAAAAGTAATTGAATTGTTTTGAAAAATTGTATTAAAATTGTATTGAAAGTTATTAAATTTTTATAATGAATTTTATGAAAATCTTTACTGTGATTGAATTCTTGCGAGAAATTTTATTAAAATTAAAAAAGCGATTGAATTCTTTCTAAAAATTTTAATATTTATAAGAATAATTTAATTCGTGCAAAATATTTTTGTTAGATTTTGTGAAAATAATTGAACATTTATAGAGAATTTTAAATTAAAATTGAATTATTTACAAAAATTTTATTAAAAATAATTGAATTCTTTCTAGAAACTTTATTAAAATTTAATGGAAGACACTTGAATTCCTGCGAAGAATTTTATTATTTAGCAAAAAATGTATTCTTGCGGAGATTTTTAATATTTATAAAAATAATTTAATTCGTGCATAGAATTTTTAATAAAATTTTCGAAACTAATTGAATTCTTGCAACGAATTTCTTTGGATTTTTTTTAACAATTTTAAATGAAAATTTTGAATGTAATTAAATTTGAGAAAAATTGCTTTCATTTTTTTTAACAAACGTGTTTGTTAATAATTGTAATCACAAATTTTTTCCAATTTCTATATTGAATTTTGTTAAACTTTTTTTGTAAATAATTAAATTGTTTTCAAAATTTTAAATTAAATATTATTAAAGTTGTATTGAATATAATTGAATTTTTACAAAGAATTTTATCAAAATTTTTTAACTAATAATTGAATTCTTGCGAACAATTTTATTAAAATTTTGAAATATAATTGAACTTCTGCGAATAATTTTATTAAAATTGTATTGAAAAGAATTTCATTAAAATTTTTGACATTTATAATTGAATTATTTACAGAAATAAAAAAAAATTGCATTGAAAATAATTGAATTTCTGCGAAGAATTTTATTCAAATTGTTAAAAATAATTTAATTCTCTCACGAAATTTTATTCAAATTGTATTGAGAATAATTAAATTATTGCGAATTTTTTTATTATTTATGAAAAAAATTGAATTCTATCAAAGAATTTTTGAAAAGTAATTGAATTGTTTCGAAGGATTTTATTAAAATTTTTGAAAATAGTAAATTATTAACAAATTAGTTAATGCTCTAATTTTTAAAATTTTGAATTTTGAATTTTATTGGTTCTCTTTTGCTATTCAGAAAGTTTCTTTCAAGATAAAATTATATTTTAATTTCTATTTTTTTAATCGCTACGTTTATTGATCCTAATCAAAATGGAAATTATTTTTAACTTATTTTCGTTTGCAGGAAAGGATGAATTTGTCTCTATAATCAGTGGTGTTCCTAAGAGTCTCTTTTCGAACTATTTGGAAATTCAACTTTTGTATCAATTAGAAAGAATTTCGACTTCATTTAACGTTTGGACGACCTGGGAAAAATTTTGATCCTGCAAATTCAATTTCCTTTTGAGTTTAATTTCTTCTTCAGAAGAAAGAGGAATTGAAAAAATAAAATCTACGAAAATAAACAAAGGGTAAGTTCACTCTTGTCTTTTAATAAACGGAGTCAAATTGTATTTTTAGAAAATTTCACCTTTTTTTGAATCGAAGTTTCAAAGTTAGTTCCATTTTTTTTCTATCTAATTTTATTTTATTTCGCATTTATAACAAACATTTTCACAAATTACAAAATTCTACTCATAGAGATTTATATTACAAATATAAAACGATAAATTACAAAAAGTACAACTATTAGAAAAATACATTTAGAAAATATGGTTAAGTAGAAGTGTCTTTTTTTTCTAATAATTATTTTGATGTTTTTTTTTTCGAAGAAAAGTTGTTAACAACCTTTTTTGGTTGTCTAAATAGAAAATAGGTAAATAGTTGCTGATAGAATTTTTTTAAAATTTTGTTCACATGTAATGCATTAAACAGTTAACAGCTTGATATCCCATGATAATGTATCCAACGAAGAAGGAAATAGCTCTGCCTGGTTGCATGGGACAGACTGCGTATGTTAAGGTGTGAGCGATTCTGGAGAAAACGAAACCGCGAATTAAATTAGTGGCTAACCAGACGGATGGTCCGGTTGTCAGGTAGAGGAAGGTTATTAAAAACCATGGTAGAATATTTTCAAGATCGTTCAAATGACATCTGCGAACACGTTCAACGTCTGGATCGTCGAAGGTCACTTTACCTTTCGGTGCAAAACCAGTGTCTTCTGGATTTGCAAATACCTGAAAAGAAAAGAGAAATTAGTTTCGAAAAATGATTTTTTATAGGTTTATAAATATTTTTTAATATTTAGAATTATTTTTTCACATTTAAAATTATTTTTGCAACAAAATAGTTATTTTTTCAAGTTTAGAATTATTTTAGCATTGAAAAAATAAGTAATTGTTCATATGTTTAGAATTATTTTTACATTGAAAAAATTATTTTTTCACTTTTCGAATTTTTTTTTTTTGCCCTGAAAACATTATTTTTTCTCAGTATCAAAACATCATGAACTCCAAAAAATTATTTTTTCAGTGCAAAAATAATTCAAAAAATCAAAATATATGAACAAATAAAGTTTTTTAGTGCAAAAATAATTTTAATCGTGAACAAATAATTCTAAATGTAAAAAAATAATTTTTTCAGTTCAAAAATAATTCAAAACGTGAAAAAATGATTTGTTCAATGCACAAATAATTCTAAACATGAGAAAATTATTTTCTTAGTGCTAAATTAATTCTGAATGTGAAAAAATTATTTTGCGATGCAAAAATAATTCTAAAAGTAATGAAGCCAAGTAATTTATTAATTAAATCGAATAATTTGTAACTAGTTTTATATGTGGACGTCCACATGAAAAGGGCCCATTTTGGCACTATTGGAGTTATCTATATGGGCGTAATCCTGGCAAAATTTGGAGAATTTTAAGTGGTCTTAGAACTTTTTTGGTTGAAAATTCGCTGAGTTACGGAATTTCAAAGTTTAGAACGCCAAAAACCTCATTTCGAGAAAAACGGAATTAAAGATTGCGATACCAACTAATTGTTGTATCTCTGGTTCTTCTTGGAAGTTATTCAGATAAGAATTGTTTCTAGTTCAGGGAACCTTGAAGATAAAAAACCAACAGGTTTTAAATTTTTAGAACCACCCCCTCCCCTTAATTAATTAATTAATTTAAAAACCGACAATATGGGCCCTTTTCTAAAAAGGAAAGTTTTTCTATTAAAAAACAATTTTTTTACAAGATAAATGATTAGGTACAATTTTATTGTGTCATTTGAAGAAAAAGAATAGATATTAAACTGATTTAAAATTTTTTGACAGTCTCTATTGTGAAAAAATTGACGCAATATTAAAATTTTCATTTCGACAATTACGAAAAAAAGATTCTAACATCAATATCTCTGGTTCTTCTGGAAAGTTATTCAGATAAGAATTGTTTACAGTCCAGGACACCTTAAAGATGAAAAATCAAGAGGTTTTAAATTTTTCCACGCCTCCATTTTTAATATACGGATTACTTTTGCAAATGACCGACAATATGGGCCCTTTTCATTTTTCTAAAGAACCAATGAAATCAAACAGTTAAATTGTCGATAAATTAATGAAAACCGCATGATTCGACTTATCAAAACATGTAGATTGATAATAAAAAATAAAAAAAAATTAAGAATTTGCTCAAAAATTACTAAATTGCGATTATCTCGAAAACTGGAACCGACAATATGGGCCCTTTTCATGTGGACGTCCACATATGTTGATCTTTTAGAACAACTTTTCTTAATATTTAGCTAAAATACAATATCATATCATTCTTCTGATTCTTTTATAATTTAGATATTCTTGTAACAGATATAGATATAGTATACTATTAATACTTTCAATGTTAACAAGAATCATTTTTATAATGAAGCAAAAGATAACAATATCGTAAAAAGTACAACTGTTGCGATTATTCTGCAGAAAAAATTTATAAATAAAAAAAGGTTACAAAAAATTTAAATAATATGAATAAGAAAAAGATATTAAATTTTGCTAAAAATTTTTGATATGTTGCCTAATTATTTATATATAACGATTATTTATTTTGAATTACTTATTAAAATATTAAATACTAATTAAAAAATATAAAATTCGTCTGTTGAATTTTTTAAAGTTACAGATTACATATTAATTATAGAATTTAAATGAAGGAAATAACTTGAAGAAAAATTTTTTTTTTCTTGATTATTTAAATAAAACGTTTATTTATTTGTAATTAAATTACTAATTTAAAATTTCTAAAATTTTCTTGTAGTTCTTATTTTTTAAAATATTTTTTATTCTTATTTTTTATAAAGCAATGACTTTATTTCGAAAAAAGATTATTTTTTAAAAATAGTGTTAAATTATATTTTTAAATCATTTGATACTCTAAACATTTGATATAAATTAGTTTATTATTCTTTTGTTATCAATTAATTTTCGTTTTATTGGATCGATTATTGTATAGCAAAAGTAAATGCTCTATATTACGTGCGTCGTTAGCCGGTTGACAACAATAAATAATTGGCTCATTTAAAAAGAAATATGAATGAACTAATGATAGAAAAATCGAAAATAATTCATAAAATTGAATTTTTAACTTCTAATTATAAAAAATAGTTTGATTAAAATACCTTCTTTCTAAATCTTTGTCGTGCTGTTAATGGAACCATAGCCAAGAGTTTAATAACTAGAATAGCGCCCCAAAAACCGAAGACTTTCATTAATGCCGGATTAATTGACACCATTTTTCTTTCTTTCTTTTCACTATTTTTTTATAAACAAAAAAAAATAAAAATCTTGAATTGTTTCTTCTTGAACGTCCGACAAAATAGTGACTGGCGCTTTTCAGGATGTCTTTCCAGATATTACCGTGCCTTCAAAAAGATAAAATTTATCTGCATTATCTTTTATATTTAATTACTGGGAAACCTGATAGCTTTTACTGTTTTAGGTACAAAAAATGTCATCATCATGACTTTTATGTATTTTTATTTATTAACTTGCCTTTGAATGTGAAAAAATGTAAATGTCATGTACAATAATTACAAGACGTTTCTAAATTAAAAAAAAAACTTTGTAGATAGTTAGAAATTTATTCGTATGGAAGTTTTCGTATATTTAAATATAACAATTTTTATTAGTTCATTAAGTGGTGTTTAAAAATTCAGAATCGATAATTGCAATAGTTTTTCAATTTAATGATTTTTTCGGTCAATTAATCTGTAATGTTGAAAATAAATCTAAAGATTTTGAGTTAATAAGATGATGATTGATAGCTGACTCGGAAGATTGCTTTATTATCGGATGCTTTGTATTATTACCGACTCAGTGTCTGCGTAATAGCGCGAAATTTCGAGTTCTAGTGTTAATTTTTTATTCTTTGAAAAGTGATTGAATTTTCCGATAATAATTAACGACAGTAATAATTATATTTTGTTAATAAAAGAATAAAAAAATAAGACGTAAGTTATAAAAAGTAAGTTTTTTATTCGCAAAATTTAATATTTTACTTAAAAGAATTTAATTATTAATTCTTTGCACGAATTCAATTATTTTTATAAATAGTAAAATTCCTCGCAGGAATTGAATTATTTTCAATAGAATTTTAATAAAATTTCACGAAAGAATCCAATTATTTTCTAAAATTTGAATAAAACGTTTGATAAAATTGAATTATTTTTTTAAATAGTAAAGTCTTTGCAAACACTTAATTATTTTCAATTATTTTAATTTTTTCCTTTTCGTTTCCTTCTGATTATTTAGAATCTTTTTTTCTGTAAAATTCCTTAAAAAATCCCTTAATTTTTAAAACGTTTAATTTTCTTGAAAAATATTCAAATATCTTCTTTAAAACTTAAGAAATTTCAATTATAATTCCAAAATTAATTTATTTAAAAAATAATTAAAGTAATTCTAAAATTCAGTTAGTCCCAGAAATTCAATTATTTATAAGAAATTGTCTGTAATATTTATTTTCAAAATTCAATTATTTTTCAAATTTTTAACAAATTCCTTATAAAAAATATTAAATTGTATTCTCTAAAAATTAGAAAATGATACAATTTGTTTATAAAAATTTAATTATGTCAATTTTTTAATAAAATTCTTGAAAAATAAAATTTCTTTTTATAGAATTTAAAAACTAATTTTTCAGAATTTTAAATACAATTTCTAAAGAATTCAACTATAATATTCCAAAATTTTTATTAAATTCAATTAATTTCAATACAATTTTAGTAAAATTTTGCGAAAGGATTTAATTAAATTTTTCACAATTTTTTGAAAGAATTCAATTATTTTCTAAACTTTCTAATAATATGCTTGGAAACAATTCAATTATTTTTTAAAAATAGTAAAATTCTTCGCAAGAATTAAATTATTTCTATAAATAATAAAATTATTCACAGAAATTTAATTATTTTCAATACAATTTTAATAAACTTCAATAATGAAATATTTAATTATCTTCATTTCATCACAATTTTAATAAAATTTCCTGAATGAATTAAATTATTTTAGAAAATTGTAATAAAATTGAGAGAAAAATTTAATTATTTCCAAAAATTTTAAGAACATTCAATAAGTAAGTGTTTAATTTCAATTATTAAGAAACGCGATTATTTTTAAAACTTGAAAGAAATTTTTCATAAATATTCAATAATTACTTTCAAAATTTTCAATTAAAATTATTAATAAAACTCCATTAATTTCAAAAAATTCAAAGAAATTCTTCAAAAGAATTTAATTAGAATTTTGAAAAATTTTATTAAAATTCTTCGCAAGAATTCAATTATTTCCATAAGTCATAAAATTCTTTGAAGGAATTAAATTATTTTCGCATTAATAATAAAATTCTTCAAAGGAATTCAATTATTTTCATTAATAATAAAATTCTTTGTAGGAATTAAATAATTTTTAATTGAATTTTAGTAATATTTCTCGAAAGAATACAATTATTTTTTAAAATATTAATTAAATTCAATTATATTTAAAAATTCTGATAAAATTTTTCGAAAGAATTCAATTATTTTTATAAATAATAAAATTCTTCAAAGAAATTCAATTATTTTCAACAGTTTTGATAAAATTTTTAAGAAAAATCAATTATTTTAAACGTTTAAATAAAAGTCTTCGATTGAATCCAATTATTTTAAAAATTTTAAATAAAATTCTTTCAAAACCTTCAATTATTTTCAAAAATTATGATCGAATTCTTCAAAATAATTCAATTATTTTTGTAAATTGTAAAATTTTTCGCAAGAATTCAATGATTTTCATGACATTAATTTTTAAATTGATAGGTAATGAAAAAGAAAAATTATTAAAATAGTTAGGAAACAAAAAAGCAAACAAAAACTATAACTTTAAACTGCGATCAGATTACCGGAATACTACGATTATTAATATAGAAGATAGTTAATAATTAAACTAATTACTCTACTTAAATTTAATTATCTATAGAAAATTTATTGATATCGTTTTATATTTTTGATACAATTTAAAATTCATCCAGACAATTTTTTGGAATTGGAAGACAATGTTTCGAAATAATTTTTCAATTTTAATTTATCAACAAGATAGTAATTGAAAAGTTAAACTGTATTTTTGATTGTTTCAATGTTTTCCCTTTTTTTCGACAGACAATGCTGAATTTCGAGGAGAGACTTACATTTTGTTTCTGGCAGTAGAAAATAAACGAAAGGCAATGAGAGGAAAACGACAATTGCACAGAGAAGGAATACATATTTTTCGCCAATTAAATAAATCAATGGTTGATAAGCTCGTGTTGTGGAAAAATTAAATACAGCTGCCGATGCCGTTGAGGCAAAGCCCGCAAATGATTTAATATTTGGTGGGAATAATTCGCCAACTAATGTTGAAGGTACGCATCCCAAACCGTAGGCGAACGATACATTGAAGAGGAAAAGGGAAAATAAAGGTAATATCCATAATTTATCGATACTTAAATTTAACGACAGTAAATGAAAGTGTAAACCTAAAAGTAAAAGTGATATAGTCACACCAATTGACGATGTCATTAAAAGACTTCTTCTGCCGAATTTATCCACAAGATAGGCAGAGAGAAAATTTGTCGCAATTGGACATATACCTAAAGCGGCAACTATTGTACTAGGATTTATTATTGTCACATTTGCTTTTCTGATTATTATTTCCAAGTAACTGTAAAATATATTGTACATACTGAAGACGCAGAAAAGTTGGAGAAAAATTATTATTATTGCACTTTTTCGATTACCTGAAATATTTTTTAAACACTTGTTATTATTTTAATTATTTTTCAAAATTATTGTTTAATTGATAATTTAAAAAATAAATATTAATTTTAAATGCCTAATAAATAATAAAATAAATATTTTTTAGATAAATAAATAAGAATTTTTATTTTTAGTGTTTTACCTGGAAGTCGGAACTCCTTTAGTTTTTGCAGAAAGGTCATGTTCAAGGTACCGGAATAAAGCAGCATGTCTTGAATTTCTTTTTTAAATTCACTTGTTCGTCGAAACCACTTTAAGGATTCTTCTGCTTTTTCGATTTGTCCATTTTGTACGTGATGATATGGAGACTCGGGAATTAAGGTGAAGAGAGCAAGGAATAAGAAATTCGGTACAAGACTGATGTAGGCGAATTCTTTCATGGGAAGATATGAACCCATGACATTACCCAAAACATTGCCTACACTACTCACATTAATATTCAACGAAATCTAGAGGAAAAAATTTATTTTTAAATTAATTTAATTTTGAAAAATTAAAATTAATTTAACAGTAGATTCTTAATAAAATGAGGTATTTATTTAAATTAATTATTATTAATTTTAATAACTAAGATTTAAATTAATTCTATGTTTTATTTTCTAATTTTTTTATTGTTCTACTTACAAGTAGAGCAATAAAAAAACTATTTAACTGAAAGTGTTAATTTTATTTTTAAAATTCAAAATTTTGCTGATTTTATTTTTTGTTTACTTACTAGAGCACCGCGAATCGAAGGATGAGCTATTTCTCCCAAATATATTGTCAATGAACCCCAAGTTATGCCAGAACCGATTCCGAGAAAGAATCTTGATACATAAAGCCAATATACAGTGCTTGCAATTATTGTACAAATCCATCCAATCGCCATTGGAACTGCTCCAAAAAGAAGAACAATTTTCCGACCGAGAAATCCTGATTATGGTAAATATTCTTATGAATTAAAATTTTATTTTATTTTAATAATTATTATTGTTAATAATTACTAAATTTTAATATAATATTTTATTATACTTTAATAGGTACATTTATTGTAGTTTAATTCATATAATAACAGGATTGACACAAGTCAGGGAAATGTCCGAGAATTTTATTAAATTAATTTAAATTAATTGGAGAAATATCAAAATTTCAACTTCAATACAAAAATTTTATTTTTCTTTGGTATTTCCTAAAATTTTGATAAAACCTTATGATAACATTTTTCCTAAGAATTCAATTATTATTTTCGAAGTTTCATTTAAAATTATTAAAAAAAGAAAACTACAATATTTTCCAGAAATTCTTCAAAAGAATTTAATTGTTTACGGAAACTCTAATCAAATATAATGATAAAATTATTAATTACAATTATTTCAAAAACATACAAGAAATTTTCATAAAATTAAATTATTTTCAAAATTTTCAACAATAATCATTTTTAAAAAACTACGTTATTTTCAAAAATTTCAACAAAATTCTCTGCTATAATTAAATTATTTTCATAAAGTATAAAAATTCTTTGCGAGAATTCAATTATTTTTTCGATACAATTTTAATAAAATTTCTCGAAAGATTTCAATTATTCTTAAAAAGTTTGATACAATCCTTCACAGGAATTCAATTATTTTCCAAATTAAAAAGAAAAACTATTTTAAAAATTAGAAATCAAAGAAACAAACGAAAACTAACTTTCAAAATATGTAAAGATTACCTGAGTACAACGATTAATAATATAGATTTTGTGAAATTAAATTGAAAATGATTAAATTTGTTAAAAAATTTCAATAGAGATTTAAAAAAAAATTAAATTTTCAAAGAATTTTATTGTAATAATTAAGAAATAATTGAAATTTGTAAAGAGTGTCAAGGGAAAAGAGTTAAAAATAATTATAATAAAATTTTTTTATATTAATTAATTATAAAAAGATTCAAATTTAAAATTTTATAAAATCTGAAAGCTTTAAAAAATTTTATTTAAATAACAGACAATTCTAAAAAATTGCTTTTTTAAATTAGGTCTAAATTTCAATTAAAATGATTTAATTACGATAGAGTTACAATTAAAATTTTTGTAAAATAATTAATTTTAAAAAGAGCTTAATTAAAAATTTTTCTTTAATTTAACGTTTCGAAAAACTTTAATTAAAATTCTAAAAAATTTGTATTTAAAATATTTCAGTTCTATTTTTTTAAAATAATGTAATTTTCATAAACAAGTAGTTTAAAATTTTTTAAATAATTGAAATTTTCTAAAATTCTGTTTAAAATAATTGAATTTTTAAAAAATTTTATTGAAAAATCTTTAAAAATTTGAAGATTTTTTAAAAATTTTTTTAAATTTGGGAAGGTCGACCAAAGCAGTTAATTTTATTTTGAAAATAGCTAGACACATTTTTAGTTTTAAATCAAATTTCACCTTCTAAAAATTATCGTTTTTTTTAATAATTGAACTCCCTTTGAATTTTTAGTTATATCGGGAAAAAAGTATAAGGGAAGAAAAAGTAAAAGTAAAAATTCTGTCTGGAAATCAGGGAAAAACGAAGTCAAATTTTTGTCGCAATCCTAAATAAATTAATTGACTGTAATTAAAATAATTGCTTATTATTTAAAATAATTTACGATTTATTACAACTAGAATTAATGTTTAATAATTACATACAGAAATCACCTTGCATGACAGCGCCAGTGAAAGCTCCAATCAATCGTCCGAGATTCAATAAAGAAGCGACCCAGGAAGCTTCAAAGTCTGATAGTGTCAATGAAGATTTCGAATCCATTGAAGTCAATTGAGCCAGGTAAGGTGACGACCATCCATTTACCAATCCAGAATTAAGAACAATAAGACTCACTAAAAAATACAATGCCAAAAATTAATTTCATCTTAATTAAAAAATTTAATCACAATTCTTACTTACACGCCAAAGCTGCTAACCATTGTGGCCAAAATTTTTCTCTTTCATCCTTAGATTCGTTTTTATTGTTCACAATCATTTATGAAAAATTTTGTACTCGATAATTTTCAAATTGAAAGTAAAGTTTAAAAAAAATAAAAAAAATTTAGAAAAAATTTTAAAAAGAAATTTTAAGAAGAAATCAAAGAAAGAAAATTAAAAGAAAATTAAAAAAAACTAAAAACAAAATTGTTTTAATAAAAAATAATTACATACAGTAATTATAAATGTTGTTAAATAGTGAATCATTAAAAAAAATAATAACTAAAATACTAACTTTATTTTTAAAAAAATGATTAACAAAACTGATGAGACATTTTCTAATGAAGTAATGAGAGGAAACGAAATAATTTTATAATATTATTTGAAAACGTTTTGATTCAAAAGCATTGTTGAGGGAAATTAATTTTAAATTTAAGGATGACAAGTTAGTCTGAGATAGAATACAATCTGAAAATTTATGATTTCTTAATGTTTGTACTCCTTTCTTCATTATTAGGTAAGTATTTAACATCGCTGTGTTACGTGTAGTTTAAAAGAAAAATTTTTTTTAATCTACTAGTGTCATTCATTTGTTATCTTTCAGTTTTCAAGAATATATTGCCAATTTTAATTAAACATAAATCTAGTTACTTAATTAGTTCAGGTAGTCAAATAATATTTCTTATCTCATTAACGTCTATCAATTTAACTTATATCTAATATATACTTATTTTCTATGCAAAATGATTATTTCTTTATTAAAAGTGGAAAAATTTTGATATTTGAATTAAAATTTCAAGAATACTATTTCAATTATTATTAATGTCAATTAATTAATAAATCAATTACTATAAAAATAAAATTACTGTAATAAAATTATTATAAAACAATTAATAAAAGTAAATTTGAATCAAAAATTAATTATTACAATACTATTGAAATTTATAATACGATAATGATTCGAATTGATTAATTAATTACTGATTTTCTTTTTTTTAATTGATCTTATTTGATCTTACTCGAGAATTTATAACCAACAATTTTATTGCTTTTGACAGATACTTTTAGATACTTTGGATTATCTTAGGATTCAATTAAAGAGGAGAATAACAGGAATTTTTTCATAATGATTAATGCACAAAAACAGCAACAAAAAATTAATGTTCCTAATAGATTTCAACAGCGAACAATATTGAAAGTTGTTGTTGAAAAAATAGGAAAAGCAAGTGCCACAGTTCATGGAGACTTGAGGTAATATTTACATAAGAAAGTAAATGGAAATTTTAGTTTCAAATAATTTATTCGCAGCTTGCAAATGTATTTTTTTAAAATTATTTATTTATTATTGTAACAAATTTAGTTAAGTAATAAATTTGAATAAATAAATTAATTACTTTTTTTTATTAATTTAAATAATTAAATTCATGAAATTATTTATTACTTTCTTAAATTTAAATAATCAAATTTATTAAATTATTTATTACTTCTTTTAATTTAAACAATTAAATTTTTTAATTTATTTATTACTTTTTTAATTTAAATAATTAGATTTATTAATTTGTTTATTATTTTTGTAATTAACAGCAAACAAGCTTTAAAGGAACTGTTGATGTCTGAGTTGTCATTAATATCAAAAATCGAATCTTTTGAAAAAGAAGACATAAGAACTTCTCTAAATGAAATTCAAGAATGCATTGATGAAGAATTTACAATAAATAATGAGGAAGAAATTTTAAATGATATTGATGAAGTAATTGAAGATCATGAGAACTCTATGACAGATTTATCGATAAATGGAAATAAACAAGAAGGTAATTTTTATTCACATATTTATGATAATTCCTTTTAATTAATTTAAATTATTTAAATATTTAAATTATTTAACTTATTAAAATTACTAAACTTCTTTAAATTATCATTTTATCCTTATTAGAGGAAAACAGGAGAAAATGTGATATGAAATTTTCAAAGAATATTAATAAACTCGATAGGAAAGTTGGAAAATTTGAAAAAAAATTAACGAAAGATGGAAAGTGTGAAAATAAGGAAAAACTTGGGAAGAATATTTATTTAAAGGATACAATATCAAGTGACAGGAATTTCAGTGCAAGCAGAAAAAGCCAAGAAATTTTAAACGATTCTCCGAATCATGATCTTATTTTAAAAGAAGAAAACGATGAAGAGTTAAATATGTCTGAGAATAATAAATGGTTAAAAAAGTATTTTAAACAACCGTTAACTTTAGCCATGACAGAAATTATTCAGAAAAAACCATCAGATCCAGTAAACTATTTAGGTTTCTGGTTATTAAATTACAGGAGTCTGCAAAAAAATCGAGAGATGGAAGCAGCGGAATCACGTAAATTATTATATATTTAATTATTATTTTTAGTTTTACTGAAAAGTTATTTTTATTTATTTCTTTATTATTTTGAAGATTCAATTCAATTTCAATTGATCTTCTATTTTCGATCAAATTTCAATTTCAATTTATATTCAATTCATTCAATTTAACTCAATTCAATTCAAAATTTCATACTATTATTATTAATAATTAATTAATTATTATTTGTTATTTATAAATAAATTTTAAAAAATTCTTCATCATTGAAATTAACTTTTAGAAAATTACATATCACTTTTGTTCTAGTTTCTTCAAATTTCTACTAATTCAGATTTAGAGAATAAGTACTGTTACAATATTTTTGCAAGAAAAATTTAGAAAATAATTTGTTTTTCATTGTTTTTGCGTTAATAAGTAAATATTTTTTTAATTTTAAAGAATAAAGTTTTTATTAAAGAAATATTATAATTTTTGTAAATTTTATAATTTAGAATCAGAAATAACTTCATTCTCGCACAGAATTTATTAAAATTTTCGAAAATAAATTCTTTTGGGGAATTCAATTAAAAAACTCTGTTAAAACTGTGCCCGTTTATAAATAAATAAATAAATAAATTAATTAAAATTTTACTGAAAATAATTAAATACTTTCAAGGAATTTAATTTAAATCATACTGAAATTAGTTAAATTCTATCAAGGAATTCTATTAAAATAATTGAATTTTAAATTAAATTTTTTAAAAAATAATTTAATCCTATATCAACAAACTTTGCTAAAATTCTATTGAAAATAATTGAATTCCTCTAAAGAAATTTCATAACTTATTTAAAATATTTCAATTCTTCCGTTAAGTATTATTAAAATTTTTAAAAATTGTTGAATTCTTTCGAAGAATTTTATTAAAACTTTTAAAAATATTTGAATTCTGTTAAGAAATTTTATTATAATTATTGTATTAAAAATAATAATTGAAATACTGCGAAGAATTTTATTTTATTACTTATAAAAATAATTGAATTCTTGCAAAGAATTTGATTAAAATTTTTGAAAATAAATTCTTTTGAGGAATTCAATTAACATTGTTTTGAAATTAATTGAATTCCTCCGAATAATTTTATAAATTATTGAAAATAATTCAATTCTTCTGTGTAGTTTTCTTAAAATTTTTAAAAATAATTGAATTCTTGGGAAGAATTTTATTAAAATTTATGAAAATAATTGAATTCTCTCATTGAATTTATTTCTTACAATTTTTGAAAATAATAAAAGTAATAATTAATTACTTATCTAGTTAAATAAGTCAATATTTAAATGTTGAATCTGAAATTATTTTAAAATTGAAGTTGATATTTGAAAATTAAAAATTTTCTGTAAGTTGCATAAGAATTGTATTTATTTAATTACTTAAATTAATTTTTATCTGTTTTTTAATTAAATTAAAAAAATTAATCGTTTAGATGATTAATGTGCATATTTTAATTTTAATGTATTTATTCTGACAGTTACAGAATCAATTACAAACTAAATTGCAAAAAATATGAAACAGAATGCTAAATTATCAATTCAAGAAGAAAGTGCATAAAGCAAATAATCTACTTATTATAGAAATATTTTTAGATTAGTTTTGTAAGTATATACATATATTTTTGATGAAACAAGTTAAAAATAAACAATTAAAAACACGTAAAATCAAGAAAGTTCTAAATACAGTAAATTATCTTCTTCTATATTAATAATCGTTGTATTTCGGCAATCTGTTCGCTGTTTGAAGTTAGTTGTTAATTGCTTTTTTATTTCCTAACTTTTTAAAAAAAAATTTTTTTTAAATATTTTCAATTTTAAAATTATTGTATAGAAAATCATTGAATTTTTGAAAAGAATTTTATCAAAAAATTTCAAGAGAGGAATTCTATTATAAAATTGAAATTGAATTGTTTTGAAGAATTTTATAGAAATATTTCAAAATAATTAAATTCTTTCAAGAAGTTCAATTAAAGTTGTTTCGAAAATAATTGACTTTCTGTAAAGAATTTTATTAAAATTAAGCATATTCAAAATAATTGCATTCATCAGAAGAATTTTATTATTTTTTGAAAATAATTGAATTCTTTCAATTTTTTTGACGAATATATTTAAAAATCGCATTGAAAGTAATTTAATTTTCATACAGAATTTTTTAAAAATATTTTGAGAATAATTGAATTATTTTTAGAGAATTTTTAAATTCTTGTTGAAATTGAATTTTATTAAAATTTTTGAAAATAATTAAATTCTTTTATTTAATTTTATTTAAATTGGATTAAAAATAATGTAATTCCTACAAAGAAATTTAGTATTTACAAAATATTGAATTGTTTCGAAGAATTTATTAAAATTTTAGGAAATAATTGAATTTTATAGAAATATTTGAAAATATTTGATTCTGACGAGAAATTCAATTAAAATTGTTTTGAAAATAATTGAATTCTTGCGAAGGATTTATTAAAACTTTAGAAAATAATTGTATTATTTTGAAAAATTTTATAACGAATTAAGAAAAAAATTAAATTGTTTCGTAAAATTTTATTGATAATAATTGAATTTTTGCAAAGATTTTACTATATTTAAAAAATATTTGAATTGTTTAGAAGGATTTATTAAAATTTTAGAAAATAATTGAATTCTTTCGAAGAATAATGTTATTATTTATGAAAATAATTGAATTCTTGAGAAGAATTATGTTAAAATTTTTGAAAATATAAATAATAATAATTAATTTTGTACTTAATAATTGAATTTTTTAAATTTTGATCATGGAATTATTTTAAAATTTATATTTGAAAATAAAAAATTTTTGTAATTTGCATAACAATAATAAATTGAATATCACGTTCGTATTATTTGCTAGTTTAATTAATAATTTAAAAGCTATATTTTTATAATCTTAAATTATTTAATTAATATTTAGAAATAATAATAATTTTTCAAGATTGCAGGTTTGAAAATATTTAAATATTTCCTCCTTTTAAGGAGATCTAATTTATCAACGATTTTTTGTGATTTCAGCACCATCTAGATGATTGCGGAGAAATTAAATTGCAGTAGCGATGCTTTTTTTTCCCGCCAATTTTCTGCTGTGACGGACATTTGGCTTTTCGTTTCATTGTAAACCTGTTGCGTGTGATTAATTTGTTTAAATTATTCCTGTGTTTGCTTTTGTTTAATTTATAGTATTTATAATAATCATGGATTTGGGAGACACTCAGCCTGGTCAAATACATGTGCGTGATGAAATTGGCGTTCAATGTCAAAAATTATTTCAGGACTTTTTACAAGAGTAAGTTTTAGGAAAACATTTTTTTTGTAAAATTTCTATTTTTTATAAAAATCCTTTTTTTTTGGAAAAATTCCTTTTCTTTTGTATCTTGTAATTGGCATTTATTAAATAATTTTGCTAGTAGTTATTTAATGATGACTTAATTTGAATTAAAAGATTTTTACTATTTAGAGGTTATAATTATATTATTTGGAGGTTTGAGATTAAAAATGTTTATTTATTTCTTAGGTATAAGGAAGAAGGTGAATTAAAATACAGAAAATTGACAGAGGAATTAGTCAGTCCTGAGAGAAGTACTTTGGAAATTTCGTTTGACGATTTGGAAAGTTATAATCAAACTCTTTCGACGACTATTATTGAAGAATACTATAGGTTTGTTTATATATTATAAGAAGTATATTCAATTTTATATTAATTATTTTATGAGAATTTTGTTTAAAATTTTTAATTGGTTGGGGTACAGTTTTTCTAAAACTTTTTTTCTAATAAAGGTGAATTTCTAAAAATTTTTTCCTAATGAAGGTGATTTTCTAATTTTCTTTCTTCTAATAAAAGTCATTTTCGAAAAATTTCTTTTTCCAATAAAGGTAATTTTCAAATTTATTTTTTTCTAACAATATTTAATTTTTGTAATGACGATCAATAGGTGTATGATTAAAAAATAAAATTTATGAAAATTTTTTAACTCGAAAAAAATATTTGAAATTTTGTTAAAAAATAGTAAAAACATAGAAATTATATAAATTTTTTAACAAAATTTTAAAATAATCTAGTTAAAAAATAAAAAAATGTTTTATAAATACATTCATTTTGGAAATTTTTGTATAAAAATGATGCAAATTATTGTTATTTCTTTTTCTCAAAGAAGAACAGAATTTTGTTAAAAAATTGTGATAAAAAATAGGAATTTTATAAAATTTTTCTTCTTTTTCAAAAAGAAACTCATAATTTTGTGAACAGAGTTGAGATTGAGAAGCAAAAACATATGCAAAATAGTTTCTATTTCCTAATCTTAATTTTTTAACAATTTTCTAACTTTTATCAAAATTATGGAATTTTACAAATGTCACAAAAATAAATATTAGAAATCATAACTTTTTAGAAAAACTTTTTTTACAAATCAAAACTTGTTAGAAAAACTGTTTTTAGAAAACAGATTTCATTAGGTAGAAATCGCTTTTTTAAGAAAAAAAGGATTAGAAAATATTGTTTAGAAAAAGTGACCACATACCTATTAATTCGTTTAAAATTATTTATAATTAATAATTAATTTTGCCCATTAATTATTTTTGCGACTAAGGAATGTGATTTAAATAAATAATAATAATATGTAAATTGCTTAATATTTTGCAGAGTCTATCCATTTTTGTGTAAAGCAGTTGAAAATTATCTCAAAGATTTAGTGAAATTAAAAAAGGAAAAAGAATGCTACGTGAGTCTCGTTGATGTACCAACTCGACACAAATTGAGAGAATTAACAACAACGAAAATTGGAACATTAATTCGAATTTCAGGCCAAGTTGTAAGAACTCATCCCGTTCATCCCGAATTAATTAGCGGAACTTTTGTCTGTGTTGACTGTAATGCAATAATTAAAAATGTCGAACAGCAATTTAAGGTAACATTTTTCTAAAAATTCATTTTATAGATTTATCTTTATTACGTTATACAAGAAATATCCAAACCGTTTTTAATTAATTTTGTTTGTTTGTTAAAAATTTACTTAAATGATAATAAAACAATAAGGCAAATTAAACGAAAACATTCGGACAATGAATAAAAATATATTTATCTACTCCAACGTTTCGAAATCTAAATGATTTTCTCTTCAAGGAGGCTATACAAAATTAAAATAATAAAAATAGTTTAACAATAAATAAAATAAAAATTAATGAATTATCTTACCAAAAATTATTAAGTAAAATAAACGAAGACTTAAATTTTATGCCCTGACGATGGAGTAGAGTCTGGAGTCAAAAAATTATAATATAACTTAATATTGATAAAATAAAATAAAAGTAATAAAAAATAAAAAAAATTTTTTTAATTAATTAATAATTAATAATAACAGAATGAAATTGGTAAAAAATTGAGAATTAAAATTAATAAAGAATCAGCAGACTCCCTGAAGAGGAAATCATTTAGATTTCGAAACGTTGGAGTAAATAAATATATTTCTATTCATTGTCCGAATGTTTTCGTTTTACTTGCCTTATTTTATAAGAGATCTTGGACGTTAAAGATTATTTAACTGATAATTAAAAAAATTTTATTGCAGTTCACGAATCCAACGATCTGTCAAAATCCAGTTTGCAATAATCGTCGTCGTTTTATGCTCGACACCGACGCATCACTTTTTGTTGATTTCCAAAAAGTTCGAATTCAGGAAACACAAGCTGAACTTCCTCGAGGTTGTATACCTCGATCAATGGAAATTATTCTTCGTGGAGAAACTGTCGAAACGATTCAAGCTGGTGACAGGTATTATTTTTCTAATAAAATCTATATTTTGATTTTTTCTTTTAGTTATTGGTGTAAAGTATTTTAATTTAAAATTTAAAAAATTAAATAAAAAATATTTATTTAAAATATAATATATTTATTTAATTTTTTAAAATTTGTAATACAAAATTAATATAATTCATTAAATTTTGTTTTTTTAATTTATGAGGAAGTATTAATAACAAATATTTAAATACTTAATATTTAATATTTTGTATGAAAATGTTTTCCTGGAGTATATAATAAAAATTTTCTTTTAAAATTAATATTATTATTTAATTTCAGATATGATTTCACTGGAACGTTGATAGTTGTTCCTGATATTGGTGCACTCGCATTTCCAGGAGCGAAAGCTGAAATCACTGGAAATAACAAAAATTTCGATGAAGGCGACGGTGTCAGGGGACTTAAGGCACTTGGTGTTAGAGATTTAAATTACAGAATGGCTTTTCTAGCTTGCAGTATTACTGCGACTAGTCTCAGGGTAAGAAAATATTCTCAATATTTAAAAATATACTTTTTCCATCACAGAGAGACAGTAAAAACTTAATATTTTTTTATGCATTAGTAGGCCTTGAATGGGAGATGAATTTCTGCATTTTTTTCGACTTATTTTTAAAAAATGATTTTTTTATTTCAAAAAACTTTTAAGTTAAATATTTCAAAATTTTATTTATGATTAATTTTTCAAAGATAATTAAAATTTCAAAATATACAATTAATTGAAATAATGTAAAATTTTATTGGAAATAATTGATTTTTTAAATATTTCATTAAAAATTTTAAAAATACAAATTTTGGAAAATTTTAATTGCAAATTTTAAATAAATTGAATTTTAAAAAATTATAAAATTGGGCAGAATGTGTTTTTTACTTGGACAATTTTTGTTTAAGTAAAAAAGCACATTCTGCCCAATTTTTTTAAAGAGTTTATTTCTAGGAAAACATTTTTTAGAAACTAAAAAACTAATTTTAAGAATATTTTTATTATAATCTTTTAAACTTTAATTATTTTACATATTTTTATTTTTTATATTTATTCACAGTTTGGTGGTACCGAAATGTCAATGGAAGACATAACACAGGAAACAATAAAGAAACAAATGACAGAATCTGAATGGAATAAGGTTTATGAAATGAGTCACGATAGAAATTTGTATCAGAATTTGGTATCGAGTTTATTCCCCTCAATTCATGGCAATGATGAAGTGAAGAAGGGCGTCACTTTAATGTTATTTGGTGGTGTTCCAAAAACAACTGTGGAAAAAACAACTTTAAGAGGCGATATAAATTGTTGTATTGTTGGCGATCCAAGTACAGCGAAATCGCAACTTTTAAAACAAGTGGCCGATATTTCACCGAGAGCAATTTATACATCGGGTAAAGCGTCAACTGCTGCCGGTTTAACTGCAGCCGTTGTAAGGGATGAGGAATCTTCTGATTTTGTCATTGAAGCCGGAGCTTTGATGTTGGCTGACAATGGAATCTGTTGTATTGACGAGTTCGACAAAATGGATCCCAAAGATCAAGTCGCTATTCACGAAGCTATGGAACAGCAGACCATTTCTCTCGCCAAGGTTTGTTGTTTGTGAAAGAATTTTTATTCTGTGAATTGTTCATTTTTTTCATCTTTATTATTTTATTGTTTATTTCACTGTTTTACAGTTTATTGTACTTTTTTACTCTTTGTTGTAGTATTTTACTTTTTTTCTGTTTTATTATTTATTTTATTGTTTTACTACTTATTTTATTGCTTTACTATTTGTTTACTAATTTACTATTTGCTTGACTATTTTTCTATTATAAAATATAATACAAATATAAAAGTTATTGTGAAGAAACTAAAACAAAATAGCGAAAATAAAAAAATACCAAAATAGCTTCGCTATTTTATTTTATTTTCTTCACAACAATTTTGCTGTTTAGTTTGATTTTTATTAATTGTTTACGTATTTTTTATTTCAGGCGGGAGTTAGAGCGACTTTAAATGCTCGAACATCGATTCTCGCCGCTGCCAATCCGATTGGCGGTCGCTACGATAGGCAGAAATCTTTGCAACAAAATGTTCAATTGACGGCGCCTATTATGTCTCGATTCGATCTCTTCTTCATTTTGGTTGACGAATGCAATGAAGTGGTTGACAATGCGATTGCCAAAAAAATTGTCGACTTACATAGTAATGTTACTGCCACTATCGATACGCCTTATACACAGGAAGAAATTCTTCGTTACATTAACTTTGCCAAGCACTTCAAACCAATCATCAGCAAGGTAATTATTTGAATTTGAAATTTTTACAAAAATATTTCTCCTTATTTTAAATCAAAAAATGTTAATGCTTCTAAATAAACTAAATTGAAAAATTTAACACAATAATTTTAATCTATATTAATAATTGTTGTATTTCGGTAATCGGTAATGTTTAAAAAATTTTATATCAATGTACTGAAAATCATTGAATTCAATTATTTTAAATACAATTATAATTGTATTCCAGGGAAAATTAAATTATTTATAAATTCTTCGTAAGAATTCAATTATATCAATAAATAATAAATTTTTCACTAGAATTCAATTATTTTAAATATAATTTTAATAAAATTCTTCTCAAAAATTCAATTATTTGTAGAAATTTATTATTTATATATTATAATTATATTATCAATTATTTATAAAAAAACTTTAAAATAATTGAATTTATTTCAAGAAGTTTATCAACATTTTTTTCAATAATTGAATTCTTTCGAGAAAATGTAATTAAAATTGTATTGAAAATAATTTAATTTTTGGGAAGATTTTTATTAAAATTCTTTATAAAATAATTGAATTGTTTTGAAGAATTTATTTCAATATTCTTGAAAATAATGAAGTTTTGTTTAATAATTTTTACTGAAAATTTTGAAAGTAATTAAATTTTATGAAGATTTTCTTTTAAGTTTTTAAAATAATCGTAAATGTTATTACAATTTTTAAAAATAATTGAACCTGTTAGAGAAATTTTATTAAAATTATCTTGAATATAATTAAATTTTTTCCCAGAAATTTAATTAAAATTGTATTGCAAATAATTGAATTCCTCGGAAGAATTTTATTATTAACAAAAATAATTGAATTTCTCAGAAGAATTTTATTATTTACTAAAATAATTGAATTTATCAGAAGAATTTTATAATTTACAAAAATAATTGAATTCTTGACAAGAATTTTACAATTTATAAAAATAATTGAATTATTACGAAGAATTTTTTATCAGAATTGTTCAAAATAATTGAATTTAAATCATATTTTTAAATATTATTGTATTCTTTCAAGAAATGTTATTAAGATTGTATTGAAAATAATTACATTCTTCCGAAACATTTTATTATTTATGAAAATAATTGAATTCCTTTATAGAATTTTCTTATTTATGAAATTATTTTAATTCTTGATAAGAATTTTCTTATTTATGAAAATAATTCAATTCTTGTGGAGGATTTTACAATTCATAAAAGTAATTGAATTTTTTCGAATGATTTTATCTGAATTTTTGAAAATATTTGAATTTTTTGAAGGAATTTTACTAAATATTTTGAAAATAATAATTTTTTTTAAATTTTCATCAAAATTGTTTAAAATAATTGAATTTATATTAAAATTCTTGAAAATAATCGAATTTAATTAATATTTAAAAAAAAAATTGAATTGCTTTATAAAAAATATTATTTATGAGAAAAATGAAATTCTTGCGAAAAATTTTATTAAAATTTTTGAATAACAATAAACAAGTATATTTAATATTATGTACTTAATAAATGAATTCAGGGCTGGAATTATGCGACTTTTCGACTTTTTCCAGATTTTTTTTGAGTAAAATGCGACTAATCGACTTTTTCAACATTTTTCAATTACTTTTTGACTTAAATTTTAAATACTAGAAATCTTTTTTTTGTTTAACTGTTTATTATTATCTACTAAATAATAATAGTCATATTTTTTACTTTCATTTTTTCATGATTTATAATAAAATAATATTTGAAATATTCAAAATTTTGGAAGAGAAACATTATATATTTCCATTTCTTAATATTTTTGTAGAAAATTCTCAATTTTCATAAGGAAATAATTTGCATAATTTTTATTTCTTAATTACAATTATTGCTTCAAAGTTTCTTAAAAATAAAGGGAAAAAAATTTTTGAAATCCTATTTGTCAATTACAGATATTAATTGAAAATGAAATAAAACTTTTTAAATTTTTAGTACCTAAATAAAAGGAAAAAATTTACTCAAAAAAATGTTCTGTTACATTTATTTACGAATTTCTTTTAAATTATTCGAAAACATCAATAACTTCTTTTTTAAATAAATATTTAATTATTATTATTCTTACATAGGAATTAAGATTTTCAAAAATTTCACATTCAAACCTTTATGAAATTAAACAACTTATAAAAAATTGTTATAAAACATGAAGAAATCGATTACTCCGAGTTTTCAACTCGGAGCAATTGATATCTTCATGTTTTATAATAATTAAAAAATAATTAAAAAAAGTAAATTTTTAAATAAATAATAATCAAACCGATTATTCGATTCATTTCAGTATTTTTTTGCCTTAAAAAATAATTTTTTACGATTAAAATTTATTTTTGTGTTTCATTGCAAATAAAGAAAACTACAAATAAAGTAATTTTCATAAAAATATTTTGTTACATTTTACACTCAATTCTAATTAACATTTCCCATTAACATTTTGTCATTTTTTTACAATTTTTACAATTTCATGCTTCTTTTTTGTCGTTTTTCTAAAATTTCATGTGACTTTTCGCGACTTTTGTTGTGAATTTATGCGACTAAAGCGACTTTTTTTGGGTCTTAAAGTCGATCTGAGCCCTGTGTATTCTTTAAATTTTGAATCTGTAATCATTCAAAAATTTATGTTTATTCTTGAAAATATAAAAGTTTTTAATTTACAAAATAATAAGAAATGGAATACCGCGTTCCGCGAGCTAGCATGGCGCTCGTATCATTTGCTAGTTATATTATATTTCCTTTGTATTATAAATACTATAAAGAAAAAATTATTTTTTCTCAGTATTATAAATATAAAGAAAAATAATACTCGTTCAAAGCCGAAAGGCATGAACTATATATGTTTAATAAATATAAAGAAAAATAATAAATAAATAAAATTTATTTAATAAATTTGCAGTATTTTAATAAAAGTAACGAATAAGTTTGATTTAAACAGAAAATGAAAATAAAAAGAACGTAAATTTTTAAATTTCAGGAAGCAGGCGACCTTTTGGTTAAGACTTACACTGTTCTTAGACAACGAGAAGGACTCAGTAGTGGAAAATCAACCTGGAGAGTTACTGTACGTCAATTAGAGAGCTTGATTCGATTGTCCGAAGCTTTTGCTAAATTGGAATGCATGGATGACGTCACTGTGAGACACGTTGAGGAAGCCCGTCGACTTTTGAGCAAAAGTATTGTTCGAGTTGAGCAGCCAGACATCGATCTTGAAAATGATGTAGAAGAAATGGCAATGGATGTTGAGCCAGCTCAGGAACAAGAAAATGGCGTGCAGGAAGATAACGAACCTGAACATGATCCAGGTTGGTGGGAATTTTTTGTTTTAATTACACAAATTGCATTATAGACATGAAAAAATTGGTCATTTTTGAAAATTTGTTTCTAAAATAAAAAATTTCGAGGATAACTCTTTTTGCCTGTACTGACAATTTCTTACTTCTTTTAAAAAAATTATATTTGGTCTCTTTCTCTTTATACTGTTATAATAATCGGATATTTTTAAATTTACTGTCTATCTACTGCAGTGAAAAGAAATGTTTTTAAACAAAAAGTAAAAAAAATATTGAAGATAAGTTCATCTAAATATGTGAATATTTGTTAAAACTGTCAATTGTGAGATAATTCTCATTTTTTTTGTGTGAAGTAAGTTTTTTCTGTATTTATATTATTTATTTTACCTTAAATACTGCGGATTATTTTTTGTCTTCATTTTCCACTAAAAATTTTTAATCATATTATTTTTTCTTAATGAAAATATTTGTTTTATAGAACCGGCAAAGAAGGTAACGCTGTCTTACGAGGAATATAAGAGAATTTCTAATTTATTGATTCTTCATATGAAACGTGGTGAAGAAGAAGGTATGTTTTTCAAGAATTTTATAATTGGGAATTAAATTGAATTTTTTCTTTTTGTATGAAGGAAAGAATTTAATAAAATAAATGAATTCTTTTTTAAATAGGTCACGGTATCAAGAAGTCGGACTTGGTTCTATGGTACATTGATCAAGTGCAGGAAGAACTTGAAACCGAAGAAGACATATTGAGCCGAAAGGCTTTGGCAGAAAAAATCATTGACAGATTGACTTACACTGTGAGTATTTTTACTATAGTAACTTTTATATGCAATCATTTAGATTTATATTTATTGCGAAAAATAATTATAGACAAATATTTCAAAAAATTTATTTTTGAATAATATTTCTAATTAAATTTTCAAAATATTACAATAAAAAAGATTTGAATAATCGAAATTTTGTAAAATTTAATTGAAAATAATTGATTTTTTCTTAAGTATTTTATTACAATTTTTTAAAATCATTTTTTAAAAAGTTTTAATTGCAAATTTTTTAAATAATTGAACTCTCAAAAATTTTAATGAAAAATCTTCAAGTGTATATTGAAAACTGTAATTTAATGAAAATTATCTTTTAAAAATTATATGAAAATATTTTTGAAAAAAGTAATTCTTAGAATTTTTTCATTTTAATTTTTTAAAATTCAATTATTTTCTATATTTTCAATTACATATTTCCGAAAATTTAAATACGTACATACAAAAAATAGCATTAAATTTTTTTAAAATTATTTTTAACATTTTGGAGAAAACAATTATGTTTAAAATTTTTAATTAACATTCTTCAAAAAAATTAATTATTTTTTCTTTAAACTATACAAAAATTCTTTTAAGAAATTCAATTATTTTCGAAAAAGTGCAATACTTTTAAAAAAATTAATTCTTAAAAAAATGTTTTGCTAAAATTTTTTAAAATTCACTTATCTTTGAATAAAGGAAATTAAAAAATTTTTAAATTTACGTTTTTAGATTTATTAAAATTTTGGGAGAAATCATGTTCATATTTCTAATTAAAATTCTTTAAAAATTTGATTTTTTAAATATTTTTCTAAAATTTAATTACTTTTACAAGATTTATCCAAATTTCAAGTATTTTAAAAAGATTTTTACTTATTTTAATTTTTTGAAAGTATTTAATTTTAAAAAAGTACAGTTACAGTTGAAATTATTATAAAAAATTGAATTTTGGTATTTAAATAATTGAATTCTCAAAGAACTTTTGGAAAATTATTAAAAACAGAATTACGATAATTGATTTAGGGATGAAGTTTAGTTAAAAATTGTAGAAAATAATTATATTATAGTTGTAATTTGTACAAATTATTCAAAAGGTTTTGAAATTAAAGTTTTTATAATTTTATTTCCCGTAGAAGTATATTTAAATATTTAATTAACAAAATTATTCAAATTTTGAAATTTGAAAATACAAGAAAATAAAAAATTTCCTTTTTTTTATCGACTAAAGCGACTGTTTTTGCGCTTTAAAGTCGATCCGAGGCCTGTCATTTTTATTGCTACGTTTTAAAAATATTTTCAATAATTATTGAATTGCGTCTAAATCACAGATTTGTCATTTTGCAGGATCAAATTATCATTCCACTGAGAGAAGGAGATTTGAAGAGCAGAGGAAAAGGAAAGGAAAAAGAAAAAGATGACGGCGAAGAGAAAGATGAATCAGATAAAGTACTTTTCGTGCATCCAAATTATTGTGTAGATATGTAAAAGTTATTAATTAGTATTTAAATCGGAATCTAAAGTGTAATGGACAATGATCTGTTTTGAGTGATTTTTTTCTTCACGAAATTTGAGATTAATTTTTTATACAAGACAAAGGAAAATTGTTTCCTTTCTTTTAATATTTTAAGAAAGAGAAACCAGATTCTTGAATATTTGATAAGTATTATCACCTTGTTGAATGGTGTTTTCAGTCGTATATTAAAGACTCACATTTTTTATAAATGAAATTTTTATTTATTTCTGAAAATTTATTTTTTAAATACAATTAAATACGCTTTGTTTGTATTTTTACAGGATAAAGAAAATGATTTTCATTTCTATTAATAGAAAACCTGAAAGACGTTGATCAATGTGGGAGATTGAGAGAAAGAGTATATATTTATATTGTTATTTCTTTCGGGACAGTTTCACTACTACTGGAAGTTAATTAACAACTATATGCGATTAAATTGTTTGATTATGGAGTTGTTTCTAACGAGTAGTAAAGGTGAGATGATAGTTTGATGGAGAGGCGGATCTCAGAAGAAATATTGAGCCGTTTACAAGTGTTTATCAGTGCTTACATGATAGTGACAGGCTCAACTTTAAAGAAATTTATTAGTGCAAAAGAACAAGATCCCATTAACCCGATGACAACTAGTGTTAAGCATCATGTCAACAGAGGAAGTTCAAACGGCAATTAGATTTCAAGTATTACGATTTTAATTACTATTATTCAATTATTCCAAATATAAGATTTATAATATACTTGAAATTATAATAAAAAAAACATTAAATTCTTGTAAAGTATTTATAAAAAACTTAGAAAATAATTGGATTTTATGAAGAATTCAATTATTTTAAAGACAACTTTAATAAAATTCTTCTCAAAAATTCACTTATATTTTAAAATTTTGCAAAAATTCAATTATTTGTAGAAATAATGTAATTTTTGAAAATAATTTTAATTTAAAATTTTGGAAATAATTGAAATTTACAAAGAATTTTATGAAAAACTTTTGAGAAGAATTGAATTGTTTAGAAAAATTTTATTACAATTTTTTAAAATAATTAAACCTGTTAGAGAAATTTTATTTAAATTATCTTGAATATAATTGAATTTTTTCCAAGTAATTTTATTAAAATTGTATTGAAAATAATAATTGAATTTCTCAGAAGAATTTTATTATTTACAAAAATAATTAAATTATTGACAAGAATTTTACAATTTATAAAAATAATTGAATTGTTTCGAAAAATTTTATATCAGAATTGTTGGAAATAATTGAATTTTTATTAAAACTGTTGAAAATAATTGAATTTAAATAATATTTTTAAAAGTAATTGTAGGTATCCATTCGAGAAATTGTATTAAAATTGTATTAAAAATATTTGAATTCCTCCGACACGTTTTATTAATTATGAAAATAATTTAATTCCTTTGTAGGATTTTATTATTTATGAAAATATTTTAATTCTTGAGAAGAATTTTCTTATTTATGAAAGTAATTAAATTTTTGCGTAGAATTGTACAATTCATAAAAATAATTGAATTTTTTCGAAGGATTTTATCTGAATTTTTGAAAATAGTTGAATTTTTTGAAGGAGTTTTTCTAAATATTTTGAAAATAATAAAATTTTAAAAAATTTCCATCAAAATTGTTGAAAATAATTGAATTTATATTTAAATTCTTGAGAATAATCGAATTTAATTAATATTTTAAAAAATAATTGCATTCTTTCGAGAAATTTTATTAAAATTGTATTGAAAATATTTGAATTTTTTCCCAGAAATTTAATTACCTATTTCGAAGAATTTTTTATTATAATTGTTAAAAAAATGGATTTTAAAAAATATTTTTAAATAGAATTGTATTCTTTCGAGAAATTTTATTAAAATTTTAGAATAATAAGAAACAAGTATTTTTAATATTATGTGCTTAATAAGTGAATTCTCTAAATTTTAAATCTGTAATCATTCAAAAATTGATGTTCGAAAATTTTCTTTAAAAAATTTGTGTGTTAAATATTGTCATTTTTATTTATTTTATTTAACGCGTGATTTGAAAAATTTGAATTATTTTTATTTCAATCGTAATTTATTTATTTTCTTCGATAATTTTTTAATTTCAATAATAAATAAATCTTCAATAATAAATAAAGGAATGAATAAATTTTCAATAATAAATAAAGTAAATATATAAATTGTCTTCATTATACAAATTAAATTTATATTTATTTATAGGATATTATATTCGAAATATTGTAAAATATTTTTTTATCATTTTAATGAATATATAGTAAAAATTCGTATATTGCAATTTATGTGAGTGATGGCAACAATGCATATGACTGAACAAGTTTTTTCAACCTTAGTTCCCTTTTTATCAAAGAATTTATTATCAGGAATTATTTCTAATTACAAAAAAGCAAATAATGATAATTAGTATTTTTTTTTTCTTTAAAAGTAAAATGATAAATATTTTCTCAATACAAAAATACTAACACATAGTGTGAAAACAAATTATCTATTAATTAAATTGTTTCCTATGTAATATTTTTCTTTGGAATGGTAAGTCGAATTTTTATAATTTTATCTTTTTATTTCTCAATTGTTTTCTGAAATAAATTTTTAGTTGCTGAAAATATTTTTTCTATAAAATAGATATTAAAAATATTTTTTAAATTATTTAATTTTGAGAAAAAAAAATTCCTTTTCTCGAAGACTTTAATTTTGCCCTTTAATTTAGAAAAGTGACGATCGCTAAATTGGCTTCTCCTTTAATTTTAAAAAGCGTTTCTCTATGTGATATAAATTTCAGTCTTTTGTAAAGCTTCACTTCGTGAACCTTAAAGCGGAGCAAAATCGCTCTTAAATTAATTGATTTCAAATTTTTTAATTAAAGAATGCGGTTCATTTTATAATTAAAATGCAAAATTTATTTGAAGATTCTTTTTAATTTTCTTTTACTGTTTCTTAATAATGTAAAATAATTTTTTTTTAAACAATTGTTTATTATAATAATAATTATTTTCTTTAGATTAAATTTGTCTTCTTTTTCCATATTTTAAATTTGTCTTCTTTTTCTATATTTAAAATTTTTCTTCTTTCTCTATATTTTAAATTTGTTTAAAATATATATTTCTTTTTATTTTCAATTTATTTGTCTACTTTTTTTTATTTTCCATTTGTCTTCATTTTCTTGATTTTTAATTCATTTAATTTTTTTTGAATTAATTAAAATTTTTTCTGTTTATTTTAGCAAGAGCAAGGATGGTTTGTTTTTGGTGGTGATTTTGCGCTTCTTAAGGAATTTTTATCTAGAAAAAGAACAAATTTATGGATTCCTTTGCAGTTTCTAGATTATTTGTTAAGAGGTTTCGGAGCGGTAAGATTAGTCTTTTTCTGTTTAGTTAAATTTTTAGATTTTATTAAATTAATAAAAAGTCATTTTTTCTATTTGCTTTTTGAATTTTAGTTTGTGATATTAAACGATAAAAATTTATAATATTACAGGTCACTTTGGCAAATAATCCAATAAGTGGTTTATTTATTGTTATTGCTTTAGCTGTCAATTCTCCTGGAATATTGATTTTCAGTGCAACTACAGGACTTTTAGGATTATTATTCTCTATAGTAATAAAAAAATGATAAAATATTTAAAAGTTATGCTATTTATTTTACTTTATTTATTTATCTTTCATTTTACGAGTGTTTGTTGTTTTTTTTCCACGTGGGTTGAAGTTTACAACGTTTATGATCAACGATTGTGAGAAAGAAATATTTTTTATGCTGAGAACTATATTTTTTGTTTCAAATTTACAATTTTTGTTTAGAAATTTTTCTTAAGTTTTTATAAAAAATGTAAACATTTTTTTCTTTATTTTCCATTTATTTGTCTTCTTTTTCTTTATTTTAAATTTATTTCTCTTCTGGGGGAGAAAAAATTTTAAGGGAAAATTATTTTTCCTCCTGAATTGTTGATTATAAACGTTGTGAATTTTGCAAACGTTTTTTTAAAGATTTATATTTCTAATTTATTTTTTCCACTAATAGTTTTGTTTGTTTTCTTTTTTAGTTAATTGGAGAACCATCGGAAAAAATTGAGAATGGTCTCACTGTTTTTAATCCTTTGTTAGTGGGAGCATTGGCTTATGTATTTATTCCCAAACTATACGGACCCTTTGACGCCTTTTGCTTATTGTTTCTATTTTTTTGTACAATTTTCAGGTGAGAATTTTTAATTTTTTTCTTCCTTGTTTATGTAAAAAAATTTACGAAGAAGTTATTAAAAAATGTGTAAATTAGAATAAAAAGAACTTTAATTTGAATTTCTTTTTCAAATAATATTTTAATTAGATTGTAAATTTTATTTTTCAGTGTCTATTTATCGAGATCGATAGGAATTGGAAAATTACCAAGTTTAACATATCCATTCGTTATTGCGGAATTTATGTTATTATTTATTCTTAAACATCACAATAGTGGATTTAAATTGGAAGAATTTTCATTCAATGGAACAATTGTGAGTAAAATGTTTATTCAATTAAAATAATTCTCTAGGGAAATAATGTTTAATTGAAATTTTTTTTTCCGTAATTAGGAAAAATTACAAATTAATCCAGAAAAAATAAAAAGCTTTTGATAATGGGATTTTATGATGGACTCAGAAAAAAAGAATTTTAATTTTTTTAGTGCAAAACATTGAAAATCAATACAATTTTGTAAAAGTGTAAATTAAATATATTTATAGTCAAGATAATTTATTACTTTTTTCTAATTTTCAATTATATTTTATTGTAAAAATTGTTACATTGTATTTGCATAGAAAACCTTGACTGTTTGAAATCTATTCATGAAAAGAGATTCACGAGATATTAATACATTCGTTTTGTGAAATGATGCGGAATATCACAGTGATTGGATGAATCTAGGTCAGTTAAAAACTAAAAAGGTTCTTTTTTTCTGAAAATTAGGAAAAGTAATCGCTTGAAAATTTCATATATCTGAATGAGAGAGAATGCTTTTGAAAATATCGTCGAACTATCGCCGTGAGAAATAAAAAGTTTAGATTTTCTCTCTCTCCCTCTTTTAAATTTGCATAAATGATTTACTTCTAAATTGCAATATTGACATTCAACAGAACGCTAAACAAATACATAATTCATTGGATTCATTAACATGAAGTAACTTGTTTTCTTGATTATTAATTTATGAGAAAATATAATTTTAATTGTTTGAAAAAGTAATAAGATAAATGAAACGAAGAAAGTAATTAGTAAAATAAAGAGTAAAATGAAAAGTGAAATGAAAAGGAAAATATAAAGTATAAAGTAAAATAAAAAGTAAAAAGTAAAATAAAAAATAAAATGAAAACTAAAACAATTCTTGTAATATTGATTGCTTTTAATTATTATTTTAATGAATTTATATTGCAAGCAAAATTTGCATCGATCCGTTTTAATTTCAGTGCTTTTATTGTGTTTTGTTATTGAAATCGAGATCATAAAGTCGTTATGTACACATGCCATTTAAAATTGAATATATATATATCTTTGTTAGGCATTCGAAGCATGTGTGGAGTTTCAATTTTAATTATTGGCTATTAAGTCCTAAGCATGATCGTTAAATTACAGCAGATGTTCTTGAATCGAATTTGTCGACAATAATTTAATTTAATGTCACTTTTCGACTAGTTGAACTTTTATTTCAATCAACCCTTTTTTTAATATCTCTCGTTTCTGAATTTCCATTGTTATTTTTATTTTTCAATTCAATTATTATTTTTTTTTAATAATTTATTATACCAGAATAATTTGTTCATTAATTTTCTTTTGTTCAATTTTTTATGAAAGTAATTAAATAAAAAAAAGTAATTGGAAATGATTGAAAAATAGTTCAAGGAATATTTTAGGAATATTTTTTATTGTTTTTTTGGCAGATTTGTGAATTTTTTTTTTTTTTGAAAAACTCTACAATGGAAAATGGGTACATAGACTTTTGATTCTGTTTTAGAACAATGGAGCAGGCAACATGACAATAGAAGACACGGGCACTATTGTTGGAAAAGAGGATACTGTCAGCCCAGAATGGGGAATGGTGAGGACGATATGTAAGCGATAATTTCCAATATACAACCAAACTAAAGTCTCATGTTGCTATTTAGATTTTCCGTGGTGTTGTGACGTCAGCATCACAGGTGTTTGCGGTCGATGATGTTGCTGTTGGTTCAGTCGTTTATCTTGCAATTTTAATTTATTCACCAATTACAACAGTCTTTTCGCTCGCTGGTGCATTAATTTCCAGCCTTCTGGGTAAATTTAGTTTTTCTTTATTTTTTTAAAGTTGGAAAAATTCCCTTAAACATCTTATTTACTTTTTTCATTTTGTTTTCTTTAAAAAACTTGGTGCAATTTATTTCTCTATAATTTTTTACATTTATTTATTTTCAATATAGGCAATATTTTCAATATATGGGAATATATTGTTACATGAAATTTGATATACAAACGTTGGAGAAACTGCAAATTACACAAAAAAATATTAAATAATTAACTGAAACAGTTTTATATTTTTTTTTTCAAAAAGAGATTTTTTAAAAATTGAATCCAATTTTAAATAATAAAAACCACTGTGGTTTCTACTTTTTTTCCTTATGAATTACCTGGCAAATGTTACCAAGCGAGAAATGTGGTACATTTAATTAATTATTTTTAAGCAAAAAACAAAATTTTTTGTTTCTAAATATCAATTTTAATTTTTGACTTATTTTGGATTCGAAATATCAAAAAATACACTATTAACAAATTAATTATTATTATTATTATTATTTTGCATTTTCAAAAACTTTTTATAACAATTCTTCGAAACAATTTAATTATTTTCCAAAATGTTAATACTATTCTTCGACAGAATTCAATTATTTTTATAAATAATAACATTCTTCGAAACAATTCAATTAATTTTCAAAATTTTAATAAAGTATTTGACAAAATTTAATTATTTTTATAAATAATAAAACTATTCACAGGAATTCAATTATTTAAAAAAAATATCAGAATATTCTTTGGAAGAATTCAATTATTTCCATAAATATTAAATTTCTTGTCAAAATTTAATTTATTTTAAAAAATTCCAATAACATTCTTTTGAAGAATTAAAATATTTTCAAAAATTCTGATAAAATTCGTTTCATTAATTGAAATATTTTCAAAGATTTTGATAAAATTCTTTATATTAAATTCAATTATTTAAAAAAAAACAAAAATCTTCCCAGGAATTTAGAATAATTTAAGTATTTTCATATGTAATAAAATTCTTGCCAGAAATTCACTTATTTTAAAAAATTTTGATAAAATCCTTCAAAGGAATTCAATTATTTTCAAACTTTTTGATAAATACTTTGCAAAAGAATTCAATGATTTTCAATGTATTAATTTAAAAATTTTAAAAGTTAAAAAGAAAAATTATTAAAAAAGTTAGATAACAAAGAAGCAAACGAAAACTATCTATAGATTAAAAAATTTGATAATTTTGTAATAATTCAATTTTTTCGTAAATAAGAAAATTCTTCAAAAAAGTGCAAGTATTTTAAAAAATTTGGATAAAATTTAATAATTCTATTACTTCTAATACAATTTTAATTAAATTTCTCGAAAGAATGAATTATTTTTAAAAATTTTAATAAAATTAATTTTCAATTTACCTAATTATATTAATTATATTAATTACTAGCTGTCGTACCCGTCTTCGACGGGTTGTAGTTTCTGATAATGCACTTAACAGTGTATCTACCAACCTAGAAAACCGGAAAATAGCCGGGAATTTGATTTGACAGGGAAAAAATAATAATTAGTTACTATTGTCTATTTCATTAGGAAAATAATACCATTTGAAACAGTGACCGACTTTTTATTATCAAATTAGTTATTTTTAACTAATTCAAATGCAGAAAACAATATTTCTCAATTTGTAGTACTTCAATCAATATAATGTATTAAAATCAATCTAAAATTTCCTCCAGTTTTTTGAGTTATAGTACAGTCTAATTCGAACTAATTGTATAGCAAGTAGATCCAGTTTTTCTCGGTTACATTAAATTCCCTGATATTTTACGTCTTTTCTGGTTGGTAGACACCCTGTTAAATGTATTATTAAAAAACACCCGTCGAATAAACCAGGAAAAATTTGGACAAAGCCGGAAAATGTTTTAAACCAAAATAAACACCGTGTTTAACTTTTGTCTTTACATTGATCAAGATATCTCTAAAAGTTAAATCAGAGAGCCCACAAATACTATTGAATTAAGCTTCATAGCAATTGGTATCAAGATAATTTTTTCAATTTTTTGATATTCAAAACATTTTTATACTTACATCTTCGTTATAAGAAAGTATTTTTGAAAAATTATGCTAAAATGTGACTAAATAATATGTAATATTCAATTATATAAAGTTTAAAAGCTATCCATTGAAAAATGTAAAATTTAGAAATTTTCGATTTTTTAAAAATATTTTTATATTTCCATTTTAGTTACAAAGTATTATTTTTTGCAAAATTATGCTAAAATGTTAATAAATAACATGTAATACTCAACTATAGAAAGTTTAGAAGCAATCCATAAAAAAATATAAAATTTAGAAATTATTTGTGTTAAATAAATTCATTTATTAGAGTCAAGTATTTATTTAATTAATCCAATTAAGATTTATTTGATTTAACTAAATAAAATTATTTAAACGAAATAAATTTTTATTAGATCGAAATAAAAACTTTTAAATAAGATATTATATTACTATTAGGTATTAACGTAACTTACAATCATAGCCTTATCCGATTAAAAAATATTAACTTGAACGAAAGTTATGACATTTTTCCAAAAAATTCGAAAAATCAACAAAATGCAAATTTTTTATCTTTTGTAAAATAAATGCAAAACTATCATTAGCTAACTTTTTCAGATAAATAAAACCCATTTCTACAATAAAATTTTTAAAAAAGACGTATTTGAAATTTTTTTTCGTTTTTTTAGATTAACTTTTTTCTAAGAAAATAGTGATTTTTAATCTTTAAGCAAGCTTTTCAGGAAAAGTTATTAAAGTTTTTTATTTAAAGATCAGTATGTTAAGTAAGAAATTTGCTACATTAAACCAAAATAATTAAGCTAAATGCCATAAAAAAGAAGAAAAAATGTTAAATTTTAAGAAATTCGGTTTTTTGAATTTTTGCTAATTTTCCATAATTTTAGATTTTTTACCGAAGGGTGGAGACTATTGAATAAGTAAAGTATTTTTTAAGAGCACAAAAATAATAAAGCTAAATGCCATAAAAAGAAGGAAAAATGTTGAATTTTAAGAAATTCATTTTTTTGCATTTTCGCTATTTTTCCATAATTTTAGATTTTTTACCAAAGGGTGGAGATAACAAATTAGGTAAAGTATTTTTGAAGAGCCCAAAAATAATAAAGCCAAAAGCCATAAAAGAGAAGAAAAAATGTTGAATTTTAAGAAATTCCGTTTTTTGAATTTTTGCTAATTTTCCATAATTTTAGATTTTTTACCAAAGGGTGGAGACTATTAAATATAAGTAAAGTATTTTTGAAGAGTACAAAAATAATGAAGCTTAATGATATAAAAGAGAAGAAAAAAATGTTAAATTTTAAGAAATTCGGTTTCTCGAATTTTTGATAATTTTTGATTTTTTGCTAAAGGGTGGAGACTATTTAAATAGTATAATTATACTACCGAAATAGCTAATGGTTACTAATTATTAATTTTCCGGTGAAATTAAATTCCCGGGTATTTTTGATTTTCCAGATTGGTAGAAACATTGTTAAATGTATTGGTAGAAACTAAAACCCGTCGAAGACGGGTACAACAGCTAGTGCTATATATTATCAAAATTTTTAAAATTCAAAATTAATCTTTTGAAATAATTATTGTCATCAATTTTACTTAAATTTGATACAGGGTTAATTTTAGTATTTTTTATTACAATTTAGTCATCAGAATGAAATTTGAGTTTTTCATTTTTTGATCATTAATTAATATAATATAATAGCAATTTTGAATTCTGTGCAATATACTGACAAAAGTCTCATATTAATTATATGGATATTGTTAATATTCTGACCTAATAGAATTTTTTTAAGAAAGTAAACTTATGATTTCAACAACAAATTTTTATTGTTGACCTAAGAAATACAACCGTATAAAAATTAATTACAAAAAAATTTCAATTTTTAATTTTTCAATATTTAAATCTAACACTTTTTATTTGTTATTCAAAGTTTTATTATTCTGACGATTAAATCTTAATAAGAAACACTAAAATTAACCCTGTACCAAGTTTAAGTACAATTCACTAAAGTATATGAAAAAACTAAAAATTTCGAATTTTTGAAAAAATGGCATAACTTTCGTCCATATTAATATTTTTTAATCTACTATCGCTAGGATTTTAAGTTAGGCTAATGCCTAAAAGACTGCCAAGTTTCACTTCAAACGATCGAACCTTTTTTCCGTGATACGCGGTCGAAAATTTGCGGACATACATACACACATACACACATATACACATACACACATAATTTTCTTAATAGTATTTTCGCATTCCTTAGAGTGTAAAAATAAGGAATATAATAGAAATTTTGAATTCTATGCAATGTACAGACAAAAGTCTGATTTTATTAATAAGGATCACGTTTTTAGGTTTGCAACTCAATGTGCCAGTGGAATTAATTTATTCTGGTGTTTGGGGTTTTAATGGCATTCTAACTGGAGCCGCATTGGGAGGACATTTTCTTATAATCAATCAGTATTCCTGTATGGCGACAATTGTCGCCATAGCATTCACTTCTACCTTGCAGTTCATTATTTACAATATTTTGGACCAGGTATTAATAGTATATTGTGCAACAAGTACAGAAAGAAGCTGTTTTCCGACGAGTGCAAAGTTTGCTGTCCCGAGCGAAGCGAGGGCAGCAATTTGCACGAAGTTGGAAAATCTTCTTTCGTACGTGTTGCACACAGTACTTTGTGCAACACCTTTTGGTTTTGATAAAAAAAGCTGTTTGGAAACGCTAGTTGACGCCAACATACGTACTATTTAGCAGGGTTTGGAACGTATGTTACCGCACTTAATATTCGTGGTTTTTTTACGCGTATATTACTGTAAAAAACAGGTATTCTACAAATAGAAAACAAATACCTATGTATATCACCAAAAAAAACCCAAAAGTTTAAGAACTTTGCCGCACTAGTGCAGCAAAGTAAGCACTTTGCCGCACTAGTGCAGCAAAATAACCACTTTGCCGCACTAGTGCAGCAAAGTAAGCTCTTTGCCGCACTAGTGCAGCAAAGTACTGTTTTGCGCATACTTTACAGGCATGCAAAGTATTACTTTCCTTACAGGTGTTGCACAAAATATTTAATTCTTTAATATTTGACATTTCAATTAAATTAATTTCTTTTTATTTTCCACAAGAGGAAAAAAGTTAATAAACTCGTTTTACTGTTTTATTTTTAAATGAAATAAAAAACTTTATCAATTTCAGTTTCAACTCCCGTTTCTAGCGATGCCCTTTGTTTTAACAACTTGGCTATTTTTATGTTTGGCAAATTCAACCGAAGATACATTCATTTATTGTCAGCATCCATCTTATCCGGAAAAACAACGTCAGGAATTTTACCAAAGTCGAGTAAATCAAAGGGAGAGAGTGGTAAATATCGAACAAAATTTAATACTCTGAAAATAAAATTTTCATTTCTATTTAATTACTTATTTATTAACTAGCAAATGTTACGCGCGGAACGTGTTTTTCAATTTATTATTATTATGCAAATTACAAAATTTTTTATTTTCAAATATGAATTATTCAATAATTTTATATTCAATCTTTAAAAAAATTCAATTATTAACTAATTTACTGATTAATTATTCTTGTTTATTAATTTCAAAAATTTTAATAAAATTCTTCGCAACAATTCAATTATTTTCATAAATAATAACATTCTTCGTAATAATTCAATTATTTTTTTAAATAAAATCTTTGCAAAAATTCAATTATTTTCAAAAACATTTTACGAAAGAATTAATTTTTTTCTTATTTGTTTTTATAAATCTTACGAAACAAATCAATTATATTTATAAATAGTAAAATTCTTTGCAAACATTCAATATTCAAAACAATTTTATGAAAGAATTCAATTTTTTCAATTCGGTATAAAATTTTTCAAATGAATTCAATTATTTTCTAAAATTTTAATAAAATTCAATAATTAAATGTTTAATTTAAATTATTAACAAAAACGATTATTTTAAAATCTTGAAAGAAATTGTTCATAAAATTCATTTATCTTCAAAATTATTAAATAAAACTAGCAAATGATACGCGCGGAACGCGGTTTTCCATTTCTTATTATTTTGTAAATTAAAAAATTTTATATTTTCAAGAATAAACATCAATTTTTGAATATTTACAGATTTAGAATTTAAAGAATTCACTTATACATAATACATAATATAATAAAAAAAAAAATAATAATAATATAATAATAATAATAATAATATTAAATATTCTTGTTTATAATTGTTCAAAAATTTAAATTAAATTGTTCGCAAGAAATTCATTATTCTCATAAATAATAAAATTTATTAGAGCAATTCAATTATTTTCAATACAGATTTAATAAATCATTTTAAAACTTAACCAAATTCACCCCAGAAATCACTGAATTCGATAATTTAGAAGAAAGTCAGACAAAAGCAGGGTTCCTACAGAATCTGGAAATCATAGAAATCATGGAAAAGGCCTGAAATTTTTAAAAGTTTCTAAATTTTTCAGTTTTCCATTTTTTCTCTTGAATAGAAATTCAAATAATAATAAAGCTAAATCCCATAAAAGAGAGGAAAAAATTTTGAATTTTAAGAAATTCGGATTTTTGAATTTTTGATAATTTTCGATAATTTTAGATTTTTTACCAAAAAGTCGAGACTATTTAATAAATAAATAAGTATTTTCCAAGAGCACAAAAATAATGAAGCTAAATCTCATAAAAGAGAGGAAAAAATGTTGAATTTTAAGAAATTCAGTTTTTTGAATTTTTGATAATTTTAGATTTTTTACCAAAGAGTCGAGGCTATTAAATAAGTAAAGTATTTTCCAAGAGCACAAAAATAATGAAGCTAAATCTTATAAAAGAGAGGAAAAAATGTTGAATTTTAAGAAATTCGGATTTTTGATAATTTTCGATAATTTTAGATTTTTTACCAACGAGTCGAGACTATTTAGTAAGTAAAGTATTTTCCAAGAGCCCAAAAATAATGAAGTTAAATACTATCAAAGAGAAGAAAAACTGTTGAATTTTTAAAAAATCGGTTTTTCGAATTTTTGAGATATTTTGATAATTTTAGAATTTTTACCAAAGGGTGGAGACTATTAAATAAGTAAAGTGTTTTTAAAGAGCCCAAAAATATTGAAATTAGATTTAAAATTTCACTGGAATTTCGTAAAAATTTGACCTGGAAATCATCGAAAAGGTATGGAATTTTAAATTCGGATTTCTGTAGGAATCCTGAAAAGGAAGTTCTATTTTGAATTTCTAAAATTTAATGTCAAATTTAACGCATTAGAAACTAATTACAAGTGAATCCGATAAATTTTGTTAAAATGCTATTACTGCTGTTAAACTTTCTTGTTGTACGAAGAAAATTGAATATCGCAAAAATTGTTACATATTTTATACTTTTATTTTCAAAATAATTTAAAAATTAAAAATATTTTTGATAACGAAACTTTTAATTATTCTAAAAATTAAAAAAATAATTATTCATTTAGCTTTTTAAACAAAGAATTTCATATCTTTCGAATCTAACATAACTGCAAAATATTAAATTAATTGAAAATGATAAAGTTAAACAACTTTTAATTCTAATTTCTTTGGAAAACAAAAAATCTGTAGTAAAAATACTAATTATAACTTGCATTAATTATTTAATTACAAGATGTAATATAATATAATGAAGCATCAAATTAAAAAAAATTCTAAATTCGTTTTTAGAAACAACGAAAAAAAATGCTAGGTAAATTTTAGGCGTACCATAGCCCCAAAATTTTAATTCTATACATTGGTTGTTTAATTAAATTTTTAACTTTATAATTATCATTTACTCGGCAGGTATGTGTCCATAATTTAATGTTAACATTATTTAAATATAGAGAAAAGATATTTGATGTACTATATTTTTAATTGAAAAAATTGACAATATATTTTCATTGATTAGTTGAATATTCTATGAATCACGTATTAATTTAAAACATAAAAAAATGTTAAAAGTTTATAAAATTGACATTATATTAAACAATATTTTTATGTTATAAAAATTGTTAAAAAGTTAAAAAACTAAATATTCTGTAATTAAGAAATTTATGAAAATAAAATTCAATTGAATGTTATATCAAATAACTTTTTTTAATCATATTGAAATAATGTTAACATTAAATTATATACATTAAATTAAATTATAAAAAAGTATTTACCTTCAGAATGAATGATAATTGAAAAGTTAAAAATTGAATTAAACACATAATAATATAAAACAACCATTGAAACACATCAAAACACATTAAAAAGTTTGACATTAAAAAATATAAAAAATGCCAATACTTAACCCACAAAATTTAATTTTCAAAACAAACAAATGAATGCAGATAATTTGCTAACGGAAAGGAAACTTACGATTATTATAATGTATATACGTAGATTTTTTTTGCTAATTAAATATTGAAAAAAATTTAATATTCTGAAAATTTAGTTTTCATTTCCATTTATTCATTAATTTTTTGTTTGCTGTAATTAAAATTATTTTCCTACAGATTGATGAAGAATACGATCCTGAAGCACTGTTAAATGATGGCAAAACAATAACAATTGTTTCGTAGACCGAAGTATTTATTACACAAAAAGCAAATTCAATTTTTCGAAAATTTAGAAAGTGATATTTTATATAAGAGAAGCTATAAAAGAGAATATATTATAAAATTCAGAAATTATCTATTGTTGGAGAAGAAGGGAAATATTTATTCAAGAACAGGAAGAAGAGCTTTTCAACGTGTCATTTATGTGGAGTTGGCACGCAGTTGTGTTCAAAGAAGTATGTAAAAGATATGCTTCTAACTACTCGAAAAAAGTGGTTTTCAGTTTTCCACGTTTACAATACATTTTTTTGAAAAAAGAGACGACTAACAAAAAATTCGAATTAATGTTAATAATAATAGAAAATTATATTATAATAATTTTCAAATAATCAGTTTATAATATAGTTGAAAATTTTCAATTAATCAGTTTATAATAAGTGAAAATCTTCAATTAATCAATTGCAAATTTTTCCTTAAGAGAAAAATTTGGTAAAAAGGAGTTTTTATTTTTTTTTGAAGAAAAAGTCTTTCAAATCTTTCGTAGTCTTTATGAAAATAGCTTGTTTGGAGAAAAATGGAAATAGAAGTCGAGGAAAAAGAAACATTTTTTATGGAGTTATTAATGAAATAATGGAAAGTGTGAAAATAAGAAGTTTATGATAGAGTGATTTATGCTCTCGAGAGTGTATATTGGTACGTGGCACTTGTTTCTCAGCATCCTTCATTCTACAATAATCCCTCGCAAATGTCAGGCTGAGCCATTTGGGGTGGATTCGTCCTCTCACTCTCTCTCTCTCTCTCTTCCCCTTTTTCTCATAACCATCAGCTTTATACTTCCCCGACTCGATTTCAACAAGGAAAGAGGTGGTAAACCAAAGGCAGGTGGGAGATTGAAACGAAGGGGAAATTCCATGGAGAGAAAATGATGTTACCTTCTTCCTTTAGAACGAGAACTGGATGGAGAAACAGGTGGAATAAGGGGGTTGGCGGAGGGTGAAGAGACTGGTAAAAGCAGAGAAGGGGTTGGAATCTATCCTACCCCCGTTACACGGCTTGCGTATTCAGCCTGGTGTCTGGCCACGGCTACTACTAGTACCCAGTATTCCGGCGACTGACCCGAGAGCTACTTGTTCCACTTGTTCGCAAACGTGTTCTTTTTCAAGAAAAAAAAAATAAGGTACTCTATTTTTATTATTAAAAACAAAATTCTCACCTTTCACTCAATATTCATTTCTCTTTTCTTACAGTTTCACTATTCTTCAAAAATCATTTATTTCCCGCTCAGTGCGCGCGCTCTATTTTTGCCAGGAGAAGATGAGCCAACTGATGCTCTACTCCAGGAGATGTCAAGTGCCTGACCTGATATATTTATTTCTTCATTTGGTTTAGAAAAGAAAAAATTTTCAATGCTGCGAGTGAAATACATAAATGAGAAGATTGCACAAAGAGACGATTTATCAGCTGTGAAACGAGTGAAATTATTTATAGCCGATTCGAATAATTGGAGGAGGAAAAGGTGAGAGGTTGAAAATAAAACAAAATATTAATGACAATTGAAAATGGTACATTAATGGAAATCGATAATAACTTCTAATTACACCTTGATTCTCAAGAGATCTTTCTCTCTCTCTCTCTCTCTCTCCTCTCTCTCTCTTTCTCTTTATTAAAATATTCATTAGTTTGAATTTTAACAACGAATGGGTTTTAGTTTCTAACTCGAGAACCACATCCATTCTCGAAATTAATGGATTCACTAAAACTATGAATTATACCGAGCTTAAATTAATTATAATCTCTGATAAATTTTTCAATACTTTACTTACTTTTTTTTAAACTCTAATGCGATAATCAATAAGTACGCATTTTTCATTGGGAAATTTGAAAAAATTTCCTGTTAATTAAAAAAATTAACAGATTAATTAATTTTTTAAATTAACTTTTTTTTAGAGATGGGGTTCTTTTAGTTTATCGAAGTAAATAAATTTCTTTTGTTAATTTACAGAATTGGTGGAATCAACTGTAGATGAAATCGAAGAATAAAAAACAATAGATTGAATCGCGGAAAAAGGACGATGGAGAAGAAAGAAGGCGAACTATAAATGAGATGAAGAAATGTTTTCTGAATCCAAATTTTTTTGCAAAGTTCTTCCACAAGTTCGAAGTTGGTCGGTCAACAATGTGCTGGAGACAAAAAAAGTGCTCAAGTTCACGACCATTTACCTTTGCCTTCGCGGCGCTGAAAAAACGCGCGTACAAACTAAAAACGCTGGCGCACTTTCCAGTGAGATAAAAGTTTCACCTTGAGTGTTTGCTTTTTAGAACAAGGCAAAAAAAAAGAAACCAATTTCTCGAAGAGAAAATCTAAAAGAGTCAATTTCAAATATCAATATTGTAAATATCTTAGATTTCCATATTAATCCATTATTACTATTAGATGAAAAGTAGTTGCTCAGAAAAATCAGGTTTAGAATAAATTCTCTCCTCTCTTTCTTTTGAAGAAATTTGTTTTTTGAAAATAAAATATAAAGGAAAATTAAAAATTAATGAGTCTAATGGTAGATGTTGTGCAACGTTTTTTGAATCAGTGGATTGAGAATGTGAATGAAGAATCGGGAAGTTGATGAAATATTATTGGAACGTTAGATTATGACGGTAATGCCGTCAAGTTCTGATGTCGCAGACAAAGCGGTCTCGACGGAAGATGCATCCTGCGGGGTGGAGGTGGCTAGTATCGATGCCCTATTGGCGGCATTGGTCGAGACAAAAGTTGAAGCAATAAAAGCCTCGTCTTCGTCGATAATAACGAGACGTTTCGGTAGTGCTCCAGCGAGTCCAAGACGACCGAGATTGACCTCATCATCGACTGTCTCCTCATCTCAGAATCATCATCACCATCATCATTATCATCATTGTCATCCCGATCATCGTCATCATCATCAACATCATCACTGTGATCAACATCATCATCATTGTGATCATCTTGATCACACTGACGATTATCATTATCCAGAACATGTTGATTATCATCAGCGACAGAATTATCAGGAGGAAGAACAACATCGAGAACATCATCATCATCATCATCATCGGCACGGTCGTCGATACGAGAAGAAGAAACGCGAACGTCATCGACGTCATGGCTCTGCTCCTTGCGGTGAATTCATCGAAAATCCAAGACTGCTGGAACGTGGATCTGGTGAGGATTTATCTATCTAATTTTTCTTTCAGATATTTTATACAATCTATTTTATTTCTTTTATTGATTCTATGATTTACAGGGTTGCCACAAATCAGGGAATTGAGAGAAAAATTGGTCAGGGAAAAGTGAGGGAATTTTAACGAAAGTACTGGAAAAATATTAAATTTTTGGAATTTAAAAGAAAATTCTGCATTTTGGTGTGAAAGAAAATCAATTAAATTGAAAAGAGAAATTTTAAATTTTAAATATTTAATTCTTCTTCAACTTCTTTTCTGTTTTATTTATAAAGTTTGAAATCACGAACAAAATTTAATAAAAAAAATTTTACATTTTGTTTATTTTTGACAATAATATTAAACCTTGAAGAAAATAAAATTGCATCTTTTAAAAATAATATAATTCTCGAAGAACTATCATAAAAATATTGCTTAAAAATCAAAAAATTATTTAATGAATAAGTTTATTTAAAAAGTCCAAAAACAATTCAATTTTATAAGAAAAACAAATTTTTTTTATTTACTATTTTTATAAATAACTGAATTTTGGAAAAGGTTTCAAATTGGAATTTTAAATAATTTTAATTGAAAATTAATAAAAAGTTTGTTTTTGAGAATTTATATTTAAATTATTTTAAAATTAGATTAATTAATATTTGAATACTGTAATTGGAAAATTTTCGAATAATCGAAATTTTGTAAAATTGTATTGTATACAAGTGGATTTCAAAATTATTTTATAGGTGAACTTTCCTTTTTTCTTTGAATAATTGAATTCACAGAGAACTTTCGCAAAAAATGATTAAAAATTGCGGGCGTCAGCGCACGAAACCCATTATTCGATTTTTTATTATGCAAATTACAAAATTTTTTATTTTAAAATATTAATTTCAATTGTTAAATCTTTTCGAATTTGAAATTAAGAGAAAATTCAATTAATAACTAATTTTCTAATTAATTATTATTGTTTTATGAATATTTTTAATCAAATTCTTCAAAACGATTCAATTACTTTCAAAAATTGTGATGAAATTCTTCACAAGAATTCAATTTTTTTTTATAATTAATGGAACTATTTGCAAGAATTAAAATTATAGAATACAATTTTAATAAAATTTTTTAAAAGAATTCAAATCATTTTTTAAAAACTTTCAATAACATTTTTCTCAGAAATTCACTTATTTTCGAAAATTTTGAAAGAACTGTTTATAAAAATTCAATTATTTTCTAATACAATTTTTATTAAATTCCTGAAAAGAATTCAATTATTATTGAAGAATTTTAATAAAATTATTCGCAGAAATTTAATTATTCTGATAAAGTTTAATGAAATTCTTCGAAATAATTTTAATTTAATTATTTTCGAAAATCTTTATTAATTTCAATTCAATAATTCAAATATTTTCAAAGATTATAATAAAATTTTCTGTAATAATTAAACTATTTTTATAAATAATATAATTCTTCGCAAAAATTCAATTATTTTCCAAAATTTTAAGAGAACTCTTCAGAAAAATGTTAAATTATTTTTAATACAATTTTGAATAGATTCATCAAAGGAATTCAATTATTTTCAAAAATTTCAACAACACTCTTAACAATAGTTAAATTATCTTCATAATATTAATAAAATTCTTCGCAGAAATGCAATTTTTTCAATACAGTTTTAATTAAATTTAACGAAAGAATTCAAATATTTAAAAAACTTTTAATAACATTCTTCACAAAAATTCAATTACCTATTCAAAAAGAAATTTTTTAACTTTTTATAAGAATTCAATTATTTAAAAAAAAATTTAATTACATTCCTGAAAAGAATTGAATTATTTTCAAAACTTTTAATAACATTCTTCGACAAAATTCAATTATTTAAAAAAAATGTTTTTAACTTTTTATAAAAATTCAATTATTTCTAATAAAATTTTAATTACATTCCTGAAAAAAAAATTAAATTTTTTAAAGATTTTAATAAATTTTCCGAATAATCAAAATTTTGTAAAATTTAATTATTAACATGAGAAGTTCAAAATTATTTTATAACTCAACTTTCTTTTTTTCTTCGAATAATTCAATACTCAAAAAATTTTCTTAAAAATTATTTAAAATAATTGGTTTAGAAAAGAATTTTAATTTAAATTTTAGAAAATAATTGAATTTTATAAGAGTTGCGCTTAGAATTTTTATAAATAATTGAATACTGATAGAACTTTCTCAAAAATTATTAAAAAGTAATTGATTTAGAAAAGAATTTTAGTTAAAAATTCTAGAAAATAATTGAATTTTATAGTAGTTACGTTTTCGGTTTTTAAAAATAATTGAATAATTGAATTATCAAGGAAATTTTTCATAAATTATTGAAAATGGATTGATTTAGAAAAGAAATTCAGTTAAAAATTCTAGAAAATAATTGAATGATTGAAATCATGAAAATATTTTAGAAAAATTGCAGTAGCAATTCTTATAAATTCTTGAATTTGGTTTTTTTTTAAATCTAAATTACTATATGGAAAAAGTCAAAATTATTTCTTAAAATCAGGAAAGAAAGTCTGGGAAAGACAAAAACAAATTTTCATTGCAACCGTGATTTTTTTATTTCTCTTTTATTTTTTATTTCTTTTATTGATTTTTTTTATTTTCTGCTTTTACTCTCCTTTAGAATATTTTTTTTATTTTTTCGGAAAAAAAATATTGTCATCTTGAAATAATATTTTTGAGTGTTAGATTCTCACTTATTGTGAGTCATGTAGGGTTTTTCAGCACTCTTTTTTTTTCTTTTTGATGCTTGAATGGAGGCATTGAAAATGCGAAGCTTAGGTGCTCTCGAGGAGCGAGCTTCAGGGATTATCGCTGCCTAAAGTGGAGCGAATTCGACTTTGGAGTTTTGGTTCATGCCTGGAAAACTGAAAGTTTAAAGTCCGTACCCAATGTATATTGCTTGAGAATATTTCAAGTTTTTTTTAATTTTTTTTTCGCACACTACATATATAAATGTATTTGAGTGCACCGACCGGAATCAAAAAGTATTATATAAAATCAGTCACCGTTAGTGAAATTTCTTTCGCGGGGAAAAATTATTCAATTACAAATGAAATTTAATAGAGAGAGAGTGAGTGTGTGATTTCAATTGGAAAATAAAAATTACACTTTTAATTTTTAGAAGGAAATGAAGGAAATACAACTTTAATTAATTTCTTCAAAAATTTCTATTATTTTTAAAATTTTTGTAAAAATTCTCCGAGAAAAATCAATTATTTTAAAAAATAATTTAATTTTTCACTGAAGTTCAATTATTTAAAAACTTTTAATGAAAATCAATTCAAGAATTCAATTATTTTCATAAATAATGAAATTTTTGCTGGAATTCAATTATTTATAATACAATTTTAATTGAATTTCAGTGAAATTTTAATTATCTTTAAACATTTTTTTTTAAATTTTGGAATGAATTCAATAATATCAATAAATAGTAAAATTTCCACAGGAATTCAATTATTTTAAATACAATTTTAATAAAATTCTTCTAAAAAATTCACTTGTTTTTGAAAATTCTGCAAAAATTCAATAATTTATAGAAATAATAAATTATATCGCAGGGATTCAATTATTTAAAAAAGTTCTAATAAAATTCTATTCAGGAATTCAATTATTTTTAGAAATACTTTTTTTCAAATAATTGAATTTTTTCAAGAAAATATAATAAAAATTGTTTTGAAAATAATTTAATTCTTGGCGTGTTTTTTATTAAAATTCTTTAAAATAATTGAATTGTTTTTAAGAATTTATTTCAATTTTCTTGGAAATAGTAAATTTTTTTGAAATAATTTTTACTGAAAATTTTGAAAATAATTGAAGTTTACAAAGAATTTTATTAAAAACTTTTGAGAACAATTTAATTGTTTAGACAAATTTTATTACCATTTTTAAAAGTAATTGAACCTGTTAGAAAAATTTTATTAAAATTATCTTGAATATAATTGAACTTTTTCCAAGTAATTTTATTAAAATTATATTGTAAATAATTGAATTTCTCAGAAGATTTTTATTATTTACAAAAATAATTGAATTCTTGACAAGAATTTTACAATTTATAAAAATAATTGAATTGCATCGAAGAATTTTATCAGAATTGTTGAAAATAATTGAATTCTTATTAAAACTCTTGGAAATAATTGAATTTAAATAATATTTTTGAAAATAATTGTATTCTTTCGAGAATTTTTATTAAAATTGTATTGAAAGTAATTTAATTTTTAGCAAGAATTTTATTAAAATTCTTTAAAATAATTGAATTGTTTTTAAGAATTCATTTCAATATTCTTGAAAATAGTGGAGTTTTTTAAAAATAATTTTTACTGAAAATTTTGAATGTAATTGAATTTTATGAAGAATTAAATTATTTTCAATAATTGTAATAAAATTGTCCAAATTCTCCGAAAAAATTCAGTTATTTAAGAAAATAATTCAATTTTTCACAGCATTTCAATTATTTAAAAAACTTTTAATAAAATTCAAGTCAAGAATTCAATTATTTTCATAAATAATGACATTTTCGCAGTAATTCAATTATTTTAAATACAATTTTAATTGAATTCCAAGAGGAATTAAATTGTTTTCAAACATTTTTTTAAAATTTTCTGAAGAATTCAATTCTATCAATAAATATAGTAAATTTTTCCCACCAATTCAATTATTTTAAATACAATTACAATAATTTTAATCAAATTCTTCTAAAAAATTCTCTTATTTTTCTAAAAATTTTGCAAAAATTCAATTATTTGCAGAAATAATAAATTTTTATCAGGGATTCAATTATTTAAAAAAGTTTTAATAAAATTTTATTTGAGAATTCAATTATTTTTAGAAATAATTAAATTGTCGATGAGTTAAAAATCATTGAATTGTTGTAAAGTATTTAAAAAAAATTTTGAATATAATTGAATTCAATTTAATAATTTTGTTAACATTTTTTCAAATAATTGAATACTTTCTAGAAAATGTAATTAAAATTATATTGAAAATAATTTAATTCTTGAATAGATTTTTATTAAAATTGTTTTAAATAATTGAATTGTTTTGAAGAATTTATTTCAATGTTCTTGAAAATAATTAATTTTTTTTTTAATAAGTTTTACTCAAAATTTTGAAAATAATTGAATTTTAAGAAGAATTTCTTTTCAGTTTTTAAAATAACCTTGTTTATTGTGATTAATGATTTTTCTATTAAATTATTAAAATTATTATTAAAATTATTCATAGAAAATTTAATTCTTTTAAACAATTTGATTAGATTTTTTATATATTGATTCAAAATGGAAATATTATTTTCTAAATAATAAATAAATAAATAAATAATATAAAAATGAATATTTTGCAGATAAAGGAAAAAGGAGAGCGTCGGAATGTCCTCGGAGTCCAAGTAAAAAGAGAAAATATTCCAAAGGTTCTTATGTACTTGAAGAGGATATATTGGATTTGCCATTGGGACTTGATACGCCATTTGAGAATTTGGGCATTGACGGTGATCAGGATTTAGGGCTGATAAATTTGATAAGATCGAGAGAGGCGTTCAGCGATATATGCGAGTATCCCAGGTTGCACCAAAGTGCCTGCTACACTTCCCAAAACGAAGCACAGCTGTAAGTTAGTTATGTGGAAACACTATATGCATGAACAAACTTTCAACCTGAAACTACAGAGATTATTCCGTGGAATGTTTTCTGACAAGTTGCGCAAATCGCAAAAGCGTCATATTGTTTATTAAATTCTCTATTATATTCTCCTCTCTATCTCTTTCTCTCTTTCTCCTTGACCTAATTGAAGAAAATAGTCATTTTTCTATTTTTTTCTTCTATTCTTTCTTTCAATTTCTATAATTTAAGAAAGTTGTAAAGAAAGATTTTATAAATTATAGAAATTTCATTGAAAAATGATACCTATTTAATTAACTGTAGAAAAAAATTATTCATTGAAACTTATTGGATCATGTTTTCAGTTTGTTGTGAAAAAAAATCTCTATTGTTGAACAGGGAAAATTTCTTTTGCGAAGAAATTATTGATTTTAGTTTCATCTTTCAAGAAGACGATATTCTTCTTTGAAATGAAGTTATTCTATGCTGTGCATCAAAGCAGTTAATTAGTATTGTTTGGTTTTAAATATGATAACTGAACCATTTTTTTGATAATGGAAAATTATTTTCATTCAAATAATAAATTTTAAACTCTTACTATTATTAATTATTAACTATAATAATCTTCGCATTTCATTCTTTCATTCTGTCCACACTTTGAAGTTAGTTTTTGTGTATGTTTTTTCCTTTTTCTTTAAAAAATATTGTTTGACAGATCAAAAAATGCAGGTATTTTTTCATGATTTATAATAAAACAATATTTGAAATTAGAAAATATAAAAAAATTATGATTAACAAATAAATTTTGTTTATTATATGCTTTTTTCTATAACACACGGAGAGACCGAGATTACTAATTTTTGTATAAAATCACACTAGAATTTACTATATTCACATTGCAACCACCGGAAATAAGGGGACTTTTTGTATTTTTTACTATTTTCTACACTAAGTCACTAATCCCGACAAATGTTCACCAAATTAGCAAAGTTTCTTACTATTTCGTCCAATAGTTCCAAACAACTGTAGTAAAACTCAGAAACATTGTGTACGTAAAATTACTATAGTCGTTGTAAATGCAGAAAGAAAGAGTGAAAAGAAAAAATACGGATTTTTGTCGCCGGTTTCCCGTCAATTCTTGACTAGTGGAGGTAAACTGGAAGGATTTTTACATACACAGACACACACACTCACACACTTATATATTTGTTGTTGGATAAATATTTGAAGACACACACATGTTTATTTCACTTATATGTATAGACGCGGTTAATTAATACACTAATACACAACTGCACGCACGACAACGAATTTCACTGAAAGTATACATCTTTGTTTCCTTATATATTGAATGATGAAAATTTACAGCACTTACGAGAAAGCAGTTTACTTTTAACAACTTATTATAAGACATACTTCTTGGGACAGGAATAAATGCAAAATTTATTAATTTATAATGGTCAATTTCTGAGATACCGAACGACCTACGTTTCACTTTATATTTAATTATTGTAGATAATATCCAAATTTATTTTACATACGCGAAACATAGTCACTGTCAATGATCGGAAGGCATCGGCTCATTTACGGAGATTGACGAGGTTAGCAACCAATAGAAATACAGGCGCCATATGACTGCACTCGCTAGCCACACTTGCTCACCAAAAATTACTACAGTGGATAGAAGATTTTAGTGGAAAATGTTTTCATTTGTCAGATTTTGTCTAATTAAATTAGAGAAAACTATAATCAATTTTCGCTACATTTACAACTCTTACACAAAATATTAAAACTTGCTATTTCAATGTAGCAAATTTATCTATTTCTTTTGTAAATTTATCTAATTCTGTAGTACATTATGCTAAAAGTCCCCTTATTTCCGGTCATTGCAACCGTTTTTAGTAATTTTTACGAATGTGGGTCTCTCCGTGCAAATTTCGTTCGACTGATCTAAATTATGCAAATTTTTCTCCATTTTATTTATAAAAAATATGAGAAAATTGTTAATTGTTAAAAATTATAATTAAGAAATAGGAAATATACAAATTTTAATTGAAAATGAAATTGAAACTTAATAAAATTTTTAGAAAATAAAGGAAAAAATTTTACTTAAAAAAATGTTCTGTTACATTTATTTACGAATTTCTTTAATTGCAAAAATTATTCGAAAATATCAATAACTTTTTTTTAAATAAATATTTAATCAATATTATTTTTCCATAGAAATTAAGAATTTCAAATTCAAATCTCTTTAAATTCAATAATTTATGAGAATATTTTTATAAAACATGAAGATAGCGATTGCTTCAAGTCGAAGACTCGGAGTGATCGATTTCTTCATGTTTTATAATAATTAAAGATAACCGAGTGATAAAATTATTATTTTATATTATAAGAATATTATTACAGTAACTTTTTCAAAATTATTTTCATAATTTCAAATCAATTATTTTCTACAATTTTTAATTATTTTTTATGAAAATAATTGAATTCCTTAAAGAAAAATATTATTATTTTTAAAAATAATTGAATAATTGCGAAGGAATTTATAGAAAATTTGTAAATAATTGAATTCCTGAAAAATTTTTATTATTTATGAAAATAATTAAATGTTTTCGTACTATTTTTGGGAATTTGAAATTGATTTGGAAATAATTGAACTTTGGGGAAGAATTTTGTTATTTATAAAGATAATTGGGATTTTGACGAGAATTTTTTTTTTTAATTTGAAAGATAATTGAATTTTATGAGAAGAATTTTTTCACTCTTAAAAATAATTGAATTTCTGCAATTATTTGTAATTTTTCCAAAATTGAATTTTTTTAGTGTTTACAACAAAAATTTGAATTACAAATTTTTAAATTCTATTATTTTTAAAATTGCTAATTTTATTCTAAAAAGTTAGAATTGTTGCTAGTTAATTAATAATATTAATGAAATAAATAAATTCTAATCTCTAGTTAGTATTAGTTTGCTTCTTTGTTTTCGAACTTTTCTAATAATTTTCCTTTTTTAAAAATGTTTTAAATTTAAAAATCAATGCATTGAAAATCATTGGATTATTGCGAAGTATTTATAAAAAATTTTGAAAATAATTGAATTCCTTTTGAAGGGTTTTATCAAAATTTTTGAAAATAATTGAATTCTTAAGAAAAATTTTATTAAAATTGTATTAAAAGTAATTATATTCTCGCAAAGAATTTTATTATTTATGAAAATAATCGAATTCTCCCAGAGAATGTTATTAACATTTTTGGAAATAATTTTATTAAAATTTTTGGAAATAATTCTATTCATACCAGGAATTTAATTCTATAAAATTGTATTAAAAGTAATTGAATTATTAAATTTTATCAAAATTTTTTTAAATATTTGCACATTTTTGAATAATTTTATTAAAATTTTAAAAAAATTTTGAATTGCTTCGAAGAATTTTATTATTTATCAAAATAATTGAGTTATTACAAATTTATCAAAATTTTTAAAATAATTCAATTCCTGCATAGAATTTTATTATGTATTTAGGTCAATAATTAAATTCTTTTAAAGAATGTTTGAAAATAATTTAATTTTAGCGAGGAATTAAATTATTTCTAAAAATAATTTAATTATTGAAAAGAATTTTATCAAAACTTTTTAAAATATTTAAATGAAAATGTCCATGAAGAATGTTATTATTTATAAAAATAATTGAATTATTATGAAGAGTTTTATCAAACACTTTGAAAATATAATTTTATTAAAATTTTCGTAAAGAATTTAATTTTTTTGAATAATTTAAAAATTTTTTTAAATGATTGAATCCTTTCATAAAATTTTATTAAGTTTTGAAAATAATTGAATTACAATATTTTTGAATCACAGAAAAGAATTTTTCTATTTATAAAAATAATTGATTCTTTCCAAAGAATTTTATTATTTTTATGAGAATAATTGAATTAAACTCGTTTTTCATTTAGATGAAATAAATTTTTTCAGTGAGTACAAGTAGTTTAAAATTGAAACTACTCGAAATAAATACCAGTCGAAATTAATACCTATCGTTCTCTGTTACTGAATATTGAGAGAGGAATCTTTCATACAGTTCAAAATAAAATATTATTTATCAAATAAAAAGAAATTGCTAAAGAAACCTTCTTTTTGTTATTTACAATATAAATTCATTTTTTTACCATTTTTACTCAATTTGTTATTTTATTGTGAACTATAGAGAGAGAGAGAGAGAGAGAGAGAGAAATATTTTCTTTACAAATAAATTTTTTCAAAAATATTTTTGAAATTTAGTCTCCGAAAGATATATTGACTGTAAAAGTCAACTTATTTCGAAATATTGACAATCAATATTGTTTGTTTTCGTACTTCCTTTTTCGCCGACAATATCTTTGATATGTGTGCTTATCCGTTTCCGATATTTTTTAAAAATCTTCTATCACATTTTTTGTTGAACGTAAATAATATGAGTACGTAAATTATTTACGAAAAGTTATGTATAAATCATCAGCAGTAAATTTGCCAAATAATTTTTAAATTACCTGCAAAATATATGATTAGAAAAAAGAAAGAAAAAAATAATTCTCCTTTGTTGACAATTTTAATTTTAAATTTTCCATTTTGTTAAAATTTAATTTTCTCTTTTACTGCGGGAATAAAATTTTTAACTCCATATATATATCAGGTTGCATTCAGAAAATACGAATTTCGACTGGAAATTTATTTCAAGATGAAAAGCTTCTTGCGTTTTTAAATTACTTGAGAGCAATGCTTTTGCAGTGAATGTAGGTAGGATATTTTGTTGAATTTTTTAAAGTGAAAGCTTAATATTTTAAAAGGGTTCATATATACGCTTATTGACTTTTAAATATTGACGCATATAAATAATAATATATGACTTTGTTGATATTAATTAAAAGTAAATTAGAAATTCATATACTGTTATAAAATTTAATTATTAAATACAAAATAACAATGGAGATTTAATTTTCAAACAAACTGCATTAATGATTGTATTGTACTGTGAGAGTCATTAAAGCACTTAAAGTATTTATAATTCACAATTAAGTGCAAAACAAGGTTAAAATTGTTTTTATTAATTATCAATTAAACGTTTTATAAATTTGTCACAATAAAATGGATATTTATAAAATTTTTTATTTAGTAGAGTGAAAACTTGTGATAAATGGTAATCAATATCGGTATGGAGATTTATAACGCTGCGAGGCGTTAATTTACGAAGAAAAATTCAAACTCGTAATTCATCACCTTTTTTGTCATCTTCTTGCATTTTTATCGCTTATTTTTTTTCAATATTTTACTCTGTGATGATTTTTGAACGATGATAAATTATTATTTCTGTCACTCTTAATGTTAATATTTTCTTCTCCCTTCTCTTTTTTCATCTTTTCCCTCTTTTTCTTTCTCCTCTTTTTCTTATAAATTTTCATTGCTATAATAATAATAATAATAAAAATATTATATTATAAATATAATTTTTATCTCTGTTTTTATTATTTATTTTTATTTTATTCATTACTAATTTATTAATATTTTGAAATAATTTCAGCAATTGAATCAAAACTGAAAAAAATAAATAATTTCCCTAATGATCAGTGGGCTATTAGACAAATTATTTTTTTTATAATTTATTATTAGGTTTTTTTTTCTAATTATTTGTGAGAAATTAATTGTAATTTTAGATATAAATCTGATATGATCTTTATATCGTTATCTGCCAACTGTTTGCAGTTAATTATCTATAATTAGTGTGTTTGAAACTTATATAATATTGGATTAGAAGTTTGGGATATTAATGGAGACTTATAACTGAATTCAATTGAGAGATACTAATTTAAATTAATATCGACTTTGCTGAATCACACTTAAGGGAATTTCTCTCTGATTAGTAACTTTTGATTTCGTCTTAATGAGAAATCTATTAAAACTTAGTTTCTATCTTTTGGCTTTCTGCTTTTATGTAAAATGGACGAATTTTCCTCTCCACTTATTTTAATTTTTCTTCTTAAGTTTATGCTATTTAATATTCATTAAATTAATAATAATTCTCTCTACTTATTTTAATTCTTCTTTTAAGTTTATGGAATTTAATATTCATTAAATTAATAATTGCTATAGAAAATTTTCAAATTAATTGTTGGTTAGAAAAACTTATTTTTTTAAATTTGATGCAAATTTATTATTTTTTAAAACATGTAATTTATCGAAATACAATTCTTCAAAAATACAATATTATTTTTTAAAATAATTTTCAAAAGTAATAAAATTAAATTCTTTCAAATGTAAAATTTATTTCAATAAAATTTGACAAAACTTTTAATTGTTTCATTAAATTATTTTCGGGAATTCAATTATTTTCCAACAAAATTTTGATTACAATTATTCGAAAACCTTATTTTCTCAGAATTTCTACATTAAATTGTTCAAAACTTCAATCATTTTTGTTAAACAAATATTTAAAAACTTATTTTTATTTATTATTATTAAAATTTCAAATAATTACAATGTAAAACCTTATGAAATTTAATTATGTTTAAAAATTCTAACTGCAACTTTTCAAAAGTAAATTATTTTTTAGAATTTTTGAATAAAATTATTCAAAACTTTAATAATTTTTGAAGGAAAATAATTATTATTTTTTAAAATTCCTGTTATAACGCTTCTAATATTTAATTATTTTTCAAAATTTTAACTATAAAATAGTTTTTTAAATCAATTCTTATTAGAAGTCAAAAAGATTATTAAATTATTTAAATAATATTTTGTAAAATTTAATTATTTTCCAAACTTTTAGTTACAATTCTCCAAAAAAATACAATAATATTTAAAACTATTTTTTTAAAGTTAGAAAAGAAAATTCTTTGAATTATAAAATTTATTTTAATAAAATTTGAGAAAATTTTTTATTTTAAAAGTTTTTCGGGAATTCAAGTATTTTCAAAAGATTTTAATAACTATTTTCCAAAAACCTCATTTTTTAGAATTTCTAAATATAATTTTTCAAATTTCATTTATCTTTGTTAAGTAAATATTTGAATACTTATTGTTATTTACTTCATCACCAGGAATTAAAATTTTAAAATACTTTCAATGTAAAACATTTGAAATTTAATTATTTCTAAAAATTAGAACTGCAATTTTTCCAATTCTTAAAAAAATATTTTCTAAAATTTTAACTGAAATTCTTTTGCAAATCAATTCTTATTAAAAAGTTGCACGAGAATTTAATTATTTCTAAAAATTTCAATTGTAACTCTACTTATGGATTTTTTTTTAATTTGAGAAAGAATTTGATATTTTTTTAAAACTTCGGAGGACAGAATATCTCGAATAATATTCGTTTAATTTTTCTTCACTTTTCATTTTGATTTTAAATTTTATTTGATATTTCATATAAAATGAAATGAAAAAGAAATTTTTCATTTATTTTTCATCACTTTTTGTTTTAAAAGAATACAAAATATTTTTGATATTTTCAAAAATTTTTTTCCTGCATATTTGATTGCACATTTCTAGTATCTGAATAGTATAAAAAAGAATCTTAAGTTTTAGTTATTTTAATAAAAAAAAATGTCTTTTGGTGGAAACTGTTTTTTTTTATTAGTAAACTCAATTAAAAGTGAAATTGAATTTTTTTGCGATGCACTTGCAGAGAGAAAAACAGAGAGATGAAATCAATTTGAAAAATGTTTGTTTTAAAATTTCGACATATTCCTTTTGGGTGATAAAAGTTATAGGTGAGTTGAATTTTAAATGCTTGTCAGATTAAAATTTGTGTCGTTTCACTTTTGAGTTTATGCACGCAGTGAATTTAAATGAAATATTATTCGTGTTTGGATATAGGCCAAGATTTTGAATTTCTTTCTTGGAAAATCGAGAGAAAAATCATTCTGGAAATTAAAATTAATTTTTTGATAAAATATTTTTCGATTTACTTTTTAATTTTTTATTAATTTTGTTTAATTTGATAAATTTTTGATTAATTTTACTAATCTTGATTAATTTTGGATTAATTTTATTAATTTTGATCAATTTTATTAGTTTTTGATTATACATAATTTATCAATTCTTGACTAATTTTACTAACTTTATTATTATTATTAATAATTTTATTCTGCATTTCTTGCAGAACTATTATATAAAATTATTACTCATAAATTTTATTAGAAATTTTAAAGAACTTAAATTTTTGAAAAATTTTAATAATTCAAATTTTTCTGAAATTAGTTAAATTATTTAATACATATAGATACTGAATTAGTTATTAAAAATAAGATTTATAGAAGAATTTTAGTTAAAAAAAACCCCAAAAAATTGAATTTTGGAGAAGTTACAAATAATTACAGAAATTCAATTATTTTCAAAAGTAAAAAAATTCTACGCAACCGTTTAATTATTTACATAAACTGTGATAAGTAATAAAAATTTCACGGAAATTCAATTCTTTACAAATTTTTCATAAATTTCTTTGCAATAATTCAAGTATTTAAGAAAAATCAAATTTTTTACAGGATTCAATTATTTTTAATACAATTTTAATCGAATTTCAAGAAAAATAAAATTATTCTTAAAAATTGTATTAAAATTCGTCAAAAGAATTTAATGTTTAAAATTTTTTTTAATAAAATTCAATTTTTTGAGGAACATTCAATTATTCAATAAATTATTGATTTTCATATTTAAAGAATATTGAATTCTCGTAGAATTTACGAATAAAATTTATTTAAAAATGAATTTCAGTTAAAATTTTAGATAATAATAATTGAATATTAAAAACCTTTAAAGAGTGAATTTTTATAAATAATTAAATTTTTAAAGGTTTCATAATTTTAATTATTAATTTTATATAGAAGTAATTTTTTTGAAAAAATTTTATTGAATTTTTTTGAAACTATTTGAAGTTTTTATTTTCTAATATATATTTAATTGAAAAATTAGAATTTCCTAATAATCGAAATTTTGTAAAATTGAATTGTAAACAAATTAATTAAAAAATTCTCAAAGAACTTTTTCAAAAATTTTCTAATTTAAATTTTTCTTGAAAACACTAAAAAAAATTCAATTTTAGAGAAATTATAAATAATTGCAGAAATTCAATTATTTTCAAAAGAAAATAAAATTCTTCTCATAAAATTCAACTATGTTCAAAATTTGAAAAAAATTCTCGTAAAAATCCCAATCATCTTTATAAATAACAAAATTCTTCTCTAAAGTTCAATTATTTTCATAAATGTCAAAAAAAATTCTTGTCCTAATTTCAATCATTTGAAAAATTTTTTCTAATTTCAATGATTTTCAATATCTAATATTTTAATGAAATTTCCCAAAAAGAATTCAATTATTTAAAAAAAAATTTAATAAAATTTCCCAAAAAGAATTCAATTATTTAAAAAAAATTTTAATAAAATTTCCCAAAAAGAATTCAATTATTTAAAAAAAATATCTTCATGTTTTATAACAATACTTTTATAGGTTGTTTAATTTAAAAAAAGGTTTGAATTTGAAATTTTTGAATTTCTTAATTCCTGTGGAAAATCCTATTCCAAAAATAAGATTAAAAATAGAAATTGTGCAAATATTTTTCTTCTTTTTCTAAAACAAAATAATAATTTTGTTAAAAAAATTGTGATTCATAAACAAAAATAATGCAAAATAAATAAATTTTCTATTCCTTAATCACAGTTGTTTAACAATTTTCTAATTTGTTTATAAGTACAGAACAAAAATCTTCATAATTTCAATTTAACAAAACATAATATTTAACAAAATTTTAGTCTTTTAATGAAAAGAACTGAAAAAAATTCTGATGATTTCTATTTGTCATTACAATTTTGAATTAATTGTAAAATAAAAATAATTATAACATAATAATATAATATACAATCTATCTATCAGGGAAAAAGAAAATTAAATTTTTATGTCAATCCTGATTGAGTAATAAATAAATATTGTAATAATGCAGAATACAGTATTCCGCATATCAAAGTTCCGCGTATTTATAAAAAATTATTAATTTTTTAATTTGGTAAAAAATTTTAATAATTTTATAAATTTTCGATTTTACATTTATTAATTTTCTGTCTTTTCTTCTTCGCAAACAGGAAACTTGACTATGACGAAGATGATGATTTTCTGGCGCTCAATCTTGAGGATGAATTAGATGACAATGAAACATTGAGTAATCCGGAGAAAGTGAATAAACCAATGGAGCAATTTCATCGTCCGCGTAAAAAACGAAAACGACGACGACGACAGAAGAAAATTGAACCAGAAATTGTGATAGAAACGGATCCCGATGAATTGCCGCCAAGAGCACGAATGACCATCGTCGCTACTGCTTGCCTTTTGCTTGCCATGTCCCTGCTCCTGGTGGGAATTACTCTTCGTATGGGGCCCATTATCGACGAAATGGGTGAGAGAAAAAAAAGAGCTTTCTTCTTTTAATCTAATTTAATAAAATGCTTTTTTTTATACTTTCTCTAAGCTTTTGTCTCGTAAACACTCGCCTTTTTTCGTAGATTTCATTTAAGCTTTTGCAGTTTATCTTTTTTCGATAATGCATCTAAAAAAAAAATTTGTTCGGAATGTTTTTTTTGGGGGGGGGGAGAATTAGGGCAAGTCTCGAGAGATGTTTACATAATTAAAAAACTTGGTACTATCTAAACTCGTGAAAAATTCAGGTTACACTAAATTTTTTTCCTCTATCATTTTCTTTAGATAGTGGATATAAAATTTACATTTCCAAACTATATGGATGGAAAGTAATAGGATCGGAAAAAGTGAAGCGAGAGTTACCGTAACTAAATTGCTGTGTGATCATAAAAAAAATTCTATTTTTGCAATTTTTATTAGTCTTCGATTTTTTTTTAGGCTTTTGGGAGAGAATCGATTTGAACTGTCAACGTATTTTTTGGACTTGGTTAAAAAAAAAAGTCGGGAGACTTTTAGCATTCCGCACTTATCTCGGCATAAATATTACTTCTTTTTTAGACAATTACACAACACCAACTTGTGTTTTGTCCTCTCAGGGTGTGTTGTACCTGTATATTTAAGTTTTGGACTTTTGTATTTACTGCACATACGTGTGTATTGTATATATAGAGAGCTTCTTGTTGGTGCGAGGTCGAGGGCGTTTCTGGTGCCTCTAAATTAAAGGCGCACGATTGCGAGTCTTCAGTCATTCGGTAGATTTCCGTGGTAAAACTACCCCTCTGCTATCACATTTCTTTTTTTTCCTTTTCTTCTTCATCTTTTCTTTTCTTTTGTACTCGGATTAAATTTTCGGTCCGCATGTATGTATATATATATATATTTGAATGTATATATACATGGAACTGTGAGAAAAGCCGCGAACTACTCGAGACAACAAGTTCTCACGCCGGGTGAAAGGCTTCAAAGACGAACCGAGAAAAGTCGATAAGAAATTTGCAATTTTAGTTGCGGAATTTTTTTCTTCTTTCATCTTTTTAAAACAAAAAAGATTGTCTCCTTTTTTATTTTTAACCAAATAGTGCAAAGTGGATAATTAGGATTTTTTTTCACAAAAATTATCTTGTTTGCTTTTTTCTCTTTAGATTGATCGCTTTTTTTTACTGCGAAACAATTGAGATAGAAATTTTTTATTCTACTTTATTTCGCTTATTCAAGATAAAAATATTGAAATTAAAAGTGCAATTTTATTAGAAAAATTTACAGTCAGTTTTTTTTAATTTAGGTGCAAAAAAAAATTGTCAGTTGTTTAATTTTTGAAAGCGTGGAAAGATTTGAAAAAAGTTGTTTTGTCTTTTTGTAAAATATTGAACAGGGTGAGAAAAAAATTTATTAATTATTTTTTATGTTGTTTTAATATTAAATTTTTTGTATTCGTTTTTAGTTTCTTTTATATTGTGTTACGGAAACGTTCTTTTCATATTTACTTGAAAAGTCGCTTACAACTTGCTTTACAATGCAGTTTGCAATTTACTTGAAGATTCTTTTAAAATGAACTTTTAAATTAAGAGTTGCATTAACTTTCAAATCAACGTTAATATTTACATTTCTTTTAAAGTGAATTCTAAAAATAAATTGCAATGTTATCTCGAGAAAAAAGTGTAAATTAAAAATTAATTAAAAATTTATTTCTATTTATTTATTTTATTTTATTTTCAATTTTTAACGGGCTTGAAGCCCTTTCGTACATTATTATTTATTTATTATTATAATATATTTATTAATTAAAATCTCGGAATTTTTTAATTACGAACATTAACAAAAGAGAATATTTCCTTTAAATCAAAAGTACAACAATAGAAATGTGGGAAAATTAACAATAGATAAAAATAGAGATAGAAATCAATTTTAAAGCTGGCATAACATTTTGGAAAACATTTCTTTACCATAAAGGCAAAAAAGTGTTGATTAAAATAATTCCCTTTTTATTAGAAACTATCGTAAAAATATTAAATCAGGAAGAAAAATATTTTAAAATACAAATGGTGAAATTGAAAATAGAAATATGAGAAAAAAATAGAAAAGAGTTGGAGAACAGTACTTGTACATTGATTTTTGATAAGTAGAATGTTCTCTGACCTGTTTTTAGTCTGTCAATGATCCTTGAGATTTAGTAAAAAAAAGAAGAAAAATTTTTTTTCATTCTGTTGATAATAATGATAAAGAAAAAAAGTAAAGCATAATTGTTTTTTAAACAAAAAAAGAGAGTTAATTGAATTTGTTATTTATGTATCCAGAGAAGAAATTCCAGGCGAAACTGTCTCGAAAATGATAAATTATCCACAAACTCATTTCGCGTGAAAGAATAAATCAAAAAAGTTTTTTTCCACTTAACCACTTTCGAAAATTTAATTTGTTTATTATTTTCTTTTTCTCGATCGTGTTTATTATTTTATTTATTTCATGGAAAAGAAGCAAAAAAAAAATAGAGAATAAAAATTATTAAGTAAGCAACTTCTTGTATACGTGAAAGCTTTAAAACCTATTTTTGGGACGAGAGAAGAGTATAAAGTTGAGAATCTTTCATATATGTAGACATGAGGCAGGCCAAGACAAAAAAAAGAACAAGTTTGAAAACTCATTTTCTTTAGGAAAGTTTATCGTAAGATATGTCAATTTTGTTTGAATTGCTAGACAATTTTTTCTTCTAAAGTATTAAAAAGGAGGAAAAATCAGTGTTTTGTGAATATTATCCTTCGCTTTGCTTTTATCTTTTTTTTTAGGAAAGTTTTTCTTGTGAGTTAAATTAATACAGGCCTTGGATATTTCGACTTTTTTCGTCCATTTTCGGAATAGATGACTTTTTCCGATTTATTTTCAAAATTTGTGACTTTTTCGAATATTGCAATAAAATATCACTTTTCTGGTATAAAATGCAAATTATTTCGATTTTTAAAGTGTGGGAAATAATTATAGACGAATATTCCGGCTATTTTCCAAAATGACGAGTTCTCTCGGCTTATTTTCAAAAATGCGACTTTTTTTACTCTTCTTATTGCAACTAAATACCATTTTTTTTTTTTATGAAATGTAAATTTTTTTGATTTTTATATTGTAAAAAAAATTATTTATTATTAGTCAAAAATTACATTTATTTTTAATTAATTTTTCTAAGATGATTAAATTTTCGAAATATGGAAATAAAAAGTTTTTAAATAATTGAAATTTACTTAAATTTTATTGAAAATTTTTGTAAGAATTCCATTAAAATATTTAAAAATTCAATTTTGAAAAATTCTAATTTGAAAATTTCAGAAATAATTGAATTTTCAAAAATTTTAATGAAGAATCAAAATGAAAATTTGCTTCAAAAAAAGGATATTTAGAAATTATTTAAAAAAAAAATATTTCTCAAAATTCTTTTGTTGTAATTTTTTAAAATTCAATTATTTTCCTTATTTTCAATTACATATTTCCGAAAATTCAATTATTTAAAAAAATAATTACATTAAAATTGTTTAAAAAATCTTTTTGTTTAGAATTATAAAAATTTTAAAGTAAATAAATACTATTTTTAAATTCTGAATAAAAATTTTTCAAGAAATTAATTAGTTTTCTAAATTATTCAAAATTTCTTTAAACAAATTCAATTATTTTTGAAAAATTCAATTATGGTATTTTTAAAAAATTAGTTCTTAGAATTTTTTTGTCATAATTTTTTAAAATTCAATTATTATCAAACAAAAAAATAAATTGAAATTTTTTTAAAAATTTACTCAATTTATATTTGTCATCAAATAAAAAAATCCTGAATTTTTATATTTGTAATTAAAATTCTTTAAAAACTTTACATATTATTTTTCATTTTTTTCTGAAAATTCTTTTAAAACATTCAATTATTGTCAGAAAATTGTTTTAAATTTCAATTATTAGAAAATTTTTTTATTTAATTTAATTTATTTTGTAAATTTATATATTAAAAAAATTTATTATCATTCAAAAATTATTTTAAAATTTGATTAAAAAACTAATTTTAAGAATTTTTTTTTATATTTTCTTAAAATTGATTTTTTATAAAAATTTGATTATTTTTATTATTTTTGTTTAATTTTTTGCAATAATTCATCTTTATAACATTAAAAAGAAATTATTAAGAGTTCGATTTACAAATAGCAAAAATTTTAACTTTTGTATTTAAATAATTGAATTCTCGATAAACTTTTGGATAATTATTGAAAATAATTGCTTTTGAGAAGAAGTTTATTTAAAAATTATTGAAAATAATAAGATTTTTGACGAATTTCAGTTTTATTTTTTAGAAATAATTAAATTTCAGATTATTTGAAGTTGAAGTTTGAAAAATTTAAATTCCTGTTGAATACTGAATAAAACAAGTTTTTAAACATTTTTATTTAACATTTAACACTTTAAAATATTCAAACATTTGCATATTGTAAAATTTTTTGAATATGCATTTAATTATTAAATGTAAAAATGAATGAAGGCGGGAAATAAAAAATGAAACTTTTGTGACAAAACGACTTTTACAGTTTTTTTTGGTAAATCTTCAATCGACTAAACCGATTTTTTTCTGGGGCCTTAAAGTCGATCCGAGGCCTGTTGATAAATTATAATAGTTTTTTTTTAGCGATTAGTCATATTGGGCTTTTTTTAATAAATATTTTGCTATATTAAAAGTTTTATATTCCGCCTTGAAATTAGATATTATACCTTTCGTCTTTTATGAAAGTCATTCCAATTGTCTGAAATTTTGTAGCTCTTGATGTTTTTTTAAAAGCATGTTGGAATGGTTCCAATTTTTCACCCATCTTTCTTTTTCTATGCGAAAATTTCAAAAATTTTAACCCCCCTTATATAGAATACTGTATTCCGCTTTTTTATAAATATTTTTGAGCTAATATTTTTTAGAGTATAAAATATTTACCATTTATAGACACATATTTTTATATTATAATACAGTTTGTAAATAAGTTGAGTAGACATTTTCGGCTTATAAGCATTTTTCTTATTTGTCCAATTTTGTTTAGAATTTAACTTCTTTTTTTAATATTTTTGTTTTCGTAATTTTCTAGATTAAAAGGTATTTGCAATTTTATTAAAAAATTTTATTCTTATTTTTTCCGTTTCGTTTGTTTTTTGTAAATACGATTTTTTTGTGTTCTATTATTTTTTTTTTACTTATGTAAGAAAAAAATTCAATTCCTTTAGAAATTAAATTTCCAAATCGAATATAGGTAAGTGAATAGAATTATAAGATTTATATTCGTATTGCAGTTTTTCCACGCGAATTGTTGCAGAATAAAGCTCGCGGATCGTAAATCTGGATGGTTTTTATCGAAGTGGAGTTTGTACAAATCTATATATTCGAGGCGCATTTGTAGTATACAATGCGAGCACAAACACAACGTAAACTTGAAAATTGCTTTTAAAAATTTATTTGTCCATTTTTTTATCATTTAAAATCCATAATATCTTTCGTAATAGGTTATATATACTGGTGTATTCAGAGAATGTGAGGATGGTCCATTAAATTTTCTCGACTCAATTCGATTTGTCAATTGAAAAGAAAAAGGATTTTTATTGCTGTATATTTTTTTTTTTGCTTTTTTTTGAGAAAAGCTCTCTCGTAAGCTCGATAAATCTTCTCGATAAAATCTCCAGTCGTTGTTATTTTAACAATTGACGTGAATAACAATTGAAAGGAATAAATTTGAAACCATTCGTGCTTTTGAGAAAATAATGATAATAATTGAATATAATTATCAAAAAGTTTTTGTTCATCGAATGGGAATTTTATTTTAAATTCATCAGTTCTCTTGAAAAAAATATAATTGTAATGTAATTATAATTCATAATATAATTATAATATAAATCAAATATAAATTATAATTATAATACAATTATAATATAAACATAAAATAAAATAATTTTTTAATTTAATTGACAATTAGAAATATATTTTTGTGCGATCTTTGTTTTTATTAGAAACCAAAAATCGACGAATTTATTTTTGTATCATTATTATGATGTTGAAAGTAAAACCGCAGTTGTAGATTCAGTTTTTATTACTTTACATTTCACGTAACAAACAATGTTGGAATTATTTTACAGGGCCTTTAATTACCTGCTGACTTAAAGTACTTGTGGTTTGGATTATTAAACCGCACAAGTCACTGAAGTCACTGAGGTAACTAAAATCTTTTGATTTAAAATTCCGCCTTTTAAAAATATTCACTACAAAAAATAAATAGAAAAAACTATTTTTCAAATTTCTTTTTTTCTACAATTAGAAATTTAATAAATTCAAATTAATAAATTCTAATTTTGGCAAGAAAAACAATAAAACGTAATTTTTACTCAAGGAATTTTTTACATTATTTTGTGAAATAATTTTTTTTTTTATTTTATATTTCATAATCAGCGCCAGTATATGAATTGATGCTGATTATAAACTATAAAATGAAAATTCTGTAAATATTTTTGAATGTAAAAATTTAGAAATGAAAGAAAAAATAATTTGTATGTGAAAAGAATTAAATACTTCAAATTTTAACTTTAATTATGAAGAGGAATATTTTTTTGGGGCTAAAATAATTTTTAATTAAGTTACTAGTGATTTGAATTCATAATTAATGTCACATTTAATTGAAATTTTATTTTTCATCCTCGAGACTCGATTTTGTATCTTAATTATTATTTTTAAATTATTTCGTTATTAATTAAAAAAACACTGTTGACTTCAAATTCTAAATGTTAAGATAAAGAGAAATTGGAATACTATGAGAATTAAAACACTGCAGTATAATTATAATAATTATTATTATCTAATTATACTGTAGTAGTTAATAAATAACACCTAGTTTATTTTTTTATTTCTTAATTAATTTAATTAATTTTTTTATTAAATAAATTAAATTTGTACTAAATAATTAATAATACTAATTAATTAACGATTAAATTAATATTTATATTTTTATAAATACAACAATATTATAAATATTAGCTGAAAATAAAATTTTTTTTATTAATTTCTTTTTTGAATTCTTTTTGAACATCTTTTTCGATTCATTAGATTTTTTCTTCTTTTGTACATTTATTTTTATCAAATTTTAATTAAAAATCTCTAAATACAAAAAAATGGAAATTTTCATTATTATTTAGAACTCATTCGATAGAAATATCTCATTAAAGAAGCAATTTAAATTTTACGAACAGTTTGTTGAATGTGACCATAATTTGTGATCATAAAGAGTATTACAACTCCGTTAGTAGTTAAAAGGGAAGATATTTGCTTCCTAATTAGTCATATATATCTAAAGTAATTTGCGCATCAGTCGGGAAAGCTGATGCTTTTCCCGCTTTTCCCTCTTGTTTCATTTATTATTTCTCTGAAAATATTGCGAGAAAGCAACGAAAAAAAAAATCAGTTTATCAATTTTTGAGTTATAAAATATAAAATAGAGCGTAATTATTTTTATTAGAAAGGAAATATTTTTATTGAGAATATTATATACATGATAAATTTTCCCTCTATTTCAATAGTAAATTCCTGTCACTGATAAATAAAATTTACTGTATTCGTATCTTTATGCAAATTGAGTTTTGATAGGATTTCACTAAATGCTATAATAATAATAATAATAAAAACAGTTATGCAATCGATATTTATATGGAAATTATTTGTAACTACAATTCAATTCAATCTAATCTCGAATTTTGGTAATCCTTTAAAGAAATTAATTAACGATTTGAATTTAGTATTTTAGTATTTTTTTATTTTTTATTTTTTATTTTCATTTTGATTATTTTTATTATTATTTTTTTTATTATTGTTATTTATTTATTTAATTAACTATATTCGTAAATAAATAAATTAATATTATCTATTAAAATCAGAAATAATTAATTTACAATTTATGAATAATAATAAATATTAAATAAATATTTATTTATCTATTACCATTATTATTCACTAATTTTAAATTAATTATTTCTAATTATAATAGTATTAACAATAATAAAAAATCATTATTTGCATATAATAGCTTAGATCAAAAGTGTGAATTTCAAATAATTTGAATTATTGTTTTTTTCTTTTCACAACGATAAGAGCAATAATAAACTCGTCAATTATTTTTGGATAACAGTAAATTTATCAAAATAATAATGAAAATGAAATTTCACACATGGGAAATATTTGTTAGGTCGACAGTGTCAGAATACTGTGCAACCAGTTGTAAAAAGCGGATCGGTGGCCTGCTAGAAACCCATATTTTCTAAAAATAATCGCAATAAACTCAAGGGTACCTTATTCCATACCGTTGCAGGTAGTTTTATATATTGCAAAAATGTTTATCTTTTCAGATAAAAAGTCGTTTTATTTTTTTTTTATATTTTTGAATTAAAAATAGAATTCTCGAAAAGAAAACTCTTCTATAAAGACGACTCTTGACTTTAAAGTTTAATTGGCGACTCGAAAATTCCCAACATTTCACAGACAGATTATTTTCTGCACTTATAAAATATATTTTATTACAATGTTTATTCGATAATCAATAGGTTCTTATAGGTTCAACGATTGATAACAAATTTTTATATTGTGTCTGAATTTTTTTTTCATTTCTATGAATTATTTTTTTTATTTTGTGTTCTTTTATTTTTTGATATTTTATTTTTATTATCTAGAGTCATTGTCCTCCACTCGATCTATTGAAAATAATTTTTTTCGAATAATAATTATTATTATCCGAAAAAAATTATTATTATTCGAAAAAAATTATTTACAAGAAATTGAGTAATTATAATTACTTATAAGCTGATTATAATAGTAAGATAATTATAATATTTCCGAATAATATTTTTACTGTGTGGATTTAAAAAATTTTTTTTTTATTTATTTTTTTTTTTATTAATTGTGTAGATTCCGTTTTGAATAATCGGAAGCAATTCGTTTAAATAGTTTTCCTCTTTTCTTCCGTGTGTTATGTTAAACATGTCGTAAAAATGACACGTGAATCTAAATTTGAATGTCACACGAGAGAAGTACTTACCGCACGGCTATAAAAGAAAATTAAAAAGAGAAAAAGAATTTTGCTGATTTAGAAGAAATTTTATTCTGTTCTCAAAAATTAGTCTTCATTTCAAATTAAAATTATTATTCAAAAATAGTTTTTGAAAATTTGAGTAAAAAATTTATCAACTGAAATTTATCAGCAAAAATTAATTAACAAAATTAATCAGCAAATTTATAACGAAATTAATTAGTGAAAATTAACTGGCAAAATTTATTATCAAAATTAATTACCTAGCGGAATTTATTAGCAAAATTAATTAGCAAAAATTAACTGGAAAAATTTATTATCGCAATTAATTAGCGAAATTTACTAGTAAAATTAGTCAGCAAAAATAAATTGTCAAAATTTATTAATGAAATTAATTAGCAGAATTAATTTTCAAAATTAATTAGTAAAATTTATTAGCAAAATTAATTAGCGAAAATCAATTAGCAAAAATTGACGAATCTACTAAAAATTATACATAAATCTGAACTAATTATCATTTTCCTTCATCTTCTTCTGGTGTTAGTGTCTTCTCTTTTTGTCGTTCTTCTTTTTCAACATTTTGTATCTACTTGGCAATCTCTCTTTCACAACTTAATTGTTTCGTGTTTTTTTTAATAATAAATATATAAAGTACGAATAATAAATTCTAAATCACTCTTGAGAAATTCGAAACACTTTATATATTTACGATTAAAAAATATAAATGGAAATTTAAGCAATCTATCTAAAGGTTCAATGTTAAGAATTAATATTTGAGACGATAATATAACGATTTAAGGAAAATTTAATTTTTACAGCGAATGGAAATTTTCATAAATTATAATTTTTTTTTCCAAATGGCGATTTGTCAATTTGTCAATTGTCAAGTACTGTAAATTTGGAAATAATCACAGAAAGTATAATCTCTTGGATTTTCCTGCGCTTTTCTAAAATCGTTAAATTATTGATCAGTTTAGCGAAAAAAAATTCAATCTCCATTAACAGTAAAAAGAAATATGTTTGTCAATATTGTGCGATTAAGTAAATGTTAATTAAACGCAAAATTAAGCAAATCAATACCTAATAATATCAAATATTTCAAATAAATTTCAGTATCATCAAAGACAGAGCCAGAAAGTTCTTTCGAAGATGGAAATTTGATAAAAGCCTCATTGGGAAACGATCAATAGCGTAATCTAGGTCTTTCTTTTTTTTCGAGGAGAATAATGAACTTGCAGTGACAAGGAAGAGAGTGAGAGGAAAATTGACCAAGTATCCATTGTGCAAAGAAATCGACGAGACCAAGAGACACCATCGGTAGGATTGTCATTATTAACCACAAAACAAGAGTATCACGTTTGCTGTTTATGTTAGTGATTGACAATGAACTTCTAAAATCGGAAAAAAATTCCCAGGAGAAGGAAAATTATCTTCGATAATGATATCGATACATTGTCGATTATATTCTAACTTGGACAATTAAAAATGATGACAAGTTTTCATTCATCATTCATCGATGAATGAAATTAGAGTGTTGAAAGAAGAAGAAGAAGAAGAAAAAGAAAAAGGAGCAGAAGGAAAAAAAAGAAAAGAGGAGGAGATTATGAGCCAAAGAGAACTTGGCAGACGTCATTCAAATTCTTGGGAAGACAGAATTGCTTTCTGTATTGATGAAATGTCAGCTGAACGTTTTATTGACATCGCGCCAGAATTTCAACATCATCCAAATTGTTATAGTCTTTATCCAATTAGTCCTGATGAAGATTTTCGTCGAGCAATGTCCATTTGCTCGCAATCAGAGAGACCAAGAAGAGCGTCCAGACAAGGCTCGGACGCTCATTTAGCGAGTCGAAGATGTAGTGTTCATTCCAGTCATTCAAGAACGAGAGCTAATAGCAGAGTCACGCCATTAGGTAGGGGAAAATTCATTTTAAAAAAAAAACTGGATACGAAGAGCTTTTTACACAAAACAAAAAGCGATGATAATTTTCTAATGATGATAATTATGGTAAATGTAGGAGAATAATTTCGTATTTTCGGAGATTTAGAACTTGAGAGAAAATTTTAGAGGAGAATCTTTATAAAAAAAGAAAATAATTCACAATTTTTTTATACACAAGTTTTGAATGTTCAAATGAATGTTTTGCAAGAATTTAATTATTATCAAAAGTTTGAATAACATTCATCCTAGAAATTCAATTATTTTCAAAAATTTGAATAAAATTCTTTCCAAGAAATTCATTATTCCCATAAATAAAATTCTTAGAAAAAATTCAATTATTTTCAATAAAATTTTAATAAAATTCCTCGAAAGATTTCAATTATTTAAAAAAATGATTATAAAATTCTTCAAAGTATTGATTTATTATCGAAAATTTTGATAAAATTCTCTACAAGAATTCAATTATTTTCAATACACATTTAATTAAATTCCTCGAAAGAATAAATTCAATTCTAGTCAGAAATTTAATAAAACTCTTTGCAGAAATTAATTTTTTTCAAAAATTTGTATAAAATTATTCAAAAGAAATTCATTATTTTCATAAATAAAAATGTCGGAAGGAATTCAATTATATTTATAAATAATAAAATTATTCGACAAAAAAATTATTTTCAAAAATTTTAATAAAATTCTTCTTAGAAATTCAATTATTTTTATAAATAATAAAATTCTTCGAAAAAAATTCAATTATTTTTATAAATAATAAAATTCTTCAACAAAAATTCAATTATTTTAATAAATAATAAAATTCTTCGAAAAAAATTCAATTATTTTCAAAAATTTTAATTACATCCTTCTTAAGGATTTAAGTAATTTGATAAATAATTAAATTCTTCTTCGGAATTAAATTATTTTCAATAAAATTTTAATAAAATTTCTCGAAAGATTTTAATTATTTATAAAAATTTTAATAAAATTCTTCAAAGAATTAATTTGTTTTCAAAAATTTTGATAAAATTCTCCAGATCATAATTCAATTACTTTCAACACAATTTTAATTAAACTCCTCGATAGAATTTAATTATTCTGTTCAAAAATTTAATAAACTTCTTCGCGGAAATTAATTTTTTTCAAAAATTTGAATAAAATTCTTCTAAAGAATTTCTTTATTTTCATAAATAAAATTCTTAGAAGGAATTCAATTATTAGAATTAGAATTAGAATTTCCTTTATTTTGTTCTAGGAAAATTATTTTCAATAATTTAAATCAAATTCTTTTTAAAAATTCAATTATTTTAATAAATAATAATCAAATTCTTCAAAGAATTAATTTATTTTCAAATATTTTGATAAAATTCTCTAATAATTCAATTACTTTCAATAGAATTTTAATTAAATTCCTCGATAGAAGTCAATTATTTTCTAAAATTTTAATACAATTCTGTGGAATTTATTTTTTTTTAAATTAATTAATTAATTTTAAAAAAATTGAATTATTTTCAAAAATCTTTTACAATAATTTCTAATTTACTTTTTATTTCGTAGAAATTTATTTAGAAATTTATTATTAAAAAAATTTGTTTTCACCTTTCATTTAGGGAGGAAAAGATTTAAACACTTTTGAAAATAGGAAAAAATTCAGCGAATTATTGCAGCCATTCAGATTAACTTTATTTGAAATTTACTTTTTGTTTTTTCTTTATATAGGTTTCAGTTGTAATGAAAAGATTTTGTAAGTTTAGCAGTGAATTGTGATAAACTTTATTGAATATGGACAAACTTTGCTAAAGTTTTCGCCAAAGAAATTATTATTAACTAACATTAACTTTTTTCAAGCATTTCTTTTTCATTAAAAGTCATTGAAAAGTTTCTTCTCTAAAGAAAAGTATGTAATTCCTTCAGAAAAGTAATTTTTTTTTTTACTGTGAATTTTTTTTATCTTCCGCACAATAAACACAGGATTTTATCTTTATTCAAAAAAAAAAAAAAAATTCAAAATAAAAATTTTCTATAACTTAGAAAATAAAATGTTTTTAATGATTAAGAGGAAATAATGACGATTTGCAAAGGGTATGCCGATTTTCGCAAAACTTCGTGGGATTATAGTTCTATATAAGAGACTTCTTTCCCCCAAATTTTTTCAAAAAAATTCAAAATTGTTGAAGATACGCCATTTTGAATTTTAATATTAATTTTATAAAATTTTGAATATCTCGGAATATTGTTTATGGATTTTTATGAAATTTACACATTTTTCAGGTAAAAGTATGTACTTTAAAATGCAAATAAAGTTAATAAAAAAAAATTAATTTTTAAATAAAAAAATTAAAAAAAATTTTTTTAAACAATTTTTTGTTTATTTACTCCTCTCTGAGAAAAATGTTATTAACATATTTGGATTCCTTATGAATTCACCTTTAATTTCATAAAAAAAAATTGATGGAGACTCAACTGGTTCCGGAGATATTGAATTTTTTGTAAAAAAAAGCGTCGCCGCGCCATAGCACCATACTGCACAAGTCGCGTAGTACGTTACCGCAGTCGTGCATTGCTGCTGTAACTATGACTATTTTTTACAAAAAATTCAATATCTCTGGAACCAGTTGAGTCTCCATCAATTTTTTTTTATGAAATTAAAGGTGAATTCATAAGGAATCCAAATATGTTAATAACATTTTTCTCAGAGAGGAGTAAATAAACAAAAAATTGTTTAAAAAAATTTTTTTTAATTTTTTTATTTAAAAATTAATTTTTTTTTATTAACTTTATTTGCATTTTAAAGTACATACTTTTACCTGAAAAATGTGTAAATTTCATAAAAATCCATAAACAATATTCCGAGATATTCAAAATTTTATAAAATTAATATTAAAATTCAAAATGGCGTATCTTCAACAATTTTGAATTTTTTTTGAAAAAATTTGGGGGAAAGAAGTCTCTTATATAGAACTATAATCCCACAAACTTTTGCGAAAATCGGCATACCCTTTGCAAATCGTGATATTTCTGACGTGAAATGCCTCTTTAATTAAAATTAATATATTGAATTTCATTTAAATTCTTGCAAAAAATTTGAGAATCATTGAATTTCTTTAAAAAATGTCATTATTTATGAAAATAATTCAATTTTCGCTAAAAATCATTAAATCAATTTTGGAAACCCTAATTAAATTTTTCTGAAGAATTATTTTTTATTTTTTGTTTAATAATTGTGTTTCTTTAATAATTTTAATTGGATATTTTTAAAGTAATTTAAATTTATGAACAATTTTTTTCAAGTTTTTAAAACTAATTTTTAAATTTGTAAATTTAGTTGAAACATCTATTGTTTACATTTATCCCTTGTTTACAATTACCCCAAATGGCCCTAATTGTAAATTGATTGTTTTGTTGATTTTTGAATTTTATTTCGGAATAATTCAATTTTTTATTATGTATTTTTCATGATTTGAAGACTTTATATAGTCTTTAAAAGACTTGATAGTATTTAAATAGTTGAAATGAAAGGCGGTGCCTAAAGTATTTTTTTTAAGTTCATTATTTTTTTTTCTTTTTAGAAAATCTATTTTCTATAATATTGTGTTAAAAAAAACGTTAACATTTTATATTTTATTTGAACAGAAGATAACGATAAGTTTAATTCTTGCAAAAGAAAGCACTTATAAGTTAATTCTACACACAAACACACACAGAAATACGTTTATTTTTTACGTAAGTGCCAATAAATTAATTTCAATTTTTTATTTAAAATGAAATAATTTAATTTTGAATTAATTGTATTTTTGATATTTGAATAATTAATTATTATTTTGAACAATTACATTTTTCAATGATTTCAAAATAATTAAATTTTTATTAAAAACAGAATAATTTATTTTTGAATTAATTAAAATTGTTTGATTTATTTTTGAATAATTAATAATTGACTTTTGAATTATTTAAAATTCAAATATTGTAAAAAATTAATAAAATATTTAAAAAAACAATTTATTTTTAACATAATAAAAAAAGTAATTTATTAAAATACTAAATTCAAATAGATTTTGAATTGCAATTATTTTTAAAAATAAATAAATTTTTTGTGTAAAATCATTTTTTTAAAATTAATTAAAATTTGAAACAATTGAATTTTTTTTTTCATTTTTGAAAAATTAATTATTTCGAACAATTTTTTAAACATAAAAGAACCAGGAGCTATTATCACTCATAATAGCAATCAAAAAAAGCACACACTAAAGGGATCGCTCTTCCCAAAAAATTTAGACTCTAGATCCTGCACTGTATAAGTTAATAATTGAAGATTAATTAAATTTTTGAAAAATTAAATATTAAAAAATTAATTATTTTGAATAATTAATATTATTGAATAGTAATTTACGAAAACGACCAATGTAATAAAATTTAGAACGATATTTTTTATTGATTCAGGAAAATTGAATTTTTTAATTAAAATTAATAATCGTTGAAAATTGAAAATAATACAACTTTTATTGACAATTCGATATTTCAGTTTTTTTAGATTTTAAAAATGCATAAAATTTTCAATAATAATAATAAATCAAAATACAATAAATATTATCAATTATAATTATAAATAAAAAAAAATAATAATAATAATAATAAGATATACGAATAAAATTTGTTTTTAAGTTATTTTGAGATTTTTATTTAACAAAATAAAATGAAATAATATAAATGATTTAATTAAGAAGAAAATTTTAATTAATAATTAGAATTTACCAATCTACAGTTTTTTTTCCACTGAAAACGGTAACCTCTCGCCTGATACCAGATATTTTTCCACGATTTTTCAAACACAATAATTCTTGTCACAATTTAACGTTTTTTAAAAACACCCGCACTACCGCATAACATAACATCGGAAATGTCAAAACATCACGAAAAATATAAACAAACAAAAAAATCATGATAATAATTCGCAAATGATAACTAACAACTAACTTCATACTGCGAACGGACAGAATGAAAAACCACAGACTTTAATAAAGTTAACTAGCAAAAACTGACGCGCGCGAGCGCGCGTGCATTTTTTTTTCAACGTTTTATTTTAAATAATTAAAACTTTATTTTTTCAGCGAATTTGAACCATTATGATGTCACAATTTTTTAGCAAATGCTGTGAACAAATTGTGACGTCATTATGGTTCAAATGCCATTAAAGAAATTATTTCATCTTCTATTAATTAATATATTTTTGCATTTTCTTTTTTTATATAAATAAATTAAAATTTTTATTTATTAATTGAAAATATCTGTTCGCAGTTTATATTTTTTTTTTGTTTAATATTTTAATAATTTTATGTTTTAATATATATATATAAATATATTTTTTCTATTAAAATAGCAATTCTTTAAAATGATTATTATTATTTTTAAGGGTATTTTAATTATTATTATGACGTTATAATGTTTTAAATAAATTTAAAAAATGGAAATGCTGGAAAGAATGAAAAATACATTTTTTTTAGAAATATAAAATTATTCAATTAACATCTTCTATCTTTATATCTTCTCTCTATATTAATATCTTCTTCTTCTATCTTCTTTGATTTAGTTGTAATTTACTTTTTTGTTTCCTATCTTCTTTAATAATTTTATGTTTCAATATTTTTAATTTTAGAGGCATTTCACGTCAGAAATATCACGATTTGCAAAGGGTATGCCGATTTTCGCAAAACTTCGTGGGATTATAGTTCTATATAAGAGACTTCTTTCCCCTAAATTTTTTCAAAAAAAATTCAAAATTGTTGAAGATACGCCATTTTGAATTTTAATATTAATTTTATAAAATTTTGAATAGGTATCTCGGAATATTGTTTATGGATTTTTATGAAATTTACACATTTTTCAGGTAAAAGTATGTACTTTAAAATGCAAATAAAGTTAATAAAAAAAAATTAATTTTTAAATAAAAAAATTAAAAAAAATTTTTTTAAACAATTTTTTGTTTATTTACTCCTCTCTGAGAAAAATGTTATTAACATATTTGGATTCCTTATGAATTCACCTTTAATTTCATAAAAAAAAATTGATGGAGACTCAACTGGTTCCGGAGATATTGAATTTTTTGTAAAAAAAAGCGTCGCCGCGCCATAGCACCATACTGCACAAGTCGCGTAGTACGTTACCGCAGTCGTGCATTGCTGCTGTAACTATGACTATTTTTTTACAAAAAATTCAATATCTCTGGAACCAGTTGAGTCTCCATCAATTTTTTTTTATGAAATTAAAGGTGAATTCATAAGGAATCCAAATATGTTAATAACATTTTTCTCAGAGAGGAGTAAATAAACAAAAAATTGTTTTAAAAAATTTTTTTTAATTTTTTATTTAAAAATTAATTTTTTTTTTATTAACTTTATTTGCATTTTAAAGTACATACTTTTACCTGAAAAATGTGTAAATTTCATAAAAATCCATAAACAATATTCCGAGATATTCAAAATTTTATAAAATTAATATTAAAATTCAAAATGGCGTATCTTCAACAATTTTGAATTTTTTTTGAAAAAATTTGGGGGAAAGAAGTCTCTTATATAGAACTATAATCCCACAAACTTTTGCGAAAATCGGCATACCCTTTGCAAATCGTGATATTTCTGACGTGAAATGCCTCTTTAATTAAAATTAATATATTGAATTTCATTTAAATTCTTGCAAAAAATTTGAGAATCATTGAATTTCTTCAAAAAATGTCATTATTTATGAAAATAATTCAATTTTCGCTAAAAATCATTAAATCAATTTTGGAAACCCTAATTAAATTTTTCTGAAGAATTATTTTTTATTTTTTGTTTAATAATTGTGTTTCTTTAATAATTTTAATTGGATATTTTTAAAGTAATTTAAATTTATGAACAATTTTTTTCAAGTTTTTAAAACTAATTTTTAAATTTGTAAATTTAGTTGAAACATCTATTGTTTACATTTATCCCTTGTTTACAATTACCCCAAATGGCCCTAATTGTAAATTGATTGTTTTGTTGATTTTTGAATTTTATTTCGGAATAATTCAATTTTTTATTATGTATTTTTCATGATTTGAAGACTTTATATAGTCTTTAAAAGACTTGATAGTATTTAAATAGTTGAAATGAAAGGCGGTGCCTAAAGTATTTTTTTTAAGTTCATTATTTTTTTTTCTTTTTAGAAAATCTATTTTCTATAATATTGTGTTAAAAAAAACGTTAACATTTTATATTTTATTTGAACAGAAGATAACGATAAGTTTAATTCTTGCAAAAGAAAGCACTTATAAGTTAATTCTACACACAAACACACACAGAAATACGTTTATTTTTTACGTAAGTGCCAATAAATTAATTTCAATTTTTTATTTAAAATGAAATAATTTAATTTTGAATTAATTGTATTTTTGATATTTGAATAATTAATTATTATTTTGAACAATTACATTTTTCAATGATTTTAAAATAATTAAATTTTTATTAAAAACAGAATAATTTATTTTTAAATTAATTAAAATTGTTTGATTTATTTTTGAATAATTAATAATTGACTTTTGAATTATTTAAAATTCAAATATTGTAAAAAATTAATAAAATATTTAAAAAAAACAATTTATTTTTAACATAATAAAAAAGTAATTTATTAAAATACTAAATTCAAATAGATTTTGAATTGCAATTATTTTTAAAAATGAATAAATTTTTTGTGTAAAATCATTTTTTTAAAATTAATTAAAATTTGAAACAATTGAATTTTTTTTTTCATTTTTGAAAAATTAATTATTTCGAACAATTTTTTAAACATAAAAGAACCAGGAGCTATTATCACTCATAATAGCAATCAAAAAAAGCACACACTAAAGGGATCGCTCTTCCCAAAAAATTTAGACTCTAGATCCTGCACTGTATAAGTTAATAATTGAAGATTAATTAAATTTTTAAAAATTAAATATTAAAAAATTAATTATTTTGAATAATTAATATTATTGAACAGTAATTTACGAAAACGACCAATGTAATAAAATTTAGAACGATATTTTTTATTGATTCAGGAAAATTGAATTTTTTAATTAAAATTAATAATCGTTGAAAATTGAAAATAATACAACTTTTATTGACAATTCGATATTTCAGTTTTTTTAGATTTTAAAAATGCATAAAATTTTCAATAATAATAATAAATCAAAATACAATAAATATTATCAATTATAATTATAAATAAAAAAAAATAATAATAATAATAATAAGATATACGAATAAAATTTGTTTTTAAGTTATTTTGAGATTTTTATTTAACAAAATAAAATGAAATAATATAAATGATTTAATTAAGAAGAAAATTTTAATTAATAATTAGAATTTACCAATCTACAGTTTTTTTTCCACTGAAAACGGTAACCTCTCGCCTGATACCAGATATTTTTCCACGATTTTTCAAACACAATAATTCTTGTCACAATTTAACGTTTTTTAAAAACACCCGCACTACCGCATAACATAACATCGGAAATGTCAAAACATCACGAAAAATATAAACAAACAAAAAAATCATGATAATAATTCGCAAATGATAACTAACAACTAACTTCATACTGCGAACGGACAGAATGAAAAACCACAGACTTTAATAAAGTTAAATAATTAATGGTTATGGAGAGAATAAAAAAAAATATATCTTCTATATTATTAATAATCGTTGTATTCCTGTAATTTGTTCGCAGTTTAAAGTTAGTGTTGCAATTTGCTCTTTTGTTTTCTATCTTTTGAAATAATTTTCCTTTCTAAATGTTTTCAATTTTAAAATTAATGTACAACGAACATCATTTAATTCTTGCAAAGTATTTATCAAAAAATTTAAATTCATTTCAAGAATGTTATCAACATTTTTTTCAATAATTCAATTCTTTCGAGAAAATGTAATTAAAATTGTTTTGAAAATAATTTAATTTTTGGCAAAATTTTTATTTAAATTCTTTAAAATAATTAAATTGTTTTGGAGAATTTATTTCAATTTTCTTGACAATAATAGGAGTTTTTACTATCATTTTTACTGAAAAATTTGAAAGTAATTGAATTTTATGAAGATTTTCTTTTAAGTTTTTAAAATAATCGACTTTATTATTAATTGTAATTAATAATATTCATATTAAATTTTATTGAAATTATTCATAGAGAATTAAATTCTTAAACAATTTTATTAGAGTTTTGTAAATAATTACATTTTTTTTAAAAAGAATTTCATTAAATTTCGTAGAAATAATGTAGGTAATTTTTTAAAAATAATTTTAATTGAAAATTTTGAAAATAATAATTGAAATTTACAAAGAATTTTATAACAAACTTTTAAGAACAATTGAATTGTTTAGAAAAATTTTATTGCAATTTTTAAAAATAATTGAACCTGGTAGAGAAATTGTATTAAAATTATCTTCAATGTAATTAAATTTTTTCCTAGAAATTTAATTAAGATTGTATTGAAAATAATTGAATTCCTCCGAAAAATTTTATTACTTACAAAAATAATTGAATTCTTAAAAAGAATTTTATAATTTATATAAATACTTGAATTTTTTCAAAGAATTTTATCAGAATTGTTGAAAATAATTGAATTTTGAAAACTCTTGAAAATAATTAAATTTAAATAATATTTTAAAAAATAATAGTAGGTATTCTTTCGAGAAATTTTATTAAATTTATATTGAAAATAATTGAATTTCTCAGAAGAATTTTATTATTTAGAAAAAATAATTGAATTCTTGCCAACAATTTTACAATTTATATAAATAGGTACTTGAATTATTGTTTCGAAGAATTTTATCAGAATTGTTGAAAATAATTGAATTTTTATTAAAACTCTTGAATATAATTAAATTTAAATAATTTTTAAAATATAATTGTATTCTTTCGAGAAATTTTATTAAAATTGTATTGAAAATAATTGAATTCCTTCGAAACATTTTATTATTTATGAAAATAATTGAATTGTTTCGAAGAATTTTATCTGAATTTATAAATATAATTGAATTTTTTCCTAGAAATTTCATTAAAATTAGTGTATTGAAAATAATTGAATTTCTCAGAAGAATTTTATTATTTACAAAAATAATTGAATTCTTAAAAAGAATTTTATAATTTATATAAATACTTGAATTTTTTCGAAGAATTTTATCAGAATTGTTGAAAATAATTGAATTTTTATTAAAACTCTTGAAAATATTTAAATTTAAATAATATTTTTAAAAATAATTATACATATTATTTCGGGAAATTTTATTAAAATTGTTTTGAAAATAATTGAATTCCTTCGAAACATTTTATTATTTATGAAAATAATTGAATTTTTTGCGGAGGATTTTACAAAATTTATAAAAATAATTTAATTGTTTCGAAGAATTTTATCTGAATTTTTGAAAATAATTGAGTTTTTTGATGGAATTTTATTAAAAATTTTAAAAATAATGATTTGTTTTAAATAAGAATTTCCGAGGAATTTCATAAAAATTGTCGAAAATAATTGAATTTATATTAATAATAATAAACGGAATACCGCGTTACGCGAGCGTATCATTTGCTAGTAGAGAAAATAATTGATCCTTCTCCAAAAATTTTCGATAGTTTAAATCTTTCAGATTATGCGAAAAATTTGTAAACTTATTCATAATAGTTTGCACTTTCCTTTGTAAATACAATATGTTAAGAAAGATAACACAAAAAAAATGATAAATATGGAAATTAGAAATTAAAAAATTAAAAAAAAATTTAGTATTAAATGAAAAAAAACAATGAACAGGCAATGGAAGAAGAGCCAGTGTATGCAAAAGAGGTAATGGACGAAGAGCCAGTTCTGCACATAGACGAGATTCAGTGCGACCAAGCAGAGATGAAATCAAAGTACCGCCAATTGAATTAAAAACGCCCGAGGAAATTCAACAAGCCAGAAGGCATCGAAGGATTGCCATGATTGTTGTTGCAACATTTATGTTTTTACTCATTGCATCCGTCCTTGCAGTGGTGGTCACTTTAACCCATAGCTCTTTCTACATACCTCCCTTGGCACCTAAAGAATTAAACAAACTTCGAGATCATGAAAGTAATTTTTTCAACACTTTTTTAATATTATAGAATGTTAACAATTTTTTTTTGTCACTAAATTGAAAATTCACTTTCACAATTTTTTTTCGATTTAATAATAATTGAGGAGAAGAGTTCTATTTTTCAATCATTTCTATATACTTTTAACGAAAATTTTCAAACTAGATTTTTTTTTCTCTTTTCTTTACGTTTATTGTTTAAATTTGTGTAAATTTTTTTTTGTTTTATTTTAAAATGTAATTGATTCATTTTTGAATTTCCCGAGGAGAGATTTTTTTCTCAAATTAAAAGACGAATCAATTTTTTCATTTCTGATATTTTTGCAAATATTTCATTGTCTCGACCAAATTTTTATCATAATTGAAATTGTGTCCCAAATTGAAAATTTTCTACTAAATAATTTGGTCTTATTTTTTTCTCCGAAGAAATATTTTTCTTTCTTTTATTTTTTAGCCAATATTTTTTATTAAATATTTTATGTATTTAAATAATATTTTCGATTTTTTATTTTTTCCATTTTTTTCTTCTTGAATTTTTCTAGAAAATCTCTTCGGATCAGAATCATTTATTTCATACTATTTGTGCTCTATATTTTCAGGAGATTTCTTAAATTGAGTTTCACTTTTTCGCTGAAACTTTTGAAAACTTTTTCTTCTTTCAGAAATTCAATTTGACGAATGGTTTTAATACCTTTTGTTTTAGAAAAAAAAATCCTTTCAAATCCGGAAATTTGTTTTTAAAGTGATCGATTTTACAAATGAAATCTTGAGAGGAAGACGGATATGAATCGATGTTATAGGTCAAGAAATTTCGAAAAAAAAAATCTCAAGATTTCTTCTGATTATTCTTCTTCTTTGAAATTTCAAATTCTCTTTTTTTATTACACTTTCCTCTCATGTACATATACATTTATCATAGATGTAATATATAATAATGTGTATAATAATTATTATGTAAACTATAACAAATCTGATAAATTTATTGATAAATTTATAATTCAATAAGTTTGGTGAATTTATTTTTAAATTTATAGATTTGTTCCTGAATGTTATAAATTTTATAAATTGATTTAAATTTATAAATTTATAGCAGATTAATTATTAATTTTTTCATTATTTTTTTTGTCTTAGAATAAAAAAAAAATGTTTTGCATTGTGTGTTAATGGTCTAGATGAGAGAATTTTTCCGAAACAATTTCCCCTTTTTTTGATATTTCTTTTAATATCTGTTACAGTACGAAAAGAGAATGAAGCTTTGATGAATTCTTTGAATCACGATTCATCGGTGCAAGAAAATTCGACAACGTCACCAGAAGGACCATCATTTTAAAAATAGGAGGAAGAAGAAAAGAGATGATTTTTCCAGTAACTCGAATTTTAATGCTCATCGTTTATCACACACGTTCCAAAAGAGAATTACTCTCTCTCAGGTCAGATGGTTGATTTCTAAATACAATTTTCATTAAACTTTTAAAAACTTTCAAACATACCCGAAAAATGTCAACACAACGGGAAATTGAAAGTACATTTATAGCTGCAACGAAATATTTTCTTGTTAGAAAATCTTTTCCCAGTCAACTTTTTTTTTGTTATTTAAATTTTTATTTATTTCTCTTTAATTCAAAATCAAAAATTTATATTCAATTTTTGATTATTAAAATGAAATCTAAATGAAAATTTTGATTGGATTAAAGCAAAAAAATTGAAAAATTGTCGAAAATAAAGTGAATTAAAGAACAAAGATTTTTAAAAATTGAAAGAGAATTAAAAGAAATTGATTGTGAGGAAAAAATTCTTTTTATATTTATAAATTGAAATAAAAATTTCCATTATTTTGATTTAAAACAAAAATATTGAAAAATTGAATTAAAAATAAATAAAAATGGAAGGAGAGAAAATAATTTTTTTTTAAATTCAAAGAGAATTAAAGGAAATTGATTGTGAGAAGAAAAGTGTTTTATATTTATAAATTGAAATGAAAACTTTCATTAAGTAGTAGAACTTTCATTATTTTGATTTAAAACAAAAAAATTGAAATTAAATAAAAAGCGAATTAAAGAACAAAGATTTAAAAAAAAATTGAAAGAGAATTAAATTGATTGTGAGGAGAAAAGTGTTTTATAAATATAATACTATTTTGCTGAAATATTTGTTAATTTTGGCAAAATATTTGCGAGAATGCGAAACGGCTGATGATAAACATTTCAGAATTATTCAACTTCGTTTTTTAATGAACGAATTGAAAACTATTCAAATCGAAATGTAATTTGTATAAATTGTTGGAAGAATTTATTGTTAGAATTTGTTCTCTGAATAGATCTCTGTGTAAATATTTCGTTGAGTCGATATGCATAAATATAAATATAAATATAGTGTAAATTTTTGCTTGATGGCGTTTCTAAAAAGAGAGATCGATTTTAATGACAGATTTATTATGTACTGACATCTTTTTGCAAGGTTGTCGTTGATAATTTTGAAACTGTTGCTAAATATTATTATTATTATTATTCTTATTATTATTATTATTGTAAAGATTATTATCGCAAATTACGTCTTTTAAATTCAAGTAAAAATTTCTCTGTAACTGTGTTCATTGGTATCGATACGAAGTAAACTTCGAAATACGACGTTATTTGTTTGAAAGGAAAACAATGAGAGAGAAATTAAAATTCTATTATAAAAGAATAAAATAGTTGACGTGCCAAAAAAAATATTTCTGCGGAAGAAAAAATTTCGTATACTGTAGACCAAAAAAATAGCAGAGAAAATTTCATTACTGTAAAAATGTTGAAAAGATTTCTTTGAATTCTTTTCAATTTTTACCTCAAGTGAATTTCGTCAAGGAATAAAAAAGTTCATCTAATTTGGAGAATTGATAAACTTTCAAACACAAAAAAAGAATTAGAAACATATTTTTTTGCGAATAGAGCTAAGTGAACCAAAAGTTATACGACAACGAATAATTTGTTTAAGATTTTAAAAACTAAAGATTTATATAAATTTTGTTTTTAAATACGTATAAATTATTCATGGACAATTTTTCTATTTTATAAAATAGAAATTTGAGATTAAATTAGTATTTATTTTTGTTGACAATTTTACGTTTTTTTATTTATTATACATATTTTATGGGTCAATGTGATTGAATTATTAATTCAATTTTAATTTATTTTATTTTAATTCATTATTAATTCAATTATTAATTTTTCTGTTAATTTTTGAGGAAAAGTATTGTAGCCTTAAAAAATAACAAGTGAAGAAGAGATCTTTTACATAAGTGTCACAGTTAATAAAATTAAGTAGCATTTAGAAATCTTAATTAGAAGAGATAACAGTAATAATCGCAGAAAGCGAATTGTTGTTGTCAATTGTTAATATAAAAACATATTTCTAAGGTTGTAATAATTTATTACAATTTTACTATATCAAATCAAAGACCTGCAAATAGGATTCAAAATATGAAATATATATTATACATGTATATAATCATATTTATGTAATATACAAATATATTAATGTTATAATTGCAATATTATATACAGTATAATATATATTAATAATTTTAATTTTAGTTTTTACTCATAGCGGAAGAATGATGTTACGATATAAGAAATTAATCCTAATTTCATTTTTAAATCCTTTTCGTCGAATTTCAGAATTAACTGCCAGACTTTTTTTCGTAAATAATTTTCTGACTATCATTAAATTAATGGAAAATTATTATTAACAAGAATTCCAAAAGAAAATTATTCAAAAAGAATTAAAAATTAAAATTAAAAAAAAAATTTACGAAATTTTTTTTCAATTTTCAATAATCCGTCATAAAAAATAGTCTTTAAAATTCTATTCTTTATAGAAAGACTAAGACATTTTCTTTTAGAGTTCTCTTTTTTATTAAAATATAATTAGAATAAAAATCTCCTTTTTTTCTATGGAAAAAAAAGAATTTTTACAATTTGGCCTAAAAGCTTTGCTTTTGTAGCAATTATCTTATTGTAAATAATAAATAAAAAAAAAAAATAGAAAATCGTATTTCAAAACCAGAAAAAAAATTCCAAATCTGCGGACAATAAAGCAAAATTTATTTATACATAATATTCTTCCTTAAAAACAAATATTAAATTTTAATAATCAAATTTTAAATTTCAAATTTTATTCTCTATAATCAAAAAAAAATTTTTTGCTTAAAAAATATTTCTCTGGCAATTTTTATTCTCTTAAAAAATTAAAACTGAACTGAGTACATAATTTCGGAAAATTGTGGAAGAAAAAGAAAATTAATAGTGCTATTGCGCCGCACAATCATTAATAAAAAAAAATTATATTCTTCGCAAAATTAATTAAAAGTAGAATATTTATCGAATACATCGTCGTCAGTTTTTTACTAAATTAACATTGTGTCAATTTCTCATTTAAAAAAAAAATAAATAAATAAAGTGGCCGCAAATATTTTTAAAGTCGTTTTCCTTTCCATAATAAAATAAAATTATAATAAAAAAAAATCGCTCAAGGCCTATAGAAGGGAAACTGGAATTGTTCACAAATTCGTATAATATTAAAAAAAATAAAATAAAACAAAACTTGTCAAAAAAATTGAATTCTACTTTTGTTTTAATATTATTCATCAAGGCAAATTAGAATTCAATTTTGGATATTTTAGCTTCTTAAGTCAAACAATTCAAACTAGAAATAAAAATTCTAGAAAAACGTCGAAACAAAAACTTTGTATTGTGAAAATGTGAATATTTTTTTTTAGAGAATACTAATAGTAATTATTTTTCTTACTATTATTATTTAGATTATTTTTTATTATTTCTATTATTTGCATTATTTTTATTATTTTTATTATTTTTATTATTTTTATCATTTTTGTTATTTCTGTTATTTTTATTAGTTTTATTATTTTTATCATTTCTGTTATTTTTATTATTTTTATCATTTTTATCATTTTGGCTATTTTTATTATTTTTATCATTTTTTGTATTTCTATTATTTTTATTGTTATCATTATTATTAGCATTGTTTTATTAATTTATTTTTTCGAAAATTTCAGAAAAAGAAGATTATATTTTCATTTTTTGAGAATGTTTCATTGTGTACATATTGGGTGATGTCGCCTAATTGTAAGTTTCACAAGAATACACTATAATATACAAAATTCAGATGAGAAAAAGAAACCTAAAAACAGAGCAATACTGAAAATAATGCGGAGTTTAAAACATGTTAATGGGTGAATTATTAAGATTTATGTTTATATATTGTAATAACATTTATGTAAAACGGTTATTACCATGAAAAATATACACATTAGTTGTCCAATTCTGTGAGTATATTTTTTAACAACTCTGGTAAATTTTTAATATATTTAAAATTTAATTTTATTGATTTTTTTCTAATGAAATTTTTTTTTCAATTTTTGTATTTTTTTTATTCGTTTGTTATTTTTTATACCTTCTACTATTTGTTTTCTATTTTTTATACTGTTTTCATTTAATTTATATTTTTTATACTTTTTATTTTTTATTTTTTGTTTTTTATCCTTTTTAATTTTTCATGCTCTACAAAAATTATTTATTTTTCTTCTCTTATCTATTATATATTTTTTTATTTTTTTCCTCCGAAATATTTTGGTTTATTTTAATTAAAATGTTTTTTTTTTGCTTTAAAGGTCGCGAGGGAAAAGGAAAAAGGATATTGGACGGAAACAAATGTTCTATACTTTCAAGGAAGAGAAAAAGTTTATCTCCGACTTTCGCACCATTTTTATTTACAGCCAGAGGTTTCTCACTTTTATTTTAAATATTTTACTTTTTTCTCTCGTTTCTCTGCAAGAGCGTTTTTTTTAGAATTTCTTTGATATTTTGTTTTTCTTTAATAAGATGATAAAATTGAATTTTTTGTAATAAGAAAAAGAAGATTTGAAGTAAAGTAAAACAAAAAATTGTATTTATCTTACGTAATGAATAAGAATTTTTAAAATTTTCGTAAACAATATTTTATCTTTATTACGAGTAAATCAGTCATTTATTTAAAAAAAAAGAGAACACAAGATGTTGATAAGTACAATAAATCATAAATATTCGCAGTGAAATAATTATGTTTCAAATAATTAATTTTTACAATAATTGTTTTGTTTTTACAATATTTGTCATTTTCTTTTATTCGAGAGAATTAAACTTGTGCATTTGTTATTTTTCATATTTCGAATTCGATTCAAATACTAATAAAAATTCATCGAATTTGTCATTTCACTATAGAAAAAGGAATTAATAAATAAAAATAAAGAAAATACTTCATAATTGAAATAAATATCAGTCTCAATGAGGTTTTTTTTAAATACCCTGTTGAATTACAATTTTTGTGATTTTTTAATTTTATGAACGAATTTTTTAACTTGAAAATTGTTATAAATTGAATTATGGAAATTTTTCATTTCAATTACGATTGAAAAAATTTGTGACTGCATTAATACTATTTTTTCTTTTTTTGCAGTTGAAGAACGAATTCTTTTTTACCAGAGAAAATTTAACAAAAGCTTCATATAATCTATTGATTAAATTTTCATTTTCCTATTTTGTACTTAATTGAAGATTTTAATTGAAAACTATTGGATATTTCTACTAGTGCTCCTGTCGTCGTGTAAATTTAAATCAATCTCCAGATGAGAACATGCGCACTACCGGTTTATCTAACAAATTTAGATAAGGTATTCCTTTTTTATTCTATTTTCTTTTTTTTTTATTTCTCGTCTCATTATGTTAAAAAAAAGAGGAAAAAAATAGTCACTCTATTGAAACGGAACAATTTTCCACTCAATTTCGTTTCGTTAGAAATTAAAATGAAAAATTTCCGTTTCAATTTCATTGAAATGAAAAATTTTGTCAGTTCACAAGAAGAAAAATCAAATTGAGGAAATAATTTTAATTTTCAATCGGGTTTTTGTTTTGTTCAGATCAAAGGAATTGACTCTTGATTATTTTTGAGTCGTGATTGTCGAAGAATTTTTAAGCTATCGTACTGACATTCATTGTTTCTTCAATTTTTTTCTTCTTTTTGCCGCAATTGAGTTCCTCTTGAATTTCCATAAGTGACTTTCCTTTTGTTTCAGGTACGCAAAAAATGATGAAGACTAATCCAAGGAAACAACTGGTGGCGAACCAGGCGAAGGAAGCGTAAATACCACAATTATCAGCAACAACTTGATAGAGTTTCGAGACAAAGAATGCTAGAAACGAGCCCCAAACATTGGCGATTGATACTGCGAAACCCTTGACACTGGTTGGAAATAATTCGCCGAGCATCATGTAAGGAAGGGGATTTAAGCCGAGTGCGATAATTAATTCGTAAAATATAACGAAAGCCACGAGAATCGTCCCCAATCCGGACATATCGATATTCATTTGAAATTTGAGAAAATAGAAAATTGAACTCAACGCCAATGATAGGCCGGCGAGGAATGTTGTTGTTATCAACAGAGGTATTCTTCCAATTTTATCAACTAACGCAGCGGCCGCTAAACCAGCCATTAATTGCACTAAACTCAAAAGAATCACCGCCTGCGCAGCCGAAAATTCCGAACCACTTTGATCGAATATTTCCTGTGTATAACTTTCAATTGCAGCAATTCCACTGAACTGAAGTACAAACTGAAGACCAAACGAAACAAGAACGGCTTTTCTATTGCCTGGCGTGTCAAAGAGATCCCAAAAATGACCCTTATTCATCAGATCTTTAATTACAGTCTTCTGCATCTGATCAGTTTCCTCCTTGAGGTCCTCATCATTTTCATATCTTCTCAGCCACGCTAAACTTTTCTCGGCTTTTGATCGTTGATTTTTCATTAGTAGATAGTAAGGCGACTCGGGCATAAATGAAAATGTGACGAAGAAAATAATTGGAATTATTATTGAGGCGTAGGCGAGAACACCGTACGAGACAAATGGACCAATTGCGTGTCCATAGAGTTCGCCGAATGTCACCATTAATTTGATGAACGAACCCAATGAGCCGCGGATATTTTTGTCGGCAATCTCTCCAATGTACATGGGACAAATGACGTAGACAATGCCCTGGCCAATGCCGCTGATGAAGCGCGACGCAAACAGGACGTATGGATTCCAGGCCATGAGGATGAGGATCCAGCCGAGAGTAAGTGGTATACCAGCTGCTATTAAACTTGTTTTTCTGCCGAGCCAATCGACGAGGAGACCAGCAATTATATTGCCGGGAATTGATCCCAAAAGATAGAATGAAGCGATCCATGATGCATCGTCAGACGTGATTTTTAAATGGGAATCGTCACTTTTTAGATTTGGTAGTGTTGGTGAAGTCCAACCGATATGCGATCCTGATATCGCCATTGAAAATGTCGCTGAAAAAAGAGATTTTCTTTAAAAAAGCAATATTTGTTTATTTACAAATGAGCAGTGTTCTTATTTTTGGGAAAAAAGAGAAACAGTATTAATTCTTAAAGATTCAAATCGAATTTTTTGGTTTAAAATCCTTGCGGTATAATCTTTAATTAATTTAAATAATTGTGATTATTTAATTAATTTAGTGCACAATTTCTTTCCTTTCATTTAATTTAAATTTATTTTGTTCATTTTAATATTTTATTAATTTAAATAATTCCAATTACTTAATCAATATAAATAACTAGCAAATGATACGAGCGCCAGCGCGCGGAACGCGGTATTCCATTTATTATTATTTTATAAATTAAAAAACTTTACATTTTCAAGAATAAACATCAATTTTTGAATGATTGCAGATTCAAAATTTAAAGAATTCACTTATTAAGTACATAATAAATATTTTTATTCTCGTTTATTATTATTTAAAAGTTTTAATCAAATTTTTCGCAAGAATTTCATTATTCTCATAAATAATATTTTTTGGAGCAATTTAATTATTTTCAATACAATTTTAATAAAATTTCTCAAAAAAATACAATTATTTTCAAAAATATTAATTAAATTCGATTATTTTAAAGAATTTTAATATAAATTCAATCATTTTCAACAATTTTGATAAAATTCTTTTAAAAAAATCATTATATTTTCAAGATTTTTAATAAAATTCCTTCAAAAAATTCAATTATTTTTAGAAAATCAGATAAAATTCTTCGAAACAATTAAATTATTTTTAAGAATTGTAAAATGTTTCGGAGGAATTCAATTCTTTTTAATACAATTTTAATAAAATTTCTCGACAGAAAATTTTTAAAATCAATTATTTTTAAGAGTTTTAATGAAAATTCAATTATTTTCAACAATTCTGTTAAAATTCTTCGAAACAATTCAATTATTTTTAACAATTCCGATAAAATTCTTGGCAAGAATTCAATTATTTTTGTAAATAATAAAATTCTTTTAAGAAATTCAAGTATTTTCAATACAATTTTAATTAAATTTCTAGGAAAAAATTCAATTATATTAAAGATAATTTTAATAAAACTTCTCTAACAGGTTCAATTATTTTTAAAAATTGTAATAAAATTTTTCTAAACAATTCAATTGTTCTTAAAAGTTATTAATAAAATTTTTTGTAAATTTTAATTATTTTCAAAATTTTCTATTAAAATTATTTTTAAAAATTACATTATTTTTACGAAATTTAATTAAATTCTTTAAAAAATGTAATTATTTACAAAACTCTAATAAAATTGTTTAAGAATTTTAATTTTCTATGAATAATTTGAAGACAATTTATTAGGAAAATTATTAATTACAATTAATAATAAACACGATTATTTTAAAAACTTAAAAGAAAATCTTCATAAAATTCAATTACTTTCAAAATTTTCAGTAAAAATTATTTTTTAAAAATTCATTATTTTCAAGAAATTTAAATTAAATTCTTCAAAACAATTCAATTATTTTAAAGAATTTTAATAAAAATCTTGCCAAGAATTAAATTATTTTGAATTCAATTTTAATTACATTTTCTCGAAAGAATTCAATAATTGAAAAGAATGTTGATAAAATTCTTGAAAATGAATTCAATTTTATTTTCAAATTTTTTTTATAAATACTTTGCAAGAATTCAATGATTTTCAGTACATTAATTTTAAAATTGAAAACATTTAAAAAGGAAAATTATTTATAGAGTTAGGAAACGATTAGTGAATTTTATCAAATATACTAGAAAAATATCAAATTTCTAGAATAACTACAAAAATTTTGATTTTTGGTGTTCAAAAATATTTTTAAAAAATCTTTAAAATCTTGAATTATTGAATTTTTTTTATCTCAAAAATTTTTGAATCTGAATGAATTTAAAAATAATTCCCTGGTTTTTCTTATTTCTGAAAATAATTTAATTCTAGAATAACTTTTTTATTAAAGTTTATATCTTATGAATTATGATTAAATTAAAGAAGATTTTAGTTAAAAACTATTGCAATTTTCAGAAATAATAAAATTACTAATTTTCAAAATTATTAATTATTCCAAATTCCAAATTAATTCAAATTTTGTGAAATCAAATTGAAAACAATTAAATTTGTAAAAAAATTACATTAGAAATTTTAAAAAAATTTTATTTTTAAGGAATTTTTACTTTCTAGAATTCGATTCAAAATAATTGTATTTTTTAATAATTTTACTGAAATATCTGAAAATATTGGAGGGAAGTCTTAAATTTTATTTTTGCTTTTAAAAATTAGGGTTTTTATTTCTTTTTATAATTGAAATTGAATGAATTTTTAAATTTGAATTGAAAATTAAAATTTGGAAATTGAAAATTCCTGAAGTTTTTATAGGAAACATGAAAAAAGTTAAAATTCTGTCTAGCAATCATGAAATAGTCGGGAAAAAACAAATTCAAATTTTTGTGGTAACGCTGTTATAGTTATCTAAATTAGAATGATTTAATTTAATTATTAATTAAATATCAATAAAAAAATAATTATTAATTTAATGAAATGTTGTTTTATGGGATTTTTATTAATTCAAACGTTTAATTTATAGAATTTTTATTTAGACAAATTTCTAAATTTTAATTTAGGATTTAAAAATTCAGTTACATAAAAATGTTATTAAACGGAGAAATTAAAAAAAAATTGTTTCTGTAAAAAATCAATTAAATTAAACTTAAATGAAAGTCCCGTAAAATAATAATTACCTACAATTAAATTATTTAAATTATTAACATTAATTTAATATCAATATTGAGTTAAAAAGAAATTAAAATAAAAAAAATGAGCAAAATTCGATAAACTCAGCTTTCGTTTTCCAAAAAGTAAATAAAAATAAATTTTTGAAAAATTAATTGAAAGAGATGAAAAAATTGTGGAAAAAATAATTTATATTAAAATTTAATCTCAATGAATTGATTTAAAAATTTTAACTGTAATCGAAGAGAAAAAAGAAAATCACCAAAAAACTTCGAAAGATGAAAAGTGAAATTAAATTACATTAAGATAATTTATATAACGAATCAATCAATGGCTAAGCAAATATTTTGTTCTCAAGTCAATAGTGATATCTTATATTTTTAGCTAATTAATCGCAATTGGTAAATACCTGTTATTGCTGCAATATATTGTGGCCATTCTTTAGAGTATGATTTTTCCATTTTTCCTTTAAAAAAATTTCTTCAAAACTGTAAAAAGTATGAACTGAAATTTTAAGGACTATATTTCACTATTATTTATTATTCCCAACATATGAAAAATACTTGTAGAAAATAATAGAAATTTCGGAAAAACAAATTCTTTTTATTTGCTTCTGTTTTCTTTATCTTATATAGTTTATCGTATGATCACTTTTACAAAACTGAAAAAAAAAACACTTTGAAAGTCAAGAAGAAAAGAATTAATTCATTTTACTTTATCGGCAAACATTTTAGGTTCGTTTACTTTTTTTCAGAAAAAAAAATGTTAATTAAATAGCCGTCATTTTGGCACTTGTGTAAATAGCAGGAGGAATAGTAATTTCCCTTTTTGATGAAATTTAAAAGCGAAATTAAATTAAAGAGGAGAAAAAAAAGTGTGTCAATTTTTTATCGAAATTTGGCGATTAGAATTAAAAATAAGTTTAATTTATTTTTTTTCTATTTTAATATTTCTATTAATTTGAACGAATTTATTAAATCAATTATTTTCATTCAAAAAAGAAATATTATTTTAATAATACTTCTATTAATTTTAACAAATTTATTAGAATAATATCATTTCAACTAGAAAATGATTTTCTTTACTCAAAAACAGTAAATTTGTTAACGAAAAGGGTGAGAAGAAAATTACCAAAAGAATTTTCCAAAAATTACAATTGTATTTTGTAAAATTTTCGATTGTCTTATCGCTCACTGAATCCACTTGGGGATGATTCAACGTTTCCGATCATTATTTCAAGTAATTCTTCTTGTACCTATTCGAAAATGTGAATAATCAGAATTCCATTCAGAAAATAATTAATAATTAATAAAACAAAAAAATGAAAAAATTTTTTTTAATAAAAAGAAAAATTAAAAAATAATGATTTTCCAGAAGAGAAAGCAAAAGCAAATGGAAAATCAAAACTCACTGATTTGAGATGAAAATTTACCAATATATTCTCGACTATTGTTACATTACAACTAACAATATGATGAAAATAAATTTCTCATCATGTAGATTTTATAAGACTATTTATCAGTGTTGCTTATCAGTTATAATTTACTTTTCCTCCCCTTCTAAACTTCTAATTAAACCTTGGATTGATAATTTAATTTAGTATTTAAAAAATAATTGCTGACTTTTTTAGGAAAATAAGAAATTTCCAAAATATCTTCAATTGCAGTCAAATGAAGAGTTAACAATTTCGATCTTTTTTGCAAATTTTAATTCTTTTTCAATTATAATAAAAAATTTTATTTTCAATTAAATATTTCACTATATTTAATTAATTACTGTATTTAATTTAATAATAGAATATTACAAAATATTAAGTAAAACTTATAATTAATTTGTTAATATAAATCAGCTAATTACATCATTAATTAATTAATTTCAATAAATGTTCAGTGAAATTTGAATATTATTATTAAATTTTTTCACAATTTTATATTATGAAAAGAATTTTATTTCAATTTTTTTAATATTATAATTATGTTTTTTGAAATGTATCTATAAATTTCGAAATCTTCAATTATTACTGATGCGGAGTAAAATTTTTTTTTCTACACGTGAAAAGAAAATAAGAAAGGCGCGTATAAAAGTTTTGAAAACGACCATGAAAATTAGATTTATTTATTTTTAATAATTGTTTTCAAGTAGCTATTTCCGTATTTAGCGAATTATTGCACAACAATGGAAATGAAAATAGCATATCTTTACTGAGAATCCACTATAAAAAGATATTTCCATAAATCGTAAAGTAGCGTGTGACAAATAATTTTTTCTTGTGTACACAATTAACAAAAGTTAATAACCTTATATTAATTTCTCTAATATTCTGCTTGATTTGTCAATTTCTCAACAGGCGCCAATTTATTTAATATAATCTTTTATTTATTATATGAACAGGTGTTATCAATGTCATAATTTTATTTCTTTAACTTTTCCCCCTTAATTGTCGTTAATGATAACTCAATTACTTTATATCAAGCCAAAATTCTCTCGTTGAATAATTTAAAAAAAAAGAAAAAATTTATTTATTCTAATTACGAATTTTTAATAATAAAAAATTTTAAAAAAAAGTTAATATTTTATAAATTATTATATTTAATTCCTAATTATTATTATTAAATACATATGTACAAATTATTATCAATAATAATAATAATTAAATAATTATAAAAAATATACTAATAATAATTATAATCAATTAAACAAATTATTATTATTAATTATTTAATGCAAATAATAATTATTTGTAATTTATTTATTACTTTATTAATTTATTTGAGTATTCAATTATTTATAGATTATAATTAATTAATATTTATAGATTATTATTAATTAATTACTAGTTATCACGAATTAAAAATTATTATTAATTGTAAATTCTCAATAATTAATTGCAATAATTATTAATCACAAATAATAGGTAATAATTGTACTAATTATTAATTACAAATGATAATTATTACAATAATTATTAATTAGAAATGATAATTATTACAATAATTATTAATTACAAATAACAATTATTGTGATAATTATTAATTAGAAATAATAATTATTGCAATAATTATTAATTAGAAATAATAATTAATTACTGTAATAATTAATTATTAGAATTAATATGTAATAATTATTATTTATTAAATTTAAATTTAGAACTGCAATAAAATTCATTATTTAATTTTTTTGTGACAAATGTACAACGTAGATAAGCGTAATATAAATTTACACTTATGATGCTTAGCTATAAATTGTTTGGAAAAGACTTTTTTTCTGAAATGAAAATGACAATGAAAATTAGATAAGAAATGAGGCAACGAAATTTACACACATAATTATTATTACATTCCGTCAATAACAAAAGTTAAGTATCACAGTTGTTTAGAAAAACAAAATTTTCTCTAAAATTAAATTTGCAAAAAAACAAGAATTAAACCGTTTAGCAATTTAAAAATTTAAAACTTTCCCGCTCCGTCGAGATATCGAATTTTGAAAAATATCGACAGTGGTCTCGAAATATCGAATCGAATTTCTGAGTAGGGGGAGCTGCGCAAACTGAACGTCGCTGATTGGTCACTCTTCATACCGCTAATCATTGTTAGATTTAAATTTACTGGTAATTATATTTTAAATAATTTCGTAAAACTAAATATTTTGCTTTAAATCGAACAAATAATTAACATTTTGTTCCATTAATTTAATAAAAAAAATTTTTGTTAATAGAAAACAATTTTTCATTTTCTTTAATTTCTCTATTAGTGTAATATCTTTTTATTTATTTCGAAGAAAAGTATTGTTAAATTAGATTATTGTTATAATTAATACAGAAACAATGCAATTTATTAAAATATTCAAATTATAACTTTTTGTGTTTTCAAATTTTGGCGGGAAGTTCGACCAATAGCGTTGCTTCAGTTGGCAACGCCGCAGTGAAGGTCCGCCATTTTGTCGTTCCGAGCCGGCAGTATATCGAAGGCATCGATAGAGGAAAGTTACGATTTGGCGGGTGAAACAGAACATTTAATTATCGTGGAGTTCTTGACTTTTTGATTAAATTCGCGTATTTTAACTTATATTCACACGTGTCATGAGAAAAAAAAGTGCCGAGATGCGTTTATGTGTAAACGGCAAAGTGAACATAGGCGGATTCTTGTCGATTCGAATGCTCTTTTTCGGCTTTATTGTTGTAAATGTTTCAACAATACTTGTTTGTTTTCCTCTAGATTCGTGATTCGTGAACCGTTTTTTCGTGAATAATTGTGTAAAAATCGTGATTATATAAAATCGATGAATTGAATCAGTGCTGGTTTGATTCAACCAAAGTGATTAACTTTGGCGGTTTTTCTTATTAGAACCGTGTCCGCCATTTTGTTTAAATTTGACAAATTTTCGTCGGTATTTTTAATGTGTTTTTTCTTTTTTTCGAGTGTTTTTTTAATGCGAATCAGACTAATTAGATTATCTAAAGTATGTTATTAAACAGATCTTTATTTAATTAACCGATGGGTTAGTTTACGCATCTGTTATATTTTCCAAATTCGGTTGCCTAGAAATTCGATCAAAACGGATTTCGGAGAAATTTTGCGCAAAAGCAGGGGTGGGGGATTCCACCTGATTTCTGGTAAATACAAAGTACATTTTTCTTTTATTTACGTTTCTTTTACTTTTGTTATAGATTATTACTTTTTGTGAAAATAGATTTTCCAAAATTGTGAAACTATAAATAGTTTCCACTTGCGTGGTGGTTTATATTTATTATTGAATGGAGAGTTATTTTTCTATTAAAATAATGTCAACGATTCTGTTAAATTATCAAAAAGGTCATGAAATTAATTATTAATTAGCTCTTTCTGGATAAATGTTTTTCATATTTTTATTACGGTACAAACAATAGAAAAATAAATATTTTATTACATTTTGAATAAATTAAGTATCGCTTCGTAGAAATGTTTCGTGAATTGTTTTGTGAATACGTTTTGCTTTTTGCGGTCCAATTCCAGGACAAAGTCCCAAAGCTTTATCGGATGTTTTAACTATCTCAGATATTGATCCAAAATTCGTTAAAAGAGTCATGGCATCTGTTTTGTTTACAGATCGTATTGACGTCAGGGCATTTATTAACTAGAACGTAAAAATAAAATTAAAACTATAATTAAAAATAAAACATTAGAATTTTTTCAGTGTTAAATATGAATTAGAATTTCTCACTCTTTGCTGTACACCGGTTTCATTCTTTTCCATAATCATGTCCGGAGGTTTTTTCTCGTATATTTTGTACGTTTCTATGATTCTTCCAGCATCTTCCGCATTCCAGGCTAGCATTAAAGTTAAATCGGCAAGAATGCAAATCCTCGTCAAATGTTTTAGAGAATGATGAGGTTCTGCAACATCCACCTATAATTTTGTGTAGTATAAATAGATTTGATTAAAAAAATATTCGAAATTCAATAATTATTTTCAATATCTAGTATTTTCATAACATTTCGTAAAGGAATTCAATTATTATTTTTAAAAAATGGATAAAATTCAATTATTTTTATAAGCAATAAAATTTCCACAAGAATTCAATTAATTTGGAATAGCATTTTCAAAAAAATTTCGAAAAAATCAATTATTTAACAAAACTTTTATACATTTCTCCACAGTAATTCAATTACTTTCCCTAATAATAACATTTTTCATGGAAATTAAATTTTTGGAAAAAATTTTTGATAAAATTATAAACAAGAATTCAATTATTTTCATAAATAATAAAACTCATAGAAGAAAGTCAATTATTTTTAATACTATTTTAAATTAATTAATGAAAAAATTCAATTATTTCCACAAATAAAGTTTACCACAAGATTTCAATTATTAAAAATAAAATTTTCATAATATTTATTATATTTCGAAAAATTAATTATTTAAAACAATGTTTATAAAATTCTTATGGAGAATTCAATTATTTTCAAAAGTAATAAAACTTTTCACAGAAATTCAAATCTTTTTAAACATTTTAACAAAATTTTCTGCAATAATTCGATTATTTTCATAAACAATAAAATTCTTCTCAGGAATTTAATTTTTTTGGGTTAAATAATTCAATTATTTTTATAGATAATAATATTTATCACAAGAATTCAATTATTATTAAAAGTAATAAATTTATTCTTGGAAATTCAATTATTTTAAAAAAATTCAAATAAATTTTTCGCAAGAATTTAATTATTGGCACACATTTTAATTAAATTCTTTGTAAAATTTAATTATTTTGAAAAACTTTTCGCAATATAATGATTTTCAATATCTACTATTTTCATAAAATTTTCAAACAGAATTTAAATATTTAAAACAATTTTTGTAAAAATCTTCGTAAGAATTCAATTCTTTTCATGAATAATAAAAGTTTCTCAGGAATTTAATTATTTAAATCAGAATTTGCATAAAAATTTGAAAATCAATTTTTTTGAAGAATAAAAAATCTTTAAAGGTATAAATTTTAAAATGAAAATGAATGAATATTAGGTTCTAATTTTTTTAAATTCAATATTTGCAGTATTTTCAATTACATATTTCCAAAAATTCAAATACATACACAAAAAATAATAACATTTTAGAATTATGTTTAACATTTTGGGGAAAACAATCATGTTCATAATTTTTAATTAAAATTCATTAAAAAATTAATTAGTTTTTTTAAATTATACAAAAATTCTTTTAAGAAATTGAATTATCTTTGAACAATGTAAATAAAAATTTTTAAAAATTTACTTTTTGGACTTATTAGAATTTTTGAGAAATCATGATCCTGTTTATATGTAATTAAAATTCTTAAAAAATTTGATCTTTTTTATTTATATTTTTCAAAAATTTAATTATTTTTAAAAGATTTTACAAAATTTTAATTGCTTGGAAATTTTTTAAATATTGAAAAACTATTTATCTTTCAAAAATTATTTTTAAATTTAATTGAATTCCAGAAGAACTTTTGGAAAATTATTTCTAATTAATTGATTCAGAGATGAAGTTTAGTTGAAAATTGTAGAAATAATATAATTGTAATTTTTAGAAATTATTAAAATTCATAAATTTTACTCAATTTTACTCAAAAGTAATTTTAATGTCAGTAAATTGTCAGGGAAATGTAAGAAAAATTGATAAACTAAAACTTGTGACCACCCTGAAAATATTCTTTAATTTATCTTTAAATTAAAAATTTTTTTTTAAATTGATGAAAATTAAGTAATAGTTATATGATAGTTATTAATAATAGTTACCTGAACTAAGAGAACTCTTAAATTATAGGCTTTGCCTAATTGTTTAAGGCGATCGTGAATGTAATCAGGATTTAATTGATGATATCTTATCGATAGAAACAATATACAAGTGGATCGTCCAATTGCATAATCAGGTACAATTTCCGAATATTCCCAGGGAGTGTTTGTTATGAATTTCATTAATGGATTTCCTCTCTAAAATAGAAAAGAAATTTTTTTCCTAGTGTTCTTTTTATCTTACAATGAGAAAAAATCAAAATTTAATACCTGTTTTGGATTAATAAGTAAATTGTCCAAGCTACTTGAACCTTTATTTTTAGGAACTCCGGTTGTTATTTCATTTTGTGTACTTTGTGAACTTTGTGGTAGATCAGTGCTGAAAAATTCCGATTGCTTCAATTTGCTAAAAGCGGCTGAAAATGAAGGAAATATTTGTTTTCTCTTTTGCCCTAATTTATGTTTAAAAAGTTAATTTTGAAAACTCACATTTAAAAGAACAAGTAAATTCGGATTTTTCACCCAATATTTCCTCGGCTATATCGTTTTGTGGAATTTTAGGTTCTTTAGTATTTGGAATATCAGCAGTTAAGTCTATTTTAACAATCTCGGATGTTTTATCATTTTTCACAGAACTTTTTTTAGATATTTTTGGAGGTGAACTCTCCTCGAAATCTGTTAAATCAATTTCTATATTGTCCTCCATATTTTATAATTATTTTCTGAACATTTTATTTATTTACAGTTTACTTCTCTTTACGACAATATTTTTGTATTTACGTCATACATAACCTATAATCTTGTTTACGTTTGAGTTTCACGCTTTTGACACTAGAGGTATATTAAATAAAATTAATCTTTTCGAAAAATCCTAATCTCTCTAGTCTTCTTGTCTCTGATTAAGTATTTGCTTGAAATTATCAAGCTTTTAAAATTTTTTTAAATTTAGAAATATTTTGAAATGGTATTTAAAATTAAAATAATTATAATGCGAATTAACATTTAATGGAAATTGCAGTGAAAAGAATATCTATAAATAAAATTGTCTTTTTGTAACAAAAATACGTATATTTTGTTCGAATTATACAATAAATTCTTTTAATTAATATTAATTTCGATAAAATTCATTTAACAATATTTTTTCACGTAACCAGCGTCAGTTTCTGTTTAATTCTAAATTGTTGAGTCGATTAAAATTGTCTAAATAATTTGCTTACGGAAAAGAGTATGGAAGTTGTTTCTCTCACTTGAAAATTTTCCACTCCCATAGTAATTGTCATTTACAATGAGTAACAGGTACTTACGAAAAAATATATTTTACAATTTTTTTTTTAATTCACTAACGCAACACTTCCCAGCAGAAACTTTCATCTTATAGGTAACATTTGTCGAGGCAAACGTAACATTATGCGAAGCATAACAATTACATAACTCCCAATACAACAAAAAACTAGAATTTCTCATTAATTTACAAACTAGAATAAAATATTTAAAAATTCTGCTATACTGGGAATGTTTGGAAGTTAATTGATAATTTTCTAACTTAATTCATAATTGTAAATTTAATTTGTCAATGCTGTTTATAGCATTTCGTCGAGAAAAATTTTTTCTCTCTTCGATTTTTTCTTCTAAAATTGAGTTAATTGGTTCCTAATTGTTTGAGTTCTTATTTTATTATTGGAAACTTGTTATCATTTCCCGTTCGTTGAGGATGCTAATAACGCATCTTGCTCTCTTTGATATCTGTAAAAGAATAATCGTATTTATCTATTTATTTTTTAATAATATATTTATTATGTATTTATTATTAAAATTATGGTAGAAATTTGTATTTTTTTTTTGGTAATAATAATTTTTAGCTTTAAATGTTGCATATTCTTTTAAAAAATTGTTTATTATTCGACTATACTTACTTTACTGCTCTAAATACTTGATATAGTGCAGTGCACGCGACGAAAAAGTTAACACTACATAAACTCCAATTTTTTGGTGTAATTGCTAAGGAATATCGTGTCCAAATTATTCCCGTTGCACATAATGCCCCTGTTTGGCCGAGAGATATTTGACTCGCTGGTCTATTTAGATCTCCTAGACCAGCCATCACAAGCCCCTGTAAAAAAACAACGAATTTTAGTTTTTTTTTCGAAATTAAAAAAGGAAATTACTTTCAAGTAATTTTTTTGTGTAAATCGAAACTAATTTTCTAAATTTTGCGACTCGTTAGCTTTACCGAATCTAATTTTTACGCTTTTTCTCATTTATTTAATGCCAGTACTAAGAATTTATAATTTAACTATTAAAAAATATTATTAATTAATTTTCAATTAGTTGATTTAATTAAATTGATAAATTTATTCATGATTAATTAAATTACTCTTTGAGAAAGATTTTTCAAATTAAATGATTTAAAAAAGACAATTTTTTGCTGTTTTTAAAGTTCTAAGCGTTCAAATTTAATTTAATTCAAACGTTAAAAAAAACTTTTTTTTCAAATGCAAATTTTCTTAAAATAATTTTGAATTACTTATAAAAAAAATGAATTACAAAGATTCTAAATGTTTAATTTGAGTTTCTAATTTTTATTACAATCAGCAATTTGGAAAAAATATTTTTAATGATAATAAGTAATAAATTGTAAAATTCAAAAATATGAAACTATTTTATTACTATTTTATTAGTTAAAAATTATTTATTAAAATAATTTTCAGTCGCACTTATCAAACAAATTAATTTTAATGTTTCTAAATGTTTAATTTGAGTTTCTAATTTTTATTACAATCAGCAATTTGGAAAACAATTTTTTAATGATAATTTAAAAAGAAATTATTTCCTTTTTCTTTAAATTTCAGTTTAAATAGAAATTACAAAAACAAAATTATCATTATTTTTCACGAACACTTATAATTGTAATTTTCATCATTCATGATTTTTATTGATCTTTAAGTTCTGACATTTACATCTTCTCTGCGATTACTTTGTTTATAAAGTATTGGTTTTCTTTTTTTAACTCATTGATCTAGAAACTATATTATTAAACTAGGCAATGTTTTTCAGTTTAATTTAAATAAAACGAATATTAATTATTTAATTTGATTATTGTTATAATTAATTATTATTCTGGAGCAAAATTTAAAAACAATTTTTGTCTTGAATTTTTTTTTCATTGATCAAACATGACAAATGATTAGAAAAAAAATTTTTAAACGATCCAATATTAAATTGATCACTCAGTATATATATTTTCTTCCTTATTGCATGTTGCTAATAAAAGAATGTTATTTTAAATTTACATAATGTTCGTATATCATTTGCTGTAGTTTTATATTTTATTTAAAGTAGGAGCTTAAAAATTACAGTACAATTTATTCAAAGTACATTTTTAAATTATAAATGAAAACAATGTATTTATTCGAAAAAAATTATATCAAAGACAAAATTGACATAATATTAAAAATTTCAAAAGAAAAAAAAAGAAATTGTGATTCAAAGAAAGAAATTTTAGAAAAAAATCTAAATAACAGAAAATTTTTTTAAAATAATGAAACAATGAAATTTTTTGAATTTTTTGTACTAATTTTGATAATTTTTATATCTTGGAAATTTTGCATTATTTATTGTTTTTTTCAGAGATATATTTATTTTTATTATTCTCACATGTCTTTAGTTTGTAAAAAGTTTGTAGATAATTTACATAATTTATGAAAAGTTTGAAAAATCTACAAAAAGAAAGTATTTGAATTTTTTAAATAATAATTTACATTATTTTACAATTTTTTTTTAATTTAAAAACTTTTTGTTTATTATATTTTTTATTTAAAAAAATATTTATTTAATAAAAATTTCAATGGAGTCTATAAAGAAAAAATTTGAGTTTTTTTCTAAAATTTATTTTCTTTGAATCAGAATTTCTTTTTCTTTTAGAATTTTTCATATTATGTAAATTTTGTGATTGATATAATTTTTGCGAATAAACACATTCGAAAATACTTGGCAAGATTTACATTTTTGCAAGAAATACAATTAAGAAATCAAGGTGTAAGTTGAGTGAAAATAGAGATGTCATAACTAACCCATTTAAAAGCCGGTGCCCAGAAGAAAATCGTTTGTGGACCTGAAAATAAAAAAAATTGTTACATATTCGAATTTTTTTTTTATCTCGAACAATTATTAGATTTTATTATTCTCATTTTTTGCTGCTTTAAGAATTTTATTTCAAGATTATATTCTATAATTTTGAATTTTACTATCGCAATGTAACGTATTCAACTAATTAACAATGCAAATTAATCAGCTTTCAATAGTCCGAATACCAAACAATATTTAAATCTCGATTCTCTTTCTTGGAGACTAAAAAAAGTTTGACAAAAATTTCCTTTTTTAATTTAATGAAAAAAACTTTGTTTTTTTGTAATAATAATTATAAAATAATAAAAATAATAATAATAACTTTGTAATAATAATTATCTTATTTTGTTATAATATATTATTTTAGTTAATATTTTTTATAGTTTAATTGTTACAGAAAAGTTATCGAAAATTATCAAACATTTCCCATTCAGAAATCTAAATATATTTAAAAAAAATAGTCAACTTTTTTTAAGACGAGTCTGTTATTATTGTTATTTTTTTTTTATAACAAAAGACATGGATGATGGTGTGTGACCTTAACACACGTGTTACTCTCATGTGACCTTGACCCGCTTGGCTTTCGCTGATTATCAAGGTCTCGAAACGGAAACAAGAAATTGTCTTCCTTTTTTTCTCGTACGTAGAGAATAAGAAAAGAAAAATTTTAGCAGACGACAAATTAAAGCACATGTCACGCCATTTTCCACCACTCACCAGCTGGATGATTCCACAAAGGCTGAAGTGATCCTGGCACAAATTTTCCTAAGGCTTTCATTGAATTTTTATAAACGAGAGACATGATTTTTTTTCTGTTTGTTAAATTTCTATTTGTCAGATAAAATTAGGAAAGAAAAAAAAATTCTCTAATTTCTATGCTGTTTAAAATTAATTAAAAAGCAATGAAAATTCTACAAAATTCGACCCGCGCACTGCAACTAAAAAATTGTGACTGCGCTGGCGTACTTCAACTTGTTTCCTCTTTCCTCAAGCTAGTTGTTCCCCTCTTGCCATGATTTCCGTAGATCTTGCATGACAGGTCCGTAATCTTGAGGTAGTTTTTCTTCTATTATTCATTTCGTTTGATTTTTAGTTTGATTCATTTCAATTTGATTTATAGTTAAATATTTTCGTGAATTTTTATTGAAATCTTTTATGACAGAATATTTAGAGATTCAAAAGGCGATTTTATTTCTTTTCAACGTTTTCCATTTCTTAAAATTCGTTTGATTTTCCTTTTTGACCTTAGTTATTTCAAAGTTTTTTTCGGAGATTCGAATTTTGAAGACAATTTTATTTACGAATTTATTTTGATTACAAATTTTTTAGAAAATTATGGAAATTTCATAAAAGAACTTAGTAAAATTATGTATTAATTTTACACTGAAAAAAAATTTATTTGATTTAAAATATTTTAAATATTTAATTGATAATAGTCAAATTTATTTGAAATCAAAATTAAATTTATTTGAATAAAATAAATTTTTTTTCGATGTACTCCCTCGTGGAGAAAGTATATTTTTTTAAGAACCTATTTGAAAATTTTCTAATCTGAAATTTTTATGACTATTTGAAATGCATTTGTTTTTGATTAATATCGTGGCTTATCTGGAAAACGATTGAAATATATGTGTTGGTAGTAATTAATTCTTTATAAGTTTGTTGTCTTGAAAAGCGTTAGTAATTCTTTGTTGTCAGTTGCAAGTGGGAAAATACGATAAACATTATCAGGTGATAGGTGTGCAATTTTCGTCAAAAAAAATACTCGAGATAACTCGTAATACTTTCACGATAACAATTAACAAATCAAAAAATTTCATTTTATCAGTGAATAAAAGTGTAACATTGGCATTGGTTGGCATTGACTTTAAAGTTCAAAACCAAAGAATTTAATATACGTGCCAAGTCTTTATTTACGAAAGACCCGGTAGTATTCTAATTTTAGTTTTTTGTTTTTTACTTCCGGAAATTAAATTTACGCATATTGATTCATTTTTCTTTTTCCTAATTTTTCGCTTCTTCTTCCCAATTTTTTGTTTCTTTTGCGTCTCCGCACAAATAAATTTTTTTTTTCCCAATAATTTGAATTCAAATTAATGTTTCTCCTATTGAATTTTATATTTAGCTCTCGAGCCTCTAGAGTGACATTTAAAAAACCAGTTTTTGAGGAATAAGGTTTATAAGAAAAACAACATTACATTTGTGTCGATAGATACACTTGTTTTTTTTTTATTTATATATTATGTATAAAAAATTAAAAACGCTGGCTTGATAAAAAAGAGCCATCTATAAATTAAATTTAATGGCAGAGTAAAAATGGTTTAGAAAGTACACATTGTTACTTTTTTTTTTCTCTTAATTTATAAAGATTACATTTGGAAGCTGTGGGTTAACAGGGAATGCAGAGGATAAAATATTTTTCTAAAATTCTTTAAAGTTATAGTCTCGAAAATGAGAGACAAAATTTGTTCGTTCTTTCATTTTTTCACTCTCTGTTTATGTATTTAAATATTATGCCGTGAGGACAAATTTAACGAAAATTTGTCAAAATTTAAATAAATTTTTTTTATAATTATAATAAAATTCTTTCTAAACAATAAAAATTTGTAAACAATAAAATAGTTTTAAAAAGAAAAAATATTTTTCTAAATGATTTTTACTGAAAAATTATTTTTCTAGTTATTTTTCTAATTATTTTCGAAAAATGATTTTTCTAACATTGATTCTTTCTAAAAATGCTTTTTTCTAAAAATTCTTTTTTTTTTACTAAAAATGCTTTTTTACTAAAAATATTTTTCTAACAACGATTTTTATATGTTGAAAATTACATCGCGGAAGTCGAAGCACTTATCCTCTGTATTCTTCACATAATATAATTAATATAAAATACATTATACGACGTATGTTAAGAACAAATATATATAATTACATAATTAATTATTTTATACTTTAAAAATCAAATATTATACTGCGCGAGTATTACACTCTCCCAATTCTATGTTTTTTCAAAAATTTTTGTTTACAAATAAACTGATATAAATAGTTGAGATAAAAAATATGTATCAGTTTGTTTGTAAGTTTTTTTCTTTCTTTTTTTTTGAAAAAGAGATTTTTGTTCGATAAATTGCACCACATTTATCATTTGGCAATCTCCAAAGACTATGTTTCCATCTGCAGTCAAATGCAGAAAATTCATAAATCATTTTTTTATCAATTGACAATCATACATTTTGAAATTGATTATCAATTAGATATTTTTTTTTTTGATTTGTAAATTTAGTATTTCAATGGAAATGGTAACATAGATATCACAACTTTTAGATACAAATTGTATCGAGCCATAAAAAATATTCTATGGCTTAATATGCATTTTATCAACTGAAAAATAATTCTTTGATACTCTTTCTCTTTTATCCACTGATCAAATTCCTTGTCAAAACAATTCAAAATTAATCTAATTTCTGTAATTTTTTAGTTTTGTTTGTTCGTTGTTTTTTTTTTTTTTTTGATATGCCAAAAAAATATTGCCCCAAGTAATTCAAAAAAGAAGTTAATTTTGATGCAGGGAATTCGTTCAATGGAAAAAGCGACAGCACCAAAAACAAAAAGAAAATACTACTAAAAATTGAAAATTCTTCAACATACTTTTCTGTGTCTGAGAACCCTGTTCGATTGAATACATTATGGTAGTGTATTGTTATTCATATATTTATTTATTTATTTACTTATTTATTCATTTATTTTTATTTAGTTTTATTTATTTATTAAAAGACATTTATTGAAAAACATTTATAAAAAGTTATCCTCTATAATATATATCTATATATAATATATATGAAATTACACGTATGATATAAATCTATGACTTATAATATTTGTAATGGCAAGAAATCTCAGACTCAGAATAGTGACGAATTTCGTCAAGAGAAATATTTCTAAAGACAATGTTGATTAATAAATAACATTGAATAATGTTGTGTAACATCAAATTAACAAATATTTATAACTGATAAAATATTTTGTATTTATATAAAAATGAACAAATTTAACTTTGTCTTGAAAATATTCATCTTGAAAAATTCTTTGAAAATTTTCAATTTTACATTTTTATTCGTAATATCTTAAATAGGAATGTAAAAAATTTACCTATAAGGCACTTTCTTTCTGAATATTATTAATAGCAAAACGTATTTTTAAGTACGAAAAATATTCGTTTTACAATTGGGGTATTTTTTTACAACTTAAAAATTCGTGACAATTCGTGATTACAAATGTATCATTAGGACAGTTGAAAGAGAAATACAAATTGAGAATCATAATATGGTAATAATAACCATACAGTCAATTTTTTTCTTATAAAAAAGTTGCGTAAATTTCTATAGCACAGTTAACGCATTTTTATTGCGACACAAACTAAATAGCACAGAGGAAAAATTTTCTCGATTATAAATGAAAATTAATTACGCAATATTTGCTCCTTTTTATTTTAATATGATGTGTAAAAAAAGATTTATATATTAGTCTGTAAAAGTTCGTATAAAAAAAAACAGTCATCGGTTTTATTTGAGATCGTATACAAAAACAAGATGACTTCTTGTTTTCGTTTTGTTTCCTGTTTTAAGAGTGGTAAAAAATATATATAAATGCAAAATAGAGAAAAGATATTTTTTCTAACCTTGTGAGATTCTATAATTAATTAAAAAAAAATTCTTATTTCATTTAAATGCTTGTGGCAGTGCTTGATGACTTGCGGATAGAAAATTGTAATATTTCCTACATTATAAAATTGAGCAAGTATTCGCTTTTTTATCCATTTAATTAATTAATCACAAGATCAAATCACGTTTTTTTTCCTTTTCTCAAAAAAAAAATAATTATCCTGTCCTAAACTTAGTATCAATTTTTTTCTGAATAAAAAAAACGATTCAATAACACTTTCTTTGACAAATACGAAAAAATTCACAAATCTTCCAAAGAAGAATGCGTTTCGTATTTTTATATATATAATATGTTTTTTTGTTATATAAATATTATATATATGTATGTATAATATATATTTATATTATCAAGATTTTATTTATATAATATATATGAAAAATGAATCAAATTTCTCGAAAATTGTTAATTTTTCACAGAGGCGACTACAATATTTGACAAGTAAATATTTCTTTTTTTTTAAATTGAGCTACATTTTCTAAATATTACGAAAAACTGTATTATCTTTTTATCAAAAATTGACTAATTTAAAGTCAACCTCTTGTTTTCAAGAAACTTTCGTTCTCAAGAGACTTGATTCGATTTAACAGACTTCTGTGATGTCTGTATCATTTGTTTTTTTTTTAAGAAAGAATTGTTGGAATATCACAATTGATTTTTTTTACTTCTCAGGAATTAAATGCTGAGTAGCTTATAAAATTTCTTTTTTTATATAATATCCAATATACCAAATGGCTCGAATGTACTGACGTATCCATTATTGTCTACTGTCAGAAATTTATTGAAATCTTCGGAAACGCATACCTTAGCGTTACCCGATGGCAAAGGAACTAAACATAGCATAGCAGATTTATCTACTTTTTCTACTTTCGATTCCCAAAAGTATTTAGCTGAATCGACTCTTTGGAGTGTAGTTCCATTATTATTACTCGATTGGCATCCGTTACCAATACCATTGGCAGTATTTTTACCATTGGTATTGGTGAAATTATTATTATCGCCGTTAATGCTGGAACCATTAATGCTGGAACCGTTAATGCTTGAGTCATTATGGTTTGAACCATTATGGTTGGTACCATTAATGTTGGAACCATTAATGCTTGAAGCATGGAGGTTTGAACCATTAATACTTGAAGCATTGAAGTTTGAACCATTAATACTTGAGGCATTAAGGTTTGCACCATTCATACCTGAACCACTAGGGTTTGAACCATTAACACCTTTGCCATTAATTTTATCACCATTAACGCTTTTTCCATTAATGTTTATGCCACTATTGTTATTATTGACATTCATGCTATCAATTCCATTCGTACCACTAGTCGCTATACTTAACTTGCTCTCATTGCTCTGACTGTTCTTCATCTTAAAGCTTGATCTTGGACTAGGAACACTTTGCATACTGATACTGCGACCCATTCGGTTCTGTCTTCGAATTGGTTCCTTGATAACGGGCGCCACATTCCACCAAATAAGTTCCTCGGCGTTAATTGACATTAAAATTGGTACCTTGTATGAACTCGGAGCCCAATGCATTTCGATAATTGGACTGCAGTGAAAGGAAACCTTGCGAACTTCCCTTTTCTCCTCCACGTTGAGAATCTAAATCAGAAGAAATATTTTTCTTAAAATCTTCCAAAAAGTATTTGAAAACAAGTCCATTTTGTTTAAATGTTATGTCCTTGTGGTACCTGTGGTCCCTGAAGTTATCGTCGACAACTAATTTAATCGAAACTTCGAAATTCACAGTTCGAAAAATATTTTTCGATGCCGAGCGTCGACGACAATTTCAGGGAGGAAAAACATGAAAGAAATGACTTATTGTATGATTGAAGATAAAATGGATGTCTTACAGAAATATTTCCACTCTCGTAACCAATGGCAAAGAGTTTTTCATCGCGGGAAAATTCCATGCAGGTAATTTTCTCCTGATAACTATAATTCTCGTGATGAAGATTAATTGACACTTGAACTGGATCCACATTGCGATCTTTATAAATATTGTAAAGCACCACGCTTTTTTGATCTTCATTGAGCACCGCTAAAAATTGTTTACCAGCACTTAAAGTGCTACTAATGGCAGTTGAATTTGCAGCTTCGTAATTTTCACTAGTACCTAAATGCCAATTGTATCCACAAACGTACCAGTACTTAATCACAAAATTTTTCGTTACTGTCAATATTTGATCATTCTCCATTTCATAAATTGACATCACATCTCCAGTATCAGTAACTAAGTAACAAACTTTCTCCTCCAGCCATACCTAAAAAAAAACAAATACAATTTCAATTTGCACTCGATAATTAATTTTTAAAAAGTAGCTTTCAAACTAATAAAAGTGGTAAAAAAGTAGCTATCGAAAAATCAAACTTGACGATAAAAAAAACCCTCGTTTTATAGACACTTCACAAAACTGACAAAAATTCCATTCTATATTTTATTTTCCTGACTTTTTCCTAATTTACATAAAATAATATTGACTTCTTTCTTATCCTGATAATAAATTGAATTCCTCTAACGAATTTTATTATTCATGAAAGAATTTAAATATTTATAAAAATAATTTAATTCTTGCCAATAATTTTATAAAAAATTTTAAAAAATTGATTTCTTTCGACTTATTTTTATGCAAATTCTAATTTAAATAATTGAATTCCTAAGAAATTTTTATTATTCATGAAAAGAATTGAATTATTAAGAAGATTTTTACAAAAAAATTTTTAAATAATTAGTTAAATTCTGTTTGGAAATTTTATGAAAATAGTAGATATTGAAAATCATTGAATTGCGAAAAGTTTTTAAAAATAATTCAATTTTACAAAGAATTCTATTAAAATTTTTGACAATAATTGAATGTCTGTGTGGCATTTTATTAAATTTTGTTTGAAAATAATTGAATTTCTAAAAAGCATTTTATTAATTATGAAAATAATTGAATTCTTGCGAACGCTATTATTAGAATTTTTTAAAATAATTAAATTTCCAAGAAGAAACTTATTACTTTTAAAAATAATTGAATTCTTGTGATGAATATTGTTATTTATAAAAATAATTAAATTTTGCAATGAATTTTATTAAAATGCCTCTAAATAATTCCATTTTCGGGAATAATTTTGTGATCTATTGACAGAATTAAATTTTTTGAAAGAATTATTTATATAAATAATTGAATTCTTGGGAAGAATTTTATTAAAATCTAAAAGAATAATTGAATATTATTTTATAAAAATTTAATTAAAATTGTATTTAAAATAATTGATTTCTTTCGAAAAATTTTATTAAAATATTTGAAAATAATTGAATTCCTGTGAAAAATTTTAATATTTTTTGAAGTATGTAATTGAATTCTTCCAAGGAATTTAAAAAATACATTTTTTTTAAATAATTGATTTTTTCGAGTAATTGAAATTAAATTTTTAAGAATAAATACATTTTTTGAGCAATTCCTGTAAAATTTTATTAAAAATAATTGAAATCCTGCGATTAATGTTATTATTTGTGAAACTAATTGAATTATTGCGAAAAATTTAATTAAAATGTTTAAAAAGTATTGCATTTCTGTGAAAAATTTTGTTATTTTTGAAAATAATTGAATTCTTCATAAGAATTTTATAAACATTGTTTTAAATGATTAATTTTTTCGAAATATAATAAATATTATAAAAATTTTATTTTAAATATTATTGAATTCTTGTGGAAATAATTGAATTTTTCGATTAATTAATTTAATATAGATAGTATTAAAAATAATTGGAATTCTTCGATGAGTTTTATTATTCATAAAAATAATTGAATTCTTGCTTAGAATTTCATCATATATTTTTTTAAATTATTGAATTTCCATGAAAAATATTATTAGTGAAAGCAATTGAATTATTGTGAAGAATTGTATCGCAATTTTTTTTTAATAATTGATTTTTACGAAATTTGTTTGAAAATGTTATTCTAAATTAATTGAATTTCTGTGGAAATTTTGTTACTTATGAAAACAATTGAATTTTGGATGAATTTTCAAAATTTTTTTTAAATAATTGAATTCTTTTGCGAAATTTTATGAAAATACTAGATATTGAAAATAATTGAATTTCGAATATTTTTTGAAAATAATTGAATTTAAAGAATTTGATTATAATTTTTGAGAATAGTTTTTTTTATTTATAGTATTAGCGAATTTAATGTTGTGAAAATTCTCAAAAAACTGAAATAGTAGCTTTTAGTGGCTGAAATCTAAAAAAGTACCCAAATAGTATCAAGACGTAAAAAAAGTAGTATATAGTAGAGTTTAGTAGATGAGTGCGAAGCCTGTTATTTAATCGCTAGAAACTTACTTTTAGAGCATCAGCGTTTTCCTGGAAAATAATTGCTATACCGTTTTCAAAATTGGTAGCAATTTTAATAAAGTTCGATGTACTTTTTAGTGATGTGATACGACTTAAACTATTCGTATCGACATAAAGTAGAAAAATTTCTTGTCGTTGTTCCTTTACAATATCGTAAATTAATTTAGACCCATCTGGAGTTAAAATCATGGTGTTTACTTTTCCATCGATTAATTTTGTTTCGGCTATCATTTTCCATTTATTTTTGTTCCCACGTATCACAGCTATTGTATTTTTTAGAGTTTGTCTTGCGACCAAATCATCACCCGAAGGATTCATTAGAGCATTGAACAATGGTTTACTGCAAGGAGAAATTTTGTTGCATTAAAAATAAAAAAAAATTTTTTTGTTGTATAAAAAATCCTGTAGTCGGCGTCGACACTAAGCGTTTAAAATGATCTTTTTTTTGGGTTTTTAGACATTAATTTTCTGCTTTCGTTCAATTATAATCTTTAAATTTTGTATTTAACTGTTTGAATCCAATTCGCTTAGCGTCGACGCTAACTTCAGAGTTCTAAAATATTCAATGTAGTGGAAATTATTTTCTGATGATGTATGAAAAATGTCTTACTGTAAAGGTTTGGGTACTTCGATTTCCTTTAATTCCCATTTGTGTATTATTCTGTTCTCATTTCCGCAGAACTGAAAAGAATAATTCCATTCTCTATAAAAATCGAAACAAACTTGAATAAATTCTAAATTGAAATACATACCAGATGTTTTCCTTCCCTTCGATTCCAGTAGGTGTCCAGACAAAAGACATTTCCTTTATAAATTGCAATTGGCTCGAAACTACTGTGTATCTCCCAGACATTAATAATCCCGTCAGATTTGGCAGTAATTAAATATTGACCATCGTAAGTTACAGTTGCGCATATAAAAAACGTGTTTGGATCTTCAATTTCGGCTTTTTCTTGCTTTATGAAACTGTGAATTTGTGTCTCCGACTGAAGCCATTTAATATGCACAGCTTTATTTTTCGTCACCAAAATCAGAGAATTATTTTCAAATGGTAAACCTTTAAAAAATACAATTTTCATATTCTCCTTGCGTTGACAAATTTGTGGATTGTATGTTGATTTATATTTAAATGTATTATTGACAAATTCATGTGTTATCAGAACACATTGATTTTCATCCATAACGTGTAATAAAATATTGTTATGTTGATCCGATGTGAATGCAATTTTTTTTAAACAACAATTATTCTTTACTGTTAGTGTTTGAAATTGTTCACCATTTCTCATCCACACTTGTATTGTACCCTTTGGTGTGCATGCGGCGATAAATTCATCTTTCGGCGAGAATGTTATATCTGAAATTGGATCGTCCTCAATCCAAAATGTATGCAAACTATCGTCTTGCGTTAATTTATTGGTGAAAAATCCAGTCCAACAATTTTGTTTTTCCCTTGGACTTTGAACGATTCGACCGTCGTCGGAACTTTCTTCGTCATTTAGGGAAAATAATTTCGCTTTACCCTCATCGCTTAGGGCAAGAAAACAATTGCTAAGATGCGATAGAACTAGTAGGACAATTTTTTTCTTTTGAAATCCGTAAATGTAGTTGGATTTTTTAATGGCGAGATTCTTGTCAACAATGTCACCATTTTTTGTCGCGATCAATAAGGAATGGGGATCATCGTTTGTAAAGCATATTGTTGATACATCTTCGAGAAATGAATCAATTGTTGATTCGGTTGATAGATTTTCACTTGACGATACATTGCCTTGGCCGAAAATTTTTGTACGGGATAAGTAGAGATTTAGTGCACGTTTACCCGCTAATTCTCGGGCTTGATCCAGAACGAATCCTTCTTCAGCATGATACAATGCTATTTGTACGATATCAAGACAATTTCGAATTCCGTGTTTTGTGAAAATACTCATGTGATCCTTGAGAAATTTTTCGATATCAATGATTTTTTGAACAAGATCGTCTTTGTAGTCACGACTGATATACTGCTCGTATTTTTCCAGATCGATTAATAAATCATTTAGACCCGCATTTATTATCTTTGCTTGAATAAATTCTAGATTTAGATAAATTTTTTCAAAAGAATCGTACAATTTTGCTTGTTCTAAATGATGACCAATGTAAGAGTAACCATAGTTGTCGTTTGGTAATTTTGAAAAGTCGTTGTTGCAAACATTTTGATACTTTTTGATGAACGAACGATGTTTTTCGGTCATAATTTCTGGTGATAATTTCATGCGTAAATGACTTAGTAGAAGATCATGAATTCCGTAAACATAATTTTTGAGGTCTGCATTCCATTGTCTAGCTGCAAGTGATTTATTGCAAAGTGTTAGCATTAATTCGTCCACATCGAATGATTCTAGGCCCCATAAAATTTCTAAAGTTTTTGGCATTATGTTTACACCTTCGCTAAATATTGATAATTCGAAATAGAGTTCCTTTAATTCTGGTGATAATTTATCAATGCACATGTCGAAAATTGTTGTTCTTTTCTGAATTGCTCTGTGGAAAAAGGTGATATTTACAATTTCAATTTTAATGGATTGGGAATCATTTATTTTGTATTTTATACCTATGGTCCGGTTCTCGTTTTCGTAGACATTTTAAATAGTACTTCCATCTTGCACGATCGACAATCAATTGCTCCTTGAAGTCTTCGAATTGTGCCGAGAACATTGAAATAAGTAAAGGCATTCCTTTACATTCCTCGTGAATTTTCTTTGCTTCCGGTGGGAGTTGTTCGACAGAAACGTTTAAAACTTTGGCAAATAAACACAAAGACTCGGTTTCTGTGAATCCATCGTGTACCTAAAATGGTTAGAATTCAATAATTACTGCATAAAGTAAAGTAAATTAAATGAGTTTAGAAAAATGTTTTTTTTTATAATTACTTTGAAAATAATCGGATGCTTGTGCTTTACAACCGAAAGATCATCAGTAATAACGAGAGTTTTGCAGCAAAAATTAAAAGTATCGACGATTTTTTTACAACATACGTCCTCTAATATTAGAAGAGCGTTCTCGTGTTGTCTCAAACAGAAATGCAATTTAATTAATCTAATTAAACATTCCTTGAGTGGTTCTGATTTCAATGGTGTAGGGAGTGTCTCAGATTTTTTAATACGCTGATACAGAACATTGAGTTGAATTAATATTTCTTCATCAATTTTTCTCTCGTCAATTGTTTCACGATTTTGTTGTTTATTGTTGGAATAACTGAATTTCAAGCAGTAGACTTCATTCTGAAAAGTAATAGGAATTATTTTATTTAGATATATGGAATATTAGTCACGGATTTAATATTCGTAATTGAGGAAATTGAGAGAAGGGAAAATTTACCCGAAATAGATTTGCAACTAAATTATCATCTTTTAATGTTATCACAATGAGACTCGTTTTGCCAAAACCTTTTAGGCCATGTAGAGCAAGATGTTTGCCTGGTTTCAATTTTTGTAAATCCTGCTTGAACTTTAGAACCTATAAAAAATTTTGCATTTAGTGTTATTCACTTTTTGTTGTCTGAAAACTTCAACTCGTCTTCTACTTGTACTTACCGAAAAAGAATTCCAAATGTTTGCAAATGGGGAATAAATTTTATTAAGTAAATAAAAAAAATTCTAATTTCGTTGTTATCTTAAAATTACTTTCTTAAAATTGGAAGAAAGAAAATAAATAAAGAAGGTAGAAAACAATTTTTGATTGTTCGATCACATCTTGCTTTTATTCTTCGATTCCAAATAATAAATTCTGTTTTAGAATCAAAATTTTGATCTCAATATTTGTCTATTCAAAATTTTGATCTTGTATTAATTAATTGGGAATTTATCCTAAATACCTTGTCCTCTCTGGTGACAAGAAGTCGTGGTACAGGTGGAAGATCATTACAATGACTTGCTGCACATAATGACAATCGGTTCCATTCTAAATGTTTTTCCATTTGGGTACTAATCCAGCAATAGTGATGTTTTAGTGCTTGATTAAAAGCATCAAAGGCCGAGGGTCCACATCTGAACAAAAAAGTAAAATTAATAGAAGATTTTTGACTAAAATTCTTCTTTTTCGAAAAATTCACATACAGTGGTAGTAACTCCAACAATATGGAAGCCCTCTCCTGAAGTGTTGTTCCATTAGTAATCCTCTTCACATCATCATCCGTGAGTATATTCTCTTTCCTTAGGGGTTTTATTATCTCGTTATTAACATCGACATCGTCGACTATTGCTTTTCGGTATTTCTTTAAAATATCACAGTGAATTTCCTCCATAACCTTTTTTCATATCTGTTTTTCTACAAGGGAATAAACTTTTTTTATTATACATTGTTAATTAGATGTTATCATCATTATTATGCTATTTTTACTGCTGTTATCATCATTATTATTGCAACTATATATATATTATTATTAATACTACTAGTATTATTATAATAATAATAGTAATAATGATAACATCTAATTACTATAGTAATTAGATGTTATCATTATTACTATTACTACTACTACTACTGCTGTTACTACTATTATTATTATTACTACAACTACTGCTGCTGCTATTATTATTATTATTATTATTATTATTATTATTATTATTATTATTATTATTATTATTATTATTATTACTCATCACTTTTAGAACGATTATCATTAACATGTGTCAATTAACTCTTGAACATCGCGGGGTTGATGTAAATAAATTAATTAAGCGAAAGAAAAAACAAACAAGAAATTTTCTAAAAAATTATTATCTGACGTGTATCTTTCTCTGCTTTTGTAATTTCTATGGAAACTGATGAGTAAAAGGATTTGATTTAAATAAATTTCCCGTTAAATACTTGAAATAAAATTGGCGAATATGCGTATTTCAATGTCACGTGGAAAATTGGAGTAGAACAAAAAAAAAAAAAATAAGGGAAAAAAAACTCGCGTACTACTCACTACTACTTGCTACATGGTCGTGGATAAAAATTGACAATTTACCAAGTTTGAAAAAGCGATTTTCCTTCTAAAACATTTCCCTGCTGGGTTCTACTTTTTACTTGAGCGCATTTTGGTATTGTTGGATAAAAAATTTAATTGTTTTCCTACAAACTATTGCTCACTAATTCTGACTACGACGCTTTTCACTACACAACACAAACACTAACTAAAGAAAATTACACACCAAGCTTTGTTGTTGAGCAGGTCAGCATACTTACGCGATCTTTAGCTATTTTCTCGAGATTAAAATGGTTACTCTGTTGTTAAAATAGATTTTAGAAATTCGAGAGATTTACTTTAGCGACGAGAGGATATTTTTCAGCGAATGTTTTATTCTTTTTTGCTTTTATTAATTGTTTCAAAATTTTGACACTCTTGATAATTTTGTTTATTGTTTGTTCATTAGATTGTGCAGGTAGCTATTAAATAAAACTTTCTTAACGGTAGACAAAAGACCACACCCCTTTTTTACTGTATTAATCAACTATCGAACTTTAAACAACAGTCGATAATTTGGTGTTCTGTAAATTTTCTGTTGTTAGGTAAATTAATTCTTAATTTGATTATTTTTAGTGTCAAAAATAATTAAATAATTTTAAAATTAAAGAAAAAAAATGTGATTTAAAATTTTTTGTTAAAAATGATTATATTTGTTAAAATTATTTTCAAATTAAAAATACTTTACTAATGCGAGGTTTCGATTTCAACGCAATAAAAATGAACAAAGGAAATTCCTTTGCTTTTTGGGAAAGATTTTTTACAAAAAAGAGTGCGATGGCCGGGAATCGAACCCGGATCAACTGCTTGGAAGGCAACTATGCTGACCATTACACCACCATCGCACCATATTAATAAAGTGAATTTATAAATTGTTAAAATTTATTAAACCGGAATTTGCAATTTCCACGCTTGAATAAGTTCACGCGACATACAAAAACGAAAGTGAATTCTTTTCTCATCTTTGATATACACAGTAGTAATATTGCAAATAATATTTATAATATTGTTAAATAAATAATAATATTTAATATTATAACTATTTACTAATTATAATTTATTAATTTAATTAATAACAACTGATTAAAGTTAATTAATATTAACTAATTAATTACACAACAATAATTTATTATTGTTATGCAAATTACAAAATTTTTTATTTTAAAATATAAATTTTATAAATAATATCATAATCAAAATTTTAAAAATTCACTTATTAAGTACAAAATTAATTAATTACTGTTCATATTTTCAAAAATTTTAATAAAATTTCACGAAAGAATTCAATTATTTTCTAAAATTTTAATAAATCCTTCTAAACAATTCAATATTTTTTTTTAAATAGTAAAATCTTTACAAAAATTCAATGATTTTCAAAACAATTTTAATTGAATTCCTCGGATGAATTCAAATATTTTCATAAATATCAATTATTTTCTAAAATTTTAATAAATTCTTCGAAACAATTCAACTATTTTTATAAATACGAAAATTCTTTGCAGGAATTAAATTATTTTTAATCAAATTTAAATAAAATAACATGAAAGAATTTAATTATTTTCAAAAAATTCCATAAAATGCAATTTCAACAAGAATTTAAAATTCTGTAAAAATAATTCAATTATTCTCAAAATATTTTAAAAAAATTCTATATAAAAATTGAAAGAATTCAATTATTTTCGAAAAATAATAAAATTCTTGTAATGAATTCAATTATTTTGAATATACTTAATTTTAATAAAATTCTTTAAAGAAATTCAATTATTTTCGAAACAACTTTAAATGAATTTCTCGAAGAAATTTAATTATTTTCAAATATTTCTATAAAATTCTTCATAACAATTTCATTATTTCTTAAAATTTTAATAAATCCTTCAAAACATTATTATTATTTTTATAAATAGTAAAATTCTTCGCAATAATTCAATTATTTTTATAAATAGTAAAATCCTTTGAAGGAATTCAATTATTTTCATAACAATTTTAATTGAATTCCTCTTATGAATTCAAATATTTTTAAATATTTCCATAAATTTCAATTATGTCCTAAAATTTTAATAAATTCTTCGAAACAATTTAACTATTTTTATAAATAGTAAAATTCTTCCCAAGAATTCAATTATTTTCAATTCACTTTTAATATAATTTTTCTTCATAAAATTCAATTGCTTTCAAAATTTTCAATTAAAATTATTAAAGAAACTCCATTAGTTTAAAAAAAATTCAAAGAAATTCTTCAAAAGAATTTAATTAGGATTTTTAACAATTTGAATAAAATTCTTTGCGAGAATTCAATTATTTTCCTAAATAATAAAATTCTTTGAAGGAATTCTATTATCATCAAATTTTTTAATAAAATACTTTGCAACAATTCGATGATTTTCAATTCATTAATTTTAAAATTGATAATATTTGAAAAGAAATATTATAAAAAAGTTAAGAAACAAAAAAGCAAACAACAGTTGTTGTTTGCTTTTTTTTGAACAAATTACCGGAACATGTACTTTATTATTATTAATTAATTAATTAATGTTATAATTATTTTTATTTTCTAATTAATTCAAAATTGTAATGACAAATAGAAAATCATCGAATTTTTTTCACTTCTTTTCATTAAAAGACTAAAATTTTGTTAAATATTATGTTTTGTCAAATTGAAATTATGCAGATTTTTGTTCTTTACTTCTAAACAAAATTAGAAAATTGTTAAACAACTGTGATTAAGAAATAGAAAATTTATTTATTTTGCATTATTTTTCTTTATGAAACACAATTTTTTTAACAAAATTATTATTTTGTTTGCGAAGAAGAAGAAAAATATTTGCACAATTCCTATTTTTAATATTATTTTTGGAACAGGATTTTCCACAGAAATTAAGACATTCAAAAATTTCAAATTTAAAACTTTTTTTTTTTTTTTTTTGTTATTGTAACTTTATCAAAATTATTTTCATCATTTTAATTCAATTATTATTTTCTAGAATTTTAAATTGTTCTTTATGAAAATAATAATTGAATTCCTTAAAAAAATTTTATTATTTATGAAAATAATTAAATGTTTGCATACAATTTTATTAAAATTTTTTTTAAAATTGAATTCTTTTTGGGAAATTTTATTAAAATAGTAGATATTGAAAATCATTGAAATTAGAAAAATGCATTTTATTTTTTAAAATAATTGAAATTAGGACAAGAATTTTTTTGACATTTATGAAAATAATTGAACTTTGTAGAAGAAAGTTAGAATTGTTGCTAGTTACTATAATTATTAATTAATAATAATTAATAATATTACTTATTATTATTATATAATTATATATTTATTGTATAATATTATATTATAATATAATAATAATATAATATAATATAATATATAATATATAATAATATAATATTATTATATTATATTATAATTGTTATTTATTAGTTTAACAATATAGGGTGTATGAAATAATAAACAAAGATTTATATATAGGTACACTATATTTCTCTACACAAAACAAATATATAATCTCAAATAACTTCGTTTAAAAGATTACAAAAAGTTAATTAACAATTTGTTTGTTAATTGCACATTTGCCATAAAAAGCATTCGATAATCTTTTTCCATATTTCGCAACCAAACGATGCTTTTTATATATTTCTCATTTTTAATTTTTTATTTTGTTTTTTTGGCTCTTTTGATTTTTAATAATTCATTTCATTTATTTTATTTATTTCAATATTTTGTAAAGATTTGCGAATTAAATTTGTTCAACGGTACAGTGTTTTTAAAAACATTATATAAAATAATGAAAAGATATTTCTGAAAGTGGAGAATTTTTTTTTTAATCTTGAAAAATATTTGTCTAATATCTTTCTATGGAAGAATTATAAATATATAAATTATATAAATAAATAAAATAAATATTCAACTATCACATTTAGCCATTAGAATATATATATACTTAATATATATATACTTAATTTCATAATTATCTCCAATATTTCTAATTATTATATATAATTAAGGGGAGGGACTTGTGAAATTTTTTCGTTTGTTCCACGTTTTTTATTACCTTTCATTTTCGAATTTTGTTTAGGTTTTTTCATGATTCTGAACAATCAATCTATGGATTTGGAAAACATTTTTAATTTCTTCAAAAAATAAAGTTTCAAAAATAGTAAAAAAATTTTTTTTTTTAAATTTTAGTAATAAAGGATAAATTTAGTTTCTAAATAATGTAAAAAAAAAAATTCTGGACGTTAACAAAAAACATAATTGTCAATATAGGTTGAAATTTCACCGGTCTCTACCCTTAATGCTTATATATGCATATAATACATAATATTATATTAATTTTAATGTGCGATATGGCAATTTTGCAATGTTATGCTAACTTATGGTTATTCACCTACATAAATTTTTATCAAAAATTTTTAATTTTATAAGAGCACGCGTGGTACCTTGGTCGCTTTGATATTTTGTAAAATCGTCGTTTTTGATATTATATAAAAATTATTTTTCTCCTTAAGAGCACATGTCGTGGAAGCAATTTTTTTAGATATGTATATAAAATGTGCTATTTGAAATTCACATATATGTATAAAGAAATACAATTTTGCGCTGCAGAAAAATTTATTTTTAAAAAATGGGGTACTTTCAAAACCGAAGAACTATTTTTGAATTTTTAAATTGTTTTTCACTATTTTGGGATTTTCTTTTTTTCTTCATTAAAGCGAGTGATAAGAGTTTCTGTTGCGAAGCATTTGTTTTTTTATATGTACAATAATTAAAAGAGAATTGATTAAATAATGATTTTATATTAAAATAATTTATAAAAAAATTTTGTTCAGATGCTCTGAAAAAAAATATAAAATAATTTTTAAATAAATTTATAAATACTAATAATTTATTTTAATCCTAAAATTTCGAACTTACAAATGAACGACATTTTTGTTACTTCTTGCTTGTTACTAAAAAGAATTATTTTCTTTAGTGAAAAAATTAATTCTTAACGAAGTAAAGATGTTCAATTTATATTATTTTCTATTTCATTTTTAGTAAATTTTTAAAAATATTAAAAGAGAAAAAAATCGTTCATCTGCACGCTTAGAATTTTAGGAAATTTTTTAAATAAAAAATTAATTAATTATTTTTTAAAAAAATAAACAATTAACTATTTTTTTTCAAGTACGTGAGAATATATTTCAGAAGAAATATAATTATTTCTTCCTCTAAAATTAATTTTATATAGGTAATTATAAGCTCAAAGATATGACAATTTTTGTTTGACAAAAATTTGCACTATTCTAAAAATCGAGAAAAATGTATAATTGCATGCATAAATTATACATTAAGTTTTAATACGTCTAGTGTACCTATTAAAAAAAATTTAATCTCTTCAATCTCGATGAGAAATTTTAATATTGATTAATTATTTTCACTGGTTAATTTAATATTAGTAATGATAATTATGAAATGAATAATATAATAATAATAATAATAATAATAAAAATAATATTATCACTTATCACTCGTGTTCTTCGGTTTCAAAATTATTATTCGCATATTAAAAATGCATTATGTGCATTAAGTAACTTTTGTTTTTTAATAAGTCACTTAAAGCTTTTAAAAATCGTTCCACTATAGTATAAAGATCACACATTGTGATCTTATGTACATATTTAAGTACATACTTTAACATTGTTGGAAATTGAGCATCCTGATCAAAGAACCGGTTATAATTTTCTAAAACTCAAAATTTTCGACCCCTAAATAAAAAATGAATTTAGAATTTTAATTTCTAGTAAAGAAAGATTACGAAAATGTTTCTTCAAAAATTCTGTTTTAAAACTATTTCGTTTCTGATTTATAGAATTATGATTTTTTAGCTTAAACAAACTGTAACTTGTTCTTTGATCGGGATCTTCATTTAAGAAATAAATTTTACATGCAATTTTTAAGTAACATAAAAGTTAAAAAAAATTGAGATTACTGGAATATGCATAAATATTGGAATGAAGAATAATTTCTATTCAGAAAATGAAAATAAGTGTTAATTTAATTTCTAATGATTTTCAAAATTAGTGAAATCAGTCTTTAATGTTTCCAAAGTTCCAAAAATTTGAAATGAATCGTAAATTTTTATGTTTTTAATTAGAGAGAAATAATTTTTTCCAACACTTTCCTGCTTTTATTTAGTTTATTTCTCTTCGTAGAAAAATTAAAATAGTTTTATTTCTTTAATTTGAAGAATAAATTTCTGTTAGAGTTGTGCAAAAAGCTCGATCGAGTATTTCAAGCTTTTCGTTTTTCTAGCAGAGCTGAGCAGAATCAATCCGAACTTGAACCAAATTCCATCCGACACGTGCAGTATTAAACCTAAAATAATTTTGAGCACTTGAATTTTTCGAGCACTCAAATATTTTTGAGTAACTAAAACTCGAGCCCGGCTCGAGCTCGACCATGCTATTCGAGCTTTTTGCACACCTCTAATTTCTGTATTCAGATTATTGGGAACTTTAGAAATATTGTTAATGTTAAGATTTACTGAAGTCGTTTTGTTTATTTAATCAGTCATTATTTAAAAAAATTTTTAAATATTGTTAAAAATCTTTTTAAAACTATTGTTAAAAATAAATATTAAAAAAAATACTCACTTCTTAAATACTATGGGTATTCTAGTAATCTCTTGTACATATTCCACACAATCATTTTGAGCAGACACTTCACAATTTTAAAAATTGTTAAGTATTTAATAAGTAAATGAAATGTGCTGTATTAAAAAAGTATTTCGAACACTAAGAGGAGGGTAAAAATGATTAATTTTAATACAAAAAGTCATTTGATTTTTTATAAAAATGTAAAACAGTTAAACCCTCCTTTTTAGTCTTCACATTCTTAACTGTCGATGGACACAATCATTTTCACATTGAATTTTTAAATTCGTTGCTAGATTTTCCCTGGGACGTTAGATTTAAAAATGGCGGATCCAATATGGCGTACAAAATCAGATTGTAAGTGAAGAATAATTCTATGTAGACTGTTCTTTCAGGTCTCTGAATTTAGGGTCGACGTTATGCGTCAAAAATAATGTTTCTTTCTGCGAAACGAAAAATATTAAACAATTTTTTCAAACACCTTGAGTTAAAAATGAAACTGAAGTTAGCAACGTTGATTCAATGAAAACATTTTTAAAAAAATGTTCTGTAAAAAGTTTAGGATACTTTTTCTGTTTATTTTTAACCCAAATAAACCCACAAAACCCTAAAATAAAAAAGGTGGAGAAACAGAAGATGTTATTTTTTTCTCACGGATTTTCCAAAAATCACAAAATTTCAACTAAATTAATAATTCCTCGCCTTGGTAGTAATAATCAAAAGAAAAAAATTACTACCGGGGCGAGGAATTATTAATTTAGTTGAAATTTCGTGATTTTTGGAAAATCCGTGAGAAAAAAATAACAATTTCTGTTTCCCCACCTTTTTTTATTTTAGGGTTTGGTGGGTTTATTTGGGTTAAAAATAAACAAGAAAAATTTGTAACCTGAAGTTTTTAGAAAAATTTTTTTTTAATTTTTTTGTTGTATCAACGTTGGTAACTTCAGTTTCATAGTTAAAACCGTCAAATGAAAATTTTCAGAATTGCAGGTAAATGAAAATGATAAAATTAGTGCCATTTTAATCACTGAAAATCCCAAAAGATTATTTTTGACATTGAGCGTCGACCTGTTCTTTTACTTTCGAATATTAATAGATTTTTGGAAAGTCAAGTATCCCTAAAGTTCTGATAGTTCAAATGATCCGAATTTATTTATTTCTTCTTCAAATTTTATTACAAAAATATTACGTTCCATATCAAAAATTTATACATGACACAAATAATAAAGTTTCTAATATTATTGAATTTTGTTTTTACTTCTTATTGCAGAAGGTTCTTGAAAATATTCATATTAGCAAAAAATTTCGTTTATTTGAACTTTCAGAACCTAATCAAGAAATCAATTAAATTTACTTGCAAAATTATTGTTTCAGGGGTTTTTAAAGTCTAGAGCAGATTTGACAATTGTGGACCATGTAAGACAGAGTAGATTCTCGCATCAATAAATAATAATCTTAATTCAAACTACCGCACAATTCTCTTGTAGAATGTTAGAAGTACTTTGTAAATCTGAGATCATTAGTTGTGAAAAAATATTCACATGCCCATTATTATCTACTGTTAAAATTTTCTCAAAATCCTCTGACACAAATACTTTGGCATTGTTTGTCGGTAACGGAATTATTCTTAATAATAGTGATTGATCTCTTTTACTTTGAACTAGATTTTTCTCTTTAGGAATAATACACATTCCCTTGCGATTGAACTTCTTCGGTTGAATTTTGTCCGCAGTTTTTACTACAGCAATTTTTTCCGAACTCGCCAATATTAATTTTTCTGAATCCAAACTCCATTCTATATTTTTCACACAACTTCCTAATAGGGAATATGTGTAAATTTCGGTTTTATCCTCCACGTCGTAAATCTGTGAAAAGAAGTCAAATTTTTGATAAACATAATTTATTATTGTAAAATATTGTTTGTTGGAAAAAAAATTGTTTTCAACTCACGGTAACATTGCCATTTTTGAATCCAATGGCCAAATACTTTTCATTCTTTGAAAATTCAAAACAAGTGATGCTATCATTGAATTGAGGAATTTCGTGATAGAACTTTATGGAAACTTGTCTTGATTTCATTTCAATGGTTTTTATCTGATACAGATGTATTATCTTCCTGTTTTTATTTAGTACTGCTAAATATTTTTTGTCTACACTTAGAGTACTGCTGATTACTTTAAAATGTTTGGGAACTTCCTTTTCGACAGATATTAATTCTCCACTGTATGGAGCAGCCATCCAATAGGTAATGACGCAATCATTTGTTACTGTTAAAATTTCATTTTTGTCGATTTCATGAACACCAATTAAATTTCCAAATTTCTTTATAATTTGAGTTCCTATTTGACCATTGCTGCTGTAGGCACAAATCTGCAAATCATATAAGCAGTGTATTAAAGTTTGAAAAAGTATTAATCCCTTCACTGACAGGGCGTTTTAAATGGCGTTCCTGCCAGTGAAGGGGGTTAAAAAACAAATTGAAAGTTTTACCTTTAAGTCTTGATTTTCCTCAAGTATTAGAACAATATCGGAAACTGTAAAGTTATTGACGAGCCACATTAATTTTGCAACTTTTTCCAATTTCATGATGTATCTAGAAGTTTTGGTCTCAAGATCGAACACATAAATGGTTTGTCTTTGGTCTTCAATAATATCGTAAATTAATTTTCTGCTATCTTTGGAGAATATGAAAGTGCTTGTGGTTCCTATTAGATCTATGTCATGTATTTTTGTCCATTTTTTTTGACATCCTTTGGTTATTCTCAACTTATTGTCGTTTGTTCGCCTGGCTACTGTATCATATTGTCCTTTTCTTTTCATAGACGCGGTAAACAGTGGTTCACTGGTAATTAAAAAGCAGTAAGGTTAATAATTTAATTTTTTTGAAGTATATTTATGACTATGTATTTCTTACCTCACAGGTCTTAGTTCCTCGATTTTTGGATTTAGTTTCCATTTATAAATTAGTGATTTCTCTTTTCCGCATAGCTGAAACAGAAGTATTGGATTTTTAAACTTGTGTGAGATTTTTGGTAAATAAAAATACAAGTTCAACTTACGAAATGGTAGTTATCATCTTTCTTCCAATAGCTGTCTAAACAAGAGACTTTTAAATTGCAAGAGGTTAGAAGTTTAAATTCATTGCGAAAATTCCATATTTCGGTGCAACCGTCAGATTTTGCGATAATTAGGTACTGCTCGTCGTACGTTATAATAGCACTTTCAAAAGTCTCCTCAGGATTGTTAATCATAGTCTGACATTCTTTATGAATATTTGCGAGTACACCATCCGATTGTTCCCATTTTATATGAAGAGCTTCATTTTGTGTCACAACTACTAAAGAATTAGGCTCTGTTGTTAGTCTTTGACAGAAAACAACAGGACTTGTTATTTGAGGATCATACTCTGAAATATCATCCAAACGATTGCTTTCAAAATTGTATGTTCTAATGAAACCATCATTAGTAAAAGTGTGAAATAATTCATTTATCGGTGCATCTAAGCTAATTATTTTTTTTAAAGAACTATTTTTCTTATCTCGACAAAGACAATCATTTTCATTCCATATGATCACTGTACCCTGGTCTGTACAAGCGGCAATTAAATCATCATTTGTAAAAATTACATCCGTAATTACTTCATTATTAATCCGAAATGTTTTCAAACTGTCATCTTTCTTTTTATTGTCAAACAATAAAACATACTGGGATTGTCTTTCTCTGAGTCTTTCACTATTTGAATCGTTTTTTCCAAGTAGGAAGAGTTTTACATCGCCCTTTTTGGTTAGGGCGAGGAAATGTTGTTCATTATTGGAAACTACTAATTTTCTTATATCTTCACCTTGTAGACCGTGAAAATTGCAAATTTTCCCAGAGGCGAAATTCTTTTCGACAATATCGCCATTCTTAGTTGACCAAAGAAGTGAATTGTGATCGTTAGTGTAGCAAATGTTTGTGATTTCCTCCGAAACGGGGTGAGTTGAACTTTCGATAAATATGTTCTCAACATTAATTTCATCTTCAGCGATGATGGTACGAGAAAAATAGGGATATGCGGATTGTTCGATTGCTAATTGTCGCGCTTGATTAAAAATAAATCCTTCTTCTTGTAGAAGTGCTAATTGAATGACATCTAAGCAACATTTCTCTCTCTGTTTTGTTAGTATTTTAATATTTTTTTTAACAAATTTTTTTATCTCATTTAATTTAATTAAATTTTCGGGACAATTTCCAATGATGTAATGCTTATATTTTTCGATATCAATTAAAATATCGTTTATACCACTGTGAATTAATTTACTTTGAATAAATTTTAAATCAAGATAAATATCCTTGAAAAGATCATCTAGTTCGGCGTTTGCTAAATGATGACCTATGTAGGAATGGATGTAATTGTCGACTGGTAATCGGGAGAAATCTCCATTGCATTTGTCTTGATATTTTTTAATTAGGACTTTATGTTTGTCTCTCAGTGTTTCGGGGCCTAATTTAATTCGCAGATGATCCAATAGCATGCTGTGAACTCCATAAATATAGGAATTTAATTCTGGATTATATTTTCTTATTGCCAAAGATTTTTCACAGAAAGTTGTCATTAATATGTCTACGGCAAATGGTTCTAATCCCCATAGAATTTCTAAAGTCTGAAAATAAATTTGTACGTATGGTTATTAATTTTCGTAAATTTCATTTTATAATAAAATTTGTAACAATTACCTGTGGCATTATGTTGATGTCATCATTAAATACAGCTAGGTCGTAAAAAAGTTCCCTTTGTTCTGGTTTTAATTTTTTTATGCACAAATCGAAGGTGTTTCTTACAGTTTGAATGTGGCTGGAGCTGAGAAAAAGGAAAATTATAAAGAAATTTTGATAATTACTATAAGAGTATGGATGAAAATTTGTTACTGAAAATTAATTACATGTCATCATTTTGCAGAGTTTTCAAAAAATACTGCCACCACTTTGGATCTTGAATCATATCCTTTTTAAAATTTTGAAATTGTTGCACCATCATTCCAATTAGTAGCGGTATTCCTTTACATTGTTTGTGAATTTGTTTAGCTTCTTTTGGAAGCTGTTCCATAATAATATCTAGAGATTTGGCGAAAAGTGATAAAGACTCGGTTTCAGTGAAACCATTTGTAACCTGAAATTAGAATTTCAATAAAGTGTCATTAAATTTGTACTTTTAAAGTTAAATTTGGCTCAAAGTGCATTATCTTTATTCATTGCAATTACCTCAAGATGTCGTGGCTCCTTTTTACTAACTACACTAAAATCATCTGTAATTATCAAAGTTTTGTTTCCAAAATCGAAAGCATCGACAATTGCCTCATGGGTAACGTTATCTAAAATTAAAAGACTACTTTTATTCACTTTTTTTTTAAAGTAATTTCTAATGTGGCGTTTCCAACAATTTATCTGTGACTCTGACCCCAAACGACTTGGAAAAGTGGGTTCATTAAATTTCTCATATAAATTACTTAATTGGTTGAGAATTTCATTCTCAATATTTTGATGCTCCGAATTATTGTTATTAAAGGTAATCCAGAAGACGTTGTTCTAAAAATAATATTTGTGTTTAGTTTTCAGATATAGTTAAAAGAAGTTAAGATATAGTTAATAATTTTTATTTAACTTAATTATTTAGAAGTATACCTACTTTAAATAATTCTGCAACTAAATTTATATCATCTTTTAGAGTCTTTGAAATTAGGCATGATTTGCCTATTCCTTTTAAACCACTAACAGCTAAATAATCACCAGGTCTCATGAGGTGTAAATATTGTTTTAGTTGGATTGTCTGAAAAATTATTCTTTCTTAGTTTTTGTCGAGAATAAATTCTTGTTAATGTAGGGGAGGGTAGGCTACATTGAACCGGGTATTTTATAAAGTCCAAGAACTAATAAAATTTTACTAATTTCGATCAGGTTTTTGTATCAAAATTAAGCTGAAGTACTCCTTTAGTTAATACACACGTTACAAACACAAATTATTATGATTAAATAATTAAATTTAATTTTTTTCTAACAAGTCACACTTTTCTTATTTTGAAGGATGTGTGTCTACATTGAACCACCTCTAATAAAACACTACAATTTACTTCAAAAATAATATTTCCACTTACACATTGTAAAAAATCTTATTTTCCACTCAAAAAAATAGAAAATTGTTATTTAATTGTTATTACTTGTTAATATAGGAGATTAATGTATTTTAATGTCAGGTTAGGTAGGTAAAGTGACAGTTTGAGTTTATCTCGTTCACAATTGTGATGAAAGCATGTCTTCCAGTATTTTTCTTACTAATTAGTAGAGCAGACAATTTTACAACTCTTAAAATTGAAAATTCTTTGCTTTTTCGGGTGGTTCAATGATGCCGCATTCACTGTATTCACATGACATTTACAACAAAAATTGTTTATAATAAATTTGTGTAAGATTTAAAGTTCTTTATCACATCGGAATATTGAAGTTGACACCCTAAGCGAAATAAATCGCAAGTTTACTAATTTTTAAAACTTCCTATTTCAATAAAAAAACGTCATTATAATTCCACCAAATTTTTTGTTTTGTACGTGAAAAACAGTTTTTTTAGTTTTTCTTTGTAAATAATAAACCTACGTGCCCGAAATTTTTGGACATAGTTTGTTTCAGTAAAACTAACATATATATTAAATAAGAAAAAATTTCACTCAGAGGACACTAAAGTTCTGAAGCCATTTCTCAGAAAATTGAAGTGGTTCACTGTTGACGCTGGTTCAATGTAGCCTACTCTCCCCTATATATATAGAAATTTTAATTTTCTAATCCGTTAATAAGAGAATAAAATAAATATGACGAGAATGTTAAAATATAGGTAAACTTCTTTTTTGAGTTTAATAAAGAACTTACCCAAAAAAATTCCTAATGTATGCAGAAAGAAAAATATTATTGTTGAATTAAAGAAAGAGATAAACTATATTTTTTCTAAATAATTTGAAAATTGATACTAAAATATTTTTAATTAACTTACCAATTCCTTTCTGATTACAGTGAATTTCGGACATGATGGAAGGTCGATAGTTTGATTGTTGTAGTAAAGTGGCATATTGGAAGTTTCCAAATCTTCTTTTATTGCAAGTCTTAACCAACTGTAAGAGTGGTTCAACGAATCTACAAACACTTGAAAAGCGAATGGTCCACGCCTGTGAAGAGTGAGTACATTATTTTAATCTTATTGTTAATATATATATATATAATTTTTAAACAAAGATTTAGAAATCTCTTATCATTATTTTGTATCTAGCATTTATAATTTTTTATTACAGGCTTCGCAGTCTGTCCCCTGTTTCTCTAAAAGTCCTCTTTTTTAATTTTGGCCCTTAAACGTTCACAATTTTGAAAATTTCCTCTAAATTTCCCTTATTTTTTTCTTTTATCTTTTAATGATGAATTCACACCAAATTTAGCAAAGTGCCGTTGAAATTTTCAATTGAAAACTTTTGTTTTGAAAGTTTTAAATCTTGAAATTTATGATCGATGACATTTTTCATGAAATTTATAATATTTGTAAGATAAATAACAAAATTCTTTACAGAAATTCAATAATTTTTAGGAATTTTAATAAAATTCATTACAAAATTCAATTATTTTCATAAGTTACAATATTCATCTCAAGAATTCAATTATTTTGAAAAGTAATAAAATTATTCGAAGAAATTCAATTATTTTAAAAAATTTTCACGAATATCTCGTCAAGAATTCAATTATCTTTACAAATCGCAAAATTTTTCGCCAAAAATTCAATTATTTTCAAAAATTTATAAAAAGCATTGCAAAAGTTCAATTACTTTCAAAATTTTTTTGCAATTCAATAATTTTCAATATTTACTATTTGCATAATGTTTATGAACAGATTTAATTATAGAAAAAACTTTTTAATACAATTCTAGAAAAAGATTCAATTATTTTCATAAATAATAAAATTTCATTTACGAATTCAATTATTTTCATCGCTGAATTTCAAATATTTTTAATACAATTTTAAATAAATTCCTTGAAAAATGCAATTATTATTAAAAATTTTATTAAAACTTGAGAATAGAATTCAATTTTAAGAAACATTTAATTATTCAATAAAACAATAAAATTCATTGCAATATGTAATTAAAATATTTTTATAAATAACATTTAATTCGTCGCAGAATACCTACTATATTAAGTATTTTCAAAAAATTTTAAGTAATTTTTGCAAAAGAATTCAATTAGCTTGATAAACAACAAAATCGCATAAATTCTTCCCATAAAATCAATTATTCTAAGGAATTTTTATAAAATTCTTTTCCAAAGTTCAATTATTTTGATAAATATCAAAATTCATCACAAGAATTCAACTGTTTTGAAAAGTAATAAAATACTTTGCTAAAATTAAATTATTTTCAAAATCTTTTAAAAATTCCCGTCAAAAATTAAATTTTCATTATAAATAGATAGGGAAATTCTTCTCAAGAATTAAATTATTGTCAAAATTTTTTAAAAAATTCTTCTCAAGAAGTAAATTATTTTAAAAAATTGTTATAAAATTCTTTATTATAATAAATGCCATTAAAATTTTAATTAAATTCCTTAAAAGAAATTAAATATATTTTTAAAAGTTGTTAATACAGGGCTCGAACTAGGTCCGTAAATCCCGTAAAAGTCCGTAAGTTTGCTTAAAGTCCGTAAAAGTCCGTTTTTTTGAAAAAAGGTCCGTAAAGTCCGTAATTGTACGATATAATTTGAATAATTTTAGAGAAATTACAAATGATTGTAGGAATTTAATTATTTTCAAAAGTAATAAAATTCTTGGCAAAAACTTAATTATGTTCAAAAATTTTTTAAAATTCTCGTCAAAATTTCAATTATCTTTAGAAATAATTAAATTCTTCTCCGAAATTCAATTATTTTAAAGAATTTTAATAAAATTCTGGGAAAAATTTCAATTATTTTCAAAAATTTTCCTCAATTCAATGATTTTTAATATGACTTCACTATTCTAATAAAATTTTTCAAAAGAATTCAATTATTTAAAAAAAAAAAATTAATAAAATTCTACACAAACCTATAATTACTTTCAAAAAATAATAAAAACTTCACAGGAATTTCATTATTTACAAATTTTTTTATAAATCTTTTCGCAATCATTCAATTATTCACATAAATAATAAAATTTTTACAGGGTTTCAATTATTTTGGTAAATAATAAAATTCTTATTAGGAATTCAATTATTTTGATAAATAATTAAACTCATTGCAGAATTTCAATTATTTTTAATACAATTTTAATTAAATTCATCGAAAAAATGTAGTTATTCTTAAAAATTTTATTAAAATTCGTCAAAAGAATTTAATTATTTAAAAATTTATTGATACAATTCTTTATGAGAATTCAATTTTAACAAACATGCAATAATTATTCAATAAATTGTTTTTTTTATGAGTCATTCCATTATATTTCGACTAAAGTCGTTGCCGACTAATTTTAAAAAATTGTAATATTTTGCAGGAATGATTTTAAAGATATTAGGATCACCGAACAAAAAGAATTTTTTAAATATTTTTTATATTTATTGTAAAATAAGCATCTAAAGTATATGAAGTCGTAAAAACTGTCACATTTTCATCTATTAGAAAATATTAAAGAAAACACATAATTTACTGTAAAAACGTAAAAAAATTATTAGAATTTATTAAGAATGAATTATTTTATTATTATAAATTGATAGAAACAATTATTAATAAGAAATATTAAATAAAAAATAATGTTAAAGTTTACATGGAAAATAACCTATTTTTGCAAATTTCATTCACTAAATATGAGAAAGAGAAATCATTAAATTGAATAAAACCTTATGAAATATAAAGTACCTGTGATTAACTTTTAATTTTTCTTATCATTTTTTCCTGTTTTCTTCACAAATATTAAAAAATCAGCAATTAAAATTAAAATCACAGGTACTTTATATTTCATAAGGTTTTATTCAATTTAATGATTTCTCTTTCTCATATCTAGTGAATGAAATTTGCAAAAATAGGTTATTTTCCATGTAAACTTTAAAATTATTTTTTATTTAATATTTCTTATTAATAATTGTTTCTATCAAAGAAACAACTTTTTCAGTCCGCGGTTACCCGACACGTATTGCTCGCGTAAAGTCTCAACCGGAAGTCCTTAATTGTTTCTATCAATTTATAATAATAAAATAATTCATTCTTAATAAATTCTAATCATTTTTTTTTACGTTTTTATAGTAAATTATGTGTTTTCTTTAATATTTTCTAATAGATGAAAATGTAATAGTTTTTACGACTTCATATACTTTACATGCTTATTTTACAATAAATATAAAAAATATTTAAAAAATTATTTTTGTTCGGTGATCCTAATATCTTTAAAATCATTCTTGCAAAATATTACAATTTTTTAAAATTAGTCGGCAACGACTTCAGTCGAAATATAATGGAATGACTCTTATTTAAATAATTGAATTCTGTTCGAATTTTCTAATAAAAATTAATTTAAAAATGGATTTCAGTTAAAATTCTAGATTATAATTGAATATTATTAAAAGCATTAGAGCATAATTTTTAAAAATAATTGAATTTTGAAAAGATTTCAGATTAAAATCTTTGAAAATTTGAATTTTTCATATTTTTAACTAACAATTCTGTGGAATTAATTTTTTCTTGAGAAAGTTTAACTGCTGATTTTTTTTAATATTATTTGAAGTTTTTATTTTCTAATATATATTTAAATTGAAGAATTTACAAACAATTGAAATTTCGTAAAATTGAATATTGTAAACAAATGGATTTGAAAATTGTCAAAGATAGAACTTTTTCAAAAATTATTAAAAATAATCGATTTACTCTGTGTTAATACAATTCTTCGTTAAAATTAAATTTTAAAAAAATTAAATATTATTTACTTTTATATTTAAATAATTGATTTCTCATATAATTAAATTATTATTTTTCGTACTTTTAACTAACAATTCTGTAGAATTAACTTTTTTGAAAAAGTTAAATTGAATAATATTATGTTGTTGATTTAAAATAGAATTTTAGTTAAAAATTCTAGAAAATCTTGATTGAATTGAAATGATACAAATAATTGAAGACATTACAGTAACAATATTCATATAATAATAAAATAATGATTTTGTCAGTCGGGCATCTTTATGTTTTAGAATAATATTCTTATGAGTTGTTCAATTTGAAAAGATTTGAATTTGAAATTTTTGAACATCTTAATTCCAATGAAAAAAAAAATGATTAAATATTTATTTGAGGCCTTGGATCCAATAACTCGCCCGACGCTCGGAGGAACGCGCAACTGCCAGTCAGTGAGCAGTGAGCGCCTCTGGGCCACTCACTGCTACCCGACTGGTATTGGCGCGTGCCTTCGAGCGTCGGGCGAGTTATTGGATCCAAGGCCTCATTTTAAATAAAACTATTAATGTTTTCGAATAATTTTATTTTTGAATAAATTTGTAAATAAATTTAATAGAACATTTTTTTTAAGTATTTAATGATTTTTAGAGTGAATCAGAATATTCTTTAGGGTCAGGGAAAAAGTCAAAATTGTGTTTGGAAATCAGGGAAAAGTCAGGGAAAAATAAATTTAAATTTTTGTGGCAACCCTGTATAAATAAATTATATTTTTATCTTTATTTAACCAGTTTTTATGGTCCTCTAAATGTCCCCTATTTTTTAATTTTCAGTCCCCTATTTCCCCTAAAATACTTTTTAGGGGCACTATGAAGCCTGTATTATTATCTAATTTTGAGTTTAAAAAAAGCTTTAATGCACATTTAATTTTAATTTGTTCTTAATTATACCGTGGAAGAATATCTAGTAATTGAGAAACTTTTTCGTTGCTGTTATTTGTTTTGTTGATATCATCAACATCTTCAGTTTTAAGAATGCATTCATTCAAAAGTGGTTTAATTATTTCATCAGATACATGAACATTGTCGATAATATCCTTTTTATATTTCTCGAGAATATCAATGTGCACCTCTTCCATTTGCTTATATTTTAAGCAGTTGTCCGAATTTTTCTGCAATATAATAGAGAAATTAATTATTAATTTGAATAGCAAAACAATGATTATTGTTTAATAACAAAAATACTTTCATCATTATGATAAAAATGTTAGTAAATAACTATATAGAATTAGAGAAAATTGGTAAGAAAAATAAATAAATTTCGAAGTTTTTAATTTTAGTCTAGATGACACGTGCAATAATCTGTGCGAGAGCAATTAGAATGCATTGACCGGAATCAAGGTCACTAAAACAATTTGTTCTATACAGATATATATATATAACTAGTCGCGAGTGACTTCGTTTTTCACCTTGACACGAGATAAAGAAACAGATATTTGCTCCGTGAATATCAATCTTCTCACGATTTTAAAAATCTTTATATTTGTGAATCATCAGAAACAAAAAATAATATTTCGTATCATTAAAACCGGTTTTTTTTATATTTTAATCAAGATCAAGATTTTCTCCTCTTTACGATTGAAAAATCGATACCCTCTCAATTCTTTTGTAAAATGTAGTCCTTTGATAATTTAATTTAGTAAAGATTTGCATTACTGAATTTTAGCCATTTTTAATGTAACATCTTTATAGCACAGTGCAACAGAATTTCACTTTTTTTATTATTTCTGGGATCGCATAGGGTGATTTTTATAGGTTTTTTGATGCTGAATGCGAATCCGTAATCAGAATTGTTCCATCATCCTATAGGTTTTCGAGAAATTTGACTTTGAAAATTGAAAAAGGACGTTTTTGGGATACTTTTTGGTTTTTTATCAGGGTACAAAAATTTTTTCTAGGGTTTTCATGATATGCGTACGAAAGCTCACATCCTCCTCAACAATCTCCAATTTGAACATTTTAAAAATATCTATTTTTCGATGAGTTATCTTTGTTTTTGTTGATAAACAAAAAAACAATGGTTCATTTATTTTTGATTTTCCTAAGAATGTAATAATTTCTTTAATGAATCATTGGTTTCTGCTTGAGATTTAATGGGTTAATATTAATAATATTAATATTATGTTAATATTTCTCTCACTGTTATCCCATTTGACGTTACGATGCGAACTTCAAACAAGGATAGCTCATCGAAAAATAGATATTTTTAAAATGTCAAAATTGGAGATTGTTGAGAAGGATATGAGCTTTCGTACGCATATAATGGAAACCCTAGGAAAAATTTTTGTTCCCTGATAAAAAACAAAAAAATACCTCAAAAACGGCATTTTTGCTGATTTTACGATGCGACGCGAACTTCAAACAAAGATAACTCATCGAAAAATAGATATTTTTAAAAGGTCCAAATTGGAAATTGTTAAGGAGGATATGGGCTTTCGTACGCATATAATAAAAACCCTAGGAAAAATTTTTACACCCTGATAGAAAACCAAAAAGTACCCCAAATACGGCCTTTTTTCAATTTTCAAGGTCAAATTTGTCAAAAATCTAGGGTGATAGAACAATTCTGATTACGGATTCGCGTTCGGCATCAAAAAACCTATAAAAATCACTCTATGCGATCCCAGAAATAAATATGCTGTTGCACTGTGATAGGTAGAAGAAAATTAGATCGGCATTCTATATTTTCAGAGTAAAATCCAAATCAGGGTTGCCACAGGTCAGGGAATTCAGGGAAATTAAAGAATTGGTCAGGGAAAATTTAAAAATTCTTTTCAAAATTTCAATTATCTTTAAAAATAATAATAAAATTTTGTTGTGAAATGAATTTTTTAAAGTTATTTTTGTTTCATAAACGAGTGATGATTAATTTGATTTATATTACGTGAAAATTATTCAATTAAGTTAACTCATTCAACAAAATTAAAAGAATTATGTGAAATTCAAGATAGATAGAAATTTGCAGATAGTTGATTAATTTATATTTGGGAGTATACATAAATGTTTTGGTAAAAGGAGCACATAACGAATTCTCAAGTCAAAGTAAAATTAAGTATAGGAGTTTATCTTTAGCGAGATGGATATATTATTGTGTATAGTGAACTGAGATGTCGGTGAGCAAAAGTGGAAGGAGAGGGGATATACATGAAAAATGATCTGGAGAAAAGAAGTGTGCTCTGCACGCGCCTCTGATTATGTACACGTAATCCGTTTACTACATCGCTATTCATCGCGCGCACACAAATTACACGGCAGGGAGCATCACTCTTCTTAAAAAGTCAAGAATTCAGCTTACTATTATACATAACACTTGCAGTCCAGTATGTATAGTATACTTTTTGTTTCTGAGAATTGATAAGCCGTGGACGCGCATAGCTGTATATTCTCTCACGTCCAGATTACTGTACTGCTACTTTATACGATCATTTATGTTAATTATTGTTCGGACGAGAAATATTTAGATTCTATCGATTAATATATCTTCGTGTATATACAAAAAGCGGAAATTGTTTATCTCGAAGTAACATTCTTTTTACATTGTCTTCTAAATGGGAGACTAAATGTCTGGTTGGAAGTTTGTCTTTTGAATAGCATTTATATATTATGTAAATGTTGATTTTTCTTCAAATAGATATTCATAAAAAAATATTTATACATTTGTATCAATATTTCTATTCTTTTAATTGTATCCATATGTGAATAAATGTGAAAAAAATGTATTTTTCATCTCCGAAGCCTTTTCCTTGAAATGTGCTAGTTTTTCTTTTGTTTTTAGTATTTACCTGCATTATTTTGAAAAAATTAACCCAAATAACCATTAAATCAGATACTTTAACTATAAATTTATATTTTAATCGAACTGAATATATTTGGTATTAAAATATACAAATTATTATTTTTTAAGTTTTATTTTGGATTACGTGAACGATATTAGCGTGTATTTTTAATAGAAAAACTTGCGAATTAAATCAAATAAAACTAATCTAATGGAGCAATAAAGTCAATCTTCTTCAAAGAAGGAAAAATTTAATATTTTTATTAATCAATTTTACACGGAGAGAAAATTTATTACATATATTAACACATATCATATATATTTTGTAAAAGTTTTTACAGTTTAAGGAAAAAGTGCACCAAACCGAAATTTTGGTATCAAAAATACTAAACAGTGAAAGAAATAATTTGAAATTTAGCAAAGTTAGATTAAAATTCTTGATATTTGATATTATTATACTAAATTTCATATTATTCCTTTCACTGTTTAGTATTATTTTTGATACCAAAATTTCGCCTTGTCGCATTTTTTCCCTAAATTGAGAAGCACTTTTACAAAATTTAATATAATTTTCTTTCCGTGTACGCAACTCAAAAATCTTATTCTTGAGTATGAAATGAAGTATAGTTTCAATAGGAAAAAATCATATAATTTAAAAAAAAATAAAATAATTGAAGTTCAAAAGTAGTACTTTCAGAAAAATCACCCATATATACTATTCGAAAGCTTATAATATTCTACGTTAAATGATAAACATTCGAAAAATTTTAATAAATTATATAAAGATGTTAGCAGTCGACAAATTTAAAGAAAAAATGAAAATTTTTTTGATCATTTTTTAAACTTCTGCATATTTTTTAAAAATGGCAGTCAACATTTGAAAAATATATAGATGCGTCATCTTTTATACCTCAACTTTAATTATTTAAGACGAAAAAAAAATTTAAAAATCTTATTTGGTTGGCGAGATATCCTTATATAAATGTCAGACATGTTTTGGACAAATGCATTAAAATAGTCAATTTTTTATTCAAAATTGACTATAAAGTAACTTACTACTTTTATAGTAAAACATTTCTGGTAACTTTTACTACTTTCGGAGTAAATTTTGCTACGTTCAAGGTAAATTTTACTAATTTTTACAAATATATGTTCTTTGAACGTAGTAAAAGTTTACATCGAACTTGGCAAAATTGACTCCGAAAGTAGTAAAAGTTACCAAAAATGTTTTATTATATGAAAGTCCCAGAGTCGAGTCCACCCTGTTTTTATGACATTGCCTGCGCTCAACCCTGGCTAGCGAATCTTATTAGTTTTTGACTAAAAAGACTTTTCCAAAAACATGAAAAGTGAAATCTTAAAGAAAAACATTGCTTTTCTCCCCTCTTTTTCTGGTACCGGTACATCGGGTAAAGGATAAGGCCCTTTTTGCTCAAATGGGATAGTTAGTTCGCTTTTGCCTACGCTTTCGTCAAGAACTCGCAAAAGTGTTAATTTTTAAAGTATTTGTTAGTCTATATCATATTCATTTAGAGCTACTCTCTTAAAAAGGTGGATAACATTCTGGATAAGTCCTTGTGTAAAGTCTCTTATCAAAGCTCATTCATTCTCTTCCTTGCAGGCCCTTATGAGTTGAGCTATCCCTGCAAGGGACTCTTATCGACCTTCCAGAGTGTTATCATTTTCTCAAAGATATCATTCTCAAAAACGGTTATTCTCTAAAAGAGTTATTCTCTAACAAAGTTATCATTGTCTAAAAAGGTTATTCTCTAACAAAGTTATCATTCTCTTGTAAGTTATCACTCTATTAAAAGTGTGGTCACCCTTTTCTAAGTTATCACGCTTTTTATTGAGTTATCATCGAGAATCAGTGATGTTATCTTTTATTAAATAATAATAAACTAAGAATATTTTGGTGTATTTCTGTGTGTTAATTATTTCATTTTCTTTAAATGAAAATACGTGACATTCTCTAAACAACGTTCAAATGGACAAAATATTTTTTAAGTTTCAAATATTTCAAAAATATTTGCACAATATTCTCTTAAAAGTACATCCAGAGAAAAGTATGTATTTGTTAACTTAAAGAAATCAGTTTCTTATACACACGTTTTGTTTTTCATTAAAATTTGTTGTAATTTGATGCTTTCGCGTTATCAGTGTGAGAACTATTTTTTCAGTTTGAATATTTTCACACGCACGTTACTATAAGAATCATAAAATTGAATCATAAACTTTATCGAGTTGTTGCGATGCAATATTTTGATGCTAATCGTCTCAACTTGAGAGCTACTGCGACTGCAATAAAAATTAAAAATCTAAATTAAAGAAAATATTAACCAATCTACTATTTATTGAATTAATAATTACTTTTTGGAAAATATAAAAACAAATTTTTAATAACAATTATATTATTCAAAGAAGTGATAGAAATTTTACTCCTATGGTTTTATTGTCTCTGTAATGTGACTGTCGATTTGTAAAGAGAATCAAATGATGTAGATACAGTAGCACAACATGCATCTGTCGTTGGCATATCTTATGAAATAGAAAAATAACGATCTATAAGAAAACAGTATCAAGTAACTTTATACATAAAAATGATAAAATTAAATTTTTTTTTATAAAATTAGTATAATTACATGTTCAATAACTAAGATTGATAATAAATAAATCAACAAATGCTATTATGTTTGTGGTTTTAAATTACAAGAACATTCGTAAATTCTCTGAATTTGAATCACTATATTGTAACGCTTCACTAAAATTATAAACAGATGAAAATATGAATGGAATTTTTTTTTAGTTGAAATATTTTGCAAAATTACTGTATTAAATTGAAAAATAATATAAATTCACCATGCACTTTCTGTTAATAATTAATTTTTTTTAATATTTATTTATTTATTCATGACATATAAGTATGCAAAATAGTTTTAAATAAAATGCAAATTAAAAGCAGTAAGAAAAATATCCGAATTTTTGAAAAATACATTAAAAATCAAAAATTATATTTAAACATTTTTGATTTCCATAACTTATTTTTTAATACCTAACATAATATTATTATAACAAAATTTTTAAAAAAATAAATTTTCTTCATTTAGAAAACATGAAATTTGGTATTAAAAATATGCAATCATTGCAGAAAGATTTTAAATAATTAAAAAATGTGTTGGTCAGAGAAAAACGAAATTTGATTAGAAAAAGCACTTACTCACAGTGTAATGTTAGGTATTAATAGTATATCTTACCTTTATTAGTATAAGGTTTTAATTTACGAATCGCCCCCCCCCCCCAATTTGCTTCTGGATCCGCGCCTGCCATCTTAGAAATTAATGCATTTTAAGATGCTTTTTGCATTTTTTTTTTTTTTTTTTTTTTTTTTTTTTTTTTATTTATGCTTTTTGCCTGCTTGCAGGGGAACGGGGCAAGGAGGGTGCATGATGCAGGTTCCACATTAGATGCCCGACACGTGAAACGTGCCCCCTCTCCAATGCTAACTTCTCCTACGTGAGGAGGGGAAAGCCTCATCTATAGATGAGGCAGAGGGGGCACGCGCGTTGTATCCGGGGTGTCCGTTTGGTTAAAGTGTGGAACCTGCATGAATGTGAGCGAGAAAGAGAATTCAAATTTTTCTTCTCTCTCACTCATGCGTCCCCCCTGCCAAGAACTAGGTCAGTGAAGCTGCCTGAACCATTTTCATATAAATAAATTTTTATTCTTCCATTAATTAGTGCTCATTTAGTGCTAACTTTTTACCATACATTGGTCCGCTGGCCGGACCAAAACGCCTTAAAAGCGTCAAAAAATATTTATTATATTTATAACCTGTAATTTAGTGCTTATTTAGTGCTAAAAAATTAATACAAAAAATTTTTTTTTATTAATTATTTATATAAAAAACAATTTGTTCTAATCCATCAATAATCCGTTGGCCGGGCCATAACGAAAAACGTGTTAAAAATGTCAACAAAACAATTAATCAATAGCCAAAAATAATGAAGCTAAATCTAGAGATGTGCATTTAATAGAGTCGAACCGAATATTAATCGACTCGACAACAGAAAATTCGAATCGGAGATAATTTGATTCGAACTAGTGAGTTTGAAAATCTGCATTTCGAATTGCACAAGTCGACTCGGTCTACACTGAAAAAACTTTCGATTTGAATCGGCGAATTTGAAGTTTCGAATTACATGATTTAATGATTTTTTAACTCTTTTATAAAAAGTAATTCTTATATTTCAATTATTATTATTTCTACGAGGAAGCAAAGTGTTCATGAAATGAACACCAAAATTATAAAAATGTAGGTACAACCTGGCAGCGGTTTTCTATTTAAATAACTGAAATTTCAAAAATCTTTCCAACAAATATTAAAAATATTAGAATTAGAAAAGAAGTTTTGTTCAAAATTTCTCGAAAATAATTGAATTTTGGAAAAATTGCAGTTGTAATTTGAAGAAAGCATTAAATAAAACAGAAACAGAAGAAAACTGTCAAGTTTTTCGAATGTTACACTTGTCAGAATAATTTAAATTCTTCATTTCCTTCGTGAAACATAATTATTTCATATTCGAATAATTGAATTCCGAAATTATTAGTGAAAGGTCAAGAAAATGCAAATGTATTTTTTGTGCCAATACTGAATAAAATAAACAACTTTTTTTGGGTCGTCATGACCATCCGAGGCCTGCAATTGTAAATTTGATTGTTTCAAACCAATTTTTTTCTTTTGAGTGGAGGGATTTTTGAAAATGGAATTTTGCGGCCACCCTGAAGTAAATTAGAATTGTGAAATTAATTAAAAAATCGAAAATACAATAACAGAATTAAAAAGATTACAGAAGGGAATTCAATTATCATCAGCTCGTTCTCTAATGAATTTATTTTCTAGATAAAGTGTCTCTCTTTTATCAGTTTGCGAGCACAGAGAGGAAGGTTCGTGTGTAAAAGATTGCATAATATATTCTTTATTTTATGACTTCTTTAACGTCAACATACGACTAAAAAATGTCCCTACTGTATATATATAAAAAAAAATTGCAGCAAATACGAGCAGCATTATCGAATTGGTTCAATATCAATTCTTTTTTGTTCTTAGGAATTTTTTAATTCGTTCTTAAAAATATTCCTCTCTTTCAATGACAATATGTCAATTACAATTGCAAATTATAATTATAAATTAAAATAACTATTACTTCAAAATTTACAAACAGTAAAAAAAATAAAATCGTTTAAGAACAAAAGTATTTTTTGAACCAATATTTAACTTGCGTGTGACAATTCTTTTTCTCCATGAGGTTTTAAATCATTGTAAATTTAAAATAAATTAAATAATTTAATAAATTTAATAATTTATTTTATTTAAAAATTATGTTTTTAAATAACGACAATTTTGAATGTTTATTATTTATTAATTTTAAAATAATTTTAATTGCAATTTTTATTGCAGTTTTTATTTCAAAAATATATTCTTTAGGTTATTGTAAAAATGTAGGTATATCAGAGTGGAGAACTTTTTTTTTTCTCTTCAAACTGGATTCTTGATATATTTATGTCTTTTTCTCATATCAGAATAATGCACTACTGACACAGAAAATAAAAGGGGTGGCTTTTGATGCAGATGAATTTCGAGTGGTGTAAAAGCGCTGTCCTTGCGCGGTTGCTATGGAAACACGAATGCACTGTTACGCACTGCATTCGTACTCTGATGAGAAAAAGAGATATTTTCGTTCAACATAATAATATTAACATATTACATATTCATTTTTTTCTCAATTGGTTGTTTTGTATTCTTTTCAGTAGGTTTGTGTTTTGTAAACAAAAATGTTCTTCGACTATGTATGTCTGTATCATCCAAACAACTTACTACAAACTACCAGTGGGTAAACTATATCTTTTCAACAAGTAGTATTTTTTAAATTAAGTAGTAAATTAAGTAGTACTTTTAAAAAAGAGTGTAAAAATTACACTCTTATTAAAATGGAGAAAAAGGATCGTTACATCAGAAAATCGATTACATATTAACTATAATAATAATAATTTGAAAATTTATTTATTTTGTATTATTTTTGTTTACGAACTAAAATTCTTAACATTCAAATAAATCTATAATTTATTTGTTTCTTCTTCAAATTAAAATTTTATTACAATAATTTTGCGTCATGTTTCAAAATAAAGTATAAAGTTTCTAAATGTTTATTTTAAGTTTTTTATTACAATCAGTAATGTTTATGTAAATATTTTTAATGAAAAATATTTCATTCATTTGAACATTCAGAACTTGTGAATCAATTTTTTTTTTGTCACATTGTTCCTAAATATTTTTTTTAATATCAATTGTAATGTAATTAATTATTAATATTCTAAAATATTTGTCATAAAAGATATTTTCATAAAATGCTTATTACATTAAAAAACAATGAAACGTGCAGAATTTTAGGAACATTTTTCTTTTAGTTTCTTTTTATAGTAGTTCTTATTGTTTTTTTATTTTTTACTATGGTAATAATGAGGAATTATTAAGGTTACTTGAAAATTGTAACTAAATTAAATTAGTAGGATCTAAAACTTGAATTTGAAAATTTACTAAAATTTGAAATTTTAAAGAACAAAAAAAAAAATTGTTTGCAATAAAAAAATTGTATTTGTTTGTTATAAATAGTTTTTTTGTTTGGTTTATATTTTTGAAATATAAATCTTGCATAGCTACTTCTTGGTGTGATAAATATTGTGAACTAATAATCAGGTTTAAGTCCTAAAGTTTTGCTATTAGACCTCCAAATAGAAATTAATTGAAATGGATAAAAATATCATTTTAAACTCAAAAATTTACTGAAAAAATTTTCCTTTTTGGTAACAACATTCGACAAAAAAGTTATATAATATATGTATTTTTATATATTGTATAAAAATAATATAATAAATATGTTTGATATAAACCTATATAGGTATATACAAAGTAGGTTTAATTTTACATAAACTTTTTTCAATTTTCCATCTTCTTCTATTCTAGGCAAATAACAAAATGTTATCGCTGTCCAGGCATTCATTTCTTTCTCTTCTCAATGAAAATATCGTATAGGAGCAGGAAACTCTATATTTCTTTCCTACTCTATCTAATAGACATATTGAAAAAAACAGTCTTTCGATAGGTATTTCACTCTTTCTTTCCTACTCCGACCAACAGAAGTCTCATAAGAATTTCTGCCTTTAACTAATTTGCATATTTACTCTTCTCATATAAAGGGATATATTTTTATGTCAAAACTTCGCTTGGCATATATAAAGCATTTTTTTACCAAATTTAAAAATACTTTTAAAAATTCAATATCGATTTTCTTTTCTTGAAATATTAAAAAAAACACAATATTCTTTCGCCTGTGGAAATATAATCAATTTGGCTAAAAACTTGTAAGTAAATTTTTATTTATAAAAAACAAACATAAAACATAAACATTTTAAAAAATTAAAAAAAAAAGTAAAAAATTTTAATTTTTGTCATTCTTTTCTATTGTTAAAAATATTTCAATGAAACATTTTTTATTTAACAATTTATTGTTGCTGATTGGTCATTTTTATCTTGAATTGTTGTAAATAATTCAAAGGAAATTTTTTTTGGAGTAAGTAATAAAATTTAGAGATTGCTCTTATATATTGAAAACTTGCATTACAAAATGGTTGACATAGATCTCATATATATAACGCTAAGTGAAAAAAAGTCAAAAATTTTAATTTTTGTTATTTTTTTCTTAAATTGTTAAAAATATTTTATTAGAATTTTTTTTCAACAATTTATTGTTGCTTATTCGAATTTACATAAACATTTTAAAAAATTGTAAAAAAGCCAAAAATTTTAATTTTTGTCATTTCTTTCCTAAATTGTTAAAAAAAATTTAAATGGAAAATTTTTTTTCAACAATTTATTGTTTCTTATCCGAATTTACGCAAACATTTTAAAAAATCGAAAAAAGTTAAAAATTTTAATTTTTCTTATTTTTTTCTTAAGTTGTTAAAAATATTTAAATGGAACATTTTTTTCAACTATTTATTGTTGCTTATCCGAATGTACATAAACATTTTAAAAAGTTGAAAAAAAGTCAAAAATTTTAATTTTTGTTATTTTTTCCTTAAATTTTTAAAAATATTTAAAAGGAAAATTTTTTTCAACAATTTATTGTTGCTTATTTGAATTTACATAACATTTTAAAAAATGGAAAAAAAGTAAAAAATTTTAATTTTTGTTATTTTTTTCTTAAATTGTTAAAAATATTTTATTAGAATTTTTTTCAACAATTTAATGTTGCTTATTCGAATTTACATAAACATTTTAAAAACTTAAAAAAAAATTCAAAAATTTTAATTTTTGTTATTTTTTTCTTAAATTGTTAAAAATATTTTATTATAATTTTTTTTAACAATTTATTGTTGCTTATTCAAATTTACATAAACATTTTAAAAAATAGTAAAAATTAAAATTTTTAAAATTGGCCATTTTCATCTTGAATTGTTGAAAATAATTAAAAGGAAATTTTTTTTGGAGTAAGTAATGAAATTTAGAGACTGCTCTTATATATTGAAAACTTGCATTACAAAATGGTTGACATAGATCTCATATTATAGGGTCATTTGGGGAAAATTTAGACAAGGGGTAAATGTAAACAGCGGATGTTTCAGCTAAATTTACAAATTAAAAAATAAGTACGACGTCAATATTTTTACCTCAGCTCACCTACAAGATGTTCTGAGTATTGCCAATATTTTATTTTGACAATTGGCAATGCCATAGTGTAAGTTATCTTTTAATGCAAAAAAGATTGAAAATCAAAATTTTACTGTTTCAGTATTTTGTCTCGCATTTGCATAAAAATAAATTAAAAAATCAAACAAAAATATGTAATTCTTCCTTATTAATGCCCCAACAAAAATTGACTTTGATTTTTGATTTTCGTCAATTTAGTTAATAAATAATTAAGTGTTTACATTTACCCCGAGAATTCGAAAACTCGGGGTAAATGTAAACAGAACTTGAAGTACATTTTAAAAGAAAAATAATTGAATAAATTTGCTTTTATTTCACAATTTCATTAATTTGGCAATGTAAAATTACATAGAAAAGGAAATTAGGTCGTCTTTGAAAAAAAAATTTCATAAAAAAAAAATTTTTTTGAAAATTTGATCAATTTTTAAAAATATTTTTAGGTTTATCCGCCATTTTGAAAATTTAAAATTTGACTTCAAATTCGTATTCAGCGACCTCAAAAACCCCCGAGTAGCCAGATTCAAGCAAATTTGATCAATTTTTAAAAATATTATTTTTAGGTTCATCCGCAATATTGGATCCACCATTTTGAAATTTAAAAATTCGATTTTAGATTCTTATTCAGCAAAATAAAAAAGAAACTTCTTTTTACCAAGTTGAATGAAAATCAATTAAAATTTGTTCAAGTTATTCAAGTTTTTACATTACTAATTTTGTAATGGTTGATTGTTTATTTTATATGATACATTATCAGTCAACTGGTTGAATTACTATACATCTACGAAGAATTTTTTTTCAGTTTTTCCATCCCTTAAAACAGTAGTATACTTGAAATAACTTGTTTCTTAAACCTCGCCTAACTACAGTGGTGTTTACATTTTACACCGAATTTTAGGAAAATTTCAAAATCTCGGGGTAAATGTAAACAGTCAGTTTTAGGCGATTCAGGTGCATCAATATTTTTTTGTACCTCATCAAATTTTTCTAGGGAACTCTAGTAACAAGTTCATGCAAAAAAAATCCGACCGTTTTACCTTTTAACAAAAAAATCTAATGTTTTTGGTGAAACATATAGATATTCAGTTTACATTTACCCCAATTGACCCTATATGACACTAAATGAAAAAAAGTCAAAAATTTTAATTTTTGCTACTTTTTTCTTAAATTATTAAAAATATTTAAATGGAGAATTTTTTTCAACAATTTATTGTTGCTTATTCGAATTTACATAAACATTTTAAAAATTGTAAAAAAGCCAAAAATTTTAATTTTTGTCATTTTTTTTCCTAAATTGTTAAAAATATTTGAATGGAAAATTTTTTTAATCGAAAAAAGTCAAAAATTTTAATTTTTGTTATTTTTTTCTTAAATTGTTAAAAATATTTAAATGGGAAATTTTTTTTCTCTAATTTATTGTTGCTTTTTCGAATTTACATAAACATTTTAAAAATTGTAAAAAAAGCCTAAAATTTTAATTTTTGTCATTTTTTTTCTAAATTGTTAAAAATATTTAAATGGAAAATTTTTTTTCAACAATTTATTGTTGCTTATTCGAATTTACATAAACATTTTGAAAATTGTAAAAAAAGTCAAAAATTTTAATTTTTTGTATTTTTTTCTTAAATTGCTAAAAATATTTTATTAGAATTTTTTTTAACAATTAATTTGTTGCTTATCCGAATTTACATAACATTTTAAAAAATGGAAAAAAAGTCAAAAATTTTAATTTTTGTTATTTTTTGCTTTAAAAATATTTAAATGGGAAATTTTTTTTCTCTAATTTATTGTTGCTTATCCGAATGTACATAAACATTTTGAAAAGTTGAAAAAAAGTCAAAAATTTTAATTTTTGTTATTTTTTCCTTAAATTGTTAAAAATATTTAAATGGAAAATTTTTTTTCAACAATTTATTGTTGCTTTTTCGAATTTACATAAACATTTTAAAAAGTTGAAAAAAAGTCAAAAATTTTAATTTTTGTTATTTTTTCCTTAAATTGTTAAAAATATTTAAATGGAAAATTTTTTTTCAACAATTTATTGTTGCTTTTTCGAATTTACATAAACATTTTAAAAAGTTGAAAAAAAGTCAAAAATTTTAATTTTTGTTATTTTTTCCTTAAATTGTTAAAAATATTTCAATGGAAATTTTTTTTCAACAATTTATTGTTGCTTATTTGAATTTACATAAACATTTTAAAAATTGTAAAAAAAAGCCAAAAATTTTAATTTTTGTTATTTTTTTCTTAAATTGTTAAGAATATTTTATTAGAATTTTTTTTAACAATTTATTGTTGCTTATCCGAATTTACATAACATTTTAAAAAATGGAAAAAAAGTCAAAAATTTTAATTTTTGTTATTTTTTTCTTAAATTGTTAAAAATATTTAAATTAAACATTTTTTTCAACTATTTATTGTTGCTTATCCCGTTATCCGAATGTACATAAACATTTTAAAAAATGTAAAAAAAAGTCAAAAATTTTAATTTTTGTTATTTTTTTCTTAAGTTGTTAAAAGTATTTTATTATAATTTTTGTTTAACAATTTATTGTTGATTATTCGAATTTATATAAACATTTTAAAAAATAGTAAAAATTAAAAATTTTAATAATTGGTCATTTTTATCTTGAATTGTTGAAAATAATTAAAAAGAAATTTTTTTTTTTGAGTAATTAATGAAATTTAGAGTTTGCTCTTAAATATTGAAAACTTGCATTACAAAATGGTTGACATAGATCTCATATATATGACGCTAAGTGGTATATACAAATTCTTGGAGACATCTTTGACCCATATTTTAGAAAGTGAATCTGAATCTGTGTAATAGCGAATTAAAAAATATTCGATTGAAATTGAAATTACTTTATAATGAATATGGTTTAGAATTCGATTAAAAATTTTACTTTAAAGATATTATTCTTATATCCGGAAACAATGTCTAATTATTATGTCTATTATTATGGTTATTATAATTTCTGTCATTTTTTTAAAGTCCGTAACCCGACACCCTAGCGAAGAGATAAGTGATTCTAAAGCTCTCCGTTTATATATGAAAATAAAATCGTGAGAAGACATTGATGCCGAGTTTGGATATATATTTCTTAAAATTAATATCAAAGTTTCTTAAAAAAATTCGAAAAATAATAAAAAAAGTATTTGGGATATTCACTATTATCAAAGAAATAAATAATTTTTGTCACATTTGTTTCGATTGAAGTTCGAATTTTGTAGCGGAGTTTGTGATATTAGAGTAGCTTTTACATACCTGGTTATTTTTTGTGTCCTTCTAATTTTTCTTGAAAAAAATTAGGAAAAATTAATCGATAAATTCACAAATTGGGAAAAGTGAAAAATTTTATTTTTAGAAGTTTGAAATTGAAATAAAACTTTTAATTCTTTAATTTGAAAATAAAATTGGGGACTATAAAAGTGATTTATTATGACACTTTTGAAGAACAAGAAAAAAGTCACAATTTTAAAATTAATTTTTTTCACTTCACTATAAATGTTCGCACTTATTTCAATGAAAGGTCTAATTTGATTTATAGTTGAGTATTCATATTGTTAGTTTTTTTTAATCATGTTAGACTTGTAGAATAGTGTTTCTAACTTGAGCCGGTGGTTAACTGTGTTAGTGTATTACTGTGTTAGTATATTACTGTGTGAGTGGGGACGAAAAATTTTTTAATCTTTACACTCCAAAGGTTGATCAACTACTGAAGAGTAGCGCGTGGTAACCAGTGTCTTAAAGGCTCGGATTGGAGGGAATCAGTTGGATATGTATATATGTATTGCATATGTATATGGATGTGTGCGAATATCTCACTCTTTTTCTCGTCTCACTCGCCTTTTCCTTCTTCCTCTTCTCATTGTCCGGGAGTAAACACCCTTTAAATTACTCTCGAACGTCAAACAAAGATAGAAACAAAATGGGAGGAGAGTGAAAGTCAGTTTTAGGGAGGGGAGAAACTGCTGGTGTAAAAGAGGGAAGTATAGATAAGAAGGCAGGTAGGGAGGAGGAGATTCTCTCCTATCGGGGAGATGGCTTTGATTTTTTTAAAGTACTGTAAAAATTATAAAGATGATTCTTTTTCTAAACTGTTATTGGTAACACAGGCACACAAAAAAATAAAAGTGGTCTGTTCATTGAACCAGACATACATGTCTTATAGTATTTTTGCCAGCTGAAAACGAATATTAAGTCAGAATTGCTCCATCACCCTCTATTTTTTAAATCGAAAAAACTACCCTTAAATGTATAAATTCGAAGTTTTCAGTACAAAAAATGAATTAACAGATTGTTTTTCAAAACTGAACAATAAATTTAAGTACTTCTCTTACAACAACTCAAAAACACCCCAACTATTTTATATAAGTTAAAGAAAACTACCCTACTATGTGTTTCAAAAATGTTTGACCCTGGAGAAAAATTGATATTACACAGTAGAAAAAAATCTCTATAAAACAAGACAAAATGCACGAAATAGATCATTTTATTCTTCATATAATTTCCATTCATATAGCGTAGCCTTTTTTTGCATGGCACCTGAAAATAGGAAAAATGACATAGCCATAAACGAGACAGTACTACCTGAGTTTTCGGTGGGTATCAATTACCTTTCCCTATTGAGTAACTGTTAAAAAAAATTTTAAAAAAGAATTGTTAATATAAAAGAAATTTACACTTGTACAATAATTTTTTTATTAAATTTAGAATAAAAAATTTATTTAAAAAATTTTAAATTTTGTTTGAAGTTTCTATCACAATTACAAGCCAAAATTGCACTTCTCGTTAAAAATAAATATGTAAACAATTGTTTAAAATTTTTTAAAAAACAATTTGTAAATATGTTGAAAGTAGATATTAAGGAATGTTGATGAATTTTTTCAGATTTCTCCTACCATTTTTTCTAAGAAATTTATATAGTCAAAGTGTCCTTTAGTAAAAATCACTCAAAAGTTCCTGTTTTCACGCTTTTTTTATTCATATCTTTGTAAAAAAAAAAATTTTAGTCATAGATAGCAATCCTTCCAGAAGTTCAAGGGTGTTATTGAAACTTATTGCCCACTTTGTATGCAAAAGAAAAAAAAATTCTGAAAAAAAGAATTGTTAATATAAAAGAAATTTACACTTGTACAATAATTCTTTTATTAAATTTAGAATAAAAAATTTATTTAAAAAATTTTAAATTTTGTTTAAAGTTTCTAGCACAATTACAAGCCAAAATTGCACTTCTCCTTAATAATAAATATGTAGACAATTGTTTAAAATTTTTTAAAAAACAATTTGTAAATATGTTGAAAGTAGATATTATGGAATGTTGATGAATTTTTTCAGATTTCTCCTACCATTTTTTCTATGAAATTTATAGAGTCAAAGTGTCCTTTAGTAAAAATCACTCAAAAGATCCTGTTTTTCACGCTTTTTTTTATTCATATCTTTGTAAAAAAAATTTTTAGTCATATGTTATGAATGGAAATTATATGAAGAATAAAATAATCTATTTCGTGCATTTTGTATTGTTTTATAGAGATTTTTTCTACTGAGTAATATCAATTTTTCTCCAGGGTCAAACATTTTTGAAACACATAGTAGAAGAGGATAAACTCAGACTTGACAGGAAAAAAAAAATTAACTTTACCCTTAAATTTTTTAACAAAAGCATACGTTTCTAGATTTTTATCCTCACAACTAAAAATCAGAAATAGAATTAAATTACCTCCCTCCAATTTTTCTTAAATAAAAAAACTGCTCTTATATAAAGTATATAAAATTTTTTTTTTAAATTTCCTACTGAAAAATCTGAATTTCACCACTTTAAGGGCAGTTTTTTTAAATTTTAACAAAAACTAATGGTAACGTTTTAATTCTGACGCTGATTTTGAGTTTTTAAACAAAAAAAAGAGACGTATACTTCCTTTAAAAAATTAATCTTTTTTTTCATTTTTTTTCTAGTTATTATTTTTAATTTTAACAAAAACAATGGGTTTTTTTTGAATTCTAACATTTTTTTTGAGTTATTGAAAGAGAAATACATCAATTTATTGTTCTGTTTAAAAAAACAATCTTTTATTTAATTTTCTTTTACTTTAAAGTTTGGATTTACACAGTTAAGGGTGGTTTTTTTCATTTCAAAAGAAAGAAAGGGTGATGGAGCAATTTTAACATTGTTTCTGAGTTATTGGAAAAGAAGTACATAAATTTATTGTTCTGTTTTAGAATACAATTTGTTATTTAATTTTTTTACTTTAAACTTTAAATTTGTACATCTGAGGTTAGTTTTTTCGATTTATAAAAAACAGAGGGTGATGGAACAATTCTGACAGTGTTTCTGAGTTTGTTGTAAGAGAAGTGCATACATTTATTGTTCTGTTTTGCAACACAATCTGTTATTTAATTCTTTTTTACTTTAAACTTTGAATTTGTACATTAAGGGTAGTTTTTTCGATTTTAAAGAAAAACAGAGGGTGATGGAGCAATTCTGACTTTATATTCGTTTTCAGCGGGCAAAAATACTATAAAACATGAGGTCTGGTTCAATAAACAGACCACTTTTATTTTTTTTGTATACCTGTGTAATTAAACATTGAACATTTAACTTTAAAATAACGAAAAATAAAATATTTTCATAGAAAAAATCTTAAAATTTACATCTTTGGTGTCAATTAGATCAACTGTTTTGTTATCACACGTTTTTTAATTTATTTCTCTTTAATATTTTTTAAGCATCTAAAATTATGATACAAAAAATTTAAATAAAAGTCATTAATGGCCATCTCACTCAATAATACATGATGAATGTAAACATCGAAATAATAAATAAATAAAATAAATTTACCTTTCATTTTTTGTTTATATCGAAGCGTAGGTTATGTACTACTTAATAAAACATAAAATTAAAAATTATGTTAAAAAATAACATAATATAACAATAAGAAATCTGAATTTCTTAGATTGCTTTTTAGACCCATGCAAATGAAATGAAAAAGGATTATACTTATATTTTCATTATTTTTCATTCATTTGTTGTTTATATTTATTATTAGTCACAAAAAGAAGAATTGTGAAGAATAATTCATAATAAGTGATATTTTTTGCAAATTCTGTAAAATATTTTAATTGGCCATCTGTCTCATACGTGGTCATATCATTCTACCCTAAATGAGGCTCCGGATCTTACAAGGGTACATACACGCGCGTGTGCCCGTACCTCCTGTTAATTTCTCTTTGTTTGACTTATAAACTTTGAAAATACCACAAATTTTAATAGAAAATCTTAGATTGGAATCACTTGAGCGATAGGACGTCAGAATTTTGTGTTACAGACTTTTCTAAGGGATCGTCCATATATTACGTAACACTTTTCGGAGGGAGGGGGGGTCAAGCTATTTGTTACAATAAGCCAAAAAATGTCGCTAATGTATGTAACAGTGTAGTACAAGGGGGGAGAGGGGTGAAATTTTCAAAAATTAGCGTTACGTATTATATGGACGGCCCCCAATCGGGGAAATCTATTACGCAGCTGGCATCGGTACTTTGAGCAGGTCTAAAAGTATTGTTAAATTTTAAATGAACAAATAATATTTTTTAATAAAATAACGTCTTTTTATAAAGTTAAAGAGTGTGTTTATTGAAATAAAAAAGATGCAGATTATTACAATACATAAATACAAATATTAAAATTTTTTTTTTTTGAAAAAATGAAACAGTTTTGCTAAAAAAAATGCAAAAAAGAGTGCGATGGCCGGGAATCGAACCCGGATCAACTGCTTGGAAGGCAACTATGCTGACCATTACACCACCATCGCACGTTGTCGATTTTGCGAAATTGAAAAACTCACAGATTTATGTTAACATTGTTATTAAAGAGGGAAAACGAAATAAAAGAAAACTAATTTTTCATGAAAATTATTGAATCGATTTTAATGAGCTTTGAGCGGGGAAAAATTTTTGGTATACCAAAAATTTTTTCCCGCGCAAAGCTCATTAAAATTGATTCAGTAATTTTCGTGAAAAATTAGTAAGCGCGTCTATTGTGCAGAGGCATTTCTATAGACTACATGTAGCACGTGGGGGTATTTACTGGTTTAGATAGTGTGGCCTTGACTATAATGAGTTAATATACCCCCTCGATGTAGCAGCTTTGATTATGGACACCAGCCTCGTGCCAAACACCACGTGGCATTTCACCTGCATCAGCTGATTTTGTGCGCTATTGGTGGTCATCGTGGGCATCTCCTGCTCTGAACCTGCCCCTAATAAAAAGAGACATCAACTGCATAAACAGCAGTCGCTTTTATTTTTGTATACCACGTGCGAGGTGAGATCACTAGTAGTGGGTAGCTGACAGCAGCTGCTTTACAATATTTTGTCACCTGTGGATATTATGCTATAAATGAGCCTCCGGAAAGTATAACAACACATGAAATTCTGACCGCCATGCTAATTCAATGGGCGTCAGAATTTTATGTGTGGTTATACTTTCCGGAGGCTCAAATATGTAATCAAGACAATTAAAGTGAATTTAATTTCTTTTCACTGTGATATTTTACTCTGATTTTACCAAACTTCGTACTGGATAATTAATTTTAAAAATGAAAAAATTACTACAAATGACCCTGTCCCCCCACCTTAACTTCTACATATCATGACATAGTGAGCTAAATTTCGGTACACATATTCAATTTTAAGTGTAGATTACAGGAAATATATAGAAAACCTGATTGGCTGTCATGTTTGCGAACTAGGAAGGAAATAAATCAAATTTTTTCAAAAACTGACCATGTCCCCCCCTTAACTTCTGGATATAAGGACTTGAAGAGTTGAAATTCAGTACACATACGTATTCTTACGTGTAGATTTTGGGAAAATTTTAGCGAACCTGATTGGGGGACATATTTATTAAAAAAATAATGACAAAACATCAGAATTTCTGGTGTTTTTGAGCAGTATTTCTTACAATTGCATCTCAAAAACATTAAAAAGAAATAGAATCCTTTAAAATTCTGTCTAGAATCATCACAACTTTTACGACTGACAAAGGTATTATTTATGACTGTAAAGACCGTCACGCTTTTTATAACTTATGTGTAAAATCGAAAAACCATGATTTTTAATGTTTATAATCATTTGTGTTTATTTCAACATTATTATTAATTTTTATAAACTCAGATTATTTTGAAGACTGTTTTACGTATACCTTATATTCTCTTGGCTTAAAATTCAAAAATGATATAGTTTTTACATATCAGTTATAGTTTGCGAGATAGCTTATAATTTCTTAAAAATAAAGTTTTTTAGAATAAATTTTAGAGATTTGGAATCATGAAATATCACAGATTCTTAATTTTTTAATTATAAACTTCAATTATTTGAATTAAACAAATTTGAAGTCATAAAATTTTTGTTAAAAACCATAAACCCAATGGTCTCCTATTGACCGCTCTACTCAACTCAGCAACGATGAGTAATATTCGATACACATCTTTCTTTCACAATAGATTTCTTTATAAAACAAGAATTTTATAACCTATAAAACTTCTGATTTAACTAATTCAACTTTGTAATATAAAAATTTAGAATCTATGATATTTTACGATTCCAAATAACTAAAAATTATTTTAAAAAAAATTTGTTAAAATAAATTATAAGGATTTGGTGATAATTAAATAAAAGATTTTTAAAGTAAATTTTAGATATTTGGAATCGTAAAATATCATAGATTCTAAATTTTTATATTACAAAGTTGAATTAGTTAAAATGCAGAAGTTTTAAGTTATAGAATTCTTGTTTTAAAGAAATCTATTGTGAAAGAAAGATATGCGTATCGAATTACTCATTATGTTGCCGAGTTGAGTCGAACGACCAAAAGGAGACCCTAATCTAGTTTATGGTTTTTAACAAAAATTTGATGACTTCAAATTGGTTTAATTTAACTAATTGAAGTTTATAATTAAAAAATTAAGAATCTATGATATCTTATGATTCCAAATATCTAAAATTTATTTTAAAAATATTAATTTGAAGATATTAAAAAAGATACACTTCAACTATGGTCAGCCTGGTTTGTGAAGTGATGTGAGAAGTTGATAGAGTTCTCACAAAACATCAAATCCATACAATAAAATTCTGTAGGAAATAAACAAAATTTAGTCGTAAAATTTCCCTTTCTGCATTTTAGAGAATCAAAAGAGAATCAAATTGATTCTCTATTATGTTCCTCTTCGGGGCCGTTCACAAACTACGTCACACTCCTAGGGGTAGGGGGGGGGGGTGTTAAGCTGTGTGTGACGAAGTGATGTGGAAAAAAATTTTTTTGTATGTAAAAAATGTGACAAAGGGGGGAGGGGGTCGAAATTAGTCCGAAAAAACGTGACATAGTTTGTGAATGACCCCTTCTTTGATTAATTTTCCTCTTTTTATTGATACATTTCTTATTAAACAAATTTTTAATAAGAAATTAAAATAAGACTGCTACTTTTCTACTGTGGGGCGTTAAGGCGCGTATCCACTAGACGAACCGAACACGAGCGCAACACGAATGACCGATATTTTCCTATTGTGTGTTCGGTTCGGCCCATGCTCCAAGTCGATCCACCAAATTTTCCCTGCAAAGTCGCATGGTTTAAACGTTCGACTAGCCACAAGAAAATATGTACTACATGTGTAGTTATTTTGAAGCATTCGCCACTATTTTTAAGTACATGTAGAAAAAAGGGTAGAAAAAAATTTGGGACTGTTCGGTTCTTATTCGCAGCCGATCCATCCGTTGTCGGTTTATGACAATACCTCAAAGCAACAATAAAAGTGTGTCCCCAGTTTTCCATTTGCGAGTCCACTAGTAAACGTAAATTTCCCATAAACAAAAAATTTATTTATTATTCAAAAAATAATTATCAGAAAAATGTTTGCTAATATTTTTCTTTGGAACTATTAAAAAATAACTCATTAAAAAAATCAAAACAAAATACTAATCTTTGTAAATTAGTCGAATTTAACTAATTATATTAATAAACATTTAGTCGCCTTTAACTGATTCAAATTAAGGTAACGTATTATTATTAAAAATTAATTTTTACTTTAAAAAGTAATTAAGAGTATTAATTATATATATATATATTTATATATGATTATAATTAAATTAATCACCTGAAATTTTATTTATCTTTTACTATATAATAGTTAAAAAATAATACTTTCTGAACTTTACTGATTTCTTACTAAAAATATACATATTTTCTAGATTAGGAAATAATTTTAAAAAATGTAAACTTTTTTTACAAATTTTTTAGAAATGAATTAAAAAGTTCAAATTTTTCAATTTAGATTTTTAAATTTCAGAACAAAATCTTTATTAATTATCGGCGTCATTATTTTTGCATAGCCAATAAAAATTGTGAACATCAAATTTTTTAATTTATGACAGTAATAAAAAAGTGTCGAAAAACTTTCAAAAAAAAAATCATGAGTTGAGCCCTTTTTGAAGTTTCCCCTTTTTTTGCTTGTACATTTACACATAAAAGAATTTTAAATTCTAACTTTTCTAAATCTTTATTCTTTAAATGTTCGCTCAACGTCTTGGTACGTCCCAACTGGGTAACGTTCGGTTCGTGTTGCGCTCGTGTTGCGCTCGTCTATACTCTGTCCAACGAGAGAATACCCTCGGTCGCGCAGTTTTTTTTGCTTTTGGGGCGTTGAAAAACTTGAAAATGGCATCTCACTATTTTTTTTCGCTAGAAAATAGCCAATGACAATCTTCTCAATCTCAGACTTTCCCGTTCGAACTCGGGCCCACACGACCCAAAGGGTAATTTATGACCTTCATACCTGAATGGGACTTTCAAATGGTAATGATTTTATATAAAGTACAAAATTTATCAATTTTGATCTTACAAAATTTTCAATGTTATTTTTAAAATCCTCATTTTTTTCTGATTCCAACAGTATGTTGTTTGTCTCTGATATTTTAAAATTAAATTAATTGATTTTACTGATTTATTTTATTTTAACAAAATTATTAATGTAGGTTACATTATTAATTATTTTTAATTAAAAATTAATATGTTCATTATTTAACGAATATAGGTAATTGATTAAACAATAATATAATATTATAATATTAATATAGAAAATACACTGCAAAAATAAGTGTCTTATTTGATATCTTAAAATAAGATGTAAGATGGAAAAATGGTATCTTACATCTTAAAATAAGATGTTTTCTAAAGTATCTTACTGATTTTTAAGATGTTTTATACGTCTTAGATATTTCTTCTATCTTAAAAAAGTAAGATACTTATGTAAGTTTTTTAAAGTATCTTAAATTAAGATGTTTCTGTTGCAACAAGATGTTTAGCGATAAGATACTTGTGAATTGTAAGATGCGAAAAAAATTTAAGTTACTAAAAACTAAGATGCATAAAATGTCTTACATATAAGCCCATAGTTAACCTCAAAACTTTTTTCCCGAAAAATATGCTGAAAATATGTACGAAGATGCTTTTAGTATCTTAAATTAAGATATTTGAAATGACTAAAAAGTGACTACAATAACATCTTAGAAATGTCTACCAAAACATCTTAAATAAGATACTTCTTTTTGCAGTGTATAATTAATTTATATATAATAAGTATTTATAGGGAATTTTCATATATTATTTATTTATAAATCGTTTGTATTACAAATATTATATTAAATGAGACTATAAAATTGAAATAAGCCATATAACTATTATGAACAAAAAAATTACAACAAGCATATTTCCAAAACACTTAATGAACATAAATCTTCCTCTCTATTCACTTTCTGAACTTGAATCAGTGGAAACATCGATAATAATTTGAGGGATTCTATCTACTAATTCGTCAATACGATTATCAACATTCCAAAATTTCTCTTCTTCACGGATAACATGACTGACGAAATTCTGCCACTTTTCTGGTGTAACGCGATTTACCCCCTCTATTAATAAGTTTTGCACATTTTGTATTTTGAATGTAAAATTGCGATCCTGAGATAAAATGTCAAAAAATGCTAACTTTACTGTAAAAAGAAGTGCATGACTTTACTTTCATTTATATCAAAATAATTACATATCATTAAAATCGTGAGAATTTGCAGATTCCGAATATATTATTCAAAACAAAATATCTATAATATTAACAAATTTCTAATTTTTTATTACACTGTAAGGTGCTGTTTATTAGAACCTCCATAAACTTAGACCTGTGAACGCTCGACCTGAAAGGGGACCGAAGGAGACAATTTAAACCATATGTTCTAGCCAAAGTTTTTTTTTCAAAAAAGGCGGCCCTATTTTGAAAGCCACGCCAACTCTATCACTTTTATGATATCTGCGCGAAATTGACGAAAACTCGTCATTTTACGAGGGTATTCTCTCGTTGGACAGAGTATAGTGGATACGCGCCTTAGAGCTCTCTTTAGAGAGAGAAAACAAAGCGAGCGAGAGACGGCAGCTCTTCCAAAAACTTTTCCGTAAAGGAGAATCAACATTTCGACTTGGGAATGAAAGAGAGAGAGAGAGATACGTACCGAAAGACTGTTTTTTTCAATGTAGTGTTAGATAGAGTAGGAAGAGTTTCCAGTCGTCCGCTCCGAGCTCCGACCGGCGCGGCGCGGCGACCACCGGCAACTATATTATATATGTTATTTTCATTGTGAAGAGAAGGAAATAAATGCCTAATACCTGAACAGCGATAACATATTTTGTTATTTGTCTAGAATAGAAGAAGACAGAAGACAGTTCCTGTTATCAAGATGGAAAATTAAAAAAAAGTTTATATGAAATTAAACCTACTTTGTATACATATAGAACATATTTATTATATTATTTTTATATATGGGTGATTCTCCACGAAACCGTCAATTTCATGTCCCTTGTGTTTTTCAAGAAACAGATTGCACATATATGGTAAATGAATCCAAAGTGAAAAAGTAACTCTAGTGATTACAAACAAAAACCTATAGCCACTTTAATTTATATAAGATTAAATATTTTTTTTAAATGCTTATAAATTACTACACATATTATAGTTAAGTAAAATGAAATTAATCCTTAAACCGCACACTTACGAATCCATCCTTAAATCACACACTGGGTGTGCGACACCCGGGGACTGTTAAGTGTGTTCTCCAAGCTGGAATAGGATATTATCTTTTGGAAAAATTATCTTATATAGCTCAGTACATCTATTTTGAAGGAAAATAGGTTTCATAATGATTTATTTAATTTTAATAAGTACAAAATGTACTGTCCAATATCAACACATGTTCAATTTTAACGAATTTAAACGAGATATTTAGAGCAAAAAGCTGAAATTTGGGTGTCGCACACCCAGGGTGCAGTTTAAGGGTTGAACAAATAAACAGTGTCATAAGTTCAACTTTCATTTTCGTTTGTATAACACACGGAGAAATGTAAATATATTATTTTCGATGAAAAATTACTACTTTCAGGTAGTAATTTTGAAACTGCTCAAGAAATAGTAACTTTTGCTTCGCTTTCAAACAATTTTTACTTTTTTAAAAAGTATGTATGTACATACATACATAGTATATAAGTAAAATAAGATTCACGTTTTTCCATAATAATGAAAAACATATATAGTTTAAATATAAAATATGGAAATGGTTCTAGGAATCATTAGGCTGATCGCACAAGGATTGTCGGCACAGTATATGCCGGATATATGTGTCTTTTTCTAATTCATTAGTCTGTCTCCGTCTATCTCATTAGAAAGGTAACCTTGTGGAGCCGCCTTATCATAGCTATTATATCCCTGTTTACATTTTTATTTTATGAGCCTCGATACAGCAGCTGGCAGTGGCTGGCAGTAGAACGCAACATCTGATGTACCCCTGAAAAGCTCCAAAAAATAAGGGGTTGCCGTCCATAAACTACGTTACCAATTTTTCAGTCTTTTTAACCCCCTCCTCCGTCGTTACCATTATTGCATTAAAATTGCAATTTTGTAGATTTTTTTACCCCCTCTCTCCCCCTAAATTGGTAACGTAGTTTACAGGGCTCGAACTAGGTCCATAAATCCCGCAAAAGTCCGTAACTTTGCTTAAAGTCCGTAAAAGTCCATTTTTTTAAAAAAAGGTCTGTAAAGTCCGTAATTTTTATTAAAGAAGGACAAAAAGTTCGTAAATTATACAATATCATTTGGATAATTTTGGAGAAATTACAAATGATTGTAGGAATTCATTTATTTTTAAAAGTAATAAAATTCTTCGCAAAAATTTAATTATGTTCAAAATTATTTTTAAAAATTCTCGTCAAAATTTCAATGATCTTTAGAAATAATTAAATTCTTTACCGAAATTTAATATAATTCTTGGCAAAATTTCAATTATTTTCGAAAATTTTCCTCAATTCAATGATTTTTAATAGGTATTTACTATTATAATAAAATTTTCCAAAAGAATTCAATCAATTAAAAAAAAATTTAATAAAATTATTCTACACAAACTTTTAACCTTTGCGCTCCGGAGCGGTCACACGGGGTGACCAAACAATAAAGTAAGTTGATAATCTGCTCGACTTTTGCGTCAATCGAATCGCGATTTTAAGTCATACTGAACATAATTTTATCTACTTTTGAAAAATAAAGAAAGTTAAAATTTTTTTTTTATTTCTTCTTGTTTATTTATAACAATTAAAAAAGTATGTACGAGATGCGACCATTGAAAATTGCCGGGGTGCGTTTATTTTGTATATTGCAAAAAAATAAAATCATCAATGTTTTACAGTAAAATTGTTTTATGTCATTAAATACAATACATTTTGATGTAATAAGGATTTTTTAATTGTTTAAACAAATTATTGTTGTGTTATTTACCAACTTTTTACGGAATGCACCTAGAAAGTTGCAGTTTTTTCTAATTTTGCAATTTACTAAATTCTATATATGATTACAGATTACAATTTATAAACAAATTATTTATTGTTTAAAAATTGTTTAAATAATAATTCAATTTTTATTCTTTTTCTGTAATCATATAGAATTTAGTAAATTGCAAAATTAGAAAAGAACTGCAACTTTCTAGGTGCATTCAGTAAAAAGTTGGTAAATAACAACAATAATTTGTTTAAAAATTGTTTAAATAATAATTTAATTTTTATCTGCAATATACATGAAAACATGATTGAAATACAGTATTTGTATTAACACCTAATTATGTGTAGAAACTTTGATGAATTTAAATCGGTTTTGGAAAATGAAAATAAAAAAGCGTTTTGTCACCCCGCCACAGTGGCGAAAAATGTACTTTTTCGTTTCAAATCACTCTGCAGGTCACAATTTTTTACCAAAATGACTTTTCTTTTTTTCTAAATCTTCGTAGATATAAATTCTCTATCGATCTCTCGAGCCCGATTTTTGAATTTTTGTTTTGAACAATTTTTTAATAACAATACACTGTAAAAAAAGAGCGTCTTGGTTTAAGACGTTTACGTGGTCACATTTTAGACGTTTATAAGCGTCTTATTTGCCTTCTAAAATGCATGTATTTGGAGGTTATGTTTTTCATTTAAGACGCTCAAATAAGACGCTTATTTGCATAAGACGTTTATAAACGTCTAAACGTCTTATTTCTGGTTTTTTTCACAGTTGTGCAATTTTTCATAAGTAAAACATCTACTAATGATAAAAAATAAATTAATTGAACATTGTTTAAACAATTAATTGTTGTTATTTTGTACATAAACTGTATTTCGGCTAGAAATTTCTAGTTTTTTTCATAATTGTGCAATTTTTTATAAGTAAAACCTCTACTACTTATAAAAAATAAATTAATTTTAAACAATTAAATGTTGCTATTTTGTTCATAAACTGTATTTAGGGCTAGAAATTTCTAATTATTTTGTGTATTATGCATTTTTTTGTAACAAAAATATTCAAGTATAAAAAAAACTAAAAGTTAATTATTTTAATATTTGTTTAAACAAATTCTTTATTTAATTTCCCATTTTACTGTACTTGAATCTAGAAATATCTAATTTTTCTCAATTATGTAATTTCCTATAACTTAAACACTTAAGTAGAATAGAAAAATTATTATTATTATTATTATTATGGTTAATTTCAGTTTATGGTGTTTTGAATTAGACGTTTTTAATTTTTTCTTTATTTTATACATTCTTATGTGTAAAAGAACTAAAATCACATTTAAAAAAGCGCGTATTTTATATTTATAAATACAGTTTATGAACAAAATAACAACAATTAATTGTTTAAACAATGTTTAATAAATTTATTGCTTCCTCATAAAGGAAGCCTTATAGTGATGTCGATTTCCGAATTTTTTAGAACCAATTATTTTTACAAATTTTCAAGTGTAGTATATATAATTCGTCGAGAGGAACAAATGTCCGGATGTATATGTGTATGTGTGTGTGTGTGTGTGTGTCACCGATTCTTGTGGACAAATTTTCTCTTACACGTCTTGACGGATTTTGATAAAATTTTGTAGGTGTATTACGGTCACGAATACCAAAAATCAGACAAAAAGATTTTCAAAAATATCTAAAAAAAAAAATTTTTTTCAACAATTTTTTAATTTTTGATAAAATAATTTTTGGATTTTTTGAAGTAACTTTTTTCTATATTAAAATTTTTATTAATTCTTGTCAAAATTGCATTCCTGACATAAAAACGAATCGATTCATGTATATAAAGTATATATTTTATCAAAATTTATAGAATTAATAAATATTTTAAATTTTCACAAAAAATTGAAATTTTGTATTTTTTGACATTTTATCTTAACACTTTAAAATAATTATTCTAAAATAAAAAATTAAACAATTGGTATATATTATATTGAGGAAGCTTAATGATCATGAAATGAACAACTTGTTTTTTATTTTTTATCATTAGTAGATGTTTTACTTATGAAAAATTGCACAATTGTGAAAAACTAGAAATTTCTAGCCCTAAATACAGTTAATGAAAATATATCAATAATTAATTGTTTAAACAATTTAATAAATTGTTATACGTTTTTTTGATAAACTTTTTTAATTAATTAAGCTAAAAAAAATATTTTATAAAATTTCATGATTCTGTAAATATTTATTGTTATTAAAAAATGGTGTAAAAACCAAAATCGAGCTCGAAAGATCCATAGAGAATTTATCTACGAAGATTTAGAAAAAAAGAAAAGTCATTTTGGTTAAAAATTGTGACCTGCAGAATGATTTGAAACGAAAAAGTACATTTTTCGCCACGTCTGCTCTCAAAGAAGAAACATTCAATGTTTCACAATTTGACACATTGAATGTTTCTCTTTGCAGCCCATTCCACATGTGAGTCGTGTCGTGTCGGGCGTCCGTTTGGCCCCGGGTGACCGCATCGGAGCCCGTGTTATAAAAAATCGTTGGTAGCGCGAAGATTTATTTTCAAAAAATAATAAAAATTTAACAGAAATTTCATTATTTACAAATTTTTTTATAAATCTCTTTGCAATCATTAAATTATTTTCATAAATAATAAAATTTTTACAGGGATTCAATTATTTTGGTATATAATAAAATTCTTATTAGGAAATCAATTATTTTGATAAATAATAAAACTCATTGCAGAATTTCAATTATTTTTAATACAATTTTTATTGAATTCCTCGAAAAAATGTAATTATTCTTAAAAATTTTATTAAAATTTGTCAAAAGAATTTAATTATTTAAAAATTTATTGTTACAATTCTTTATGAGAATTCAATTTTAAGAAACATTCAATTATTCAATAAATTATTTAATTTTGTATTTTAATAATTGAATTCTGTTTGAGTTTTCTAATAAAAATTGATTTAAAAATTAATTTTAGTTTAAATTTTAGATAATAATTGAATATTAAAAGCAATACACTGAAAAAAAATTTAATTGCTTCAATTAACCGATTAATTGACTATTATCCATTAAATATTTAATTGAATCAAATAATATTTATTGGAGTCAATTAAATGGTATTTGATTCAAATACTGAAATTATTGGTTCAAATACCATTTAATTGACTCCAATAAATATTATTTGATTCAAAAGATTTTCAAAAATATCTAAAAAAAAAAATTTTTTTCAACAATTTTTTAATTTTTGATAAAATAATTTTTGGATTTTTTGAAGTAACTTTTTTCTATATTAAAATTTTTATTAATTCTTGTCAAAATTGCATTCCTGACATAAAAACGAATCGATTCATGTATATAAAGTATATATTTTATCAAAATTTATAGAATTAATAAATATTTTAAATTTTCACAAAAAATTGAAATTTTGTATTTTTTGACATTTTATCTTAACACTTTAAAATAATTATTCTAAAATAAAAAATTAAACAATTGGTATATATTATATTGAGGAAGCTTAATGATCATGAAATGAACAACTTGTTTTTTATTTTTTATCATTAGTAGATGTTTTACTTATGAAAAATTGCACAATTGTGAAAAACTAGAAATTTCTAGCCCTAAATACAGTTAATGAAAAATATATCAATAATTAATTGTTTAAACAATTTAATAAATTGTTATACGTTTTTTTGATAAACTTTTTTAATTAATTAAGCTAAAAAAAATATTTTATAAAATTTCATGATTCTGTAAATATTTATTGTTATTAAAAAATGGTGTAAAAACCAAAATCGAGCTCGAAAGATCCATAGAGAATTTATCTACGAAGATTTAGAAAAAAAGAAAAGTCATTTTGGTTAAAAATTGTGACCTGCAGAATGATTTGAAACGAAAAAGTACATTTTTCGCCACGTCTGCTCTCAAAGAAGAAACATTCAATGTTTCACAATTTGACACATTGAATGTTTCTCTTTGCAGCCCATTCCACATGTGAGTCGTGTCGTGTCGGGCGTCCGTTTGGCCCCGGGTGACCGCATCGGAGCCCGTGTTATAAAAAATCGTTGGTAGCGCGAAGATTTATTTTCAAAAAATAATAAAAATTTAACAGAAATTTCATTATTTACAAATTTTTTTATAAATCTCTTTGCAATCATTAAATTATTTTCATAAATAATAAAATTTTTACAGGGATTCAATTATTTTGGTATATAATAAAATTCTTATTAGGAAATCAATTATTTTGATAAATAATAAAACTCATTGCAGAATTTCAATTATTTTTAATACAATTTTTATTGAATTCCTCGAAAAAATGTAATTATTCTTAAAAATTTTATTAAAATTTGTCAAAAGAATTTAATTATTTAAAAATTTATTGTTACAATTCTTTATGAGAATTCAATTTTAAGAAACATTCAATTATTCAATAAATTATTTAATTTTGTATTTTAATAATTGAATTCTGTTTGAGTTTTCTAATAAAAATTGATTTAAAAATTAATTTTAGTTTAAATTTTAGATAATAATTGAATATTAAAAGCAATACACTGAAAAAAAATTTAATTGCTTCAATTAACCGATTAATTGACTATTATCCATTAAATATTTAATTGAATCAAATAATATTTATTGGAGTCAATTAAATGGTATTTGATTCAAATACTGAAATTATTGGTTCAAATACCATTTAATTGACTCCAATAAATATTATTTGATTCAAAAGATTTTCAAAAATATCTAAAAAAAAAAATTTTTTTCAACAATTTTTTAATTTTTGATAAAATAATTTTTGGATTTTTTGAAGTAACTTTTTTCTATATTAAAATTTTTATTAATTCTTGTCAAAATTGCATTCCTGACATAAAAACGAATCGATTCATGTATATAAAGTATATATTTTATCAAAATTTATAGAATTAATAAATATTTTAAATTTTCACAAAAAATTGAAATTTTGTATTTTTTGACATTTTATCTTAACACTTTAAAATAATTATTCTAAAATAAAAAATTAAACAATTGGTATATATTATATTGAGGAAGCTTAATGATCATGAAATGAACAACTTGTTTTTTATTTTTTATCATTAGTAGATGTTTTACTTATGAAAAATTGCACAATTGTGAAAAACTAGAAATTTCTAGCCCTAAATACAGTTAATGAAAAATATATCAATAATTAATTGTTTAAACAATTTAATAAATTGTTATACGTTTTTTTGATAAACTTTTTTAATTAATTAAGCTAAAAAAAATATTTTATAAAATTTCATGATTCTGTAAATATTTATTGTTATTAAAAAATGGTGTAAAAACCAAAATCGAGCTCGAAAGATCCATAGAGAATTTATCTACGAAGATTTAGAAAAAAAGAAAAGTCATTTTGGTTAAAAATTGTGACCTGCAGAATGATTTGAAACGAAAAAGTACATTTTTCGCCACGTCTGCTCTCAAAGAAGAAACATTCAATGTTTCACAATTTGACACATTGAATGTTTCTCTTTGCAGCCCATTCCACATGTGAGTCGTGTCGTGTCGGGCGTCCGTTTGGCCCCGGGTGACCGCATCGGAGCCCGTGTTATAAAAAATCGTTGGTAGCGCGAAGATTTATTTTCAAAAAATAATAAAAATTTAACAGAAATTTCATTATTTACAAATTTTTTTATAAATCTCTTTGCAATCATTAAATTATTTTCATAAATAATAAAATTTTTACAGGGATTCAATTATTTTGGTATATAATAAAATTCTTATTAGGAAATCAATTATTTTGATAAATAATAAAACTCATTGCAGAATTTCAATTATTTTTAATACAATTTTTATTGAATTCCTCGAAAAAATGTAATTATTCTTAAAAATTTTATTAAAATTTGTCAAAAGAATTTAATTATTTAAAAATTTATTGTTACAATTCTTTATGAGAATTCAATTTTAAGAAACATTCAATTATTCAATAAATTATTTAATTTTGTATTTTAATAATTGAATTCTGTTTGAGTTTTCTAATAAAAATTGATTTAAAAATTAATTTTAGTTTAAATTTTAGATAATAATTGAATATTAAAAGCAATACACTGAAAAAAAATTTAATTGCTTCAATTAACCGATTAATTGACTATTATCCATTAAATATTTAATTGAATCAAATAATATTTATTGGAGTCAATTAAATGGTATTTGATTCAAATACTGAAATTATTGGTTCAAATACCATTTAATTGACTCCAATAAATATTATTTGATTCAAAAGATTTTCAAAAATATCTAAAAAAAAAAATTTTTTTCAACAATTTTTTAATTTTTGATAAAATAATTTTTGGATTTTTTGAAGTAACTTTTTTCTATATTAAAATTTTTATTAATTCTTGTCAAAATTGCATTCCTGACATAAAAACGAATCGATTCATGTATATAAAGTATATATTTTATCAAAATTTATAGAATTAATAAATATTTTAAATTTTCACAAAAAATTGAAATTTTGTATTTTTTGACATTTTATCTTAACACTTTAAAATAATTATTCTAAAATAAAAAATTAAACAATTGGTATATATTATATTGAGGAAGCTTAATGATCATGAAATGAACAACTTGTTTTTTATTTTTTATCATTAGTAGATGTTTTACTTATGAAAAATTGCACAATTGTGAAAAACTAGAAATTTCTAGCCCTAAATACAGTTAATGAAAAATATATCAATAATTAATTGTTTAAACAATTTAATAAATTGTTATACGTTTTTTTGATAAACTTTTTTAATTAATTAAGCTAAAAAAAATATTTTATAAAATTTCATGATTCTGTAAATATTTATTGTTATTAAAAAATGGTGTAAAAACCAAAATCGAGCTCGAAAGATCCATAGAGAATTTATCTACGAAGATTTAGAAAAAAAGAAAAGTCATTTTGGTTAAAAATTGTGACCTGCAGAATGATTTGAAACGAAAAAGTACATTTTTCGCCACGTCTGCTCTCAAAGAAGAAACATTCAATGTTTCACAATTTGACACATTGAATGTTTCTCTTTGCAGCCCATTCCACATGTGAGTCGTGTCGTGTCGGGCGTCCGTTTGGCCCCGGGTGACCGCATCGGAGCCCGTGTTATAAAAAATCGTTGGTAGCGCGAAGATTTATTTTCAAAAAATAATAAAAATTTAACAGAAATTTCATTATTTACAAATTTTTTTATAAATCTCTTTGCAATCATTAAATTATTTTCATAAATAATAAAATTTTTACAGGGATTCAATTATTTTGGTATATAATAAAATTCTTATTAGGAAATCAATTATTTTGATAAATAATAAAACTCATTGCAGAATTTCAATTATTTTTAATACAATTTTTATTGAATTCCTCGAAAAAATGTAATTATTCTTAAAAATTTTATTAAAATTTGTCAAAAGAATTTAATTATTTAAAAATTTATTGTTACAATTCTTTATGAGAATTCAATTTTAAGAAACATTCAATTATTCAATAAATTATTTAATTTTGTATTTTAATAATTGAATTCTGTTTGAGTTTTCTAATAAAAATTGATTTAAAAATTAATTTTAGTTTAAATTTTAGATAATAATTGAATATTAAAAGCAATACACTGAAAAAAAATTTAATTGCTTCAATTAACCGATTAATTGACTATTATCCATTAAATATTTAATTGAATCAAATAATATTTATTGGAGTCAATTAAATGGTATTTGATTCAAATACTGAAATTATTGGTTCAAATACCATTTAATTGACTCCAATAAATATTATTTGATTCAAAAGATTTTCAAAAATATCTAAAAAAAAAAATTTTTTTCAACAATTTTTTAATTTTTGATAAAATAATTTTTGGATTTTTTGAAGTAACTTTTTTCTATATTAAAATTTTTATTAATTCTTGTCAAAATTGCATTCCTGACATAAAAACGAATCGATTCATGTATATAAAGTATATATTTTATCAAAATTTATAGAATTAATAAATATTTTAAATTTTCACAAAAAATTGAAATTTTGTATTTTTTGACATTTTATCTTAACACTTTAAAATAATTATTCTAAAATAAAAAATTAAACAATTGGTATATATTATATTGAGGAAGCTTAATGATCATGAAATGAACAACTTGTTTTTTATTTTTTATCATTAGTAGATGTTTTACTTATGAAAAATTGCACAATTGTGAAAAACTAGAAATTTCTAGCCCTAAATACAGTTAATGAAAAATATATCAATAATTAATTGTTTAAACAATTTAATAAATTGTTATACGTTTTTTTGATAAACTTTTTTAATTAATTAAGCTAAAAAAAATATTTTATAAAATTTCATGATTCTGTAAATATTTATTGTTATTAAAAAATGGTGTAAAAACCAAAATCGAGCTCGAAAGATCCATAGAGAATTTATCTACGAAGATTTAGAAAAAAAGAAAAGTCATTTTGGTTAAAAATTGTGACCTGCAGAATGATTTGAAACGAAAAAGTACATTTTTCGCCACGTCTGCTCTCAAAGAAGAAACATTCAATGTTTCACAATTTGACACATTGAATGTTTCTCTTTGCAGCCCATTCCACATGTGAGTCGTGTCGTGTCGGGCGTCCGTTTGGCCCCGGGTGACCGCATCGGAGCCCGTGTTATAAAAAATCGTTGGTAGCGCGAAGATTTATTTTCAAAAAATAATAAAAATTTAACAGAAATTTCATTATTTACAAATTTTTTTATAAATCTCTTTGCAATCATTAAATTATTTTCATAAATAATAAAATTTTTACAGGGATTCAATTATTTTGGTATATAATAAAATTCTTATTAGGAAATCAATTATTTTGATAAATAATAAAACTCATTGCAGAATTTCAATTATTTTTAATACAATTTTTATTGAATTCCTCGAAAAAATGTAATTATTCTTAAAAATTTTATTAAAATTTGTCAAAAGAATTTAATTATTTAAAAATTTATTGTTACAATTCTTTATGAGAATTCAATTTTAAGAAACATTCAATTATTCAATAAATTATTTAATTTTGTATTTTAATAATTGAATTCTGTTTGAGTTTTCTAATAAAAATTGATTTAAAAATTAATTTTAGTTTAAATTTTAGATAATAATTGAATATTAAAAGCAATACACTGAAAAAAAATTTAATTGCTTCAATTAACCGATTAATTGACTATTATCCATTAAATATTTAATTGAATCAAATAATATTTATTGGAGTCAATTAAATGGTATTTGATTCAAATACTGAAATTATTGGTTCAAATACCATTTAATTGACTCCAATAAATATTATTTGATTCAAAAGATTTTCAAAAATATCTAAAAAAAAAAATTTTTTTCAACAATTTTTTAATTTTTGATAAAATAATTTTTGGATTTTTTGAAGTAACTTTTTTCTATATTAAAATTTTTATTAATTCTTGTCAAAATTGCATTCCTGACATAAAAACGAATCGATTCATGTATATAAAGTATATATTTTATCAAAATTTATAGAATTAATAAATATTTTAAATTTTCACAAAAAATTGAAATTTTGTATTTTTTGACATTTTATCTTAACACTTTAAAATAATTATTCTAAAATAAAAAATTAAACAATTGGTATATATTATATTGAGGAAGCTTAATGATCATGAAATGAACAACTTGTTTTTTATTTTTTATCATTAGTAGATGTTTTACTTATGAAAAATTGCACAATTGTGAAAAACTAGAAATTTCTAGCCCTAAATACAGTTAATGAAAAATATATCAATAATTAATTGTTTAAACAATTTAATAAATTGTTATACGTTTTTTTGATAAACTTTTTTAATTAATTAAGCTAAAAAAAATATTTTATAAAATTTCATGATTCTGTAAATATTTATTGTTATTAAAAAATGGTGTAAAAACCAAAATCGAGCTCGAAAGATCCATAGAGAATTTATCTACGAAGATTTAGAAAAAAAGAAAAGTCATTTTGGTTAAAAATTGTGACCTGCAGAATGATTTGAAACGAAAAAGTACATTTTTCGCCACGTCTGCTCTCAAAGAAGAAACATTCAATGTTTCACAATTTGACACATTGAATGTTTCTCTTTGCAGCCCATTCCACATGTGAGTCGTGTCGTGTCGGGCGTCCGTTTGGCCCCGGGTGACCGCATCGGAGCCCGTGTTATAAAAAATCGTTGGTAGCGCGAAGATTTATTTTCAAAAAATAATAAAAATTTAACAGAAATTTCATTATTTACAAATTTTTTTATAAATCTCTTTGCAATCATTAAATTATTTTCATAAATAATAAAATTTTTACAGGGATTCAATTATTTTGGTATATAATAAAATTCTTATTAGGAAATCAATTATTTTGATAAATAATAAAACTCATTGCAGAATTTCAATTATTTTTAATACAATTTTTATTGAATTCCTCGAAAAAATGTAATTATTCTTAAAAATTTTATTAAAATTTGTCAAAAGAATTTAATTATTTAAAAATTTATTGTTACAATTCTTTATGAGAATTCAATTTTAAGAAACATTCAATTATTCAATAAATTATTTAATTTTGTATTTTAATAATTGAATTCTGTTTGAGTTTTCTAATAAAAATTGATTTAAAAATTAATTTTAGTTTAAATTTTAGATAATAATTGAATATTAAAAGCAATACACTGAAAAAAAATTTAATTGCTTCAATTAACCGATTAATTGACTATTATCCATTAAATATTTAATTGAATCAAATAATATTTATTGGAGTCAATTAAATGGTATTTGATTCAAATACTGAAATTATTGGTTCAAATACCATTTAATTGACTCCAATAAATATTATTTGATTCAAAAGATTTTCAAAAATATCTAAAAAAAAAAATTTTTTTCAACAATTTTTTAATTTTTGATAAAATAATTTTTGGATTTTTTGAAGTAACTTTTTTCTATATTAAAATTTTTATTAATTCTTGTCAAAATTGCATTCCTGACATAAAAACGAATCGATTCATGTATATAAAGTATATATTTTATCAAAATTTATAGAATTAATAAATATTTTAAATTTTCACAAAAAATTGAAATTTTGTATTTTTTGACATTTTATCTTAACACTTTAAAATAATTATTCTAAAATAAAAAATTAAACAATTGGTATATATTATATTGAGGAAGCTTAATGATCATGAAATGAACAACTTGTTTTTTATTTTTTATCATTAGTAGATGTTTTACTTATGAAAAATTGCACAATTGTGAAAAACTAGAAATTTCTAGCCCTAAATACAGTTAATGAAAAATATATCAATAATTAATTGTTTAAACAATTTAATAAATTGTTATACGTTTTTTTGATAAACTTTTTTAATTAATTAAGCTAAAAAAAATATTTTATAAAATTTCATGATTCTGTAAATATTTATTGTTATTAAAAAATGGTGTAAAAACCAAAATCGAGCTCGAAAGATCCATAGAGAATTTATCTACGAAGATTTAGAAAAAAAGAAAAGTCATTTTGGTTAAAAATTGTGACCTGCAGAATGATTTGAAACGAAAAAGTACATTTTTCGCCACGTCTGCTCTCAAAGAAGAAACATTCAATGTTTCACAATTTGACACATTGAATGTTTCTCTTTGCAGCCCATTCCACATGTGAGTCGTGTCGTGTCGGGCGTCCGTTTGGCCCCGGGTGACCGCATCGGAGCCCGTGTTATAAAAAATCGTTGGTAGCGCGAAGATTTATTTTCAAAAAATAATAAAAATTTAACAGAAATTTCATTATTTACAAATTTTTTTATAAATCTCTTTGCAATCATTAAATTATTTTCATAAATAATAAAATTTTTACAGGGATTCAATTATTTTGGTATATAATAAAATTCTTATTAGGAAATCAATTATTTTGATAAATAATAAAACTCATTGCAGAATTTCAATTATTTTTAATACAATTTTTATTGAATTCCTCGAAAAAATGTAATTATTCTTAAAAATTTTATTAAAATTTGTCAAAAGAATTTAATTATTTAAAAATTTATTGTTACAATTCTTTATGAGAATTCAATTTTAAGAAACATTCAATTATTCAATAAATTATTTAATTTTGTATTTTAATAATTGAATTCTGTTTGAGTTTTCTAATAAAAATTGATTTAAAAATTAATTTTAGTTTAAATTTTAGATAATAATTGAATATTAAAAGCAATACACTGAAAAAAAATTTAATTGCTTCAATTAACCGATTAATTGACTATTATCCATTAAATATTTAATTGAATCAAATAATATTTATTGGAGTCAATTAAATGGTATTTGATTCAAATACTGAAATTATTGGTTCAAATACCATTTAATTGACTCCAATAAATATTATTTGATTCAAAAGATTTTCAAAAATATCTAAAAAAAAAAATTTTTTTCAACAATTTTTTAATTTTTGATAAAATAATTTTTGGATTTTTTGAAGTAACTTTTTTCTATATTAAAATTTTTATTAATTCTTGTCAAAATTGCATTCCTGACATAAAAACGAATCGATTCATGTATATAAAGTATATATTTTATCAAAATTTATAGAATTAATAAATATTTTAAATTTTCACAAAAAATTGAAATTTTGTATTTTTTGACATTTTATCTTAACACTTTAAAATAATTATTCTAAAATAAAAAATTAAACAATTGGTATATATTATATTGAGGAAGCTTAATGATCATGAAATGAACAACTTGTTTTTTATTTTTTATCATTAGTAGATGTTTTACTTATGAAAAATTGCACAATTGTGAAAAACTAGAAATTTCTAGCCCTAAATACAGTTAATGAAAAATATATCAATAATTAATTGTTTAAACAATTTAATAAATTGTTATACGTTTTTTTGATAAACTTTTTTAATTAATTAAGCTAAAAAAAATATTTTATAAAATTTCATGATTCTGTAAATATTTATTGTTATTAAAAAATGGTGTAAAAACCAAAATCGAGCTCGAAAGATCCATAGAGAATTTATCTACGAAGATTTAGAAAAAAAGAAAAGTCATTTTGGTTAAAAATTGTGACCTGCAGAATGATTTGAAACGAAAAAGTACATTTTTCGCCACGTCTGCTCTCAAAGAAGAAACATTCAATGTTTCACAATTTGACACATTGAATGTTTCTCTTTGCAGCCCATTCCACATGTGAGTCGTGTCGTGTCGGGCGTCCGTTTGGCCCCGGGTGACCGCATCGGAGCCCGTGTTATAAAAAATCGTTGGTAGCGCGAAGATTTATTTTCAAAAAATAATAAAAATTTAACAGAAATTTCATTATTTACAAATTTTTTTATAAATCTCTTTGCAATCATTAAATTATTTTCATAAATAATAAAATTTTTACAGGGATTCAATTATTTTGGTATATAATAAAATTCTTATTAGGAAATCAATTATTTTGATAAATAATAAAACTCATTGCAGAATTTCAATTATTTTTAATACAATTTTTATTGAATTCCTCGAAAAAATGTAATTATTCTTAAAAATTTTATTAAAATTTGTCAAAAGAATTTAATTATTTAAAAATTTATTGTTACAATTCTTTATGAGAATTCAATTTTAAGAAACATTCAATTATTCAATAAATTATTTAATTTTGTATTTTAATAATTGAATTCTGTTTGAGTTTTCTAATAAAAATTGATTTAAAAATTAATTTTAGTTTAAATTTTAGATAATAATTGAATATTAAAAGCAATACACTGAAAAAAAATTTAATTGCTTCAATTAACCGATTAATTGACTATTATCCATTAAATATTTAATTGAATCAAATAATATTTATTGGAGTCAATTAAATGGTATTTGATTCAAATACTGAAATTATTGGTTCAAATACCATTTAATTGACTCCAATAAATATTATTTGATTCAAAAGATTTTCAAAAATATCTAAAAAAAAAAATTTTTTTCAACAATTTTTTAATTTTTGATAAAATAATTTTTGGATTTTTTGAAGTAACTTTTTTCTATATTAAAATTTTTATTAATTCTTGTCAAAATTGCATTCCTGACATAAAAACGAATCGATTCATGTATATAAAGTATATATTTTATCAAAATTTATAGAATTAATAAATATTTTAAATTTTCACAAAAAATTGAAATTTTGTATTTTTTGACATTTTATCTTAACACTTTAAAATAATTATTCTAAAATAAAAAATTAAACAATTGGTATATATTATATTGAGGAAGCTTAATGATCATGAAATGAACAACTTGTTTTTTATTTTTTATCATTAGTAGATGTTTTACTTATGAAAAATTGCACAATTGTGAAAAACTAGAAATTTCTAGCCCTAAATACAGTTAATGAAAAATATATCAATAATTAATTGTTTAAACAATTTAATAAATTGTTATACGTTTTTTTGATAAACTTTTTTAATTAATTAAGCTAAAAAAAATATTTTATAAAATTTCATGATTCTGTAAATATTTATTGTTATTAAAAAATGGTGTAAAAACCAAAATCGAGCTCGAAAGATCCATAGAGAATTTATCTACGAAGATTTAGAAAAAAAGAAAAGTCATTTTGGTTAAAAATTGTGACCTGCAGAATGATTTGAAACGAAAAAGTACATTTTTCGCCACGTCTGCTCTCAAAGAAGAAACATTCAATGTTTCACAATTTGACACATTGAATGTTTCTCTTTGCAGCCCATTCCACATGTGAGTCGTGTCGTGTCGGGCGTCCGTTTGGCCCCGGGTGACCGCATCGGAGCCCGTGTTATAAAAAATCGTTGGTAGCGCGAAGATTTATTTTCAAAAAATAATAAAAATTTAACAGAAATTTCATTATTTACAAATTTTTTTATAAATCTCTTTGCAATCATTAAATTATTTTCATAAATAATAAAATTTTTACAGGGATTCAATTATTTTGGTATATAATAAAATTCTTATTAGGAAATCAATTATTTTGATAAATAATAAAACTCATTGCAGAATTTCAATTATTTTTAATACAATTTTTATTGAATTCCTCGAAAAAATGTAATTATTCTTAAAAATTTTATTAAAATTTGTCAAAAGAATTTAATTATTTAAAAATTTATTGTTACAATTCTTTATGAGAATTCAATTTTAAGAAACATTCAATTATTCAATAAATTATTTAATTTTGTATTTTAATAATTGAATTCTGTTTGAGTTTTCTAATAAAAATTGATTTAAAAATTAATTTTAGTTTAAATTTTAGATAATAATTGAATATTAAAAGCAATACACTGAAAAAAAATTTAATTGCTTCAATTAACCGATTAATTGACTATTATCCATTAAATATTTAATTGAATCAAATAATATTTATTGGAGTCAATTAAATGGTATTTGATTCAAATACTGAAATTATTGGTTCAAATACCATTTAATTGACTCCAATAAATATTATTTGATTCAAAAGATTTTCAAAAATATCTAAAAAAAAAAATTTTTTTCAACAATTTTTTAATTTTTGATAAAATAATTTTTGGATTTTTTGAAGTAACTTTTTTCTATATTAAAATTTTTATTAATTCTTGTCAAAATTGCATTCCTGACATAAAAACGAATCGATTCATGTATATAAAGTATATATTTTATCAAAATTTATAGAATTAATAAATATTTTAAATTTTCACAAAAAATTGAAATTTTGTATTTTTTGACATTTTATCTTAACACTTTAAAATAATTATTCTAAAATAAAAATTAAACAATTGGTATATATTATATTGAGGAAGCTTAATGATCATGAAATGAACAACTTGTTTTTTATTTTTTATCATTAGTAGATGTTTTACTTATGAAAAATTGCACAATTGTGAAAAACTAGAAATTTCTAGCCCTAAATACAGTTAATGAAAAATATATCAATAATTAATTGTTTAAACAATTTAATAAATTGTTATACGTTTTTTTGATAAACTTTTTTAATTAATTAAGCTAAAAAAAATATTTTATAAAATTTCATGATTCTGTAAATATTTATTGTTATTAAAAAATGGTGTAAAAACCAAAATCGAGCTCGAAAGATCCATAGAGAATTTATCTACGAAGATTTAGAAAAAAAGAAAAGTCATTTTGGTTAAAAATTGTGACCTGCAGAATGATTTGAAACGAAAAAGTACATTTTTCGCCACGTCTGCTCTCAAAGAAGAAACATTCAATGTTTCACAATTTGACACATTGAATGTTTCTCTTTGCAGCCCATTCCACATGTGAGTCGTGTCGTGTCGGGCGTCCGTTTGGCCCCGGGTGACCGCATCGGAGCCCGTGTTATAAAAAATCGTTGGTAGCGCGAAGATTTATTTTCAAAAAATAATAAAAATTTAACAGAAATTTCATTATTTACAAATTTTTTTATAAATCTCTTTGCAATCATTAAATTATTTTCATAAATAATAAAATTTTTACAGGGATTCAATTATTTTGGTATATAATAAAATTCTTATTAGGAAATCAATTATTTTGATAAATAATAAAACTCATTGCAGAATTTCAATTATTTTTAATACAATTTTTATTGAATTCCTCGAAAAAATGTAATTATTCTTAAAAATTTTATTAAAATTTGTCAAAAGAATTTAATTATTTAAAAATTTATTGTTACAATTCTTTATGAGAATTCAATTTTAAGAAACATTCAATTATTCAATAAATTATTTAATTTTGTATTTTAATAATTGAATTCTGTTTGAGTTTTCTAATAAAAATTGATTTAAAAATTAATTTTAGTTTAAATTTTAGATAATAATTGAATATTAAAAGCAATACACTGAAAAAAAATTTAATTGCTTCAATTAACCGATTAATTGACTATTATCCATTAAATATTTAATTGAATCAAATAATATTTATTGGAGTCAATTAAATGGTATTTGATTCAAATACTGAAATTATTGGTTCAAATACCATTTAATTGACTCCAATAAATATTATTTGATTCAAAAGATTTTCAAAAATATCTAAAAAAAAAAATTTTTTTCAACAATTTTTTAATTTTTGATAAAATAATTTTTGGATTTTTTGAAGTAACTTTTTTCTATATTAAAATTTTTATTAATTCTTGTCAAAATTGCATTCCTGACATAAAAACGAATCGATTCATGTATATAAAGTATATATTTTATCAAAATTTATAGAATTAATAAATATTTTAAATTTTCACAAAAAATTGAAATTTTGTATTTTTTGACATTTTATCTTAACACTTTAAAATAATTATTCTAAAATAAAAAATTAAACAATTGGTATATATTATATTGAGGAAGCTTAATGATCATGAAATGAACAACTTGTTTTTTATTTTTTATCATTAGTAGATGTTTTACTTATGAAAAATTGCACAATTGTGAAAAACTAGAAATTTCTAGCCCTAAATACAGTTAATGAAAAATATATCAATAATTAATTGTTTAAACAATTTAATAAATTGTTATACGTTTTTTTGATAAACTTTTTTAATTAATTAAGCTAAAAAAAATATTTTATAAAATTTCATGATTCTGTAAATATTTATTGTTATTAAAAAATGGTGTAAAAACCAAAATCGAGCTCGAAAGATCCATAGAGAATTTATCTACGAAGATTTAGAAAAAAAGAAAAGTCATTTTGGTTAAAAATTGTGACCTGCAGAATGATTTGAAACGAAAAAGTACATTTTTCGCCACGTCTGCTCTCAAAGAAGAAACATTCAATGTTTCACAATTTGACACATTGAATGTTTCTCTTTGCAGCCCATTCCACATGTGAGTCGTGTCGTGTCGGGCGTCCGTTTGGCCCCGGGTGACCGCATCGGAGCCCGTGTTATAAAAAATCGTTGGTAGCGCGAAGATTTATTTTCAAAAAATAATAAAAATTTAACAGAAATTTCATTATTTACAAATTTTTTTATAAATCTCTTTGCAATCATTAAATTATTTTCATAAATAATAAAATTTTTACAGGGATTCAATTATTTTGGTATATAATAAAATTCTTATTAGGAAATCAATTATTTTGATAAATAATAAAACTCATTGCAGAATTTCAATTATTTTTAATACAATTTTTATTGAATTCCTCGAAAAAATGTAATTATTCTTAAAAATTTTATTAAAATTTGTCAAAAGAATTTAATTATTTAAAAATTTATTGTTACAATTCTTTATGAGAATTCAATTTTAAGAAACATTCAATTATTCAATAAATTATTTAATTTTGTATTTTAATAATTGAATTCTGTTTGAGTTTTCTAATAAAAATTGATTTAAAAATTAATTTTAGTTTAAATTTTAGATAATAATTGAATATTAAAAGCAATACACTGAAAAAAAATTTAATTGCTTCAATTAACCGATTAATTGACTATTATCCATTAAATATTTAATTGAATCAAATAATATTTATTGGAGTCAATTAAATGGTATTTGATTCAAATACTGAAATTATTGGTTCAAATACCATTTAATTGACTCCAATAAATATTATTTGATTCAAAAGATTTTCAAAAATATCTAAAAAAAAAATTTTTTTCAACAATTTTTTAATTTTTGATAAAATAATTTTTGGATTTTTTGAAGTAACTTTTTCTATATTAAAATTTTTATTAATTCTTGTCAAAATTGCATTCCTGACATAAAAACGAATCGATTCATGTATATAAAGTATATATTTTATCAAAATTTATAGAATTAATAAATATTTTAAATTTTCACAAAAAATTGAAATTTTGTATTTTTTGACATTTTATCTTAACACTTTAAAATAATTATTCTAAAATAAAAAATTAAACAATTGGTATATATTATATTGAGGAAGCTTAATGATCATGAAATGAACAACTTGTTTTTTATTTTTTATCATTAGTAGATGTTTTACTTATGAAAAATTGCACAATTGTGAAAAACTAGAAATTTCTAGCCCTAAATACAGTTAATGAAAAATATATCAATAATTAATTGTTTAAACAATTTAATAAATTGTTATACGTTTTTTTGATAAACTTTTTTAATTAATTAAGCTAAAAAAAATATTTTATAAAATTTCATGATTCTGTAAATATTTATTGTTATTAAAAAATGGTGTAAAAACCAAAATCGAGCTCGAAAGATCCATAGAGAATTTATCTACGAAGATTTAGAAAAAAAGAAAAGTCATTTTGGTTAAAAATTGTGACCTGCAGAATGATTTGAAACGAAAAAGTACATTTTTCGCCACGTCTGCTCTCAAAGAAGAAACATTCAATGTTTCACAATTTGACACATTGAATGTTTCTCTTTGCAGCCCATTCCACATGTGAGTCGTGTCGTGTCGGGCGTCCGTTTGGCCCCGGGTGACCGCATCGGAGCCCGTGTTATAAAAAATCGTTGGTAGCGCGAAGATTTATTTTCAAAAAATAATAAAAATTTAACAGAAATTTCATTATTTACAAATTTTTTTATAAATCTCTTTGCAATCATTAAATTATTTTCATAAATAATAAAATTTTTACAGGGATTCAATTATTTTGGTATATAATAAAATTCTTATTAGGAAATCAATTATTTTGATAAATAATAAAACTCATTGCAGAATTTCAATTATTTTTAATACAATTTTTATTGAATTCCTCGAAAAAATGTAATTATTCTTAAAAATTTTATTAAAATTTGTCAAAAGAATTTAATTATTTAAAAATTTATTGTTACAATTCTTTATGAGAATTCAATTTTAAGAAACATTCAATTATTCAATAAATTATTTAATTTTGTATTTTAATAATTGAATTCTGTTTGAGTTTTCTAATAAAAATTGATTTAAAAAATTAATTTTAGTTTAAATTTTAGATAATAATTGAATATTAAAGCAATACACTGAAAAAAAATTTAATTGCTTCAATTAACCGATTAATTGACTATTATCCATTAAATATTTAATTGAATCAAATAATATTTATTGGAGTCAATTAAATGGTATTTGATTCAAATACTGAAATTATTGGTTCAAATACCATTTAATTGACTCCAATAAATATTATTTGATTCAAAAGATTTTCAAAAATATCTAAAAAAAAAAAATTTTTTTCAACAATTTTTAATTTTTGATAAAATAATTTTTGGATTTTTTGAAGTAACTTTTTCTATATTAAAATTTTTATTAATTCTTGTCAAAATTGCATTCCTGACATAAAAACGAATCGATTCATGTATATAAAGTATATATTTATCAAAATTTATAGAATAATAAATATTTTAAATTTTCACAAAAAATTGAAATTTTGTATTTTTTGACATTTTATCTTAACACTTTAAAATAATTATTCTAAAATAAAAAATTAAACAATTGGTATATATTATATTGAGGAAGCTTAATGATCATGAAATGAACAAACTTGTTTTTTATTTTTTATCATTAGTAGATGTTTTACTTATGAAAAATTGCACAATTGTGAAAACTAGAATTTCTAGCCCTAAATACAGTTAATGAAAAATATATCAATAATTAATTGTTTAAACAATTTAATAAATTGTTATACGTTTTTTTGATAAACTTTTTTAATTAATTAAGCTAAAAAAAATATTTTATAAAATTTCATGATTCTGTAAATATTTATTGTTATTAAAAAATGGTGTAAAACCAAATCGAGCTCCGAAAGATCCATAGAGAATTTATCTACGAAGATTTTAGAAAAAGGATAAAGTCATTTTGGTTTTTTTTAAAATTGTGACTGCAGAATGATTTGAAACGAAAAAAGACATTTTTCGCCACGTCTGCTCTCAAAGAA